>NW_024429182.1:16467344-17144844 GCF_017639785.1 Mesocricetus auratus
TCATAGTTTTAATGAAACCTATATTGCAGTGAAGATTCTGGGCCCGGAGAACCCCTCCCCCACTGTCACCCCAAGGGAGTCACCCCTTCCCCACTCAGCTGCCAAGGCTGTTAGACCGGGTACTCCTGGAGGACCTGGGGTCAGGGCCTCTAACGTTGCGGCAGGGTGGATGTGGTGAACCGGAGGCTAGTGGTAGAAAAGTGCAGCCCAGCACCATGGGACAGCGGCTCAGACGACGGTGTGCGGCGCATTGTCCATCTCTATACAACCTCTGATGACTTCTGCCTCGGCTTCAACATCCGTGGGGGCAAGGAGTTCGGCCTGGGCATCTACGTGTCTAAGTGAGTGCTGGGGTAAAATGGAAGGACTGGGCATGGGGCTGGGGCAGCGCTGGGGCAGAGTTTGGGGTGAAGTCAACACATGAGACTCAGCCAACCAATGTCGAAATGAGGGCCCCTTCCGGACAGGCCCCGGTGAAGGGCGTTGTCAATCATAGGCGACCCAAGGGATGTAGGTGGGCATTCCTATAGCCAAGTGAAAGGGGTCTGGACTGGGGGGAGGGAGTCAGGCCGGGGTCTTCTCAAGCAACACCTGTCTATCCCCAGAGTGGATCATGGCGGGCTGGCTGAGGAGAACGGCATCAAAGTGGGGGACCAGGTCCTGGCGGCCAACGGTGTCAGGTTCGATGACATCAGCCACAGCCAGGCTGTGGAAGTGCTGAAGGGCCAAACGCACATAATGCTGACCATCAAGGTGGGCCCGATGACATGGGAGCAGGGAGGGTCAGACTATGGCTGGAACTTCTCAAAACACCCTAGTCCTTAATTAGACTCCCTGCCCTGCCACCAGGGCCAATTCCACAGCCCCGGAGAAGAGAGAGCAGAAGCTCCTTTCATGCCCGTGTGGCAAGAGAGGGAACTGAGGCTCAAAGGGGCAATAGTCAGTTGTTGCTCAGACGGTCAGTAGCCGGACCTGGCTCTGGTCTGGCTCCCCATATTTCTAGCACAGTAGCTGTCCTTCAGCATGGGGGAAGGCCTCAAGGTAAGGCCTAATGTGTGGAGCAGGAGCTATAGGTGTGTACAAGACATGGGTTGTGAGCCGGGCGGTGGTGGCGCACGCCTTTAATCCCAGCACTCGGGAGGCAGAGGCAGGCGGATCTCTGTGAGTTCGAGGCCAGCCTGGTCTACAAAGTGAGTTCCAGGACAGCCTCCAAAGCCACAGAGAAACCCTGTCTCGAAAAACCAAAAAAAAGACGTGGGTTGTGGGGATCCCTGGGCCACAGGGCAAAAGAGACTGGACTACAGCAGACTGGGGGATCCTAGGAGGTGGTTGGTTTCATTATTCACTTGCCTAACATGCTTACTTAAGGCCTTTCTCTATCTGTGTGCACGGGAGTGGTGACCCAGCCTTCCCCGGGGTTCACCAGGCTCCCTACTGTACCCCCTCTTTCCCTGGCTCGTCCCCCAGTCTCATTCAGTGCATCACTGACCAACCCCACCTCTAGTTTGCCGTCTCCCCACACACATCTTCCCTTTTCCAATTATCTGGGGCACTCTTCCTAACTCCAGATCTTCCCCAATTCATTTGTTAACTCTGCCTGTGTATGCGTGTGTTCTGTTGTTATTGTTTTTGGAGAATCTCACTATATAGCCCCAGCTAGGTTTTCCTATGTAGCCACAGCTGACCTCAAACTCTAGACCCTACTTTCTCAGGGTCCCAAGCACTGGAATCCCAGGCATGAACCACCCTACCTAGCTGCTCAACTGTATTTTTTTCAAGATTTATTTATTGCATGAACATGAGTGCTCTATCTGCATGTAGGCCTTTATCCCAGAAAAGGGCACCAGATCCCGCTATAGATGGTTGTGAGCTACCATGTGGGTGTAGGGAATTGAACTCAGGACCTCTGGGAGAACAGCCAGTGCTCTTAACCACTGAGCCATCTCTCCAGCCCCTCAACAGTATTTTTGAGCACCTGTGAGGTCAGGTGCTGGGCTGCACAGAGATCAGAGTAGACAACAAGGCTTCTGCTCCTGGGGGACAGTGACCATCAGATTTTGACAAGTGCTGTCAGGAAATTAGCAGAAGGAGTGGGGCAGTTGAGAAAGGGGTTTGTAATCAAGACAAGAGGAGAGTCACTGAGGCAGAGTCAGCCAAAGAAGGAAGCTAAACTAGGCGTTGGTGGTGCCTCCCAGCTCTCGGGAGGCAGAGGCAGGCGGATCTCTGTGAGTTCGAGGCCAGCCTGGTTTTCAGAGTGAGTTCCAGGACAGCCTCCAAAACAATACAGAGAAACCCTGCCTCGAAAAACAACAACAAAAAGAACGAAGCTAAAACAACAACAACAAAAAGAAGGAAGCTGGTCATGTGATTAGCACAGGGCGGAGAAAAATGAAGAAGACTAAAAGCCTGAGCTACAGAGGAATTAGCATGTTTAGAAAGCAAGCCGGATGGACCCAGTGGGAGGAGCGTTCACTCTCATCCACACCCCATTCCTCCTGACTTCTCACCTGCTCCTCCAATGCCTGCCATGTGTTCTCCAGGAGACCGGCCGGTACCCTGCCTACAAAGAGATGGTCTCAGAGTACTGCTGGCTGGATAGATGTAAGTCCCCAGAGATGGAAGGGAGGAGCCCAGTGATGGGGCTGGGCTCCTTGGGGATGGGGAGGACCAGGATGCTCTCAGGACCTTCTTGCAGTCCAGAGCTGTTTATAGCCTTCACTGAGGATTTCCAGACTCAATGCCAGGGTCTTCTTGGCCTCAAGTCCCATGGGTGATGAAGGAAGTGACTTCCTAGGGATCCCTGATGTCGGCGGCAGTCTGAGCAGCTGGCACCTCTGACCCACCCTAAAGCCCAAGGGTAGTGTGAGCATGGCAGGGCCCCCAGGGAAGAAAGCAGACGCCTGAGCTACCTCACTTCCCCTCCCTTGTAGTGAGCAATGGAACACTGCAGCAGCTGTCCCCAGCCTCGGAGAGCGGCTCCAGTGTCTCCTCCTACGCCTCCAGTGTCCCCTGTAGCTCAGGCTCACTGCCCTCTGACCGCATGGATGTCTGCCTGGGGCCTGAGGAGCCCAGTGGCCGTGGCCCAGGCTGGGGACGAGCAGACACAGCCATGCAGACCGAGCCTGACATGGACAGCCGTGTGGAGACTTGGTGCAGCGTAAGGCCAACCGTCATCCTCAGGGACACGGCCATCCGCTCTGATGGCCCCTCTTCTACCCGACGCCTTGATTCTGCTCTTTCAGAGTCACCCAAGACCGCTCTGCTGCTGGCCCTGAGCCGACCCAGGCCTCCCATCACACGATCTCAGAGCCACCTGACACTGTGGGGTATGTTGGGACGGTGCCACTTTTGCCATAGCCCCTATTCCAAGCTAAGCCTGACTCACACACCAAGGAGCAATCCCAAAGCTGCCTTTGCCTAAATCCCAGAGCCTAGGCCAGGCCCCGGGTCCAGTCCCAAAATATCCTCAGGTCCTACTCTAGGCTTCACTTTATAAACAGGCCTGGGGTCCAAACCCACCCTCAGTTCCAGCCACCCAACTGATAAGCTCTGGGCCCTAAACCAGCCCTAACTCCAATTTCTGAGATGCCCAGACCTGTTTAGTTACAGATACACACCAGATTCCCTACATCCCTGTGTGGTAGGGGCGAGGTGGGAGGCAGGAAGAGGACCACTCCCACTCTGGACCGGCTGCAGATGCCGGCTGCCTCCTCTCCCTCTCTCTGCCCTCCTACCTGTTGCCCTGCGCCCTGCTTCTCTCCTGCCCACCATCCAGCCCCCCGGGGGCTCCCTCATATCTACAGAGGAGAAGAAACAGCGGAAGAAGGAGAAGTCAGGGACCCCGGGGGAGAAGGGGGCCTTGCAGCGCTCCAAGACACTGATGAACCTCTTCTTCAAGGGAGGGCGGCAGGGGCGGCCTGCAGGGGACGGGCATAGAGAGGCCTGGACACTGGACAGCAGAAGCCCCACCAAAGTCCGCCCTCGCCTGGACCTGGAGAGAGGTAGGTGCTGGAATCTACCTGGCAATTCCAGATTGAAACCCTACCCTACGCCGCCACTCACCCTCACAAGGGAAATGGAAGGACTAAAACTCGTTTCTTTGGGCTTGTAGAAAATCAGAATGAGTGAATATACGTCAGCACTTTGTCTAGCTCCTAGAAGGTGCTCTGAAAATGGGGTGGCCACCGTCATTCTGCCATCTCCTGTCTTTTCTGGAAGGTACAGTGACAGACTCAAGACACAGCAGGGAGTCAGTTTTGAGTCGTGTGCTTGTGGTGGCAATGGAAGGCACTTTTGCTATGGCCCCTGGCTACACACCCTCCATCCAGAGCTCCAAAGGCCCAACCCAGTTCTAGAACTACCCCTGAGGAAAGCCATTTCTCAATCACAGCTCAGAAGGGACTCAGGCGGAGACACCGTCCCCACCCCATTAGTCATGGTGGTTGAAGCTTTGGGCCCCAGGCATGCTAGGCAAGCACTCTCTCCCTGGGTTCCAGCCACAGCCCCAGGTAGAGTTTTCCTAAGAAGCTTCACGAGAAGCCTGTCAACCCTGTTGAGGCTCAGAGACCAGACCCAACATGGATGAGATAAAACTCACAGCTTCATAGACAGAAACCCAAATCCAGCTAGCTTTAAAGCGTGCCTCTAGGCTCAGCTACTGACTTTAGCACAACTGAAGGAATAATACCAACAGACACAACTCCCTCAGGCATGTGCCTCCACCTTAGAAGGTTTTGTCAGCTTGAAAGTGAGATGGTCACTGTCCCTTAGCAACCCTTGGGGATTTTTGTTGTTTGGGCTTGTTTATTATTATATTTATTATTATTATTATTATTGGGGTTTTTTTTTGGTTTTACAAGACAAGGTTTCTCTGTATTGTTTTGGAGGCTGTCGGTCCAGCCTGGCCTCGAACTCACAGAGATCCGCCTGCCTCTGCCTCCCGAGTGCTGGGATTAAAGGCGTGCGCCACCACCGCCCAGCTATTATTGTTTTTTTTGAGACAGAGTTTCTCTGTGTAACAGCCCTAGCTGTCTTGGAATTCACTGTGTAAACCAGGCTGCCCTCAAACTCACAGAGATCTGCCTCCCAAATGCTGGTATTAAAGATGTGGGCTTTTTTTTTTTTTTTTTTTTTGAGACACGGTCTCATTTTGTAGCCTAGGGCGGCCTCAAACTGTCAGATATCTGCCTGTCTTGTACTACCACACCTGGCCGACAGGGAGATTTTTAAACAGTTCCAGCTGAAGGGGTCAGTCAGGGCTCTCACTGCCTCCTGGGATCATCTGTCATGCTGAGCAAACCACCTGTGATGTGAGGGGACCAGGGGCGGGGGGACACAGGACAGGAGCTCCCAGACCTGGCAGATGGGTGATCTTTCTGCTCACCCCGGGCCATGTGCCCAGCCAGAATTCATGGGCTGAGATTGGAGGGGGTCACCCAGGAGATAAGCAGGGTGCTGCTTCCAGAAGGGGGAGCCAACATTGGGAGCAGACGCAAGCCCAGGACAAGAAGTTGGATGTTGCTCCACCTTAGGATTGTGTGGAGGCCTCAGAGTGACAGTCTAGCAGAGGGGACACTTCTCCAAATCAAGGTCCAGCCAGCTCCTTCCTTCGCCGTTTTGTCTTCTCACAGTTCCGAGGTTGTTTTCTCACGGTTCTCAGCCCACCTCTCCGGCTACCCTCTCTGTTTCCAAGGCTCCTCCTCCCCTCTCTGTCTGGACCGTAGGTACCACCAAGCTCTGTGCATCCTCTCTCTGTTTCCAAGGCTCCTTCTCCCCTCTCTATCTGGACCGTAGGTACCACCAAGCTCTGTGCATCCTCTCTCTGTTTCCAAGGCTCCTCCTCCCCTCTCTGTCTGGACCGTATGTACCACCAAGCTCTGTCCTTGGGGTCCTTTCCTTCCTTCCTTTCCAAATAACTCTCTGTAAGCCTCATGCAGCCTTCTCTTCTGGTCCACAGCCTTCACTGACTTCTCAATGCCTAGGAACAAAGTCCCTAGCTGGGCACGGCCTTGAAGGCCCACACAGGCACTTGTCCCCCGCCCTGACTGCTTCTCACAGGGACTCCCGCTCCAGCTGATCTGAACCTTTCTTCTTTACAACAGGGAGCGTGGGGCCTGTGCAGAAATTTGTCACCTGGAGGCTGAGACGTGGTAAATCCAGTATCCCAAGGTCCCCACGGTAAAGCAACAGATGGGGGTACAAGCTAGGACCAGCTTGTCGGCATGGAACTAAACTCATTTCAAGCTGAGCCTGTGGACTCAGGCAGAGAACTTGGCTGGCTTACTAGAAAAGATAGGGGGCAGAGACGGGACCCCCAAAGGAACTTGGGGTGAGGAAGCTTGTCTGTACTTCAGTGGGTAGACTGGTTAGTACAACAATGAAGGAGGAGCTGGAGCTTGCCTCTGTTGATGACAGGAAAGGCCATGTTGGGGAGCAGGGGCACAGTGGGGCTCTGTCCAGGGTACCTCAGTCTCTCAGACTGAGCTGTTTGGAGTCTCACCCCTGCCAAGAGAAACTCTACCTTACGCTAACAGTTCTCATCACCTCCATCACGCCCTCTTGCCCCTGCCCTACAGACCGGGAGAAGGGCCAGGCCCTGCTCTCTGCCAGGTCTGGAAGCCCCTCTGGCCAGCTGCCCAATGTGGATGAGCAGGTGCAGGCCTGGGAAAGTCGACGGCCCCTCATTCAGGACCTGGCCCGGCGGCTGCTGACAGACGATGAGGTACTCGCAGTCACTCGCCACTGCTCCCGGGTGAGTCTCTGCCCAAGGCCTGGTGCCTCATTCCAGGCCACTGTCCATTGAGCGGTACCTGGTTTGTTGTTGGGAGGTCAATGGACGGCAGACTCCCAGGCAGATGCAGGAAGGAAGACAGATCATGATTAGAATCTAAATCCCCCTAGTGACCAGTCTGAGAGTCATGTGTAACCCAGGTGGTCTGGGAAGGCCTCTCAGAGGAGGTGACATTTAAGCTGAGGACATGATGAGTGGGAGGGGAGAATCCTCGTACGCAACTGGCTGTGCCCTCTCTACCCCCAGTCTGCCCCCCCCCCCCGGGACAGCCAGCAGCCGTGGCCTTCTGCCAAGGGCCTGTCCCTGTTTCCCAAGTAGGTTTTCCTTTGCTCCCATCTCAGCCATCGCCCAGTGCCTCATACTCTGTCTCCTTTCTCTTCAACCAGTTCCAGAGGGCCCCAGTGTCTGTGGGAGTCGGTTTCAGAAGACTCTCGGTGCTGGGGAGGCTGCAGAGTGCTTCTCCCTGCCCCCAGGAGAACTGGACTGTACTGCCGTTCTCTCTCAGGGACCCCAGGGGTCCTGTGGTGGGTTCCTGTAGGGAACATGCATTAGTGCACACTGTGGGCAAGCTGAGCAGTGTTAGAAAACCACTCCTGCTCTCGCCTGGCCCGTGATGCGGCTGTACGTGTATTGGGATGTGTACACTGGCATGTCTCTGGGGTCACCGGTTTGGGTTGACATGCCTGCATGTATTTGTCTGTGCATAACATGCCTGTATGTGCCCATGTAATATCCCTCAAAGCCTAACAAGGGCTAATTCACACATCCCTTTACTGTCAAGGGCTCTGGGCTAAACTTTGTCACTCGGTCCTGAACGTTAAGTGGGATTTGTGAGAGCTTGCAACTGCGAGCTCTGGCCACTAGGAGGGGCCCTGTGTCTGTTTCTTTGGTCATCCCTCCACTCCCCAAGCCTGCTTCAAACCACGGCTTCATTTCACCGTGGCTCTATTTACCCTGCGGGTTCTACATATGATCCACACCCACCCTAGACCTTCAGAAATGAGTCCGGGTCTGAGAGACAGGCAACGTTCCTCAGTGACTACCATGTGCTGCCCTAAACCTGGCTTCCCGCCCCTGTCTGAGCCCCGAATTACAAGTTACCTCTCTTATTGCTCTACAGTTCCCTTATGAGGCAGAATAGAGTACGAGTCACTTCCCCCCCCCCAGGACTACCACAATGTGACAGCCCAACCCCCTACACCTGGCTTTCCTCGCCCACCACACAACTGATATAAGTCACAAGCTGCATAGTTCTGGGGGTGCTAGTCACCTGGTAGGAGTGCCTCTGTGGGCCCTCGGCACCACAGCGAACCTCTGTTTACTCGCTAGTCTGCACGCCCTCAGGACACTTTCCTCCCCAAGTTAAGCTGCTCCTTGCTCCCACTCCGGAGGAGCTAATGGAGTGCACTGCTTCTGAATCCTTCTTTGAAACTCACGTTGCCCCGTTGCAGTGGTTTACGGTTACTGCAGAATGAGGCTCGCCTGCCCCTTGTTTCCACTTGAGTTCCTGAAGCTCTGGGAGGGGGTCTTATTATCATACTGCCTCTTTTGCCACCCGCGGTCTGTCAGTAGATGCTGAATTCATGCTCGTGGACTTAAGGGACACGCACATATATCGCAGTGTGTTGTTGATATGAGTCCCTGTAACCATGGGTGTAGTTTAGACACACACACACACACACTTCATTTTTACTTATTCCTTAATATTTATTGATGATTCACTCAAATGACCAGAGCCTCCTGCTATTTCTATGCCCATACCAGGTAACTACCGGTGGGTCTCCCTGGAGCTGTCTCCCTTTCACCACCAGGGGGCGGTGTGCTACCCAAATAACTTGGCTCCCAGTATTCAGTTCTTCAGAATCCATGGGGTGTGGCATCCGGGCTGATAACATCCAGGCAGTGCCAGGCAGAAGGATACTGAGCAGAGATGCACTCTGTGGAGCCACCCGTTCCCCAAGGTCACCATTCTGTCTCTGAACAAAGGGCAGGGACAGCCAGGACCACAGCCTAGAGCTGGGCTCACTTTCCTTCCTTCTGCCTGGGGGAAGGGGAGGGGGGGTGCAGTCGCTACACATTATTTTCCTGCGCCAGAGCCAGCGAGAGCTGGATGTCTTGGGTTCCAGCCTTTCCTCACAGTTCCTTATCTGCATGGCTTTGAGAAAATTCTCCCTCTGTAAAGCAGGAGTCCTCTCAGCATGGTCGCTAAGTAACAGACTGCTTGTAAAACAGTTGCCTGTCCAGACGCCATGTTTGCCGCGCTATCCGTTGCAGATCTGCTGCTCCTCAAGGCGTCCACAAAGCTACTGATGTCCTATCTTGTGGACCTTGGATAGGGTGAACCTATCTTAGAGTGAGGACGGCTGGACGGGCCCCGGGGTCCCTGTGTGCCCCGGTGTCTCCCCATATCCAGCTCTGGAGTTGCTGCTGCCGTCTGACCTGTGGTGTTTCCTTACACAGTATGTCCATGAGGGTGGTGTGGAGGATCTGGTGCGCCCCCTGCTGGCCATCCTGGACAGGCCGGAGAAGCTGCTGCTGCTGAGGGACATCAGGTTGGGAGGGGCTTAAGAGAGAGGCGGGGCAAGAAGCCCCGGTGACCCTAGGGCCTAAGCTCCTGCCTGCATCTCCAGAGCCAAGCCCTGCCCCTCCCCTCACATCCCTGCCTTCCCCAGGAGTGTGGTGGCCCCCACGGACCTGGGACGTTTTGACAGCATGGTGATGCCTGTGGAGTTGGAGGCTTTCGAGGCCCTCAAGAACAGGGCAGGTCAGCAGCTGGGGCAGGACTTCTGGCTCCCGAGCCCCGGTTGTGGGAGGGAGTGGAGGTGGCTCAGGCTGCTGAGCCCGTTGGCATGCCTACCTGGGAGCCTGGCGGGGTGCCTGACTCTGACCTGTTCTCCCCTCCAACCAGTTCGGCCTTCTGCTTTGAGACCAACTAGGCAAGACACGCCACCCAAGCGTCACCTCGTCACCCCTGTGCCTGGTCAGTCAGAGTCCCATAGCCTGGGGGAAAGGGACGGGGAGAGCAGGCCTTCCGTCCTTGCCTCCCAGCAGCCTCACTGTAGTCAGGAAGGAAAGCCCTGTCCTCCAGGCCACTGGGATCCCACCCACTCGCTCCTGTATGGGGCATTTTAAAACTACACACTTTTAAATCTGGCCTCTTGGCTATGATAGAGTAGACCTGTAGTGCAATACAAAGCGCGAGGAGACTATTAGTAATAGGCCACGTTTGTCCACTGCCACAGTGGCTAGAGTTCCTTTACCACGGGACCCTTGGCAAGAGACGTGAGCAAATCCAGGCCTTGTTTGCACACCCTCGGGAACCCTATAGACTGCATAAAGGCCGGGGGTCTGGAAAGGTATCCCGGGACTGATGGCCAAGAGGAACAAGTTGGCTTTGACCCTGTTCCCCAGACAGCCGTGGAGGCTTCTACTTGCTGCCTGTGAACGGCTGCGCAGACGATGATGACGGAGAGATAAGGGAGAGGCTGGGGGGCCTTCAGGTCTCCCTCAGTGCCGCTGCCCCTCGCCGTCACCATAAAGGAATCCCCCCTCTACAAGACGTGCCTGTCGACGCCTTCTCCCCTCGCCGAAGCGCATGCGCACCTCCTCCTGTGGCTCCCCGGCCTCCCAGGCCTAACTGGCTACTCACAGAACCCCGGAGCAAAGAAGACTCTCAGAACCGGAGCCAGACCCCAGCCCAGAGCCGCAGCCGAAGTCGCAGTCGAGGTCGGGGCAAGTCCCCTGGGCGCAGGCGCTCTCCTTCTCCAGCGCCCATCACCTCCGCCACCACGGTCAACGGGCGCTACCACAGGCCTCGGAAGGCAAGGCCCTCGCTTCCAAGACCTCTAGGTGGGCCGGAGGCCAAGGTGGGAGCTAGGCAAGGGCCCCTGGAGAACGGAATCGGTGGGGCGGCTGAGGAGACTGCCAGGAAGGCCGCCACTGGAGAGCTGAGGACAGTCACACTATCCAAGATGAAGCAGTCTTTGGGTGAGTTCGGGAGGCACCGGGAGAGCAAGGTGGATGCCTGGATTTGAGGGAAGGTGGGGCCGGGAAGGAACCTGAGTGCTGAGGTATGTAGCTGGGAATCTAGGTCTGGAGGTTGAGGCTTGAGACAGAATGCAGAGTTGAGAAGAAGTCAAGGCTGATTTTGGGGGTGAGATTCCACGCTCCTCCTGGGAGCTCAAGGTTTGGGGTAAGGCTGTCTGCCACTCTGTGCCTCGGACCTTTCCCCAGGCATCAGCATCTCTGGGGGCATCGAGTCCAAGGTGCAGCCCATGGTCAAGATAGAGAAGATCTTTCCGGGAGGCGCCGCTTGCCTCTGCGGGGCCCTGCAGGTGGGTGACGCAAAGCCGCCATGGGCCCGGGGCTGAAGGACAGACAGGGCTGTACATTCAGTCTTCCAGCCAGGCATGTTCAGACCGGGTCTAGGAGGTGGCGTGGGGGCCAAGGGGTCAGGCCGGTAGGATGGGCAGGCCTAGAGAAGAATCTGTCCCCTCGTGCTAGCCTGGGCCTGAGGTTGACCCATCCCGTTCCACCTCAAGTCCCAAAGGACAAAGGGCCATTGTCAGTGCCCCACCCTGCCCCCAACAGCTCCAGGCACAAAAGTTCTATTGTCCATCCCCAGTACCCAGATGGAGGAGTGCCCTAACTGGTAGAGGTCAAAGGTCACTGCCTTCAGGTTGGGTGGCGGCTGGGAATGACGTGAAAGCCGACTGTTCCATCTCCATGCCAGGCTGGCTTCGAGCTGGTGGCAGTGGACGGAGAGAGTCTGGAGCAGGTGACTCACCAACGAGCCGTGGACACCATCCGCAGGGCGTACAGGAACAAGGCTCGGGAGCCTATGGAGCTCGTGGTCAGGGTCCCCGGGCCTGGCCTGCTGCCCGTATCCTCTGCCCCATTAGCCTTAAAGGACCAGAGCCTTCCTGCTGACAGTTCCTCTGCCCATGGTCCCCTTGACAACACCCCAATGCCGCCCCCAGCTGCCTCCCCCCGAGGCCAGGCAACTACAGCAGACTCTCAACCCAGCCCTTCAGACTCCTCAGTGTACCCCCAAGCTCTCCCCTCTTCCTAAGGCTCCCCAGGGCCCTCCCCATTGGTCTTAGGGACTATGGCTGCTCCGATTTCCTGCACCCTTGGGCCGGCCTCCTCTGCCCTATCTGCAGAGACTGCCACGCTTGTGGTTCTGCACCACCCCAGGCTGTCACAAAGGCTCCGACCTTTTACGATAAGCTAGATGTCCAAGAACAAGTGGGGAACCTGTGTCACCTGCTTTCCCTGGTCCTGGACTGCTTTGCAGTGAGGGGACAGACTCAAATCTGAAGCCTGTGACAGGTGTGAGGTTTTTCATGCCCCTGGCACCCCATCCTCTGAGTCCTCAAGGTCACGGCGTCCATTCCCCAGTCTCAAGCTTCGTTCAGTGCAAAGGATGGGATGGACGGCTTCTCTAATCCCTCAAACCTCACCAAGACTCATGTTGTGGTCCACTAGGATCCGGTTTTACCCTTTCTCCCCGTAGGAACTCCATGAAGTCGGGGAGTAGCCAGCAAACAGAGGAGGCAGGTGTCCCAGACAGATACCAAACAAGTTCCCCTGCATTTCTTTACCCAGCAAACTTTTTTAAAAACAAAAGTTTTTTTAATTTTTCTTTGGGTTTGTACAAGAAATTTACAGTGTGAAAAATATACAAGTGAAAACCAGGCCATAAACCCGGTATTAGGAGGGGCTGCTTGGTCACAAACACAAATAAACAAGACATTGCTGAGTTCTTCCTTTGGTCTGACTTAGCCCCCTCAGCCCAGAAGAGGCTTGCAGAGCGGGGACATGGGGGTCAGACCCCAGTCCTAGCTCTGTCCCTCCACCTGGGCCTGTTGGCGGCAGGCACATCTGGGGCAGCTGGTGCCATCTGGCTCTCTCTGGCTTCAGGCAGGTAGAATGTGGAGATGGGGGAGCCCCTTTTCCCCTCCCGGCTGGAGGGGGCTGGAAAACATCTGGGGGCAAAACAAGGCTGGCAGCGGCACCCACAGCTGGGGAGTAAGTGGCGGACTAGGTAGGAGCCTCTGGGTGACGGTGAAGTGGAACTTCAAGGGGTCTGATCTTGGTCCTCCAAGTCACAAGGCCACCTGAACGCTTGGCAGAGAGGCCCCTTGGCCCTGAGACCCGGGGTGCTCAGTGGATCCTGGGACCCAGGTGGTCATGTGGCTAGTGGCCCCCTTGCAAAGCCCTAGATCTCAGTGGCGGTGATCTCCTCCAGACAGATGCAGGGGGCTGGTTCAGCGAGGCCCAAGTCAGCAAGCTCCCGGGCCTCCAGCTCCAGGCTGAGCTGCTGCAGCTCCTGCTCCAGCTGCCGGTTACGCCGGTACATCTGGATGTAGTTGTGCTGCAGCTGCTTCTGGTAGCGGATCACCTGCTCCTTCTCTGCCTGCCAGGCCAGCCGCTCCCCCTCAAAGCTGCCCCGCTGTTCATCTCCTCGCCGCTGCTCCCGCTGCAGCTCTTGGCGCAGCCGCTCCACCTGAGCCCGCAGGCTGCCCCCGGCGCCAGCCGCTGCCCGCTGCACCTTGACCTCGTCACTCTCTGCCAGGAGGAAAGGATCGGTGGCGGCGGGGGGCACCGGGGGCTCTCGGAGTCCTGCCGCCTCAGCATCCAGGTGCCCAGCCTTCTCCCGGAGCCGTTCCGCCTCCTGGCGGTACCGCTGCAGCTCCTGCGAGCAGGCCTCCAGCTCAACCTCCCGGGCTCGGGCTGCCTCCTGCAAGCCCCTGGCGCGGCCCTCGCTGACCCGCAGGGCAGCCCGGGCTTCTCGCAGGGCCACACGCAGCGCCACCAGCTCACTGCCCTTCTGCACCAACTCTGCCTGAGATTCCTTCAGCTGCTGCTTCAGCAGGGAGATCTCACCGGATTTCTGGCACACCTGTGGGGAAAATAAAGGAGTGAGGAAGGATGTGAGGCCTCTCGAGTGCTGGGTACCATGCTGTCTCCCTGTTGGACACAGGCACAGGAGGCGGCGAGCCTAGTGACACATCCATAGGTACACTTCTAGTAAGAAGCAAAAGGAGAGGAGACCCAGGTCTTTTCCAAACTTCATTGCTGGGATCCTTACACAAGAGGCTGTAAACACTGCCTAGGCCTGGAGAGGGTCGCAGTTACTGCAGGACTGGAGTGGGGGAAGGCTAGGACAATGGCCACATGCTCAGGTGAACAACAGGCATCCAAAACAGACTGCCTGGGTTCGTATCCCAGCCCAGCCCCTGCTAGTGTAATTCAAGGCTCCAGCCCTTTCTGAGACTCAGATTTCCTGGTTCATAAATTGGAGGTATTAACGATACCCACCTAATAGGGAAGGCAATGCCACTAGCTCTGTGGGCACCAGATCAGACATGGGGAAACCCCAACCCAGAAAGACAAGGAAGGGCACACCCCACGGGGCAGCCACCCCGGGCGCCCTCTGCAGTGTGGTCCAGCGCGACACCCCCTACAGCCGGCCTAGCGCCTCATTTCGCCCACCTCCCATTTGGTCTCCTCCAGCCGCGGGCCAAGCTCCCGCTGCTCCCGCTCAAAGGCAGCACAGCGGCGCTCCAGCTGCTCTCGCTCCTGCAGCAGCTGCGCGAAGTCATCCTGCAACTGGCGCTTCTCTTGCTGCAGTTGGAACACCTGCAGTTGCAACAGCTGTTGGGCCCGCTGGACACGCTGCGTGGCCTGCTGCGCCTGGGCTGCACAGTCCTCCCGCTCTCGTGGCCAGTGCCTCTGCCGGGCCCCGAATGCCTACAGGAAGGAGGCAGGCTAGAAACATTCAGGTCCCCTAGAGCCAGGGCGCTAGCCTCCCGCTTGGGGGCCTCCCTGCCTGGGCTGAAGGAGGGAAGAGTACACAAGCCCAACATAGTTGACAACAGTGAAAGCAAGCACCGGTATAGCATCCCCTAGGTGTCGGGAATGTGTAGGGCACTATTCCAAGCACTTTAGACCTTATTTAATCCTCAAAACTCCACTAGAAGTCAGAGCTATCTCCATTTAGACGCGAAACGGGCTTGGTGAGGTTAAGTAACTTGCTCGCATATAACAGCCGCTACCGGCCAATGCTGGACCCAGTTCACGAACCCTGACTCCTTACTCCTTTGAAGGTTAAGCCTAAAGCCTTAGGGGTGTCACACCGTGGGTCTTCATCCCTCCCTTCCCGACAGCACTGTTAACACCCAAGCCTCTGGGTGTTCTACCGCACCACCCCGGGACTGCCTTGCGCTGTACCTGACACACCGTGGTCTCGCTCTCATCCATACTGTCCCGCAGCTGCTGTAGCTCTGCTTCTCGGTCACGAAGCTTCCCTTCCAGGACACACTGTAGCAAGGCCTCATCCGAAGGGGGCGGAGGGGGTGGAGGGGGCGGGGAGCGGTCTCCACCCGAACTGCTGCCAGGGGAAGCCCGGGCACCACTGCCCAAGAGCCCCCCACCTACACGGCCCCCCAAGGAGCCGGTGCTTTTGCTGGAGGAGGACCGGCCACTGTCGGAGTGGGAGGGCCCAGTAGGGACCCCTCGGGCTGGACCAGGCAGCGCCCCTCGGCCGGGGCCATGGGAGGGCAGGTGCCCACCTGGGGAGTTGGCGGTTGGCTCAGCACCTCCGGTGCTGTAGGTGGGCAAGCTGGATAAAGAGTTTCGGCCAGAGTCTGACAATGTTCCCGATGGGCAGCCACTGGCCCAGCCACTCAGTGCCAAGGGTTTGTCAGCAGCAGAAGAAGAAGAGGAAGAGGAGGAGGAGGAGGCTGGTCCCCCAAACAGCTGTGTCAGGCTGCCCTGACTCCCGGATAGGCCAGCAGCTCGAGGACCCAGGAAGCCAGGAAGGGACGGTGCTCCCCGAGGTTTGGGTAGCACTGGCTTGAAGGCTGTTGGCCGGATCAGGATTTTCTCCATGTTCTGAAATGAAGTACCATGTGACATGTGAGGTTGATCACTTTCTTTTTAAAAAATTTTTTTTTTGGTTTTTCGAGACAGGGTTTCTCTGTATTGTTTTGGAGCCTATCCTGGAACTCGCTCGGTAGACCAGGCTTGGTCTCGAACTCACAGAGATCCACCTGCCTCTGCCTCCTGAGTGCTGGGATTAAAGGCGTGCGCCACCACTGCCCGGCTAAAATTTTTTTTACTGTTGTTGGTTTGAGAAAGGGTTTTACTCTATTGGCCTGGAACTCACCATGTATCCCCAGGGCTAGCCCTGAATAGAAACAAGGGTTCTGCCTTTTAAGCAGTAGGATTACAGGTGTGAGATACAACGCCCAGCTTGCTTGCTTGATCTTTCAAAACACTAATCAATGTGTGTGCATGCACCAATGTGTGTGTGCATGCATGCATATGTGCCTGTGTGCACACTGGTGCCTGTGTGTGGAGGCCAGATGTCAAAGTTAGGAGGCTTCCTCGGTTACCTTCCCCCCAATTTTTTCCCCCAATTTTTGATTCATTTTCTGACTGTCCCTCCAGATTACAAATTCAGCTAGTTCGACTGCCTGGCAAGCTCCAGGGATCTGTGTCTCTGTCCCACGAGTGTTGAGATCACAGTCCTGTGCCATTAAGTGCCCATTTCTCTACACGGACACTGGGGATCTGAACTCAGGTCCTTACGCTTGTGTCAGACTTTCCAGGTTCCCACACAGGGTCTTCAACCCCTAAAAACTAAAAACCATTGCTCCCACTTAAGTAATTCAAAATGCTCATTTTTAATCATAACAGCCATGGAGACAAAATATTATCCTCTTCTCATATTTAAAAGTGAGGAAATAGCCAGGCGTTGGTGGCACATGCTTTTAATCCCAGCCCTCAGGAGGCAAAGGCAGATAGATCTCTGTGAGTTGGAGGCCAGCTTGGTCTACAGAGTGAGTTCCAGGACAGCCTCCAAAGCCACAGAGAAACCCCGTCTCAAAAAACAAAAAATTAAAAAGTAATGAAGTTGCTGGGCATTGGCACACACCTTTAATCCTAGCACTCGGGAGGCAGAGGCAGGCGGATCTCTGTGGGTCAAGGTCAGCCTGGTCTACAGAGCGAGTTCCAGGACAGCCTCCAAAACAATACAGAGAAACCCTGTCTCGAAAAACCAAAATAAATACATAAATAATCATCATCATCATCATTGAAGCAACTAGTATTGTCCATTTGGCGGTACTGGGTACTATACTAAGTACTAATTCTAATAGGAGCCTACGAAGATTAGCCTATGGCCCTAAGTATAGCTATAAGCCTATGACCTTAAACATAGAAAATGGGGCAGCTTGCTAGTTCCCTGAGCCAGAATGACAGCCTAGACAGCCCACAGTCTTTGCTCTGTACATAGCTTCCACAAGGGGCTCCTGATTGCACCCAGATCCTCCCAGAAGGGCTGGCTCTTACCTTCTCCAGCTTCCCAGAGACAGGGATGAGCTTTGGTGGAGGTCCACGGAGGTGGGCATTATGTGCCCGCTGCTCTCGGGGGTCTTCAGCATCACTGCTGGGGCTGGGAGGTGACTCCGTCCTGAAGTCCTCATTGACATAGGTGAAGCTGGTGCCTGGGACAGCCTTCCTGGGTGGCACAGCTGGGCAGAGTGGCTCCTGTGCCTCGTAGCCACCCCGTAGCAGCCCATCCTGCTGGCGGAAGAAGGTGGGCCCAGGGACACCATGGTGTCGTGGGGGAGCTGATCCCCCGGGACAGGGCCGGCCTGAGATAAGACTGCTCACGCTGCCCATTGCTGGAGCTTGTGGGGCAGTGGCTGTGTCACGTGCGGGCTCCAGTGGCACTGGCAGAGTGTGCACAATGGCCATGGTGGCAGAGGCTCAGGCCTGGCCAGGGGCCTCCAGGGCAACCTGTGAGCAGGGCATTGGTGTCAGAGTCCCTGCACCTGAGAACTCTCCCCTACAGGCCTTTTTGTGACCCCCTCCTTCAGACAGAACACTCCCAACATAGTATCAAGGCTTCCTCTCCAGGTACAGGCATGAACCTCAGTTTCCCCTGACCCTTAGGCTACTACCCAACTCTAGTCTGGACAAGGCTAAGGACTAACTAGACCACAGATGACGAAGGAATGGAGACCTAGGAGGTTATGCAGGCTCCCTGGCAGGGAAGGCCCAGTCTTAAGCCCAAACCTGCATCCCTATAAAGGCCAAGATTCGGCTTGGGCAGAGATCCCTAACTACGAGCTCCCAGTACAGGTCCCTACTGTCTCTCCTGGGACAGGTGGCCTCATTACTGGGCTGTTTGGGCAGAGGACACGTCAGGGATGCAATCAGCAACTCAGATGGTAATTAGGGAACAAAGAGCCAAAGCCAGGCTGTGTCCAGCCCTCCCACTGCTAGGCCTCAGTTTCTCCAGACACAGAGGCGGCAGGGGTGGAGCTGGCCAAACCGGAACCCTTACAGGTCTTAGGAAGCCACAGGTGCCCTCTGGGGTCTCCTACCTCCCAGAGGCTGATGCTGGGTATGCTTGTTTCCATGACAACTCCTAGCTTCTACCATCCATTCAGTTAGGACTAAGGGAGCCTACATAGGCCCTGTCCGAGTCACGCTTTACAAACCTTGCCGCGTTAGTTAGTGGGATTTGAGCAGAAGCCCACTACCACCTCTGGAAGGAACTCAAGAAAGATGGCTCCACCTCCCCTAGTCTTGCTCCTTCCTGGAAGGGACAACAAGCCTCCACCCGGAACTCCCTCCCGTCCCAAGGCTGCTGATGACCAAGACTTAGGCATCTGCTGAAGTCATCATGTGGAGGGGCCAAGAAGTGGACAGAGAATTCCAGAAGAGTGTGCACATTTACTTGTGAGTGTGCGCACAGGCACAGGAGCACACAAGAGCCATAGCTGTGAAAATGTGCGTGAAAATACGGAGTGAGCAGATGTGTGTTCAGACAGACGTCAGGACACTCATACATGGGTGTGACACGGCTAACACAGGCAGGCCTCAGAGTCATGGGTCCTCCCCCTCAGCTTTCAGAGTGCTGGGATTCTAAGCTTGTGCCACCATGCCCAACTCTATGTGTGAATTCTTGTTTACAAGACTGACTTTTATACTTACAGAGTACACAAAGATTAGTAATGTATATGTAATAAATGAATCTGTGGGGTCTGAATGTGACTCCATGGCAAAAAAAAAAAAAAAAGTTTGGAGAGGTATGCCAGTTTGTCCAAATATATTTGAGTTTTTGTGTGACTATCACCAAACTTGGGGTCAGTGTCTATGTCCCAAGTCATTTGAAGTCACCTTTCCTCAATAAGCCATTTTCTTCTCTCAGTATGAGACTCCTAGGGAAACCCTCACTCGTTTGGGGTATACTGTTTGAAGCCTCTCATAGATTGAGAGACAAGGGTCTCTCAGAACATCTTCCTTTCTTCCAGGGCAGTTACATGAAATACTATGTGTACATGTTACACAAGGGTGTGGAACAGGTAGGCATGTGTGAAAAGCACATTTGGAGTAATTTGTAGGAGTGAGTATTTCTGGGGGTGGGTGACATTCAAGACCACCTGGGTAAATGGAAGCCTCTCCCCCCCTTTTTAAAACCTTTTTTAAAAGAAACAAAAACAAAAAACGTAAGGGTTCGAGGAAAGGTGAGCTCAAAGTATCTGACCCTCCCTAGGCCCACCTGGTCTTCTACACTGCTCTCCATGAAGTGTCCCCAAGTGTTTAGACACGGAGAGTCACAGGAGTCGGCCTGAGGGAGGAGTTGCTGGCAACTAGGCTAGGAGGTGAACTGGATACAGGAGCGATAGATCACACACTTCTCTGTAGGGCTAGGAGCCGAGACGGCCCCACGAGGTCCAGCCCGGGGATAGGGACTGCTCCACAGCACGGAGAGAGGAGTGGGAAGGGCTGGCACTCCTGTTCCTACTTCCCCACTCCAGGGTACACGGAAACGGAGACCCAGAAAAGCAAGGGCAAGGGCCGCTGTAGTCACTCAGAGACAGAGACCAGACGTCAAGAGACAAAGAGGCCAAGAGGCTCAGACACGAGGAGCTAGAGGCAGGCTCATGAGTTAAGAGTCGCGGAAGCCACGCAGGCAAGGGGCCTAAAGCCAGAGGGACGTAAAGCTGGGCTCTGCGGGCCAGGAGTCTGGAAAGCCAGGCCTAGCCAGCCTGGCTCCCGCTCTTGAGGCCCAAGAGAGAAGGAGGGGCAAGCGGCTCCATTTTGAGAAATGCGTCTGTGGCTGTGGGAAAAATGAACCCCTGGTTCTCTCCAGCACTCCCTGACCTAGCACTACGGCACACAGACCCCTGCGTCCCCCCACCCCCGTCGAGGGTTGGGGGTTCTGGAGCCTGGGGCCATGCCAGGCCTGGGATGAGTCTGGCCCAGGTCCCAACTCTCTGACCTCGGGGCCGGGGGCCGGAGAGTTAGGGAAAGTCCCCCAACACACACACTCAAACTCCAGAGGCCAGTCAAGCGGGACCCAGGCTGGGATAACGAGCTCCCCTTCCGGACGGAAAGCCCGGGGTCCCCCGGGCCACCCACAACCGTCCGCTCCTTCCATGACCTGGGGGCGTCTGTGGAATGCCACCTCCCCACCAGACCGCATCGCTTACAAGTTGGGGCACCCTGAGCCCTGGCCCCCTCACCTCCGCCGCGCTGCTCCATGCTCAGCCCCGGGCCGCCCCAGCGCTCCACAGGCGCGCCGCCCGCTCCAGCCCGCGCGCGGCCACTCGGAGCTGCCCGGCCCGGCCCCGCCTCCGCCCAGCCGGCGCCCCCGGCCCCGTCCAGCCCCCGCCCGGCCCGAGTGGGCGGTGCGCGAGGAGCGGGGGAGGGGTGCGAGGGGTGTCCCCGCCCCGGGGCGCGGACACGCGCAGGCTCCCCACGTCACGCGTGCCCGCCAGGGCGCACGCAGGGGCTGCACGGCGGCGCCCGCGATCCCTCCCGGAGAGGCCCCGCGACTGCGTTTGTGTTGGGAGACTCGGTCGGCTCGAGATTCGTCGTCGAGCCGGTCATCGGCTACCCCGGCCGGGGCCGGAGGGCCGGCGGCAGCTGGTCATTGTTCCAGCACAAAGAGCCGAGGCGCGGCGCCCGCCCCTCCCCCTCCCCGTCTCTAGACCAAGCTTCCCCTCCCCAGCCTCCAGCTTCCCAGTCCAAGAGGAGGCCGAGGGTCAGCCGGCCCTCTCCGCTTGCCGGCTCCCGGGCACAAGTTGAGGGACTGGCTCGGTCGCCCGTCTGTCCCACCCCCAGCAGGCTGGAGGTCACACATCAGGATTGTTCAGAAGCGGCGCCACCTGGCGGCCCCTTCCATCAACTTATCAGCCCCCCCAGCCCCCCACTCATCCCACTCCCTTCCCAGAGCAGATCCCTCAGGCCGCGAGCCTGGGCTTGTCCCAGGCATGGCTCCGGGCTCCCCAGCTAACCTCGGGGTCATTGGCTATGAGAAAGGAAGCTGCTCAAGGGGGGGCACCTGGCCCCCAATAATCTCAAGGATGAAGGGTTCAAACCTACACTGGCCCTGCTGCAGACACACCAATGTCTTTTTCAGGGTCACAAATATTTTTACCCTTTCGAAAACAACAGCCTTAACACCCACACGACCTTTCCCACATTCTGTCTCGGGCAGCCACAACCACTGTCTCATCCATCACGTGGATTCCTTCATCCCGTAATCCTTCGGGCCAGCCGACAGAATCCTTGGCGTTCATGCCTATGGTGCATTTTCACAACAGTCCTTCGCATCCAGGCACAATCTTAAAAGACGCCCAGTTTCCCAGCCACCCTCTTCCGTGCAAGGACAGCGGTATTCAAGACAACTTCTTGCATCACAGTCACAAACTACCCACTTTCCCTGAGGGGTCTCTGTGACCTGGTCAGGTCAGCTGACATTCACATCCTCTGGCAAGGCCACCGCTCCCCCCCCAGGGCCGAGGCCCGCCTGCCAGAGCTGGGCTCAGCCCCAGGAAGAAGCATCCCCCCCCTTCCAGGCCACAGCCTGGCCGGCTCTCAGCTCTATTTTTAGCTCCATGGAAAGGGTTGTTTTTCTTTCTTTTTCCCTGGAAAGGGAAACACAGGCCAGCCACCCTCAGGCTCACTCCAGCCCCTCAGCTTCAGACGAACAGACTGGAGGCCTCTCCCCAACAGAGACCCCCTCCTCCTCTGGCCTTGCCCTGATCCCTGCCTTCTGGGGCACAGAGAGCCTCCTCCCCTTTCTGGCCGCCTGCCCAGAAGCTCAGGCAGCAGCTGGGCTCAGCGTGTGGCGGGGTGAAGGGTGGGGGGTGGCGGGGAGAGGGGCCTAGGGCAGCCGCCCCCCTTCATTTTCTGCGAGAAGGGGATCTGGTCCTTCTCCCTCCTAGTGAAGGCAACCCCCCTCAGGGTTTAAGGACCTATTTACTCTGATGCATTCTCCGTGGCGAGGGGTGGGGGTCGAGGGAGGCTGCTCCTCCTGCATGGGTGGGCTTTTTGTGCCCAGTCCTGCAAGTGGGTGGTGGGAGGAAACGGTCTACAGCTGCTCCCGGGACTGGGTGTAAGACAGGGGCAGCTGGCCGGGGCCATCAAGGTCCTCTCTCGGATACCTTTCAAGGATTCGGATTCCGAGGATGTGTTAGTGAGCAGGAAGGCAAGGAGTCCAAGTAATCCCAGCCGGCCCAACACTCTCCAGGCCTCCCCCACCACCCAAGCCCCCGGGGGCGTTGACCTCCCATTCTGGTGAGAGGGTTTATCACCATTCCAGGGGGAGTACGGAATAAAGTCTTGTGCAGACGGAGCAAGTATGCCAGGACTGGGGGAGAGGTGGGCGAGGGGTGTCCCTGTCTAGACAGAGTTAGGGGAGGACTGCCCACCGGTCTGCGAAGCAGTCACGTGCTCAACGCCTGTTTACGCCTAGGTCTTCACCTGCAGGCAAGCAGCCGGGAAGCAGGAACCGCCTGATGCGACAAACCCCGCCCGCCCCCGCTGAGTCTCAGGGCGGCCACTTTCCCTCCGCCTCGGGCAGAAAAACTCAGCGTCCATCTCTCCGGGGGTCGCGCGGGCCGATGGCACTGCCTCTGGAACGGCTAGGGTATCTCGCTCTGCTTGTCCTTTCCTGAGCGCACGTGTGTTCGTGTCCTAAGCGAATGCATGGGTCTATGCATGAGTGTATGCTGGAGCGTCTGTGTGAGTTTCCCTGCCCCTTGGCTATTCAGATATTCAGAGTTCGCCTGCGCTCCATAGAGTGCGGACCCCTTCCTCATCCCAACCCCGCTTCTCAAGACACAGAAAGTTCTCTCCAGAGCAAGGATGTGCAGGAACCGGAGTTCCTGCACCCCGTCCGCCCCACCACTCACCCAGCGTCACCTGCGCCGCTGCTCCCTCTATGGCCGGGCTCCTGCTCCAGCGTGCCTAGTACTTCCCCGCCGCGATAGAACTCGGACTCCCCAGCCCTCTCCAGGCTCCGTGCTCAGGGCTCCCGGCCCCCGCCAGGCCGGACCTGGGAGAGTGGGGCGGGGCGGCTGAAGCCGCGCCCCGCCACCCAGAGAGGGGAGTGGTCTGCCCCGCACCACTCGAACAGCCAACCTAGTACCAACCCAAAAGTAGCCCGACCCAGCAAACAGCCCAAAAGTAGCCTGACGGTGGTCTAAGCTCCGGCCGTATGACTGCACAGCGTACTGACTTTTGACCTAGGGGGAGGGCAGATATGACCGACGGCAAAGCTACCTGGTTGCCTTAACTATAAGGGGCTATAAAGCTTGACTCTGTCACCCTCTCCTGTTCTGTAGGGAACTCAATCCGGTCCACTCTGCCCACAACCAGAGGGAAAATCCCTGTGAAGCAGACAAAGAACTCTCGAGTTTCATACCCCCCCCCCCGCGCGCACACACACACTTGTGTACGCACACACTGGGACTTTTGGGGGCTGTCCTAACAGGACTAGTACCGCCCCCTTCCCTGGAGTAGTTATAACTAGGTGAGAAAACAGGTAGTCCTGGGCCCCCATAGGCCATGCCTAGGCTATAAAGTCCCACCCACAGGCACAAGCAGGAAGTTGGCCTGTGTTTCGGGGAGGTACTAAGGGCTCCCTTCCTCCCTGGCATACCAGGTACATTGCTTAAGTTTCCATCTATCTGAGCCATACCCACTATCTGAGTGGTTGGGCTGCAGGAGACCAAGGTAAGTTAAGTCTCTTCTCAAACCCACCCACAGTAACAGCTACTGAAGACCTAAAGCTGCCTCTGCTCACCATGCAACAGTGTTGGTCTGAACACGAGGATACAGGCCGAATTTGACCCTGCTGGGCCAGGCCTTCCCGGGAGGTCTCTGGGACATTCTTAAATTAGCTGAACAGACTTTCTTGTCCACTTTCTTCCAGCTTTTGCACGGCTCCTAGAGACTGTATGCAGGGTATAGGGACTGACCTTGTCCCGCCTCCTAGGCTCCTGAACATACTCTGTGCTAGATGTTGCGGTGGGAAGTTTAAGGCAGGTATGGAGTGGAATGTGTTTGTGTACGGGTGTGTTGGTTTCCCCTCCTCCTCATTCTGGTTTGAACTGTGTGGGGGTGTCTGCTGGGAGGGTGGAGCAAGACAAACAGGCAAACGTGTATCTATTTCTCTATGCTGATTGCACAGCCCTCACAAACTCCAAACTGGAAACTCCGAAGGGTTTTCAGAGACAGCGTCAGACATTCTAGAAGAGAATATGGATGGAGTCCATGCCCTTCTAAGTAGAAATGGCCTTGTTCTGTACATCTGGAAGGCATGGCTGACTTAAATATTTCAGACCCTGGATGAGGCCCCGCGCCGCCAACTGCTGGGAATGATTAGTGCAGGATTAGAGAGGCCTGGCTCCAGTAAGTCTGGGAGAGACCCCCAAGAAGGCAGACCCTGGAGGAGCTGCCCCCACCCCTAGGCTCTTCCCCAACAACAGCTATAGTTCTCAGAAACCCTGGACTCTTCCCTGTCTCTAAAAGCTTCCTCTTGGATAGACTTGAAAAGGTTCCTCCTTTAGGGAGTAAAAACATGTCCCTGCTACCTGCAGCAGAGGCTTTCCAGCACCCCCGATTTGGTACTTGAGAGCATCAGAGAAAGTCAGATACAAAGGTCATTTAGCAATATGCCTGGCAGTCTGTGGGTCATTGTTATAGTCTTCTGTAGTGCTTATTAAAACCAGGCATCTGCATCCCATCTTGGACTCCGGAACTGCAAACATGTAAAGGCAGGGGGGAGAGAGAAGCCCCTAAACTCCAAGTTTTCAACAAACTCCCAGAACTTCTAGCACATAGGAAGAAATGGGGGGATACCAGAAGGAAATAGACGAGGGTAGAGGATTAGAGATAAGAAATAAACTGATTGGATTTTTGAGACAGGGTTTTGAGTAGCCCAGGCTAGCCTGGAACTGTGTAGCTTAGGATAACTTTGAACTCCTCATCTTCCTGCCTCTACCTCCCAGGTGCAGGAATTAAAGGCATTCACCACCACACCCAGCTAGGACTGACTCCTGAGTCTACATTGAGAAATATGAATGGCTCACCTCACAGGGGAAGAGGGACAGCAGGTCAGGCAAGGTCTGGGAATGTGACCCAGTGACCCACACCTGTCAGGGGTTTCATGGAGTCTTCGGTAAGGTAACACACCACCCTGTCTCCCGTTTGCCAAGGGAAGGTCTATGTTCAGGGCTGTGAAGACCCTGTACTTCTCCCTGATATCTGATGGGCTGAAGTGGGAAGTGAAGGCCAAAGTGGGGGAAAGGATCTATTTACTCCCAATTCTGAGGAAATCCAGTCAGCGTGGGGAGACATCTGGTGGACAAATAAGAAAAAGCACAGAAACAAAGGCAATGTTTCATTCAAACTGGAAAAGGCTCTGAGTCCTAACTGCAGCTGTCAGAGGCAGCATACAATGGAATCAGTATCCCAGAGGCAGCCACCGTGGGCTCACAGCTTCTTTCCAAGGTTCTATGGCGATGCAATACAGTGGGAGGAAGCTCCCTTCTTTGAGGCCCTGAGAGTACCGGCTTAAGCACCTAGGTCAGTTCTAACAGGTACACCTACCTTACAAAGCCTGGCTCTACACAGCAGAGAGCAGAGAACAGAGAGGCTTGGTGCCTCTGAATGCCTAACTGCAGGAGTTTCAGCAGGAAGCCTCCTGTTGCATGACAGTTCCGGGGCCTACCGTCACTGTCTGACCTGCTCATTCCCACCTCAGGTTTTAGTACGTTTCTCTGCCTGGACCCTTTCTCCAGAGGTTCACAAGGCCCACAGTCCTAGTTCTCACATGCCCTCTGACCTTTTCAGACTGCCAAATGAAAACTAGTCTGTAAGCAGTCTCACACTATTCACTTTGTTCCTTTACCGAAATGCCGGTTCTTTGGAAACAGACCTTGTCTTTTTTAGTGCTGTGTGTGTGCATATATATAAAGAAAACCCAGCTTTCAGGAGGTCCCCAGTAGCTGCTGAATTCAATTTTCTCACCATGGAACCCAGCCAAAGGCTGGGAAGGTTCCATATCTCAGGACTACATGGAAGAGCCCTAGCAGAAGGCCAAGGGTCTGTTAGCCTGGCCTTTCAAGCTCATTTCAGCAAGCGGCTATGCACAGCTTTCACCTTAAGGACTTGGATCTGGCTGGTAGGAGCTGGGGTCCTGGCCGGAGCAAGTCTCAGCGTTCTGGTGCCCAGCTCCCTTTTTGCCAGAAGAGGACTTTTTGGCCACTAGTCCATTGTCATCCTTGATCTTCTTGAGTCGGGCTTTGCTCTTCGGCGGGATGGAGAAGGTAAGGGAACTCTTGTTGAACTCCAGTGGGAAGACACCTACATCTCCATCAAAACGATTCTTGGACACCTGCAGATACCGTTTCCCTGGCCCAGTCACCAGCTTCCTATCCTGCAGGATCAGAACATTGTCTGCTTCTTGGCTTGCCTAAAGGAGAGAGGGCAGGAGAAAGAAGACATATGAATGAAAGGAAGGCTGAGGCTTCAGGGAGGAGTAGCAAGAATGGAAAAAAAGAGAGGGCTGAAGAGACCACCCAGTGGCTAAGAGCACTGACTGCTCTTTCAGAGGACCCAGGTTCAATTCCCAGCAACTACATAGTAGCTCACAACCATCTCTAATTCTAGTCCCAGGAAATTCAATGCCTTCTTCTGGCCTCCAAGGGCACCAACATGCATGTAATGCAAAGATGCATGAATGGGCAAAACACCCATACACATTAAACTTCTTTTTATCTTTATTTTTATGTGCACTAGTGTTCTGCCTGTATGTATGTATGTGTATATATATATATATATATATATATATATATATATATATATATATATATGAGGGTGCCATATTCCCTGGAACTGTAGTTACAGACAGTTGTGAGCTGCCAGGTGGGTGCTGGGAATCGAACTCAGATCCTCTGGAAGCGCAGTCAGTACTCCTATCCACTGAGCCATCTTGCCAGACCCTAAACAAATTAAATTTTTAAAAAAGGGAAAAGGGAAAAGTACCCCTCATCACCAGGCTCTTTAAACAACTAATCACAATGGATGCTAGAGCTGCCAGATCTCCCAGTCTCATAACCAGCTTACCACTGTCTCAGACTCCAAGCTGCTCCTACTTCTTGCAACACGTCTCCTCTAGAGTCCTACCTACCCAGCTTATTCTCACCATTCATGTATCATTCCACTAAGGACCACCTTTTGATCCCCTAAAGAAAGTACCACCACCAATTTTTTTTTAAAGATTTAGTATGTATACAATATTCTGCCTTCATGTTGGCCTCCAGGTCACCAGATCTCATTACAGATGGTCGTGAGCCACCATGTGGTTGCCGGGAATTGAACTCAGGACCTATGGAAGAATAGCCAGTGCTCTTAACCTCTGAGCCATCTCTCCAGCCCCAAGATTTATTTGCTTATTATGTATACAGTGTTCTGCCTGCAGCATATTCCTGCAGGTCAGAAGAGGGCACCAGATCTTATTACAGATGGCTGTGAGCCACCATGTGGTGCTGGAAATTGAACTCAGGACCTCCAGAAGAGCAGCCAGTGCTCTTAACCTCTGAGACATCTTTCCAGGCACTGATTTTTTTTTTTTAAACTTCTGCATTATTCTTGTCCCATGTCTGTTCCAAAGCAACATACTTTTGCTCCTAACCCTGAATGCCCTTTGGCTAGCTCAGGCCCGATATGTGAAAGGAATTTAGCATACCACTGGAGGCTCTGGTCCTGTGGCCCAGAAGACCTTCCCATTTATTTGATGATCTGACCCTTACTGTCTGGAAACCTCAGTGTAACTTTTGTTGGTGCATCCACTGGAAGTCTCCCTAGACATCACAGGGTGACTCAGATCCCCCTCCCCCAAGTACTTGTACTGCCTATCATAGTTCTCATCCCACCGAGTTGCAATTATGACCTCATTCTTTTCCTTACCAAGATGTGAGCTCCTAGATGACAAAGAACTAACTACAATCCCTTGTATTCCTGGCTCGTGTATTCCTTATGTCATGGCCCCAGAACCACTGCCTCCTGCCTTTTCAGGGCAGTCACGAGGATCGCAGGCTGAGTGAACTTTTTCTAGTTATGCCTGTCTCTAACTCTTCAAAGCTTGAGTACTTTAAAGCCGACTTACTTTGGCTGAGCCAAAAATGGATGCTGTCTGCAGCTCCTTGTCATCATCCTCCTTCCGTGGGTGAATAACCAGAGTCACATGGCAGCTGTTGTCTGTAGCAAACTTCCGAAAGGCTCCAACGATGCAGTCTTGAGCAGCAATCCTGCAGCAGTGAGATTCAGCAAGAAGAGGTCATTAAGTGGAGCACACACAAACTCTTGAGCCACTCACTCCACACTAACTCTCCCAGCCCCACTACACTTTCTACCTAAGGATTCCCACTCTGCTCTCTGGACAACCTTCCACTGCCACGACCTCTTGGGAGACAACAGTACTGTGAATGTACCTAGAGGCCAGCTTCATGAGAAGACGTGTGTTTGAGTTAGACAAGAAGAATTCACCTGTCAGTAGAGAACTGCTCATGACCCATCATGAACTGCAAGTTGTCAATGACTACATGACAGACGTCATAGACGTAGACAGCATGTTGCATTGTGTCTATTACAGACCTGGAAAAAGAGAAGCAGTGATTTAAACAGTCGACGACAAGAAACTTCAGGTCTCTCCAGGGAGAGGAGCATGCATCCTGAAAACTCTGATATCATCCACTCTTCTGACTTCCCATACTTTGGAAACCTGTCTAAAGATACCTGGAAGGTACTCTCATTGGAGCCAGAAAGGGAATAAAAAATGCAATGTGTTATGATCTCTCAAAAATGAGAGTAAAGACTAGGCATGGTGGTGCATGCCCTTAACCCCAGCATTCTGAAGGCAGAGCCTGGTCTACATGGTGAGTACCAGGACAGTCAGAGCTACCTAGAGAGACTCTGCCTCAAATAAAAATTAAGAATATTTTTGAAAAGTAACAGGTCTTTGAAGGTCTTACCTGATGCTTTGTTGTCCGTGGAAAGTCATGAAATAGAGAGGCAGGTCCTCAAAGCGGTCTGCCCACTCCTCATACTTGTCCAGTTGCTCTTCCAGCCGTGTCACAGCAAACTGAGTCAGCATGACCCGGGCTAGTCTCACATTGCTGATCTCAAAGCTACCCCAAAGTGTGTTCACCCCTTGGGTACACAAGTCCAGGGCATACTCACTGATGAATGTTGTCTTTCCACTGCCTGTAGGTCCTGTAGGGGGATAGACACAGCTCTGGGTTAAGAGGCAAGTCTAGTCCTTGAACTAAGATTCTGGTATAAGTTGGGAGGGGAAGCCTCTTTTTTCTTTTCCAGACAGGGTTTCTCTGTGTAGCTTTGGAGTCTGTCCTGGCACTTACTCTGTAGACCATGCTGGCCTCTGCCCCCCAAGTGCTGGGATTAAAGATACCTGGTGGGAAGCCTCCTTTTCACATTGCCAGTGGGGGGCTGGAGAGCTCCAGCAGTACTTAAAGTACTTGTTGCTCTTACAGAGGTCCTGGATTTGATTCCTAGCACCCACATGATGGCTTACAACCATCTGTAAGTCCAGTTCCAAGGGATTTGATGACTCCTGGCCTGAAGGTGCCAGGCACACATGCTGTGACACACATGTAGGTGACACATTCATACACATAGTTTAAACCTAAAAAAAAAATAATTAAATACAGCCAGTGGCCAAAACCCACATACTTTTGTCACCTTATTGTCTAACCCTTTACCCAAAGCAGTGAATTTTTTTCCCGAGACAGTGTTTTTCTGTATAACAACTCTCACTGTCCTCAGACTCAGAGATCCACCTGCCTCTGCCTCCTGAGTGCTGGGGTTAAGGGTGTGCACCACCACTGTCCAGCTGTAAAACCATAATTTCTTTTTTAAATTATTTTTACTTTATTGGTGTTTTGAGGGCCTGTGTATCTGTGCGAGGGTGTCAGACTTGTAGTTACAGGCAGCTGTGAGCTGCCATGTGGTTGCTGGGAATTGAACTGGGTCCTCTGGAAGAACAGTCAGTGCTCTTAACCACTGAGCCATCTCTCCAGCTCCAAAACCATAATTAAAAAAACCACCCAGGTCTGCTCTTCCAGAGGTCCTGAGTTCAATTCCCAGCACCCACATGGTGGCTTGAAACCATCTATAATGAGATCTGGTGCCCTCTTCTGGCGTGCAGGCAGAACACTGTATACTTAATAATAAAATTTTAAAAATTAATTAAAATTAAATTAAAAATTTAATTTTAAAAAATTAAAAAAAAAAACAAGCAGGGCCGTGGTGGCGCACGCCTTTAATCCCAGCACTCGGGAGGCAGAGGCAGGCGAATCTCTGTGAGTTCGAGGCCAGGTTGGACCGACAGCCTCCAAAACAATACAGAGAAACCCTGTCTCGTAAAACCAAACCAAACCAAAACAAAAACAAACAAACAAACAAAAAACCAAGCAGGGTGGTGGTGGCACACGCCTTTAATCCCAGCACTTGGGAGGGAGAGGCAAGTGGATCTCTGTGAGTTCGAGACCAAGCCTGGTCTACCGAGTAAGTTCCAGGACAGGCTCCAAAACAACACAGAGAAACCCTGTCTTGAAAAAACCAAAAAATAAAAAAACCCACATTATTTTATTAGCATAGGTGTTTTATCTGCATGCATGTCTGTGCACCCTAAGCATGCCTGGCGTTCTCAGAGGTCAGAAGAGGGCATCAGATCCCCCTGGAACTGGAGCTACAGATAGTTGTGAGCCATTATGTGGGTGCTAGGAATTGAACTCCATTCCTCTGCAAGAGTAGCCACTGCTCTTAGCCACTAAATCATCTCTCCAGCTCCCAAGCAGTGATTTCCTAAAGAGTCACCTGTAAAGACTGTCAGCTCGCCCTTCCGATGCCCCTTCAGCAGACGATTGAGGTCTGGGAAGCGACTCCAACGGACACCAGCTGCTTGCTCCACATTTGATAGCTCTCCTAGAACCTCCTCACGGAGCTGGCGGAAAGACACAATAGACTTGTGCCAGGCAGGGAGGGCAGTACGAAGAATACGAGGAAGACTTAAGCCTTGGTTTAAAGCCTCCAGGGGACGAGGTTGCTGGTTTCCAGGCCTCACCAAAGAACATCGCTTGGGGTTGAGCTTTCGGGCAAACAGTTTGGCGGCCTCCCAGGACCGAAGGTCATCCCCTAGCCAGAACACAATCCGTCGGAACTGTTCAAGGTAAGGGAGTAAAGCTGGGGGCAGGCAGGCCGTTCCTCGGGGTAGGGAGAGGGTGGGCAGCCCTGTGGACTGGCTCAAGGCCAGGCTGTCCAGCTCACGGCTTGTCAGGACCACCTCAGCATCTCGACGGCTGATCAGTGGTAACCCGAATAGGTTGTGGTAGGCGCCAGGCCGGGGAATGGTGGTCTCCACATACTGGACTTCATTCCCCTGACCTTCAGCCCCTAGCAGCTTCAGGCCACGTAATCCTGAGCCCCCAGGGGTGAACCAAGGGAAGACCAAACTTCGAGTAGAGCGAAGATAACGGACACTGAACCTCTTGAGTGTGTCATCTGTCACCTTGGTAAGGTCAAACATCACACGTGCCAGCTTGGCCTCCTCAGGGTCAGGCAGCTCCCAAAGAGGTATGGCTCGGTTCCAGATTCTCAGGACCTGCTCCCTGTCCGCAGCTTCCGGGCTCTCAGTAAGCAGGATTCCCTCTTTCGCTCCATCCCCTCGTCCCTCCACACTGGCCTGGAAGTCTTCCCAGCTCCCTTCTGCTAGGCTAGTCATGCAGAGAAAGTGTCCTGTGGTCTTGTCAATGAAGAGGCAGAAGGAAGTGGGAGAATCCTTCTTCAGATTGCTGAAGTCTGAGAACCCCACAAAGGGGCTTGGTGCCCGAAGACAACTGTGGCCATCGTGGAACGGTATCCCATGCGTCCGTAGATACTGGCGGATTTCAGTTGTGGTCACAGGCGACACAGGCTCCTCTAAGGCCGGGAGGGCTTCCTTTCTGTACCTTCTGCGAGGGGGGCCTGGAGTCAAGCTTCGGGGCAGGCCCCTCCGGCCCATCCACTCCCCTCGCAGCGGCAGCAAGATCCGGACGGGGTGCGCGCATCGGAGGAGCCACATTCCTGACGGAGTGGGCTGCCTCTACGGCAGTAAGTGCTGGTGTCTGGGTTTGGTGCCTTCACTAGGCCAGACCCGAAGAGCCTTCCACAGGGCACCCCGCAGGGCTCACTACAGCAGGCTCCTCTCTATCTCTCCTCCAGCTTCTCCCTTACGAACACCCGGCCTAATCCCCTTCGCTGTGTAAACATGGCAGCTTCGCGCCTCTGTCGGTCCACGCACGACCCTTCCACGGCCGCGTCCCTCACAGCCGCTCTCCACCAGCTCACGTCTAGGACCCTGCACGGCCCCTCGATCCAAACGGCGCCTCTGCATCATCTCCTCACCTCTACCACCCCTCCACGGCCCGTCCTCGCCGTCCTCATCTGCACACCCCTCTGCATGCAGCCTGAAGCCCAGCCCACTCCCAAGCGCCCTCCTCGGCTCGCAGCGCTCACAGGGACCCTCCACACATCCGGAGCTCACGAGCTGCGGCCCGGCCCTGTCACTGCCTCCCGGGCTCTACCCTGCGCTCCGGGAGCTCCACGCCACCGCCTCCAGCTGTGCGTCACCTCAACTTTCTACTCTTCTCGCCCGCAGCGTGGGTCGCCCGCACGCGCCACTCGCTGTGCCCTCGGAAGCAAAACTCTCCGCGGAGCCCGCGAACCCGGAACCGGAAGTCGCTGGTTGGCCCCCGCCCTCCCGCTCACCGTCCGGTCGCCATGACTGCGCGCGGGACTCCGAGCCGCTTCCTGACGAGCGTCCTCCACAACGGGGTGGGTCGCTACGTGCAGCAGCTGCAGCGCCTCAGCCTCAGCCTCAGCCGGGATGCGCCCTCGTCCCGCGGTGCCAGGTGAGGCCCGCGCAAGCGGGAGGACCGGGGTGAGGGGGCGGGAAACGACGCGACTGGGTCCGGGTCAGCGTGCTCACACCTTCGCCGGGCCTCGCAGGGAGTTCGTGGAACGCCAAGTGACCGACTTCGCCCGGCGCAACCCGGGGGTCGTGATCTACGTGAACCCGCGGCCGTGCGCCGTGCCCAGGATAGTGGCCGAGTACCGTGAGTGGGGCTGCGGGAGGGCGGGGTCCCGGCTCGCCCGCCGGCTTCTCCCCGTGTGTGGCCTCGGACTTCCCGCTCATCCCCACGTCCCTCTGCCAGTTAACGGGGCCGTGCGCGAGGAGAACGTCAACAGCAAGTCGGCGGAGGAGATCACGTCGCTGGTGCAGAAGCTGGCCGACCAGTCCGGTTTGGATGTGATCCGCATCCGCAAGCCCTTCCACACGGACAACCCTAGCATCCAGGGCCAGTGGCACCCCTTCACCAACAGACGGACGGCCCCCCGCGGGCTGCGGCCCAGAGAACGCGAGGACCCCGCTTCGGCACAGGCACGGTAAAGAGCGCGAGGAAATGGGGTCCTCTTGCGGATGTCAAGCGCAGGCAAATGATTGGAGCCCACCGGCGGGGGCGTGGCCCGGGATAAAGGAGAGCTGACTGCGATTGCCCACTGCTAGGTACCGTGACCTTGCCAACACCCTAATTCTGGTTCCGTTGGCCTCTTTGCAAGCCGAGATGTACAGGGTCCTTGTTTTCTGGAATCCCAATGACAACTGATTTCAAAACACAGTGCACGGTCTAGAGGCTGCCCTCTGAAGAACTCGCGATGTCCTGTTGCTCTTGCTGGGGCCTGACATTGGGCAAGGCACCGTGTGTCTGTGAGTGTTTGTGTGCAGATTAGAAAACTGAAGTCATTAAACGTACCCGAGACTGCGTTTGGAGATTTATTTATTTGTCATGTGTGTTTTACCTGCTTGTGTGTCTGTGCATGCAGTACCCCTGGAGGCTGGAGTTCGGTGGAAGGCCCCTGGAACTGGAGTTACAGACAGTTGTGACTTGTAGGCTCTGGGAATTGAACCTGGATCTTCTGAAAGCAGCCAATGCTCTACCTGAGCCATTTCTCAGCCCCTCGAGGTCATGCTTCAAAAATGCGATTTTTCAGCTGGGCATTGGTGGCACATGCCTTTAATTCCAGCACTGGGGAGGCAGAGGCAGGTGGATCTCTGTGAGTTCGAGGCCAACCCGGTCTACAGAGTGAGTTCCAGGACAGCCTCCAAAACAATACAGAGAAACCCTGTCTCGAAAAAAAAAAAATGTGATTTTTCTTTTCAAGACAGAGTCTCACCATGGGGGCTCCAGCTGTCCAGAAACTCTCTATGTAGGCCACCTGCCTCTGCCTCCCAAGTGCTGTGACTAAGGGTGTACACCACTATGCCCACCTCAAAATGTGTGCATATTTTAAGCATAAACCCTATTTTAATTCTAAAACCAGAAATAGCATAAAACCTTTCAGTGGTTAGTGTCAAAGGCAGAGCAGTTTCCAGATAACAAAGCTTGATGTAGTTCTAACTGCACTCCTACCCAAAATTCTTGGTACAGAAATGAGCCTGTCTCTTTCCCTGATCAAGGACTGGGAAGTGTGCTGAACAGCTTGTTAGGGGCAAGCACAAGGCAGCCAGAAGAGTCTTCCAGGCCTAAACAAGGCAGCGACTAGGGATTAAGAGCATTTTCTGGCCCTCTAGAGGCTCAGGCTCAATTCCCAGCATCCACATGGTAACCTACAACTGTCGGTAACTCTAGTTCCAGGGGATGGCTTTCCTGGTCTCTGAGGGCATCAGACACGCTGGTGGTACACAGACAAAACACCCAGACACATAAAGGGGCGGGGCGGGGCCGGGCGGGGCCGGGAAGGGCCTTGGTCTAGTGGCACAGCTTTTAATCACCAGCACTCAGAAGGCAGAAGCAGCCAGAAGGATGAGTTCAAGGCCAGCCTAGTCTATATAGAGGGTCCCAGAGCAGCCAGGGCTACATAGAGAGACCAAGTCTTTAAGAAAGAAAAGGGCAGGGCTGGCCAGATGGCTCAGTGGGTAGAGACAATCACTGACAAGCTGAGTTTGAGCACCAGAGCTCACAGAGTTGAAGCAGCAGCCCACATTTCCTGAGGTGTTCTCTGACCTCCACACATATCCTGTGCATGTGCGTGCACACGAACAAGCTGGGTGTGACGGGCATCTGTAGTCCACATCGCCAGGACATTTTAACCTAGGAGCACCAGTGAGATTCCTACCTGAAACCAGCCAGAGGAAGAGAGTAGCCAGCAATTCCTGTGAGTTCTTGAGCTGCCGGGATCCTGTCACCCTCATCACCAGTGATTAATATATGAGCCTTAGCCAGTGAGTGGCCCCTGTGCCTGCCCAGTTCAATGAGCAGGCGTGGAGGATCTCATTGCCTATGTAAATATTTTTATGGGGAGCAAAGCCATCCAAGATGAGGAAATCTCTGCAGCACCTTCTCTATCAGCCAGAAACCTGTCCCTGGTAAAGCCAGTCTAGACCAAGCAGACACTCACAGCTGTGGGAAAGAGGGCTTTTATTAACCAGCATGACGGGAAGCAGAGCCCAGGCTCCCCATTCCATCACATGCCTGATCCACCCACCTAGGTGATGAGTGGGGGGCATTCCTGAAGAAGTACAGCCATTCTCACAATAAATACATTCAGTGGGGGTGGGGGTGGGAGAGGCATGGGTGAGGGGCAGTAAAAACTCGTGGGGTTCCACGTTCTCAGCTACAAAAATAACAGTCATCCTCACCCAAGGGGGCTGGGAGAGCTCAGTCAGGGTTGATTGTCCCATATGGGCCTGGAGACATCTGAGGCCTTGGACCTTGAAAATGCCCTGGTGAGGTAGGACAGGAATGGGAGCCAAGCACCCAGACTCCCAGCCTCTGCCCTTTGCATAGTTCCAAGAACGGGCTTCATGTGCCAGGTGAGATGACCAATCGCTTCCCCCTGCTCTGGCCTAGGAGAAGCAATCGCTTGGTCCCTAAGAGGGAGGCTGGCTCATTGAGTGCAGTGGTGGTCACGTGTCCTAGTTTTGTGAGGACAGCTAAATGGCAGGGGAAATCTCCCTTTGAAATATCCATGGACCAAACCTAGTAGACACAGGTCTGACTGAGGCAGCACAGGGAGGTCCCGAGTGTGCATGTGGGCGGAGATGTAAGCAGATGACACGGGTGTGTTACCACATATGCATGGGGGACGCACATGCCTGGAGCATTGGCACTCCTGCATGGGAGTGAAGAGGAGAGGGTAGGCTGACTCACAAGAGCTACGGGGGGGGAGGGATGTATGTTTCTTACCGCCCAGACTGGCCTATCCCCAGTCTTCCTGCCAAGGGTTGCCACATGGGGCTGGGACTGGAAAGAGGACTAGACAGGAAGGTGACAGCTGGGAGGGGCCCCGGGTCTAGGAGGAATGAAACTAGGATGCACCAAGAGGAGGAGGGGGAGGGGGACACCAGCCCAGCTGACAAGCATTCTCCCATGTGCACATGCGAATGTAAGCAGGACTCGGGTGGCTGGTAGAGAGAGAGGTCTTGTCTGGATTCGGGGCTACCCAGCACACAGAGCTGTGCGGAGGGTGGTGACATTGAGGCCATCTGGACCTGCAGAGCCCTGCCTGGGGAGAGAGGAAGGGTGGACAGCTAATGGGTTAAGAGGACAGTCCTCCTCCCGAGCCTCTGGTTAAGGGCTGGAAACTGGGTTTGCGGAGTACTTGGTCCTGAGGGAGCACCTACCTTTGAGGAGCACCGGTAGGCCTGGGCTGCTCACGTGTGTGCCTTGGAGACTGAAGAGGGGGGGTTGGCTAACCATGGCTCTGGCCAGCCCTACAGAGACATCAAAAAGTTGGAAGAGGGGAATGGAGTCGGGAGCATGAAGGGGGGTGGCTGTGTTGGGGAGGCAGAGGCCCAGCCCGGGGCAGGCAGGCTGGCTTGGAAGGGCATTGGCTTGGGAAGCTGGGCTCAGACAGAGCTCTCATCTAGCTGCTCCACAAGCTGTGTGTGCTTCCTCTTCTCCAGGATGCGGCTGAGCTCCTCTGCAAAGGAGCAGGGTCCGGCTGGCGCTCCATTGTTGCTCTGCCTCAGGAGCATGTAGCTGTTGCCATTCATCCTCCGGAGCCGGCTGGGCAGCGCCACCAACCCATTGGTCAGCTCGGCCGGGGGTGGCGGTGGCGGTGGAGGGGGTGGGGCTGGGGCTCCTTCCCCAGGGATGATCTGGAGGCAGCCGCTCTCCAGGCCCCCAGCCCCCTCCCCATCGTCACCTTCATCCTCCTCTCCAGGACACTGGCCTGAGACTGTCTGCAGCTGCACGGCTGAGCCCCCTGCCCGGCCAGCCCGAGCTAATGAGTATTTTCGCCTTGGACCTCGTCTGCCTCCCTTCAGACAGGCCACATAGAGGAGGGAAGTCGCCAGGATGAGGCAGAGGCCACCGAGTATAGCGATGGCTGCCACATAGAACAACCTCATGTCGTGTGCCAGCTGTGCCCCTGGCGTGGCGGGGGCTTGTGGAGCTGGGGCAGGGGTGGCCGGGCGGACTGTGAGGCGGTAGGAAGCCAGCAGTGTGCGGAGACCATTCTCCTCAGCGTAGCAGCCATAGTGGCCGCTGTGCTCCAGCCGTGTGTCTGTCACCAGCAGCCCATCCACCCCCACTCGGTAGCCATCCTGCCCGTCACTCAGGCTCCTGCTCCCGTTGAGTAGCCACAAAGCTCGGGCCAGGTTAGATGGCTGGTCACAGGGCAGGAGGACATCATCACCCCGGAGCACAGAGCGGGTCTTGAGTGGTGGTGGCGGTCCTGGGGAGGATGGAAGAGGAAAGATGAACATCTGCCCATCCCAGCACTGGAAATGGCAAGATGGTAGACAGCTAAATCCTTGGCACCAGGCACCGAGTCTGGAGTCGGTGACAGGTGAGCAAGCCTGTGAGCACATGCTCCCCAGGGCGCACCCTGGCCCTTCCTAGGAAGCAGGCAGCGTCTCCGGCCTTGGCTCCTCTACGCTCCTCTGCCCTGTGATTTCAGTGCCTGCCTTCTAACAGAGTCTCCTAATCTTTACCTTCAGCACAGCTTCCTTTCGGGAACACCAGACTCGAATGCGTGCCGTGTGCTGGGAATCTCACCAAGCCCAAAAGCCTATTCGTCAGCCACCAGATCCTTGCTTTGAATTGTGACCACCAGCGCTGTGCTTCAGGACCCGGGAGTCTCCCGTGCATCTCTTCCTCATGTCTACCCTCATGAACCTCTCAGACCTGTTCATTCTCTCCTTCCATGGCTGCCTGCCCTCCAGCGCCCTCATTCAGTCTCTGCTCTCTGCTACTATGGCTGATCCCTTGAAAACACAAATCTAGACTGAGGAGAGATCAGTGAGTATAGGTGTTTGCTGCCAGGCTTGACAGCTGAGTTCAATCCCTGAGACCCACATGTACGAAGGAGAAAACCGACTCCCCTAAGATGTCTCACACATCCACATCCCACACATACTTGTGAGCAAACTACATGTAGTTTAAACATTTTTAATACTAGGGCTGGAGAGATGGCTCAGTGGTTAAGAGCACTTGTTGCCCTTGCTGCCAAGGGCCTGAGTTTGGTCCCGGCGTCCACAAGGTGGCTCACGAACACCCAGAACTGTAGGTCCAGAGAATGGAATACTCTCTTCTAACTTCCAGGCACCAGGCATGCACACAGTTCACATACAGAGATGCAGACAAAATGCACATGCCTTTAATCCCAGCACTCAGGAGGCAGAGGCAGGCAGATCGCTGTGAGTTTGAGGCCAGCCTGGTCTACAAAGTGAGTTCCAGGACAGCCTCCAAAACAATAAAGAGAAACCCTGTCTCAAAAAACCAAAAACTAAATAAATAAGTATGTAAAATATTTTTAAATGTTTACTAAGCCAGGCAGTGGTGGCACACGCCTTTAATCCCAGCACTCGGGAGGCAGAGGCAGGCGGATCTGATCTGAGTTCTGAGTTTGAGGTCAACCTGGTCTACAGAGTGAGTTCCAGGACAGCCAGGGCTACACAGAGAAACTCTGACTTGAAAAACCAAATAAATAAACAGCAAAAAAACTTTTAACGATACGACTCTGATCAGATTATTCCTTGGTGTAAAACTCTGCAGAGGTTTCCTGTTGCTTTTCATATAAGGATCAAAACTGTCCACAAGCCCTGCTCACCTCTCCAGTCTCTTCCTCCTGAGCTCTCTCCTCCTACTGATCCTGCCACTTGAGTGTCATTGCCCTACTCATAGCCCCAACCCCTGCTTGGCTAGCTTGGACATGGCACAGTTTCACTCAAAAGCACAAACTTGAATCCAGCTGCTTCAGGCAGGGTTGACTCTGACCCTGCCACCTTGTAACTGGGTAACCATGGACAGTCTCCTTATATTCCCCAGGCCTCAGAGGGGATGTCCCTCATGGGGATGACAATGGTGCCTCTCATGTAGAGTGCTGTGAGAATAGACACATGGACGTATTTAGATCAGTGCTTGGCACGAAAGTGCTCAGCTCTGATAACTGACTCTTTTTTTATTCCTTCTGATACCAGTTTTGCTACACGATCTTTTTTGGGAAAAAAACACATTACCATTCTGCACCTCATTGTAGTTACAATTATTAATAATTTAGTTATTTGTAATTATATTCCCCACCACTTAGGCACATACTTTATTTATTTTGTTTTTTTGAGACAGGGTTTCTCTGTGTAACAGCTCTGGCTGTCCTGGAACTTGCTCTGTAGATCAGGCTGGCTTTGAACTCACAGAGCTCCATCTGCCTCTGCCTCCTGAATGCTGGAATTAAATAAAGGTGTGAACCACCATTGCCTAGCCAGGTATATTCTTTAGATGTGATCATAAAACCCTAACTAACTCACTAACTCCACCCCATCTCTCTCTGTGTCTATTTCTGTCTCTGTGTGTTGCTAGAGAGTAACCCACATGTCAGGCAAGAAGAGCTCTCTGCCAATGAGTTACATCCCCACTTGTCTCCAAGGCTCCAGCCTGTTCCCTCATTTACAGTTTAGTTGGGAAATAAGCATCCACTGAGCACTCACCCTGTGCTGGGCCATCCTTACCAAAGCCACACAAACCCAGCCACTCAGAAATATCCACCTAAGTCTATGAATTCCACTTACCTGTATCCCTGCTGCCCTCACAGCCTCGGTTTCCTCTCTCTATGTCCTGTACCAGTGCCGTCCTGGGGACAGGAAATCAAGATTCACGAACAAGAAGAAATATGTAGCAGGATTACCAATAACAGCGCACATCCCTTATGGGTCGGTGGGCTTTTGTTCTCCATTGAGGACACATATACCCCATCCCTACTTCCAACCTCTACCCTGGGACCTGTTGGCTACGGTGGTGGCCACCATGCAGGCCTGGGTGCTGGAGTCCCAGCCACAGTAGGGGTCCCGAGCCAGGATGCAGTCATAGCAGGAACGGTAGCGTGAACAGCTGGACAGCGGAAACTGGATGACTCCACTAGCAGCTCCCACATAGAGGCTGTGCTGGAACCAGAGTGGACAGTCGGTCAGTAGCCTCCCCCGCCCCCCCCCAGTCTCAACCCAGCCTCCCCAGTCCGCTTCTCTGTTAGCATATTGAGACCGGAAGTCAGGTCTACCTGCATGGGAGAGATGACTAGATTGTCCACAGACTGGGGCTCCCTGAACACTTGGATCTCTTCGATAATGTGCATCCCAGCGCTCAGGACTACGGCCTTGTGGATCCAGCCATCAGCTGATGGACAATGGGCAAAAGTCAGAACCCAACAGTGTGATCTGTCCTCATACCCCGCAGGAGGCATAATGGGAATAGCTCAGGAACCGTAAGGTTAGGGACGAGGAGGCAGCCACCAGCGGCGGTCCCTCAGGACACTGGGCGTTCCAGGCCAGTGTGGTAGGCACTACTGTGTTCAGATGCACTGATAACCAAGGCCATCAGGGAAATCAGGGATTTGGGTCAGAAGCACCTGTGCCCAGAAAGAGCAGGTCATAGGTGGGTCCAGCAGGCGTGCGGACGTGTGTTCCCGTGAGACGTGTGTAGCGTACATTGCGCTTCAGCAGCAGGGGCCGCGCACGTGTGGGCACCACAGGCCGAGCCATCAGTGGGTGCAACTTCACAAAGTCCAGGACCAGGGATGGCAAGTCTCGGGATGAGTTGTAGCCTTGGCTGCGCAATGAATCTGTGATGCACTGGGTGGGGGGAGGTGGTCAGTCTCAGGACTCCACCACCTTCCTGCCCTCCCCGGGGCTTTGTCTACTCAGCAGAGGCTCCAGGCCTGAGTGCTCACCGAGCCAGGCCGGGGTTCAGGCACCCCACCCTCATAGCGGCCCCAACGCCGGGCACCATCCTGGTACTCCATGAAGGGGCCTGTGAAGACAGCCTGCATCTCAGCCAGGTCGTAGCGGCAGATGGCTGAAGCCTCCAGGGTCTTCCTAGGAAGGGGGCATAGGGGAGGACTTACTCACACTAATCGGAGCCTGCGGTCCAGCTCCACCTCAGGCCTATGGGCCTGCCTTGTGCATCAGTGGCTCTCAATGCCCTCTGGCCCTAGGATAGCTTGACACGCCTCGACACTTCATTTTACACCCAGCCCTCTTGCTAGCAGATCATATCTCAGCTCCAGCCCTTAATTTCCTCAGGTCCCCTCCTTTCCCAGCACCCCTGAGCTTACCACTGTGTAGTCAGTGTGAAGACTGCATAGAAGTGTGTGTGGGCCGACGTATCAGCATCCAGGCTGCAGACGCCACGGAGTGTCTCATACTGCGGAATGTGGCAGATGAGACGAGCCTTCAGGAAGGACGTCCACTTCTTCTGCAGGATCTTTTTTCCTCCCAGATCCCCCTGAGGAGGCAGGACACAGGGTCAGGGTCAGAGGTCTAGCCTCTCCCCGTGCCCTAACTTCGTCATAGGCACCTTGCACACACGGGCTACTCTAGCCACACGGTGGCTGCTGCGGCTCTGCGTGAAGCTGCTAGAACCTTCTTCACGTTCCATGAAGAAGTAGTAAATCTTGTCATCGTCACCCATGGCACTGGCCTTGCTCTCCCGCACCAGCACAGAGAATACAAACTCAGCATCTGTGGGTTGAGTATTCGGGAGGCTTATGAAACGGACTGAGACCTCTCCCTAGCCACGCCCCTCCCTCTCCCTCCATAATACACAGGCTCACCTGGAGACTTGGGAATAGGATGGTCATCTGCCCAAGGGAGTAACAATATGAAATAGACCCCACCCCCACCATCCCGGGCCACACCCTCCTAACCATTGAGCCAGTGCATGGGTGCCTCCTCAGTTCTCAGAGAGTGTGGGTGGCGGCTCCGGCGGATGTCAGGGATGCTCCGGAATTCATACCGTGTAGCTGTGTAGAGGCCTCCATCTGAGGCAGGGACACCCAGACATGAGATACATGTCATGTACAATAGGGAACATGGCATGCATAAATGGCGAATCCTAGCAACAAGATCCACATTCAGATCATAGCATTCTTGTGGACGAGGACTGGTAGCAGGAATGCCTGCTCACCGATGATAAGGCCTGTGAAGCCGCGGGCTGGGTCATAAGGACACTTCTCCTTTCCCTCCTCGAAGCTAGTAGGCAAGATGAAGGCCTCAGCATCCTGGAGAATGAGGGTCCCGATCAGTCAATGGTCCTGAAGACATGCGAGGGCAGGCCAGTCTGGGGTTAGCAGTCAGGGCTAGGGGCAGGGTTACTCACAATGGCTGCACAGAGAGGCTGGAAGGCGTGTGTCCCGCATGCATAAAAGTGGGTGGCATTGAGCCGCTGTAGGAACCGCACGTGGTTGAAACACTCCGTCTATGGACAAAGGGAGGCAGTGATATAAGTCCTCTGCCTGGATATAAGCCACCTCTGTTAGTCAGGCTTTGCAGTCTGATTCCTGCCCCCCACCTACAGGAGATACTTTCCAAGATGCCTCAGATTACCTGCCCCCACCCTGCCAGCTTCCCTATATCTGTTACCTGCAGTCCCTCCACCTACCCTTCTGGCATTGGCACTCAAGGACAGAGAAACAGCTCTGGAGAATGACAGCATGACACCTGCTCAAAAGTTACTTTTTTTGGAGACAGGGTTTCTCTGAGTAACAGTCCTGGCTGTCCTGTAACTCACTCTGTAGCCAGGCTGGCCTTGAACTGACAGAGATCTGCCTGCCTCTGTCTCTCAAGTGCTGGGATTAAAGGCGTGTGCCACCATTACTCAACTCAAGAGTTACTTTTAAGCAATGCTCCTCCTCCCTAACCTTGAAGCTCCCACAAACCCTGACTCTCTCTCTCTGTTGTCTCGCAAGCAATGTCAATCTCACTATGTCCAAGAGTGAGCAAACTCCCATCCTTCCTGACACAAATCTTCCCTTTTTTTTTTTTTTTTTTTGGTTTTTCGAGACAGGGTTTCTCTGTGGCTTTGGAGGCTGTCCTGGAACTCACTTTGTAGACCAGGCTGGCCTCGAACTCACAGAGATCCGCCTGCCTCTGCCTCCCGAGTGCTGGGATTAAAGGTGTGCACCACCACTGCCCAGCTTAAATCTTCTGTCTTAACCCTGCTTATCCAGTCTTTCCCCCTCACCCCGCATCCACCTGGCTCTGGTCCAGAAGCATCGTGCCTGCTTCCTCCCCTCACCCCACATCCAGTCCCTCTCCATGATTCACTGCGCCAAGTGGTTCTCGACCTTGGCCCGCGTCACTGTTCTCATCCAGCACAAATAACCCTCACCTCCTTCTTGGACAACTCTAGTGGCCACCTGACCCCCTTCCAACCTGCTATGCTACTCGGAACAACGTTTACTCAGTGAGTGAGGGACACTCCAGAAGTAAAATTCAAACAGCACAAGGAGGTCTGTTGTCAACAGCCTCTCGTGTATTCCTGTCTCCCTGCGAGGTGGCCTGAGAAGGAGACCGCAGACCCCATGTCTGAAGTTTCTGTTCAGAGATCCACCTGTCAACACCCTCTCCCAAAGCACCACGGATGTAAACCAGACCATGGCATGGTAGAGCTCCTGATGCTCTGAACACACAGTCCCCCAGGCCCCAACTGCTCCCTCCATCTCCAGCCACACTGGCTTTCTCTGCACCCCTCAGGTGCCCTAAGCAACTGTCTGGTTCTCCTCCCTCATCCTCCTGTTTGTTACCCAGAGTTTGAATCCATGGAGGACTCCTATCTCCACTTACTCGGTTACCTGCTGGAGCCGTCATCTGTGTCTGTCCTTGTCAGCCTGATCAGGCCTTCTTTCTAACCCCTAGGATGCCCAAACTTTCCACTCTTCTTCCTGTCTCTAGACTCAGTCTATTTTAATCCACCTGGCATGTGGGACAAGACAAACATCCCTAGAGTCACTGCCTAAGACAGATGAAGGGCAGTTTGGAACGGTGAGCTTGGAAAGCAGACACATGTATCTTTACTGGGCGACTTCTCCGAGCCTTAAGGATGTCACTGTGCACTGTGACATGGGAATGCTGGCCTTTGCAAACATACTGGACCGCTCAGTTCCTCCTTTGAAAATGAATGCCCTTCAGGACGATGCTTTGGGACATTCTCTGACACTTTGCTGCCCAAAGTCGTCTGGAAACCAGAGACAGCAGCTTCAGATGGCTGTTCTTGAGCAGCAACACCTTGGGCCCTTTCCAGACCTACTGATCTGGAACCTATGACTCATGTATGAGGGCCTCCAAGGCAACAAACAGTACGACTGTCATCGTCACAATGAAGCCCAGACCCTCCGTTGGGCATTTATGATCTGGGTTCACCTGCCCCACCAGCTCTGTTTATTAACCACAATGCACTGAGGCAGCCTCTGACAGGCAGTTCAGAGTCTCTAGGTTGGTGGACTGAGCTATTTCTCTTTTGTTTTGAGACAAAATCTCATAGCCCAGGCTAACCTCAAACTTGTTCTGGGCCAAGGCTTTCTTTGAACTCCCAATCCTTTCATCTGTCTTCCAAGGGTTGGGATCATTGGCATGCACCACAACGATGCCCAGTGTAAATGTGTACCCACCCTCCCTCCCTCCCTCCCTCCCTCCCTCCCTCTCTCCTCCCTCCCTCTCTCTCTCTCTCTCTCTCTCTGTGTGTGTAGCCTCAGCCTCCCAAGGACTGGGTTTACAGACATATGCTACCATAACTCGATTGGAATGTGTTAGGTTTTTTTTTATCTACTTATTTCATGTGTGCGTGTGTATGCCTATGCTGTGGTACACATTAGAAAGAAGATCAGAAGACAACTTGTCTCTCCTTTCACTATGTGGGTTGTCAAGCCCTGGTGGCAAGTACCTTAGCCTGCTGAGCCATGTCGCTGGTTCAAGAATGTATATTCTTAAAAAGCTCTCTAGCTAGGTGTGGTGCTGCACGCCTTTAATCCCAGCACTCGGGAGGCAGAGGCAGGCGGATCTCTATGAGTTTGAGGCCAGCCGGGTCTACATACTAAAGTCCAGTTCAGCCAAGGCTACATACTGAGACCCTGTATCAAAAAAAAATCAGTAAATAAATATAGAAGGCTCTCCAAATGGCTGAACATAGCCAGACATGACCCCCCCTCTCTGGAGACACCCTGCTTTTTAGCTAGAAAGGACTAATGCTTGGCTAAAGTCCCTCCACGAACACGAGGTACTTGGACAAGCATTCCAGCAAAGTCTCATTTTTCCTATATGTGAAATGGGAATTATAATGCATCATAAGATTGTTTTAGAATTAGACCTCGTTGTTACTTATTAGCAGACACTTATTGTTATGATGGTAATTTGAGATCCGTCCCCCAGGCGGGGGACTAAGATACTGTGACAAGCCAGGCCTGTCTTTCCTAATGTTCATCGTGGTTGTGTAGCTGGCTGCACATCTGTGACACTCCACGTGCGTCCCTCCCAATTCTGGCACCCGGGTTAGGAGAAGAAAGGAGAACGGCGCAGGGCCGATCACATGATCACATACCTGGTTGTTCTTCCCTTTCTGATGACACTTGCTCTGCATCTCTGGGGAGGCCTCCCAGTGGATCTGGGGAGAACAAAGGAACAGACTGCAGTATTGACCTCAATATCCACTACCCGGAGGAGCAAACAGTGGGCTCCGGAGTGCCGGACAAACTGGAGAGCAGTGGGCTGGAAAAGACAGTGCCGCTCAGAGACTGGAAGGCTGGGAAAGGAACTGAGGTGCCAGGAAGCTGAAGCCCCCATGGCTGGTCCAGATGCCAGGGGCTGACCTGCTTGTGAGCCCCATCTCCTATGTCACGGGCACTGAGAGAGAACAGGGCGCCTCGGGCCCCCACCAGCAGCCTTTCGGAAGCCTCCTCCAGCAGGAGTGTTGAATAGTTCTGGGCTTGGCCCTTGAAGTGCCGGATCTGGGAGAGCTCTGGGAACAAGAGAGGCAGAGAGCCATCTGGGGGGGTTGCTTCCTACCCCCAGCTCTGGTAGACATAGCCTTGCAAGGTTGGGGACTCTAACCTTCATAGGAGATGGTCATCCGTGGGGTGGCATCTAGCTCTCGGGACGGTCTCCGTAGTGAGGGTCCAGGGACTGCTGTTACTGTGAGGAAACTGAAGAGGAGGGGCCCAAGCCTCCCCCACATCTTCCTGGGGAAGTTCAGACCAACCAGACCCCAAAGGCAGCCGGGGCCAGAGTCACAGGACTGGAGGGAAAGAGCAATCGCTGGGGTCAAAGGCCAGGCCGTGATCACATGGAAGGTCAGGGGTCATGAGGCCATAGGGATCAAGTCGTCATGGGGCCACGGAGGATCCTGGAATGGGGGAGACATGGAGCCACAAGGTTGTGTGGCCATGGAATCACAGCTCAGAAGTCAGAGGGACAGATGGGCGGGTCACGTGCTTTTCTGCATCGAAGGCAAACTCCATGGAGAGTGGGCATTGGAGGGTCCCAGCAAAGTTGTAGGTAACTGAAGGGGTCACCTTGCCCCCAACTGAGGGTGTGGAGGGGAGTTCCAGTTTCTCTCTGATTTCTGGAGGAGGAAACAAACAAACAAAAAAAATCAAAATCCCTCTAATGGAAATCTCTTTGATCTGTGTGGAAGATGCATGGCATTGCCCAGACTTCAGGGGCCCTGAAAGAACTCCCTCATCAGGACAGACTCACAGACATTCGGTTCATTTCTGCTCTGGTAAAGAAGGCTGTGGTGAAGTTACTGTAAGACCCTAGACTAGCTTTAACCAATACCCATGGTAACAGCCCTCGCCCAGTCAGAAGACTGCTTGGGGCCATCTTGGTAGAGCGAGCGTTGGCTCTCAGATTGGCCTGTTCCTCCAGCCGCACTGCCTGCGGGGGTGCTTCAGCAGGAAGGCCTGGGCAGAGTCAGTTAATGGGCCTTTGTTAGTCTTGTCCTGTTTTCCTTTGTTTTTTCTTTCCCATTGGCCTGCGAGCTCCCTTTGGAATTTCTCTTTAATTAGACACTCTCTTTGGCATTTTCTCTGAGGGGGTGCACATCTCTGCCCTGCCCATGAGAGTCCATACTGCACCCTCTGGCTGGGCATCTACACGAGTCGCTACCTGCTGGCAGGCGGCAAGTGGGAGAGGGTGGAGCGGGGTGCAGGCATCCAGGCCCCTGATCTGCACTGGTGTAGTGTCTGTGCAGGAGACTGCAGGGTGTGCGAGACCAGCTAAGACCTAAGCAATGTCGAGACAGTAAACAATGGGATTCTGAGACTCCTGGCCACCTTTAGTGCCATAGCTGAGGTGGAGGTGGGTGATATGGCCTTCCTCTTATCTCTGGGGGACTTCCAAAGATTTCCTGGACTGGGCAAGGTGTGGAAGAAGCCTGATCCACCCAATGTCATCAGACACCCATAGGCAGGGTCAGAGGGTGTCACCAGCCTCTCCTTTTCCTTCTGGGTCAAATATTAACTATATGGCCTTAAAGAAAGGGGAGGGATCTGGAGCTAAGCAGAGAAACAGCAGGAATTTGGAGGGTCTGTTCAGGAGTTAAAAGTTAGCCTGTCATGACAGGGAGAGTATAAGGGGGCGTCTGAACCACAGACAGGGCCTCAAGCTCTTGTTTTGACAGCTGGGGCGAACAGGAAGTTTCAGGGTACCTGAGCTCCACCTGGCTGTGAAGGCACACCTGTTTACATTTGGGGCCTCCTATTTGCTCAGCACAGAAGGGGAGCCTAGGGCTAGCTGAACTGGAAATTAGTGCTAAAGCTCAGGCAGGAAGAACACATCCCAGATCAGAGGAACCACTCAGTGTGGAGTGCATGGGCACAGCTGTGCATTTCTTTTGAGTCATGTAGTTCCCGAAGAGCGTGACACACTTACTCACAAGTGTGCACACATGTTCGTGTAGGCTGGAGAGCACATGTATTTACAAGAGTCATGTACACACCCGTACAGAGGCTTAGCAAAAGTATGTTCACACAAAGGGCCAAGGCCACACAAAGTAACACACACACATAAGGTTGTGCACACAAAGGGCCAAGGCCACACAAAGTAACACATACACACAAGGTTGTGCTTCCATGCCACCCAACAGTGGTTCCCAAATCCTCAGAGGTGAACAAGCCAGGCTACACACATTGCTTCCTATCCAACAGGAGTTTCTTGTCCACACACATTTGTACAGGGGCATGCACACACAGTTGTTGATAGTGGGCCAGGCACAGTGCACACATGTATTCCCAGTCCTCAAACACAATTACACGCAGGCAGAGACAAGCACTCATGAAATGCATAAAGGGTATGGCTTTTGCTGCAGGCTTGGTGGCTGCCAGGGTCTGCTGGGGTGAGGTGCACAGGAGACAACCCTAACATCTTTCCTGAAAGTCCTGGTTGTAAAGCCAGCTCTCTGTCTCTCTCTGCCTCTGTCTGTGTCTCTGTCTCTCTGTCTCTGTCTCTGTCTCTCTCTCTGTGTGTGTGAGTGTGTGTGTGTGTCTCGAGGCCTCTGACCTGGGGGCAGTGTCTGAAAGGGAGAATGGATAACTAACCCAGAGAGGAAGAGGCCCTCAGATTTAGCGAAGGGAAGATGGAATGCTACCTCAGCAGCCTTCTTTCCCCCTACAGACCCGACTGCAGTTCTAGATCAGGGGAGCTGGGCTGAAGCGTTGAGGCTCCCACTTAACCTGTCGGAAGGGCCGGGTTAGTGGGCAGGGGTGGTGGTGGAGCATGCCACCCCCTCCCCCAGCACTAGGAGGGTTCAAGGTCTGCAGTTCACACCCCATACTTCACTCCAAGTTTGGGTTCCTTCCCAGGGCCTGCCTGCTGAACTCTGATCATCTTCTGTTAGATCCTAGGGTGGAGAAAACTGGGGAGGGGAGGAGCTCCCCCAACAACAGGTTCAATAGACTCCCGACCTTCATCCCTGATGTCCACCTGCCTGGGGTTAGCAGTATTTCCCTCTGCCCAGTAGGATGGCGGTCTCACCTGGCTTGAAGGCGCCTCTCCCTCATCTTCCCCTCCCTCCACCATCCTGGACAGTCCGCTGTTCTCTCCTTTGATCAGATCTAACCTCAGTATCTACTGCTGCAGCTCGAGGACAAGCTCTCCTTCGATCCCGCCGGACGCCAGGAGACATGACCCAGATCCGGGAGAACATTGTTCTCTACGCGGGTCCCTTCCCCGCTGCGGACCCCGACTCCGCAAAAGCGGGTCTGCGCCCTGCGCGACCCGAGGCCTGCCCTAGCCCCTCTAGAACCCTGTATGCGGGACCGGGGGTCTCGGCGGTAAGAAAGGCCTGGCCTAGCTCGGAGGGTGGAATGGACGTGGACAAGGCTTTGCGCGACCGCGGCCCCCGGCCCTGCCACCGCCCGCACTCCCCGCCTCCCTCACCTTTGCGCTGGGATCCGGAGCCATAGAGACAGCGACGTGCGGCTCCGCGGCCCCACAGCACCAGCTGCGGGAGGAAGGGGCCGCGGCCGGAGCGAGGCGGGGTGGAGGCGGAGCCGGGGGTGGGGCGGGGGCCGAGGGCGGGCCGGAGGCGGGGGCGGGGAAGGGCGCCCGCCCTCCTTCGCGCCCCCCACCACGCACAGCAGACAAGATTTGTAGGAGATATACTCGAGACCCACGGCTCCTGGCGTCCCCTTTCTTCCAGGCTCAGTCGATCTGGGTACCGCCCGCTCCTTAGTGGTGGTGGTGGTGGGTTCTCACCACTGCGTGCGCCCTAAAACTGGCTGAGCCTGCCAGTCTGCCCCGGTCCTAAGACCCCTCCCATTTACCTTTTGCAGGGACGCGTAAACCTCGGGTCCCTGAGTCCTGTACTCTGCTCTCTAACCTGCACTTCTTGCAAAACATGTTTACCATGCCCTCCTGCCTTTGGCCTAGGGTGCGTGAGCGCAGATGGGGACTACAGTAAAGGCACCAGGCTTCTGCGTAGCTCCTGGTTCTTAGTTCAAGGTGTATGGTTCCCCCACCCACCCCCGCCATGCTGTTCAGTTTGAGGTGCGAGTGGGTGAACTGGGGACCTGGAAGAATGGACAACACACAGAAAATGCTCTTCATGCATAAACAAGCCACGATCATGCGCACGGATTCATTCAACACATCTTAGTCCAAACGTAGGCTCACCTCAGGGACTGTGTTTCTCATTTCCCATCATTCTTCTCTCCAAACTTTCAGTTTTCCCAGTATACCAAACAGCCTTTGCTTCCCAGCTTCAATCTCCTTTCCCAACTCCTTTAGGATGGTCTTGCCTGCAAATTCAGACTCTCCTCCTTCCCAAGGATTATTAGAATGAATCTAGGGCAGGGGCTGGGGCTCAAGGGTACAGCGCTTGCATAGCATGCAGGACACCCTGGTTCCATCCCCAGCACCACAGAAGACCAAAAACAAAATGAACAGCGGAACTCAGCCTTAAATCCCAGTGAAACCTGAGTTTTGACCACGAACACCCCCACCCCACCCCACCCCGTGACAATATTACAACGGGCAAGAGGACCAAAGGAAATCGAAAGAGCAGACTTGCACGTGCCTAGATGTTTGATGAGCCTGAGGAGAAATTTCATTCCTCTTCCAGGATTCCCCAAAGCTCATACAGTTTGGCACTCAATCCATACAATCTCAGAGTCTGGACTGTGTGTTACTGCAGACTGCTAGACAGAAGGGCCCAGCTCACACTTCCACCCCCTGCTAGAGTGTCTCCTGGCACTCTGCAAACAGGATTCTCAGTGTGTGGGGTGCAGTGGGGGAGACTGGGAGAAATGCTTATATTCAAAAGCACACACACACTTTCAACTTTTCTTGTATTTATTTTGTATGTAACCACCCATGTAGCAGTCCAGAGAATAAATTGCAGGGAGTCTGTTCTCTGTCCTTCACGTGGGGATAGAGCTCAGAAGTTGTCAGGCTTGGTGACATACAACCTTTTGTCTGCTGGGCCACCTCACCCCCCAAGCCAAGCACACACTTTCTAGGCTGCCCCGGTTCACTTCTCTTTCTGTGCCCCGTCCCATTTTGAGGCGTTAGTAGCTTCGTTTCATAGCTGGGAAGACAGGTTCTAAGCGGATTGGAACTTGCCTTGAAATATGTTGAGTTGATGGAGGACAGGACTGGAGGGATCTGAAGCCTGGGAAAATGACCAGAACAGACAGGCTTGTTGGGTGGAATAAGAAGAAAAGGGCATAAATCAGGCTAGTGTGTCTGCTTTGGTGAGACAGGAGTGTTCTTAGAGGAAGATAGAGGTGGAGAGGTCAACTAAGAGCTTGGAAAGACGTCGAAAGAGCTGACAGATTGGATATAGACCGAATCAAGGCAGTGGGCTTCATTGTAGTAGTAGTGACTTTGTTCCCCGGGACTCAGGAAGGTCATTTGTTGAGTGTGGTGTTACTCACCCTTGATACAACTGCTAACTGCTTCACAGGGCAGATGATGATATTTGGAATTCTTTGGAGAACACCAACTATTGCTAGACTGCCTTCCCCAGCTCTGCTGTAAGATACGTGACTGAGGCTGGTGGCGATGGTGTCCTGACACACACTTCAAGGCCGGTTTGGCTCTAGGATTGGCACAAAGAACTGAACTCCTTATGTTGGGGGCTTAGGAAGACGCAGCATATTAACTTAAAACTCTTTAGACAGAGGTTCCCCGAGATAGAGAATGCAGGCCTTGTTAAGATGTTCTGTCTCGTGCTCACAGGTGCCTTTGCTCCTGCTCTGTCATCTCTATCTGGTTGCCCAGCACTTTCTTTATGGGGGTGTGATCTTTAACCACACACGGCCAAGGAACTTCCTCAGTTTCGACTGCCCCCGTACAACAATGGTGTATGTAGTCTTACTGTGCCTCAGAAGCCTGCTACGTTTTCCAGAACTTTAGCCACTTGGAGTCAGACCCAAAGCTGGGCCTTCTGGTTTGACTTCCCCTGACTCCATGCCTGGTTAGCAAGAAGGGTGTGTCAGGACATGTCTGCAGGTGCTGGAAAACCACCCTCCAACATCAGCGTGCTCAGCAGTGGTGGTAAAGACTGGGTCTCAAACTGTAGCCCAGGATGACCTCAAATTTGTGATCCTCCTGCCTCTGCCTCCCATGTGCTGGGATTATAGGCATGAGCTATAACACAAAATCTGAATCCTATTTCTGGCAGCAAGAACAGGGGTGGAAGCCGCTACACTTCCCAGTCTGAAGGAGCAGCATCAGCTCTGACTGTTAGGAGCTAAGGTCTTATTTAGAAGCAAGCACAACCACAGTTGCCTGCTTCTGACCAATTTTCTTTTTAGAATTAGTTAATATTTTATGTGTGGATGTTTTTTTCCCTACATGTGTAACTGAGCATTAGGTGCCCACAAAGGTCAGAAGAAGGCACAGGAGTTACACTTGTTAGCCATCGTAAGTGATGGGGATTCAGATCCTTGGAAGAGCAGTCACATTAACTACTTAACTATTTTCTCCAGGGGCATCAAAATCTTTTTTTGAGACAGGGTTTCTCTGCCTAACAGTTCTCTCTAGCTATCCTGGAATTCACTCTGTAGACTAGGCTGGTCTCAAACTCACAGAGATTCCACCTGCATCTGCCTCCTGAGTGTTGGGATTAAAGGTGTGGGCCACCACCACCTGGCTCAACTTTTTTTTTTTTTTTTTTTTTTTTGTTTTTACGAGGCAGGGTTTCTCTGTATTGTTTTGGAGGCTGTCGGTCCAGCCCGGCCTCGAACTCACAGAGATCCGCCAGCCTCTGCCTCCTGAGTGCTGGGATTAAAGGCATGCGCCACCACCACCCGGCTCAATTTTGTTTTCTTAAAAGAGCCTCCTTGCGGGGCTGGATAGATGGCTTAGGAGTTAAGATACTGCCTATTCTTCCGGAGGTCCTGAGTTTAATTCCCAGTAACCACATGGTGGCTCACAACCACCTGAAATGAAGTCTGGTGCCCTCAAAGAGCCTTCTTGGAGCTAAGAAACAGCAGCTAAGGTTTTTTCTGTTCATGCTAGCTGCACTCTAGACTTTGTGCTGAGTTATTCCTTTCAACAGGTTGAACTCCGGTAACTTGCCAACAAAGGCAACGGTCAGTATGGTGATCGGAGGCTGGAGGCCAAGCCTAGTTCTTTCTTTAAACTACAGGTCTATCCCCCAGTATTTATGCCCATACCTGCTTCTACCTGGGCTGTCACCATCCATCTTGTCAACCTTGTCTACCATAAGGGAGGACATATTACAAGGTTGTGGCACTATGGCTCTGACAACAATGCCTACGCCTTCTATGAGGTGAGGTCATACATTTCTCTTATGCGGTATCAGCTTTCCCACAGCCGGCATATCATACGCTGTAATGTCTGCCAGGTCACAGGTGGCTCTGAACCAGTCTGCATTGTAAAATCACCTTTCTTGACCCTGGGCTCTAGAATACAACACCCAGGTCAAGGGTACTTTTTCATCTTCTGTCTGTTTTCCCCAGATACCAGCAGGTAAGAGTCATGAGTTTTATGTTGTTCACCACCAAATCCTAACATGTAGGTATTCAATAGCAGCCAAATGGATGTGGAGAATGAGGTAAGAATGAGATTATTAAATTCCTGACTGTAAAGTATACAACAAATTATTAATTGGGTGATGTAAACATGAGCTGCGGACAGCTGTGGCTTTGTTTTCCACAGATAAGGAGACATCAAGTGAAAAAACCCCTGGAGAATCCAAAGCAAGGAAGAAATCAGTTTAAGACAGGACATTCCAGACACTTGGCCACCTCCACTCCTCAATCAAATGTCACCAGACATATTTAAACAGAGAAAAGTTTAATAACACATACACATACATTTAGAGGACTTTAAACAAGACATAGTATAAAATTTTAAAGAAAGCGGGGAGGAGGAAACATTGCATTTACTGCCTAAGAGCTAGGTTAACTGGCTGGCTAGAACCCCCCGGGAACTGACACACAGATGATGGGGTGTGCCAGCACCATCGAGCAGGCACACCCACCAAGACTGGACTGTGCTGATTGGTTCACAGGCCCACCCTCTATACCCTACCCTTGCCTCCTGACAAGCCAAGTAAGTCAGTTCTCTTAACTCAGCTGCTTGTCAATAAGTCACTTTTCAAATGTAAAGAAATTACTCTTGGTTTAAAGACTCCACACATTATTACTGGCCAGTCCCTACCAACTGTATGTATTTTGATTGGGAAGGAACAAAAACAAACAAACAAAAAAGCGCAAATTCTTCAATAATAGAGCCTGGATGGTAACACACTATCTTATCTATCTTTTTACTGGGGAGATACATATATATATATATATATATATTTATATTTTTTTTTTTGTAAGGTCAAAAGCAAGCTACTACTTGCACTCAAAAGCAAAATGCCAACCTTCCGAGAGGTGACAAAGGCACCACTGCCACCAGGAGGAGATAAGACAAACAAACGCACAAATGCTGACTTTAGTGCTAATACAGATGACTTGTGTATGGAGCCTCTTCATGGAACGTTATTACAGAACTGTATTTTCAGATAACAAGAAAAGCAGGTTAGAAAAGGCAAACAGTTACACACAAAAGCATAAACACAAGTACTTTAATTTTCAGCTTGCAGTAAGGGTAATAAGTTTGACATACACATCCAGAAAATTAGACAAGGTGATTTTTGGCACAGTAAGATTGCCAAACACACCACCACTCAGTGCAAGCTTTGTTTGTCAAGTCCCAAATGTGGCCTGACAGTCTTTGTGCAATGAGCATTTTCTCCCTCGTTACCATCCCATTTTCTGGGCGACAACAGCTGGAGGGAGACAAAGCATGGGGACTCAGGAGATGGAAAACACTTGATTTGGGAGAAAAACCATGAACTACTTGTGCTAAAATAGAATCACAAAGTTTCTATGAGAACCCAAATGCAAATACTGACTGGACTATGACCCGGAGACTGAAGACTGCTACCAGAGTCATAAATACAAGGGCCTAAACTGGTCTGGCCATTTATTTTAAAGGTAAGGATAAAGTATTTTCCTCTCATGGAGAAAGACAATTGAAAATAGAGATTTTACTTATTGGAACGGCTAAATAAGAATGTATCAAAGTGGTTTTTAATTTGATGGGTGGTTATCAGTTGAAACTGCAATATAAAAGGGTCACTTAAAAACCTGAATAACCCACTTGTCCCCGTCAATGTACACAATAGAAAATATTTACACACTGTAATTACAAGCAATATAAGCAGATTTTTATACTTTTGAGATTTTGTACACTTTACACAATGCAAAATGAGAAAAATATGAACACTTATAAAATTACACACAAATAATGTATCTACAAGGTATTAAATTACAGAGTGAAAGCCCCCATTGTTGGGCAGATAGATGCCAGAGTTTCAAGCTTCTGTCAAATATAACTCTTTGTATCTATCTCTTTAACCATAGTGGCATTTTGTAATAATACCCTTGAGAGGTAGCATCAAGATACTATTCTTACCGGTAAACTCAACACAGAAGAAAACTTTTGTTGGTCTGACTCTTGGAGCCTCAATCAGCCTCAGTTCTTGAAAATTTGATTTGTTCAGCCTTCCCTATAAAATCTCTAACTGCCCAATGCTTGACATGAGCTCAAAAGCTACTAATGTTATTTTAAATGATAAATTTAAGATAAAATGGTTTTTATTCCTAAGCCTCAATTTAGAGGTAGAAAGTTAGCTCTCAGAACTTATTTTCTCCTCTCAAACCATAAACGTCGAGCCCAGTTTCCTTTTCACCCCCAACCTGGGCCCACACAGACGTTAGCATGCTCAGGAGGGAGCAAGCCACTTAAGCCAATTTTCAAAGAATAAGCAGTTGGCATCCCTTTCAGGAAGCAAACCCTCCCTAAACAGACATCGGTCAACATGAGTGTTACTACCAAATGTTTCAGAGAGCCTCAGGCTCAATCTAGCATGTACAACTCTGCTAACCCTCTACCATCTAAACTAAAGGATGGCTTTCCAGTGTTTAAAAGAATTTAGAGCAGCTGTGGTTTTCAAGTGCAACAACTTCAAGATACAAACACTCGAGTGAACACACACACACACACACACACACACACACACACACACACACACACACACAGTGTCCCCAAAATAACATTATCAAGGTCTCTGCGATATTACATACTCATGGGAACAAGGTTTTGGAAACTTCCAGATTTTTTAAGCCTTTATACAGAGACTTTGTAATATAGTTACCAATGGCCAGAATTCTGGCTTAGCTAAGATTTTATGATTGAACCAGTATTTTAAAAATATATGCATTTACAAGAAATCTTAAACAAACTGCCCATGAATGTTCTGGCATTTTACAAACAGTCACTACTTTGTAGCTTAATCTCTTCCTCTAAGGGCAATCTGACAGTTTGTTTGTTCCTTAATTGACTTTAAATAGATTTAAAAACTTCAGATTTATAATCTTGAATAGTAAAGGGACAATGTATGGACTGAAACTGCCTATGGTTTACAGAGTTACAGAATAGACCCACACTTCTGATTATAGAATTCTATTCTAGGCGTTCCTTTTATACCCAAAAATAACCAAGAGGGAGATGAAAACCAGCTGGGCCTCGGCCTTTGTTTCAATGTCCAACTCCTCAAGTTGGTCCACACTTTTCCTTATTTTCTGTGATGATCCAAGTGCTATGACACCACCTTACATGGTAACTGCTAGGAAGGGCAGGCTGGATTCTTCTACCAGCTGAGCCTGCTTCTACCCTCCTTTTATAGGCCCCTGTTCCTTCCTCTAAGGTCAGCTGCAAATGGTATTTCATATCTGCTGCAGAAACGGCCAAGTCTTCATCACCAGCTTCACACTACATATGCGAGTGGCACATAGCTGTGTTCCTTAGCATCTGCTGGATCCCACAGTAACCCTCTTGGAAAGACCCTTCTGGCTTTGTATTTCTGCTGCTGTAACTCCTGTTAAGAATCTGGCACCCAGAAGTCATGAAGCTGCCCCTGGAGAAGGGGGGAAAAGGAAAACTTAAATCAGATTATGAATTAATTCTTTTAATCACTGGACATCAGGTTTTAATAATGAAAGCAGAAAAATCATCATATACACACATCTCTGAAAACACCTTTCTTGTTTTGAGATAGGGTCTTACTATTAGCCCTGGCTAGCCTTGAACTCCCAGAAATCTGTCTGCTTCTGCCTTTCAAGTGTTGAGACTAAAGCACAAAGTTACCATGCGCAGCTGAAAATTTCTTATGATTCTTTAACCTTTACGCTTTGTGCTCTGGCAATAAAAAGGAATAATACAAATACAGAACATTTTTCTCATGGGTATACTCACAAACGGATATATTTAAGGAGATTAATACGTTAAACTGATTAATATAAAGTTTTGCTGTTAATGCCACATTGGCACAGAGCCTTAACATTTTACTGAGGGAACTAGAGAGATGGCTCAATGGTTAACACTGACCATTCTTCCAGGGGACCTGGATTTGATTCCCAGCATCCACATAGTAGCTCACAACTGTTTATAACTCCAGTCCTAGGAGATCTGATACTTTCTGGCCTCCAAGGTTATCCAACATGTGAGTGGTACATAGACATACATGAGACAAAACACTCATACACACAAAGTAAAACAAAATAAAACAAAACAACAAAAAGCCCCATAACCCTGCACTTAGTAGAAGTCTTCCAAGCATGCACAGGGGCCCAGATTTGATCCTCAGCTCAGAATGAACAGGATGTGGTGATGTATATGTGCAATCCTACCAGTGGAGGAAGGGAGGCAACCAGAAGCCCAAGGTCACCCTTGGTGACACAGAGTTCAAGGACAGCCTGAGCCTCACACAAACACTGAAATGCTGTGAGACACAGAGATTCCACCCAGAATATATTCAAGCTATTTTTCCTTTGAACACATATTTACACAAAAACTTGTATGTAATCGTTCAAGGAAATATTTTTCCTTTTCTTTTTTGATTTTGAGATAGAATTCCTCTGTGTAGCCTTGGCTGTTCTAGAACTAACTCTGCAGACCAGGTTGGCCTCTAATTCATAGAGATTCGCCTGCCTCTGCCTCCCAAGTGCCGGGATTAAAAGCATGTGCCACCACCACCTAGAGAAATATTATTCTTAATAGTCAGAAAACACAAACAACTTGTGTTTATCTTGTAAGAGGATAAATAAATGTTATGTATCAATACAGTCAAATATCGTTTAGCAGTAGAAAGGACATACATATCACAACATGGATTTCTTTATCATTGTCAGGTAAAAGAATCTGGCCACAAAAGACCACATAGTTTACTTACGTGTAGGACTCTAGGAGAGGAAAATCTTGACAGAAAGCAGATAGGCATCTGCCTTGGGCTTATGGGGAGCAAAGGGAGGCATGACGGTGGTGGAGCCCTGGGAGGGGCTGCTGAAGTTCAAGTGTGGGGATGTCTACACTAGTCACCATAGACTAAGTGGTAAAATGTACAACATACGTGTTACCTTAGCAGACCTTCGATTACTCATGTAATAACCTCCACTTGAAGGAATCTGACACTTTAAAATGGGTGCAAACAAACCCTAAAAATCAGACACAAGCCATACACCATGCAGTGGGTTTCATAATAAAATAAAACCGTTAAAAAAAGATACCTGAGTAGGTCGACAGTTCTGGATTATTTCCTGCCATTTTCCATGTATCCGGGCAACCAAATCTTTCACCTTAAAAGTAACAAAAAGAGGGGAAAAAAGATATCACAGATCAAGAGTATGCTCACTTAAAATCAACTTAACACTTAACAGAAAGCATCTCATAGTTGCTGCTATAGAGTTGCACGGCTGTACTTCTAGGACAGCCTGAGCTGTAGCATGAGATCCTGCTTCAAAAAAACCAAAAACCAAAACAAAACAGCAAAAACAAGTATGAAAGTCACATATATCTCATACCTATCATGGGCCTATACTCAACAATTCTACTTGATTGCAGTCAAGAAAAGGCTAAAACATCAAATGATTATGACTTATTTTTCTTGCTTTTTGAGTCAGGGTCTCTATATATAATCCTGGCTGTCCTAAAACTCCCTATGTAGACCAGGCTGGCCTCAAATTCAGAGATCCACCTGTCCCTGACTCCTGAGTGCTGGCATTAGGTGTGAGCCACAACACCCAGTCTTAATTTTCTTTCATTTTATTTATGTATGGGCGTTGTGCCTACACCAACGTCAGAAGAGGACTTAAGATCCCCTGGATCTGGAGTCATTCCATACAGATGGCTGTGAGCAGTCATGTGGTGCTGAGAATCTAACATGGGTCCACTGGAAGAGCAGTCAGTTCTCTTAACCATTAAGTTCCCCTTGCTAGTCCTTAATTTCCTTTTTAAAAATTATTCTGTGAGACAGGGTTGCCCTATATAGCCCTGGATAGCCCTAAATATACAGCAATTTTCCTGCCTCTGCCTCCCAAGTACAGGAATTACGACAATGAACCACCATGCCTAATTTCCTGTTACTAAAGATAGTCCAAGGAACTACAACTTTGCATTCAAAGAAATTTCTACTCTCTACTCTCTGGCTTTTGAACTCAGCTCGGGAAGCTGAAGGTGTATTGTTTATAGGGCCCAATGCATTGGTTGTTTCCAGCTTTACCATAGCCTGCTTTTAAATGGCTCAACAGAAAGACAACAAAAAATGTAGGATATGGCTCAGCAGTTAAGAGTCCTTGTTGCTCTTGCAAAGGACATAGGTTTGAGCCCCAGAACCTACATGGTAGCTCACAACCATTTATAACCTCAGATCCAGGGAATTCAATGCAATGTAATAAAGAAGTATTACATTTTGTTTATTTATTGATCACCAAGGGTATCAGGCACAAACACAGTATACAGACATACAGTCAAAGGACAAAAACTCACATAAAATTACACAAGTCTAAGCTGGGCAGTGGTGGCACACACCTTTTATCCCAGTACTTAGGAGGTAGAGACAGGTGGATCTCTGTGAGTTTGGGGCCAGCCTGGTCTACATATCAAGTTCCAGGACTAGCTCCAAAGCTACATAGAGAAACTGTCTTGAAAAACAAAAACAAACAAAACAAAACAAAAATCACACAAGTCTAAAAAATTTTAATGTGTCACTGGCTCCCTCCACATAATCAGAAGATCTAAACTCTATGACCCCTCTCTGTAAATTCTACAAACCTCTTACCTGGTACCTACTGTGGGCAGAGATTAGGCCAGTCTGTCAAACTCAAAGGTTTCCACAAGTGATGCTCACCCACCAGTGCTTCATGCTACCAAACGAGCAAGGTAAAAGGAAGGCCCATTTACCATGCTTGATTATCTCTTGAATTTTGATGCTTGAGAAAAACATTACTCTGTGTTACGTATGCTTTGAGGCAGGGTCTCATATATTAAAAGGCAGGCCTCAAACCCCTTATGTAGCTAACTCTGACTGGTTTTTCTTTTTTCCCCTGCTAAGTAATGGAATTACTGCATGCTCTACCACAACCAGAATAAAAATATTTAAATAAGTCAGCAATTTTTTGGGGGGAAACATTTTCATTATGGTGAACTCTGGTGGCCAAGAACTGGTATGTAGACCAGGCTGGCCTTCAGCTCACTGAGATATGCTTATCTCGTCTCCTGAGTGCTAGGATTAAAGAAGTGATCCACCATTCCCGGCCTTAAGTCAGGAAGAAGCAGGCATAGGAAGCAGAGGCAGATAGATCTCTGAGTTCAAGACCAGCCTGGTCTACAAAGAGAGTTCCAGGGTTAAACAGTTTAGAAACCCTGTCTCAAAAACAAACAAAAAAGTCAGCTGAAATCTCTGCTTTCCCCCACCAAGTAAAGCTTAGCAAACTGTCTTTATGACAACTACCACTTCTCTGACAGGTTTTGGAGAAGTATGAAACTACTAATCTATTTCAATGAGCTCATCCCCTGAAGCAATTTACATGGACCACTGGCTCACCCTAAGAGAGGCTCTGGTAAAACTGTCTGGGTGTTGGTGGTGCACGCCTTTAATCCTAGAACTCGGAAGGAAGAGGCAGGTGGATCTCTGTGAGTTTGAGACCAGCCTGGTCTACAGAGCGAGTTCCAGGACAGCCTCCAAAACAATACAGAGAAACCCTGTCTCGGAAAAACAAAACAAAACAAAACAAACAAAAAAAAAAAAAAAAGAAAAGAAAAAGAAAGAAAGAAAGAAAGAAACAAACTCAGGTCAATGATTGAAATGGCTCAGTGGATAAAGTCTGGTGGCCAGAGTTCCATCCTTGGGGCCCTGTAAGTTGTCTTACAAAACCCACACACACCCCTCTCCCAGATAGATAATAAAATGTAATAAAGAAAAAAAGGAATAAATCATACACCTTAGCGGTTCCTTTTAGGATGTGCCATCAGTCACAAGCACTACATGTACAGGTCAGTAACTAGTCACAATCCAGAGTACACCCTGAGGCTTAGGCTTCCAGTCTGAGACAAGGACCACTACTGCCTAGTGTATTTGGAAGTCTGACTCAATTTCATTAGTTGCTCATTTTCATATTTACTTGAAAGTGAGTAAAACACCCCCACAACACTTCCATTGAGTACTGTTCAAATAACCAGCTTTTGCAGCTAACTGACGTAAAGATACAAATACATAGCCCCAAACAGTCATCACCCACTATGCAGACATAAGCCAAGAAGGGATCCACTTTATACAACAAAAAATCTCCCAGTTATTAAAAAAAAAAGTTTAGGTATTTGTAAAAGTAATTTTTGTGTGTTTCACAAAGATTTCAGATCAGTCTATTAACATTAAGCTTGCTTTTCTTCTCCATTCTCATAAATTTGGTTTCTACTGTCTTTTGTGTATAAAAAAACTTTAAGAAAAACAAGACAAGAAAAACCTTAGTAAGCTTACTGCTGAATCAATTCCACCCGACAATGTGGGTTAGGTGATACAGAACTCAGATTGGAGTCTTCCTAGAGAAGACTTCAGGAAGGCATCAAAGGCTAGCAGGCTATTCTAGTTCTTCTCTATAAATAAAAGGACTTTTCTACCATCACGAAATTGCATAACCATTAATTTGTAACTATATATAGGTGTACATTTAAATAGTGTCTCAATATTTGAAGCAATCCTACACATAAGGTTTTTTTGTGTGTGGAGGACAGTGTTTTCCTCCATCATCAACATTATTTTTTGAGACAAGGTCACGTACTAAACCCAGAGTTCACAGACTAATGAGCAGGTGGGGGATGATGATGATGATGTGATGATCCACTTCTCCCATGACCCAGCCTTTCCCCAGGAGGGTTACAGATGTGCTGGAATCCAAACCCAGATCCTTATGTTTGTGCAGCAGGGACTTTACCACACTCTGGGTAAGTTCAATGTGTACAATGGGAAAAACCAGAAGGTCCCAATAGTGATGAAAGAAATATATATATATATATATATATATATATATATATATATATATTTTTTTTTTTTTTTTTTTTTTTGAGACAGGGTTTCTCTGTGGCTTTGGAGGCTGTCTTGGAACTCACTCTGTAGACCAGGCTGGCTTCAAACTCACAGAGATCCGCCTGCCTCTGCCTCCCCAGTGCTGGGATTAAAGGTGTGCGCCACCACCGCCTGGCTTACTTGTACTTTCAACCTAGCTAGAAAAGTACTTAGTAGAAGCTAATTTGTTATCCAAGACCTAACCCTTGGAATAATTAGCACCTGTATTCCAAGTACTAGAAAGTCTGAGGCAGGAGGACCAAAATTCTGATATTTGGCTAGTGAGGTGATTTAGTAGGTGAAGGCACTTGCCACTAAGCCTAACAACCTGAGTTTGGTCCTCGGGATCCACATGGTAGAAGGAAAAGACCAACTCCCACAAGTTCTCCTGTGACCTATATACCCCAATCAGTGTACATACACTGGAGTATGTGTGCCCCACCCCTACCAGGAAATAAATGAATGTATTAACAAAACAAAAACAACAACAAAACCCCCAAAAGTTTGAAGAAAGCCAGGCACAGTAGAGGATGCTTGTATCAACACTGGAAGGCAGATCTATATGAGGTAAAGGACAGCCCGGTGCACACTCTGAGGTCCAGGCGAGTCAGGGCTACATAGTGAGACCCTGTTTCAACAAAACAAAAAGAGCTTGAGGCAAGCCTAGGCTATATAATTTAAATATCTTCATTCAAAAAAGTCTTCTTTATGTTCTTTGAAATATATATACATGAAATGAGGATCCAATGGAGTGGCCTAGGCACACTACCACTAAACTATACCATAATCACAAGCCCTTACTATGTTTTTTCTTTTTTCTTCCCCAAAGAGCAGCTTGTGAATTTCTCTTGCTTACATTTTCTTTGTCTTCCAACAGAGTCTCATTGTGTTGCCCAAGAAGGCCCAGGACCTGGTGATGGGGGATGTCTTTCTGTGTATGTTTCTCTTATTGGTTGATGAATAAAACCCTGATTGGCCGATAGCACAGGTGGGGCTACCAGACCAGGAGAAGGCTGGGGAGAGGCCACCTAGAGACGCCATGCTGCTCAAGGAGTAACATGATGATTACGGGTAAGTCACAGCCTTGTGGCAATATACTGATTAATAGAAATAGGTTAATAATTAAGACAGAGCTAGCCAGTAAAGAAACCCTAGCCATCAGCCAACACATTATAAATTAATGTAAGTCTTTGTGTGCTTATATGGGCCTAATTGGCTGTGGGACCAGGCTGCAGAGGTACTCCAGCTACACCCTGGCTTTTCCTGCCTTAATCTTCCAAGTGCCAGGACTACAGGTGGCACTGCCAACAATACATAAAAACAGAAAGCAGGGCACTCAGTGAGTTAAGTGCTTGCTATGTAAGGGTGAGGACTGGAGTTCAAATCCCCAGAATCAATGTAGAGCCAGGTGCAGCAGTACACATCTGTAATAACTGGAAGCTCTAAGGACAACTAGTCTCTGTTTTAAACAAGGTATAAGGCAAGAGCTGACATTCACAACTGTCCTTAGACATGCCCATGTTCGCCAACTCTCAGCATGCGTATACCCCACACCGGACAGAAATAATATACTTACTTTAGTTCTGTAGAAAAGCCTTGCATCTTCCCTAATATCACATTTAACATGCTTTTCCAAAGCCCCACAAAGCAGCACGAAGTGTTTCTATGTAAAACAAACCAAATATAACAAATGAAAACAATTCTGAAGTCTTGAAAAGTAACAGACTATGCAGTTAAAAAATCTAAATCACTTAAAATTTACTTGATGGAGTCCTGCCAGAGAAAGGTGTTGAGTTTCATAAGAACATAATGGTTATGGCTCATTGCTAGTTAATTAAAAAATACACAAAGGGCCAGGCGTTGGTGGCACACACCTTTAACCCAGCACTCGAGAAGCAGAGGGCAGTCTGGTCCTACAGAGCGAGTTCCAAGACAGGCTCCAAAGCTACACAGAGAAACCCTGTCTTGAAAAAAACAAGACACACACACACACACACACACACACACACACACACACACACACACACACACACACACACACACACACACACACACAGAGGAACTAGGTGAGGCACAGCAAATGCTTAATGGTTCTAGGTATTAGGCAGGCTAAGGTAGGAGGATCAGTTGAAGACCACTGAGACAAAATAATGAGATCCTTTTTTTGTGGGGAAAAAAAAATCTGGCCGATTAGAATCATTCAGTGGGTAAAGTCCCTGCTGCCAGGCCTGACCTGAGTTCAACCCTCAGCACCCACAACACTGCCTGCCGTGTGGGCTTTGGCACGCTCATGTGTACAAGATGTAACTCCTACTACCTTTCTCCACCTTCTGAGTGTAGAGTGCTGGGATTACAGGTATGTGACCTATCTCCTTGTCCTTTACTGGGCTTGGAGAGATGGCTCAGTAGATTTTGGTTCCTAGTATTCACATTAAGCATTTCTCAACTGTTAACCATAGCTTCAAGGATCTGGGGTCTTTGGCCTCCAAAGGCATCTGCATTCACACGTGCATTCCTAAATGAAGACACACACACCTACATGAAAATAAAACTTTTAAAAAGCTAAAAAAAAAAAAAAAACCCTTTTATTATTGTGTAAGTATACATGCCTGCATGGGATGAATATCACTGTACATGTGTGGAGGTCAGAAACCCTTCCTGGGGAGTGAACTAGGGTTACTTGAAAGCACTTTATCTGCTAAAACACCTTGCTGGTCTCTTCCATGATTCTTAACTGCGCTCCTTTCTAGTTCTCTGAGAGGTAGTTTAGCTATATTGAAACTGGCCTTGAATCCTCTTACTTATTTCTCCAGAGTAGCCAGGGTGAGCCACAAAATCTGGCCCAATCTCTTTTCCACCAATACTTGATATTGAATATGGTGTCTCCAACAAGCTAGAAAGTGTTTTATCACTTATACCTGCCTCAGCCTCCTGGGCAGATGGGAATACAGGCTTATAACGTACGTGTGTCCTGGCTTTTGAGACATGGTTTCTCTGGAACCTTGGATATCCTGGAACTCTGTAGACCAGGTTAGCCTTGAACTCACAGAGTTCTGCTTGCCTCCTCTACCTCCTGAATGCTAGGATTAAAGGTGTGCACTGTCACCATACGGCCTTTTTTTTTTTTTTTGAGGTAGGATCTCACTATATAGCCTTGGCTGGTTTGGAACTCATTATGTAGACCAGGTTGGCTTCAAACTAAGAGACCTGCCTATCTCTGCTGGAATTAAAGATAAAGCAATACCACACTAAACTAGGTCTGGTTTTGTTGTTTGTTTTGTTTTTTCTATTTCTGAGACAAGGTCTCACTATTTAAGGCAAGACCCCTTCAGGTATCATCTATCTGATTTCCTGTATATGAGATCAGATATTTATATTACAATTCATAACAGTAGCAAGATTAGTTATAATTTTATGGTTGCAGTTCATCACAACATCAATAACTGTATTAATGCCTATGCTTTTATTAATACAGAATCAAATTTATTTACTTCAAAAAGTTTCTTTTTTTTTTTTTTTTTTTTGGTTTTTTGAGACAGGGTTTCTCTGTAGCTTTGGAGGCTGTCCTGGAACTCACTCTGTAGACCAGGCTGGCCTCGAACTCACAGAGATCCACCTGCCTCTGCCTCCCGAGTGCTTCAAAAAGTTTCTTAGTCTGGAGAGATAGTGCATGCCTTTAATCCTAGCACTTGGGAGGTGGAAGGAGGATCAGAAGTTCAAGGTCACCCTCATCTATATCAGGAATTGGAAACCAGCCTGGGCTTTATGAGATACTGTCTCACAACACACAAAACAGTAGGCCCGGTAGCACATGATTTTAATCTGGTTCTTGGGAATGCTTGGATTAATGGTGTACACTCCCATGCCTGGCTTCAAAAGTGAAATTCTTTCCAGATGTTAGTGGTCGTGGCAGCAGCATCACACAACTTTAATCCCAGCACTCAGCAGGCGGATCTCTGTGAGTTCAAGCACAGCCTGTTCTATACACAGAGAAATCTTGTCTCGAAAAACAAAACAAAAACACATAAATGAAAAAAAATTAAAAGATTTATTTATTTAATGTATGTGTGTGCATGTATACTTTTATGCCAGAAGAGGGCATCAAATTATTCTAATAGAGATGGCTGTGAGCCACCATATGATTGCTGGGAATTGAACTCAGGACCCCTGGTAGAGCAGTCAGTTCCCTTAACTGCTGAGCCATCTCTCCAGCCCAAAAATGAAATTCTTAATATGGAGAGATAATTCAGAAATGCTTATTTGAAGTAGACTGACTTAACAGTAGTTTCATTATAACCTGGAAGGCAAACATTTCTAAATAAAATTAAAACATTTAATTTTGCATATATACATGTGCCACGGTGTCCAAATGGTAGAGATAATTCTTATGTTGGCCTCTCCTTCCATCATGTTGTGCCTGGGGTTGAGCTCAGGCTGCCAAACCTGGCAGCAAAGACCTTTACACCAGTAAGTCATCTCCCAGGTTCCTCTAAATAACATTTTTAAAGGTGTTTTAGTTTTCCTACAGGAAAACAAAAGTGAGTGGAGTTTCAAAGGAAGAAAGTTAGTCCATTTGGTGACCCTATTGCCAGGTTATGGTCACTAAGCTCTACTCTAACCAACAACTGTGGAGAAATAATCTTGTCACTATGATATGGCAGCAGGTTACTATGACTCCCGGGTTTCTACAGCAAAACCAGTCAACTTTCAAGTCTTCTTTTAACACACACATGCTCACTCATTCTACCAATGGAAACACCGATTTATAAATAACACTGAATATTACCTACCCGCTGTCCAGAAGAAAAAGAATGAGAACAACTAACTTCCCCAACTAAATGAAGAAGAACGTAGGTCAGGTAGTATGCCTGTTAGAGAGATGGAAGAAAATTAGTACCCATGAAAAAGCTAGCATAAATACCACCCTAGTCTACCCATTAGCAAAGTTGCCTAGGAGAAATAGGATGTAACTTTGTGAGGAAGGAAAAGCCATGCACTTAACCAGACTTTCTGGTTTCTAAATTAAGTGTTTTCTTTTCACCATCTTACAACTGCCTTAGTACAGGGCCACGGCAGAACACATTCAATTACTAACATCTGCCCTTTCACCCAGCTCTCAATTCTGAAGAATTTTCTGACAGCAATAAACTCTAAAACATCTTCTACTGTATGCCCCTATGCATTCTCCGAGCTCTAGCTCTGGATACCTGCTTTTCTAGTTCTAAATGAAGGCTGTCATCAATAGTTCCATTTGGTTCTTCAGCCTTTTTCTTCAGGACCATTTTCTTCAACAAATCAGAAGGCTTCATCTGCACCAGATATCGGTGTAGAACTGAGATCTACCAAGGGAAGAGAGACTCGGTCAGTTCCAGTGCACGCTTTATCCTTAGCTAACTCCAGGGTGCCCACTATCATTCTGGCTCTTTTTCCTGGTGTGGGTTCTACAATACCCATTTTTCTCTTTATTTGAAAGTCCTCAATTGCTTAAGAAGGTATTTTATGTTAAGATTTAGTATTTGTAATTTAGGTTAAATGCTTAGAACAAAATCAAATGATATTATAAGAGGTCATTGAATTCTAAAAATGAAGCACTATCTATCCAATGTGGTAGCTCATGCTTACAATTCCAACACTTGATGCTGAAGCAAGGGGATCACTGGGAGGTCAAGGCTGACTGGGCTATTAGTGAGTGGCAGGTCTGGCTGACGTCAAGTAGTAAGCCTGATGGTTAATTATTCATGCAGTTCTCTTTTCTATAGATATAAAAGGAAAAGGTGATAGACAAGATCCTTGTGGCATGGCCGGGCATTGGTGGCGCAGCCTTTAATCCAAACACTCGGGAGGCAGAGGCAGGAGGATCTCTATGAGTTTCAGACCAGCCTGATCTACAAGAACTAGTTCTAGGACAGCCTCCAAAGCCACAGAGAAACCCTGTCTCAAAAAACCAAAAAACAAACCAAACAAACCAAACAACCCCCCCCCAAAAAAAGAGCCTTGTGGTTATAAATATTGCTGAATAGAATGAGAGCTTTTAATTATCTTAGTGGCTCAGGAATGGTGCCCATGTATGTACAATCCACCCCCACCTAACCGGGGTGGCAGTCAGTTCTGTCCCATGGTATCTTGTGCATATTCGAATAACGCTCTCACACATAATGGTTCATACTACTCTGTCTTCCAGAGCAGTCGCATAGTGACCTGCAATTCAAGCAAGAATAATACCAGGACACACAAAGTTTTAATGAGTTTTCAAATCCAACTAAGGGCAGCCCTTTTCATAGTCAAGTTTCTACGGCTGTGAAGAGACACCATGACCACAGGAACTCTTACAAGGAAACATTTGACTGGGGTGGCTCGATTATAGTTTCAGAGGTTCAGTCTGCTATCATCATGGCAGGAGAGCATGGCAGATATGATGCTGGTTACATCTTGATCAGAAGGCAACAGGAAGTCAACTGAGACACTGGGTGGTATCCTAAGCATAGGAAACACCAAAGACTGTCCCCACAGTGACACACTTCTTCTAACAAGGCTATACACACCCCAATAAAGCTACACTTCCTGATGGTGCCACATCCCATGAGATTATGGGGGGCAATTACATTGAAACCACCACAGTTCTATTAGTGCTATCATGTTTGCAAAGTCAGTAGAACACAGAGTGGTGTTTCTGTAAGATATATTTATACATATTCATATATATCTGCCATACCCTCTACAGTGGGAACAAGCACTGGAGGCAAACCACATTAAGTTTTATGATCCATAGACCATCTCTTTTAAAATAGGTGTAAGATGTGGTTAGCAGCCTTGCAATTCCTAGTCCTAACACCACAATTTCTTTTCTTTTTTTTTTTTTTTTTGGTTTTTACAAGACAGGGTTTCTCTGTATTGTTTTGGAGGCTATCGGTCCAGCCTGGCCTTGAACTCACAGAGATCCGCCTGCCTCTGCCTCCCGAATGCTGGGATTAAAGGCGTGTGCCACCACCGCCCGGCTTAACACCACAATTTCTAATCCTGCTAATCTTGGGAAATTGAATATACTCTCAATGTCATACCTGCTAATAGCACATTATGATTTTCTCAGTTTATCTACAGATTAATTCATCTGTCTGTAACTAACTTATAGGGAAGAGGCTATACTATCTCCATTTTATATCTGATAAACTGGGTCTTTTTTTATTAGTTACAACGCAAAAGAGTACCTAATCATGCTTGAAAGGTAAGTTTAACCAGGACTTGGGTTGTATGTATGTATGTATGTATGTATGTATGTATGTATGTATGTATGTTTTTCCAGACAGGGTTTTTCTGTGTGGTCCTAGCTGTCCTGAAACTCACTTTGTAGACCAGAATGGCCCCGAACTTAGAGATCCGTCTGCCTCTGCCTTCCAAGTGTTGGAATTAAAGTTGTGAGACACCACCACCCAGCGTTAGTTTTGGTTTTTTGAGACAGGGTTTCTTGCCTTCGGAGTGCTGGGATTAAAGGCATGAACCACCACATCCTGCTAGTCAGGACTTCTGATTTAGGGTTCATCAAATTTCCCAACACCTCACTAAGTCTCCCATTTATTACAAACAAAAGTATCTTTATACCTGAAGATTATTAGCATTAGGGATATCTTCGTGTTTTTCATCCAAAAGCTTTGAAATAATCACCAGACTAAGACACTGCCTCAGTTGCCTAGAAGTAGAAATGAGAAGTTTTTATAATGCATTTAAACAGTACTATTTGACAAGCGAGCAAATGAGCCAAAAGGAGCCTTAGTCTCTCAAGGTTTTTTCAGAACCAACTGTTATAGAGCAGCAGTGTTCATGTAAAATATGTGCACATCAAGTTAGAACTGCCTAGGGCGTGGGGTGGTTCAGTGGGTAGAATGCCCACCTAGCATGCACTAAGTCCTAGTGTGGCAGTAAACACTGGTAATCCTAGTGCTTAGCAGGAAGATCAGAGTTCAAGATCATCCTCCCCCTCACATGGGGAGCTCCAGACTTTGCAGAAAAGAATCTGAGTGTGGTGGTACATGCCCTTAACCCGTGCACTTGGGAGGCAGAGACAAGCAGGTCAGTTCAAGGTCAGCCTGGTCTACAGAACAGTCACGGCTATACAGAGAAACCTGTCTCACCCTTCCCACCCCCTGCAAAAAGCAAATCAATTTTGCTATGTATCATCTATACCATCAGTTCTCAACCCCTGGCAGTAGGGTGGTGGTGGTGGGGGTAGTCTGAATGACTCTTTCACAGGGGTAATCCATCATATATACTGCACAACAAATATTTACATTATTATTAATACCATAGTAAAATTACAGTTATGAAGTAGCAACAAAAATAGTTTTATGTCTGGGGGGTCACAATATGAGAAACTATTACAGTGTCACTGAATTAGGAAGGTTGAGAACCACTGATCTATACTGACTTATATGATAAGCTAAAAATAAAAACCAAGAATAGTCATGTTCTGAATTAAGTAACATAATCAGGATTTCTACACATTTCACCTCAATAAAATAAAAGGACATTCAGAAAATGATGAGTAGAAACAAAAGTCCCAAGTTGGGTGTGGTGGCCTAGGCCTGAAAACTGAACACTCAGGAGACGCTGAGACAGGAGGACCCTGAGTTTGAGGCCAGCCGAGGCTACATAGTAAGACCCTGTTTCACAATAATAATTCCAAAGCATTTAACTAGCAGGAGCATTATAAAACATCTTGATGCTTATCTCACTTTTCAATACCTTCCACGAGATGTCCAGTTAGGGACCAGCTGTACCAACCACAGAAGGTTGTGGGGATGACTGGAGAGTTCATTTATGCCCACACAGAGTTCATGCACCTGGAAAAAGAGAATATGCCCAGATCAAATCTATAAGCCTTGTTGCCTTAATGGAAGTCACTAAAACAGAACTCTGAATTATGAAAATCCATGCCATTTAAAACCTACTAAAATGCATATAACACAAATTTTGTTTTTCCTTTTTCTTTTTTTGTTGGTTTTTCGAGACAGGGTTTCTCTGTGGCTTTGGAAGCTGTCCTGGAACTCACTTTGTAGACCAGGCTGGCCTCGAACTCACAGAGATTCGCCTGCCTCTGCCTCCCGAGTGCTGGGATTAAAAGCGTGCGCCACCAACGCCCGGCTAAATTTTGTTTTTCTTAAAGTACCCTAGAATGATTGTTACATACATCCTGCTAGTATTTCATGTCACTCTCATATTGTTGCTATACTTTACATATTTGGCGGTCCTTCTTGGAAGAATAAAGTATTCAAACACCGGTTTCCCCAAGTGTGTATAACACCCACACACACCCACACACACCCACCCCCCCACACGAGATCATGTATATTCAAGACCTGAAAATTCTTGCATGCTTGGATCCTATTACAGTAATTTTGTTTTCTTCTGCTATGCAGTCCAGCCTTTTACTTGCTAGGCACGTATGCAACTACTGAACTATGCTTTAGTTCTCCAGCCATCCTTGGCACAACACCTACATTTTAAGAAATGTTACCTTTGTGTTCCAATCTCTGATGTTTTTCATGAGGTTTATCAGGAGGCTTTGAAAGTCTACTAACGGAATCTGTTTCAGCTCTTTTTCCAAACTCATTTTAAATAGCATTAAAATCAGCAACATTATTTCTTGATCTTGGTAACCTTCTGGATGTATAGATGTACACAAGCCTAGGAACTGCCAGAAATGCACAAAGACAAATAATTACCTCAAGAGTTTAAATTATATTCTTGACAAAAGATTAAAAAAAAAGGACCCCCCCAACAGATAACAAGTATCAGATGTCTAGAAAAGGCAAGAAACATAACACAAATAGTAGAATGAAAGAATAAGTATTTTCTTCTCTGTTGTTCAATATTATTGATTGGATTCAGCAACTAAAATATTTTCACACTGCAATTCTTTTTTTTTTTTTTTTTTTTTGGTTTTTCGAGGCAGGGTTTCTCTGTAGCTTTGGAGGCTGTCCTGGAACTTACTCTGTAGACCAGGCTGGCCTCGAACTCAGAGATTCACTGGCCTCTGCCTCCTGAGTGCTGGGATTGAAGGCATGCGTCACCAATGCCCGGCCTGCAATTAATTCTTGGTCAATAAACTATATTGTAACACTTTAACAGTGACATTGTGAAATTCCTTTTTGCTCTTAATATTAAAATAAAAGAAAAATGCATTCATAATGGAAATACAATTGCTAAGACCTTCCACTTGGGGAGAAACCAGTGGAATTTTAAACAACCACAAAACTGATTCCAATTTTTTGCTACAGATATACAAAGTCTTTCATACCTTAACTACATTTAAAATGTTGGTCTCAGGAAGAGTTGAAAAAACGGGATTACAAGATGAATCTTCACTTCCTCTTCCCCCCAGCGTTTTCCGTGTTTCAAAACTATTGAGAAGGGAGTAAAACATGTGTTTCAGAACCATGGAGAAAGCAGTATGGAGTCAGGCATAAAATACTCACCGTAAGAAACTCTCAACAAGTACTTTAAGTCAGGGTCTTACTATGCTGCCCAGCAAGCCCTAAACTTATACTCAGCTGCCTCAGCCTCAGAAGAAGCTGGGATTACAGGTGCATGCCACTGTAGCCAATTTAGTTTTCATTTGAAACAGCTACTTTCCTTAATGCCCCAAGACAGAAAGCTATGTAAAGCAGGGCTGACACAACAATAATGAACTGATGACTGCCACAGGCCCTCTGAATGGCTTAAAGAAACTGCCAAACTAACATGAAGAGGTAATCATAGAGGCTAAGGAGATGTCTCAGTGCTATGCAAGCATGAAGACCTGAGTTCTACTCTAACAACCTTGTACAGCCCGGAAATCCAGCACTGGGGGATGGAAACGGGAATATCCCAAGAGCTCACCAGCCAGCCTAAGAGAAGGACAAGCTTCTGGTTCAGTGAGAAGATCTGCCCCAAGGCAACCGTGTGGGAAGTCATATGGGAAGACACTCAACCTGCTCTGGCTTCTGCATGTGCACACACAGAGGAGTGGGGACAGGCACACTTACATGTATACACCACATACAGATACATGCAGACATACCCACTCTAAGCATTTGAAAAAAGAAGATGCATGAACCTGTTGGACCTACAATTACAGATTATGGGGAACTAAACTCAGGTCTTCTGTAAGAGCAGTATGTGCTTTTAACCACTGAGCGATCTCTGCAGCCTTGGATTTTGAATTTTTGAAACATATTTGTACTTAAAACAACAATAAAAACCCAACAATATTCATTTGGCAAAACAACAAAAACCCCACAATGTATCAAATGATTGGCCTTCCCAATTGGCCTCTTTCAGCCACCTGCTTCTTCTTCCTACTGGTTTTAGTCCCTCCTTCCACAAGCATCTTACACATAAAAAGCAAACGCGAACATAGGACACTGTGCTTTGAGAACATACATTTGGTCATTGTTCCAGGTTCCAACAAGAGCTCTTAACTGCTGACACTCCCTTCATGCAGATAAGGTGACAATAACTAACCTGTGATTAAGAGGTTAAAAAGTAAGTTCCACACAGAGGGACTAGAGATCAAATAATCATCAAATGGCTAACACTTTTGTCACTGTTCTTGTGAAATGGAACCTCTATAAGAACTCTTTTTTTTTTTTTGGGGGGTTTTACGAGACAGGGTTTCTCTGTATTGTTTTGGAGGCTGTCGGTCCAGCCCAGCCTCAAATTTAGAGATCCACCTGCCTCTGCCTCCCGAGTGCTGGGATTAAAGGTGTGCGCCACCACCACCCAGCTTATAAGAACTCTTAAATTGGACTGGGAGAGATGGCTTGGTGGTTAAAAAAAGAACCCCCCTCCCCGTATTTTGATGTTTAGGTAAAAACTCAAATATTTGGTGTCAGAACAGAATGTTTTCAGCCTTTCACAGTGGCCCTCTGTACCCACTTTACTACAAACAGTGGCACCCTATAGACTGTTCTCCAGCTTCCTGTTTTCTCTTAGCAATGTATCGTGAAGTTCCCTCCACACCTTCCTCTTTACCTATGATAGGTAGGGGCTCTTGCAGGAGCATGATAGGGTTTTACTTCTTGGCAAGGCTGTTACTTGTGGCTGATGAAATGTAATAAGGAAAATAAAAGTCCCCAACTAAGTGAGGGGGGTTACGTGATCAGAAGTTCAGACCCATGAGCAGCTGCAACATCACATGGAAGCTACTCCCTTAGCCCACAATCCTAGGATGTGCTCCGGCCTTGGAATCCCAGACCACAGAAATGCCATTAATTCTACCTAACCAAAAGCAGTCATTGTCTTCTCAAGGCCCTTTGTCTTGAGATAACTTTGTATAGAAACTAAGTAATCCTCTGTAACTATGGAAACCCTACTGAGACTCCTCCTCTCTTCTCAAGGTCTTCAAGTCTCAAGATAACCTCTGGTATGCTAAGTACTCTCTGTAACCATGGGAACCCTGCGGGCTGGGATTTGCAACCTCGGGACTCCCTCCTCCCCTCCTGTTTTTCTTTAAAAGTGCCTTGCTTTTGTGGCTCTGGGCTTCACCTTTCCCTTCAGAGTTGAGCCCTAGCTGGTTTTCCGGAAATAAACGGATGACCTTCTTGTACTTGCATTCGGTGCTGTTAAGCTCCTTGAAGCCTTGGGGTCCTCTCTGAGTGGGCACAACAGTGGCCATAGTAAACAGTAAGATGATCCTGCTCTCCTTGTAATCATACTGATTACAGCTCCTCAAGGAGTCTCATGCAGGTAACCACTAAGTTTATAGGGACAACAGCCATGTCATGCTCAGAAAACAGCAACTTGCACTCTTCTATCCTCCCTTCTGTGATATTCTCTGGGCTTTTTTGGTTTTGTCTTTGAGATGGTCTCACTCTGTAGTCCAGGCTAGCCTGAAACTATGTAGCCCAAGCTAGCCTCTAATTTATGTTGGTCCTCCTGCCTTAGCCTCTCATGCTAGGGTTACAAACATGAGGCACCATACTGACTTAAAAAAAAAAAGAGGCAGGTGGTGGTGGCACTCACTGGGATCTCTGTGAGTTCAAGGTCAGTCTTATCTACAATGCAAATTGCAGGACAGTTAGGGCTACACAGAGAAACCCTGTCTTGAAACAAAACAAAACAAAACAAAAGAGCTGGACATTGTTGAGTTTAACCCAGGGCTACACAGAGAAACCTTGTCTCAAAAACAAAAACAAACAAACAAAAAAAGAAAACTAGGTAACTAAAGCAATGGTTGCCTTAGAAATTCCTATTCATCATGAGTGAGACTTGAACTCATAGCATTCCTCCTGCATCAGCCTCGAAAGTGCTGAGATCACAGGTGTGAGCCACCACACTCAAGCTTTTCCCCCTTTTTACAAGTAACGACTTAGTGGATCTTATTCTCCCTCTCTGTGTAACTTTCAGCAAATCACTTCATCTTTCTGTGCCCAACTCCCTTGTAAAACGGGAATGAATTACTAGTAATATCTGTAGTTTAACTGTATTAAGATACTATGTTAACCTTCAACAGGTCTGGCACACATCGAGTACTGTATCAAGGCTGCCAACAGTGATGCAGGCAGATCAATCTCACAAGAACGAAAGGCTAAAGAATAGAGCAGAAAACTGTTCAGAGACCCAGTATTTCACAGCTCTTACGTTGAAGCTGGAAGATCTCAGTTTGAGCCTAGACTGAGGTAATATAGGGATCCTTATCTCCAGAGAGGGAAAGGGATAGGAAAAATAGAAAACTGGTAAGTAAAATTAAAAACTCAATATACGATGTAAACATGCAGAGATTTCTAATAGTGAAGAGTCTTGGAGAAGGAAATGCTAGAAAAAGATGTTTGGCAGGCAAGTCTTGGAGAGAGGATCTGACTTAAGACTAGGCATATAAAGGAAGGAACAGCTATGAGACAGGCAAAGAAAGCAGCACTGGCATGTGAGAATAGGTGGGATAGCAACTGAAAATGCTAGAATGTTCTTAGGACTCAAGTTTTAAGTCAGGTGGGGCTATGGTAGTCTCTGACACTCCTGTCTGAACAGTGTGCTTACTCCTTCGCACTGCTGGCATGAGACATTTGATTACACTGTGTAAAGATGTGTCACTGTGATTGGTTTAACAAAAACTTAAATGACCAATAGCTAGGCAGGACTTCTGGGGGGGAGGGGGGGGAGGAGAAAGAGGAAATGAGGAGCAGAAGGAGATATCAGGAGGCACCTAAGGCACAGGAAGTACAAAATGGAAGAGAGATGACGTCAGGCCATAGAACACAGATTAAATGAACAGGCTAACTTAAGTTAAAATCGCTAGTTAGAACAAGCCTAAGCTATAGGCTGAGCTGTCATAGTAAGTCTCCCAGTCATTACTTGGGAGGTGGCTCATGGGACAGAGAATGGTGCCAACATGGAGGCTCCATGGGGCACACATAGGGCCTGAGAAAGCTAAGTAAAGTTCTGGACAGGAAGCACGGCGTGGCTTCCTAGTCCTGCAGTCTCTCAGGCAGGCTGGTGCTCCACAGCATGCACAGGCATGGTTACCAGCCACCAGTGCCAGAACCATGCACTAAGCTGAGCCAAAAGGCGGTCGACATGTCAGGTTAAGATTTGTCTCATGAGAGAACACGACAGGTGCTTAGTAAAGCCAGATTTCAACACGGAAAATCTCTAAAAAGGTACAGTATATTTAAAAATGTACTTAGATGCTGAAGAAAAAGAAAATGGGTACATATAGTCATAGAAAAAAACTAAAAATAGTAATGTCTTTCAAGTGAGAATAAAGTAATATAAAAGGAAAAAGCCCATGTAAAGATGGGAAATACACAGGTTGTCTAGATCCTATATGGTAATTTATTGACTTTAAATTTTAATGCTAATGAACAACAAAAACCAATAGCTGCTGAGAGACAATGGTTATGAGAACTGCTAAACCAGGGGCTGGAGAGGCGGCTCAGCAGGTAAGAGCACTGCTGCTCTTCCAGAGGTCCTGAGTTCAATTCCCAGCAACCACATGGTGGCTCACAACCATCCATGAGATCTGGTGCCCTCTTTTGGTCTGTGGGCATACATGCGGGTGGAACACTGTGCACATAATAAATAAATAAATCTCAAAAAAAAAAACCCTGCTAAATTAAACCAACATATATATTTTAAGAATGTCTTAACTTCAGAATGGAAGTCAAAAAATGTGCTGCATTGGGAAAGGTTAAAACAAAGTTATGGCGCTCTTCAAAATTAATAGAGATCAGATTTGATTGGGGAAGACCTCCTGAGGATCTTTGCTATAGACATGAAGAAAGAAACCAAGAAAGACTACAGGACAGGTGACATATAGACTGAACCTTCTACAATGGGAAGAACTCTGAGATTGGATAAGACATGATAAATCTTGTTGGTAACAAGAGTCCTCATGACTTATTACTACATGCCATCCCTTCCTATGACATGAATATTTAGTTTGGTTATATAGTCCAAAAAGACTTTGAAAAATTGACAGATGCCTTTCACCTGCTTGAACACAGAAAATCTTTACCTGACTTGTGTTTACACACATTCCATAGTTGTGCGAATGCAGATGTATGTTACCTTTAAAAGTTTGTGTCTTTAGAAAATCAAACCAAACCAAACCAAACCAAACCAAACCAAACCAAACCAAACACCAACGAAGATAAGGAGCCCAGGTAACCCTGCCTCTCAAAATGCCTGTTACACTTTCCTCAAAATTCTGCAGCCAGAACTACTTCAGTGCTGCTAGCTAAGATGGTCCAGCCTCAGAGACCACTCCAGCCAGGGCTTCAGATAAGTTTTAACTTTCCCATCACACAGAGACTAAACAAACTAACAATACAGCTAGCTCTCCCAGGACTTGAACATTGTCCCAATTTCCTCAGGATCCCCTAGAAATGCTGTCACCCCCAGACAACAGGAAGCAGTCTATAGAACAAGATGCCCACATTCCATTGGTTGTTTAATGGATGACGGGTGTTCATCATTGTTTACAAGGGTTGTTTACAAGTTGTTACCGTTCAGGGAGAAAGGAGATTAGATTCAGAGATATTGTTCTGAAAAGAAAAAGGGGGATATAGTATAGAAATGATAGGAAAAAGGGTAGATTATTGAATCTACTTTTTTTTTTTTTTTGGGGGTTTTTCGAGACAGGGTTTCTCTGTGTTGTTTTGTAGGCTGTCCTGGAACTAGCTTTGTAGACCAGGCTGGCCTCGAACTCAGAGATCCGCCTGCCTCTTTGAATCTACTTTTAAACTAAAAAACTGTTAGTCTTGAGGCAGAGGCAGGCAGATCTCTGTGAGTTCGAGACCAGCCTGGTCTACAAAAGCTAGTTCTGGAACAGTCTCCAAAAGCCCCAAAGCCACAGAGAAACCCTGTCTTGAAATCCCCTCCAAAAAACAAAACAAAACAACAACAAAAAAATCCACCCTCCCCCCAAAAGAAACTGTTAGTCTTAAATATTTTGCATTGGTATGGATTTTTGTATACTGATAAAAATGTAAGGTTTTTGTTTTAGCATACTGTATATGTTTCTACACTTAAGGTATTATACCTAGGCATCTCATTTAAAAAATGTAAGAAATACAGGTTAGTAGTTAGTCATCTATAATAATCAAACTTTTGGTTTTATTATGGCAGTTATCCACTGAGCAAGAAACTGACCAAATGTTTCAAGGCATTTTATTACACTGTGTAAAGATGTGTCACTGTGATTGGTTTAATAAAAAGCTAAATGGCCAATAGCTAGACATGAGGTATAGGCAGGACTTTTGGACAAAGACAGCTCTGGGAAAAAGAAAGGCATAGTCACCAGCCAGATGGAGAGAAAGCAGGATGGGGAGGGGAGTACAAAGTAAAGGTAACCAAGCCACATAAAATAATGTAGATTCAAAAAGACATCCTAAACTAAGGCTGAGCTTTCATAATTAATAATAAGTCTGAACCCTGATACCTATGGTGTGCAATGTGTGTGTTTGACTATCCAAACAGTGTGAGAAAGCTAAGAAAAGTCTGGGCAAGCAGCTGGATGTGGCTTTCTAGTCCTGCAGTCTCTCACGTAGGCTGGTGTTTACAGGCACAGGGAGGTGCTGCTACCAGCCGCTGCCTACAGGCTAGATGTGGAAGCTGACATAGCAATTAAGATTTGTCCCATGCAGTCAGAGAATGCTGCAGGGGCTCAGTAAAGACAGATCCAGATTGGGAAAAAAAAATCTCTAAACAGGTTATAGCACTTAAAAAATGTGCAAAGCCTTAAAAAAGAAAAGAAAATGGGTATAGACGGTCATAGAAAAAAGTAGTTTATAAGTCTAGAGAGAGAATAAAATATAAAAAGGATAAATCATATAAAGATGGAAAATACAGAGTCTGGATCCTAAACCAGCCCAGCAGTGCCTTAACTATAAATGGAAGCCAGAAAATACATTGCTTTGGGGAAGAGGTCATGCTTTTGTTTCCATGGAAAACGAAAGGCTGTGGATTCCTTTAAAGTTGACAGAGATCAGGTTTGGTCAGGGAAGGCTCCCTGAAAATCCTTGCTACAGACATGAAGTAATAGACCTAGAAAAACTACAAAACAGGTAACATATATGTTACTTGCTCAAACCTAAAACAACAACAACAACAACAAAAAATCATCTTTGGCTGGTTTGTGTATACAATGCACAGTCCATACTTTTATGTTTTCAGAGCAAGGGGACCAGACACCAAAGGAACTGTATGGCCCAGGGATCCAGCCTTTTGGATTGCCTCTGCTGCAGACTCCTCAGAGTTCTACATACAGAACAGCTTCAAAGCTGCTAGCTAAGATATGCCTTGTGCTTTCCCACTGTAGAGCGTCAGCTTCCCCATAGCGAGTTTTCCCAGGACTTGACCATTATCGCAGTTTTCTCAGGCTCCCTAAAGATGCCATTATCTACAGACAACAGGAAAGTATAGAAAACACAATGTCCACATTCCCAAGAGCTGGGGTGGGTGGTTTTGGTCATTTGGTGGGCTATGGATGTTTATCATCGTTTGAGGGGGGTGAGACTGGTTATGAGCTGTTATTGTCATGGTCAGGAAAAAAGCTCAACAAAGGAGATTAGATTCAGGAATCTCTTTCTAAAGGGAAAACGTGAGAGGGATATAGCATAGAATTGATGGGATAAAAAGGTGGATTGTTGAGTCTACTTTTGAACTAAAAACAGTAACAGATAGTCTCAAATATTTTACATTTATATGGATTTTTGTATACTGGTACAAATTTAAGGTTATTTTTATTATACTATATGTTACTACTTTTGTTTAAGGTATTGTGACTAGTCAGCTCATTTAACAAAGTAATGTACATTTCTAATCCTCGAAAGTTGTAATTACAAACTATTTAGGATAATGAAGAAATACAGGTTAGTAGGTAGTCATCTAACAATCAATTTGTGGCCATGTTAGGTATGTTTTCAAGGTCAAATGGATACATTTAAAACACTTCAAAGTCCTACAAAATATGACATTTAAAATGTTTTAATAACAAGGCTTTTCATGACAGCACCAATTTACTTCAAAGAACCTCCATATGGAGCTTGCTTTCTGCCCTTGCCTTGGCCCCTAATAATATGTTGTCCAAATTAGATAAGCAGAACACAAAAGAAGGCAACTGTCAAACTTTGCCAAGGCAAGATATGACAGTCCTTCAAAATTTCTGTTTCACAGAAAAGTCTGTCATATATTCTACGCCTGTAGGGAATTCCCCAACATTGCAGAGGAACCTTGGGTGACTGTCCAGGCAGCCAGCTGCTTCTGTCACTTTTATAGTTTGAGAAGATGTTTGTTCTGCGCTTCCTGCTTATTCAGGTAATATTACATCCTCCTCAGGTCTCTGATGAACTTGAAGGCAACACAGTTATAGTCACACTCTTCCTTGCTACGAAAGTCAGAAAAGAAACTCACAAGAGACGTATAAAGTTTATAAGGCTGAGAAACATAAAAGGTCAATTATCTAAGAAAATGTTTTGAGGTCTAAAAAGATAGTTTTGGGTTGATAATACAAGTTATTATGAAAAAGAGGTTTAGGTTTAAACTTTGGACTCATCATGATGGATTAGATAATAGAGTATTTTCTCTGAAATTGCCAAATACAAATGGACTGTACATTGTAAATATAATTTTTTTTTGAGACAGGGTTTCTCTGTGTTGTTTTGGAGGCTGTCTTGGAACTAGCTCTGTAGACCAGACTGGCCTTGAACTCACAGAGATCCACCTGCCTCTGCCTCCCAAGTGCTGGGATTAAAGGCACGCGCCACCAACGCCCTGTGTAAATCTGATTCTTACCTGGTAAATCTTATTACTGCGTTAAGAGTTAAAACCTTTCTTTTTTATTTAAACAAACAGGGGGAAATATCACGAGATATTTGATTATTAAGAGCCAATAGCAGGGAGGATAGTCAGGACTATGCTTGCAGAGAAAGGAGGAGGAACTGAGGAGCAGAGGGAGATATCAGGAAGCACGCAGATGAAATAGGAGGTGTGAGGGGGTAGAGAAGGTGTTCTTGTGAGAGAACATAGATGAAAATAAATGTGTTAATTTAAGTTGTAAGAGCTAGGAACAAACATATACTATCTGGAGTTTTCATAATGAGTAAGAAGTCTCCATGTTGTTATTAGGGAGTTGGCTGACAGGACAGACAGACTTGTCACACACTGCACTTGACACTGCTCTCTGAACATCCTGCTAGCTCTTCACCACAATGCATGCTTATTTACCTGCTAATCACCTCCCACCATTATATACCACTGTCTAGTTACACACCAGACTGAGGCAATTCTCAGTTGCTTAAAAATCAAGATTATAATTTTGAAGTTATTTTATTTTTAGTTATGTATATATGTGTGTCTGGAGTCCAGAAGAGAGTACTGGATCTTGTGAAGCTGGAATTACAGGCAATTCTGAGCAGCCCAACATGGGTGTTGATGACTCATCATCCTTTTTTTTTTTTTTTTTCGAGACAGGGTTTCTCTGCATTGTTTTGGAGGCTGTCCTGGAACTCGCTTGGTAGACCAGGCTGGCCTCGAACTCACAGAGATCCACCTGCCTCTGCCTCCCAAGTGCTGGGATTAAAGGTGTGCCCCACCAACGCCTGGCGAGCAGCACAAATTCTTAACTGCTAAGCCATCTCTCCAGTCCTTTAACTGTTTACGTCATTCAGAATTATGCGGTATTTTTAAATGAGTATATAGCTGGGTATGGTGATGGTGCACATGTCTGATCCCAGCACTTGGGAGGCAGAGGCAGCTGAATTCTTGTGACTTTAAGGCAAGTTGGTTGACACAAGTTCCAGGCCAGCCAGGGCCCACATAGTGAAACCTTGCTTCGGGGTGGCAGGAAGAGGTATTTGGCTGAGTGTGGTGGCACATATCTGCAATCCCTCAACTAAGGTTTAGGATAGTCAGAGCTGTTTCTAAACACAAACAGAATAGTAATATCAGAGGATTTTTTGATAAGCTGGGAAGGTATTATTTCTTCTATTTAAATTATTAAAACATGTCCAAAATTTTGCTGTTCAACATATTTTCTGATATGAAGTGTACCTAAGTAACAAGGGATCTAGTTACAGTGAAAGTGTAGAAGTGAATTTGGTTTTGGACACACCATATTATAACAGTTTGTATTTTTCTTATGAGCCAAGATGAATGTGTGCTCAAAATTTAAGAGTGGCTTTTACTTCTTTTTTTCTGCAATTAATTTCTGTCTTTTGCCCATTTTGCAGTGTTACTGATGTTTATCTTTCATACTTAAAAGCAAGCCCTTGTCTGTGACCAGGTCGTGTTCTTACTTGTGCTCCTACCATGCTTTTTCTTCCCCTTTATTCTGAAGGGTTTCTCTAACATTACTTAAAATTATCACTGCCGGGGCTGGAGAAATGGCTCAGTAGTTAAGAGCACTGGTTGCTCTTCCAGAGATCCTGAGTTCAATTCCCAGCAACCACATGGTGGCTCACAACCATTTGGAGTGGGATCTGTTGCCCTCTTCTGGCATAAAGTCATGAATGCAGCTAGAATACTCACAAAAGAAAAAAAATCATTGCCATCAAGACTTCAAAAATGTGATCAAATTCCGTATTTCCTTTCATGGAGGATTCTACACATAAACTCACCTCCTCCTCTTCTATAACTAAGGCCAGTTTTGCCTCATTTTTCTATTTTTTATGAATTTTGAATCAGTTATGTGATCTCCTTCCTATTTTCTCAAATCCTGCTGACATTTAGTTCTACATCTGAACACACTTAGGCTAGAATTCCATGGCAGAACACATAGTAGGCTTATCATGTGCAATCTTTTTTCTTTAGTAATTACATACATACATATCTAGTTAGGCTTATTTCTAGATTTTTTTTCCCTACACTGTCACTAAATTCCTTTCTTTCGGCATACTTTTATTTATTTATTTTTTAAAGATTTATTTATTACACATACAGTGTTCTGCATACATGCCAGAAGAAGGCACCAGATTGAATTTAGATGGCTGTGAGCCACCATGTGGTTTCTGGGAACTGAACTCAGGACCCCTGGAAGAGCAGTCAGTGCTCTTAACCTCTGAGTCATCTCTCCAGCCCCTTGGCATACTTTTAACTAGTTACTGATCAGATACCTGAAGGTTATTGGCTTCTCTTTATAAATTTTACTCCCTGGTGTCCACATGATATCTGTCAGAGTCTCTCAGTTGACTCTTAGGCCTCTATGTGTAGACTAAGTCATTTATCAAAAAATATTTTTTTTTGCCAAGTTCTTTCCAATTTTTTATGGTCCTCCCCCTTTGTCTAACTGCTTTGATCAAAAATATCTGCATAACATTTTTAAGAAATTAAATTTATTGAGGGTGAGGTTGGGCATATAGGGTAGGGGGTGTGTAAGTTTGGGTGCGTGTACCAAGGCCCCAGTAAAGAAGTCAGAGGACAACTTTTGGGAGTCAAGTTACTTCCTTCTACCACATGTCAAAAAAGACAGAACTGAGGAGAAGAAGCTATCTGGCTTGCATGGGAAGTGCTTTTACTTGATCAGCCATCTTGCTGGCCTGGCAAAACAATGTTAAGTAACAAAGAGAAGACTTTAAAACTCTTTACAAGAATGTTTCTACACTTGGGAGGCAGAGGCAGGTGGATGGATCTCTGTGAGTTCAAGACCAGCCTGATCTACAAGAGCTAGTTCCAGGACAGCCTCCAAAGCCACAGAGAAATCCTGTCTTGGAAAACCAAAAAGAATGTTTCTATTATTTCCCTATTAAACATGATGACAACTTTTAGATTAGGGCAGATTATTAGGAATGTAAATATTTCCAGATTGATTTCAGCTTTAAATTTAAGAATGAATACTGAATTTATTAAATCAATTATAATGACAATGACAGGATATCATTAAAAATCTTCTTTCTGAGCCCAGTGTGGTGGCGCATGCCTTTCTTTAATTTGTGCACTTGGAAGTCAGAGGCAGGTGGATCTGTTAGTCCAGGGCCAGTCTGGCCTACAACATAGCAAGTTCTAGGCCAGGTTAAGATACTGTCTCAAAAAAACCCAGAAGATCTTTTTGGCATTTACTATGAGAAGAAAACTTACATTAGGTTGTCTTCATTAAAGTCTGGCTGAAGAGTCTCCAGAGGAAACAAAGATCCAAATCCAATGCCCATGTTTAAAAACACAGCTGCTATATCAGACAACGATGGGATCCAGGGCCAAACTGGTGAATCACTGAAAGTATCTGCTTAACACAAGAAATTATTTTATTTGAACCACTCATACACAAAGTGGCAGTCAGTCTGTGAGGCAGATTACGATCATTATTTCCGCCTTTCATTTTTTTTTTTTGAGACAAGAGTCTCACTATACAGCCTATGCTAGGATTATAGGCACATGCCACCATACTTGGCTTTTATCACAATGACTTCAAAGAAATGCTAGCTGCTAATGGTATGTTAACAACATAGTTAAGGTACATCAAAGAAAGCATAATTTACCAGATTGTGTGAACTAAATAACACAAGGAAAATATCTGAGTGATCCACTAGAGTGTAAGTCATAAAGAAATAACCACGTTATGAGATGATTACAACAGTGGTTAAAATCCTAACTACCATTTACACTGGAAGACTTTCTCATCTTAAGTGGCCTTATAGTCTTCATCCCTCAAATAAGTGATTGGCTAAATCACGATGCTTCTTGTAGTAAAAGGGCCTTCAAAGGTGAGAAAGCAACACTCATACAATAAATAGTTTCAATCTGCCTTAATGCACTATTAACACAATACTGTTGTTAAATCATAAGCAAATTTATATCAGCTAGTTAAATCTGAGCCCAGAGGTATATACTTGTAATCCTAGCACTTAGAAGGCTGAGGGAAGAGTTCAAGGCCAGTTCAGCTTACAAAGTTAGTTTCAGATAGCCTAAGCTACATGACTCAATAACTAAGCTTAAATCATAATTTTAATTGGGTGATTTAATGCATGAATAAGCTTTCAAATATTTCTACTGACCCTGTAAAATAACTCCTGTGTTAAATATTAAGGGTTGTCATCTGTAAGATCTGAGAGCTTCTTTCTCAAAGAACAGAAAATTAGACACTTGTTTTTGATTGGTATTTCATTTCTTTTTCAAAGATAAGCAATTATGGGGCTGGAGAGATGGATCAGTGGTTAAGATCACTGACTGCTCTTCTAGAGGACCCAGGTTCAATTCTGAGCACCCACATGGCAGCTCACAACTGTCAATAATTTCAGTTCCAGAAGACACGAAACTCATGGCAAAACACTAATGCACATAAAATAAAAATAAATTAATTTTACAGCTAGGGATATAGGTCAGGTAGAGTGCTTATTTAGCATTCATGAAGCCCCATGTTTAATATCCAGTACCAGCAAAAAAATCAAAACCAAAAACACAATTCTAACATTAAGCAATATGAAAGAGATCATGAAATAAGTAACAGCACACACTACAAATCAGTTTATGTACTCACCATTTCTAATGGTGATCTCCATCAAAGTACTTAAAATCTGTACCGACACAATACAATTTGTGTGAACTGACATCATCTGTCAAAGACATAAATAACAAAGTGTTAGAAAGAAAGAAAAAATGAGTTTAGTTTGCTAGGCTTATATGAAGCTATTTTAAGTTTGGTTGTTAGTATTCAGACATCTGTATATAGGCCTATCCTTGGGGTTCTAACAGGGTATACCCACAGCTGCAGTCCCTAAGAGCACCACGTGTGAAAACTCACTATGTTCCCTTTTATAAGGGCCCTGCCACCTCCCATCCTTCTCTCTTTTTTTCTCTGCCTCTGTCTTTCTTCCTCTTTCCTCTCTCCTGCTGCTCCTGTCTCTGGAGGTTGGTCTCCTCCCTCCCATTTCCCCTTTTCATGATCCCTTTCCCTAATAAAAAAACTCTCTGCTTGAACCCTGTCCCATGGTGTCTTCTCGCGCCGCTTCTCTTAACTTACAACGATAGTGATACAGAGAATGTTCTCAATCCTAGCTCTTTAGGAGGCTAAGATAGGATGTGAGTCCAGCCCGGGTAAAGCAGTGACATCCCACTTCCAAAACAGTTTCATGTGCACTTTACTTAACACAATAACCTAGGAAGGGTTTTCATTATATTTATAAACAAACTGACCAATACCTTACTAATGGGACATATATTTATTAATAGAAACAAAGGAGTTGGAGCCAAACACAGGTCTAGTCTCAGTTCAGGCCTCTTTCTAACAGGCTATTTGGTTTCTGGTGTTTGTTTTTATTTCTGTAACTTTTATTTGTAGTTAGATAAGTAACACCTGAAACTATAAAGTTACTTTTCTATGATGTAGCACCACTCCTGAACTATATACAATGGAAGGACTGGGAGACTTAGTTGTCAAAGTGTTGAAGAACAACTGTGAAGACATGAGATATCCACGTAAAACCCAAGAACGACTGGGTGTGGTGGTGCACACCTTTAACTCCAGAACTTGGAAGGCACAGACAGGCAGATCCCTTCTGAGTTTGAAGTCACCCTGGTCTACAAAGAGTTTCATACATTTAGGGCTATATGTAGTGAGACCTCATCTCAAAACACAAGCAAACCCAAATATGGTGTTGTACATTAGGATTTTTTGTATTTTGTTTGTTACTTTTATGTGTATGCGTGTTCTGCCTGGTTATATTGTCTGAATATAACAATTCCCATGGAGGCCAGAGGACATCAGATCCTCCGGGACTGGAGTTTAGATTGCTGCGAACTGCCCGGTAGGGCTGGGAATTTAACCTGGGTCCTTTAGAAGAGCAGCCACGGCTCTTTCCCACTGAGCCATCTCTCCAGCAGGGAGATATGCGTTTGAAATTCCCAGCTTTAGGTAAAGATACAAGGGTCCTTGGAGCTCACTGGCCAATCCAGTGAGCTCCAGTTTCAGTGAAAGACTGTCTCAAAAAATAAAGTGGGGAACAACTGAGGACACCCACGTCAACCCATAGCTAACACTTGAACGTGCACGCACACACGCGTACACATACAACATACCCTTTAACTCCCACCCCCGATAACCATAAAGAAAAAGACAGTTCCTAAGATGATCATTGGCAAAAATCACACAGGGCTGGGATTTAGTTTCGTTGGTAAAATGTTTTCTGTGCAAGAGGACCCGAGTTCAATCACCAGAACCTGTGGAAAATAAAAAGGCCAAGTGCCATGTTCTGTGCATTCAATCACAATGCTAGTGAGGCTTGCTGGCTGTGGTGGTGTGAATGACAATGGCCCCATAGGCTCACAGGGAGTGGCACTATTAGAAGGCACTGCCTGTTGGAGAGTGTGACACATGGGGTAGGCTCTAAGGTCACGGAAGCTCAAGCCAGGCCTGGTGTCACTCTCCCTGCCGCCTGCTGATCCACATGTACAATTCTCAGCTTCCTGCCAAGATAATGAACCAAATCTCTGAACTGTAAGCGAGCCCCAATTAAATGTTTTTCTTTATAAGTTTCTGTGGTCATGGTGTCTCTTCACAGCAATAAAACCCTAATGAAGACATTGTCCATGTAGCCTAGTTCCTTGTTCTCAAGAACAAAGTGGGTGGCACTTAAGGAACGACATCCAAGGTTGACGCCTAGCCTCTACATTTAAGCACAGCACATGACAAATTAGTAATTGAAGTTACAAATAAAATATACCCATCCATTTTTTTTTTTTGTTTTTGTTTTTTTTTCGAGACAGGGTTTCTCTGTGGCTTTGGAGGCTATCCTGGAACTCGCTCTGTAGACCAGGCTGGCCTGGAACTCACAGAGATCCGCCTGCCTCTGCCTCCCGAGTGCTGGGATTAAAGGCGTGCGCCACCAACACCCAGCCCCATCCATTTTTAATTAGGGGAGAGGACCTGGATCTGGGTCTTAAGTAGCCCCAGCTGGACTCAAGATAGCTGGGTATCTAAAATTGACCTTAAGTCTTGATCTTGTTTCTATCTATCTATCTCATGTAGCCACTTTCCAACTGTTCTTTTTAAGGGAAGAAGGATTTGTCTTGGCTTATGGTTTTAGGGTATCACCCTATCACAGCAGAGAAGGCACAGAAGCAGGACAGGTGCACTCATGAAACAGCATCCACTCATAGTTTATTTTTGAGACAGAGTTTCATGTTGTTCAGGCTCAAATTATCCTGGAGAGAGACCATAGCATCTCTCACTGAACCTGGAACACACTATTTCCCATAGATTGGGTAGTCAGCAAACCCTCCTCCAATTTACCGGCCTCTACTCTCCCTATGGCCTTGCTGTGATTATAGAGGTGTACAACTGTGCACAGCTTTCATGTGACTGCTGGGATCTGAACATAGTCCTCATGCTTGTGAAGGAAGCACTTTACTACCCACTAAGCCAACTAAGGCACCATTAAAAAGTTGTTCAGTTGTCACCAGAGACACAAGAAGAACAGTAACTATGTACTGGCTCCCTTCAAGGACAAGACAGCTGGGTGGTGGTAGAGCATGGCTTTAATCCCAGCACCTGGGAGGCAGAGGCAGGTAGATCTCTGAGTTTGAGGCCAGCCTGGTCTACAGAGCAAGTTCCAGCACGGACAGGACTACACAGAGAAACCCTGTCTCAAAAAATCAGAACCAAAAACCTCATTTACCACTTTCCATTAAAAAAACAACAAAAATCCCTTTCTTCTTATGCTTTCAATAGCTATCTTAGTCTGTTAAACTTCTATTCACAGTACTTGACTCGCATTGGTGGCACACGCCTTTAATCCCAGCACTCGGGAGGCAGAGACAGGCAGATCTCTGTGAGTTCGAGGACAACCTGGTCTACAGAGCGAGTTCCAGGACAGGCTCTAAAACAATACAGAGAAACCCTGTCTCGAAAAACCAAAAAATAAATAAATAAAAATAATGCTGTATCTTCCCCCTACATCTTCACATATGTGGTGATTTCAATGAGAGTTGCCCCATAGGCTCATAGGGAGTGGCACTATTAGGAAGTGTGGCCTTGTTGGAAGAAGCCTGTCACTGGGGGTGGGCTTGGAGGTTTCATATGATCTGGCCAGGCCCAGTGTCACTCTTCCTGCTGCCTGCCAACCCAGATACACGACACCCCCCTTCCTCTCTCTCTGTTTTTTGAGACAGGATTTCTCTGTGAAACAGTCCTGGCTATCCGAGAACTTACTCTGTAGACCAGGATGGTCTTGAACTCACAGAGATCTGCCTGCCTCTGAGTCCTGAGTATTGGGATGAAAGGTGTACACCACTACTGCCTGGCTTAGAATGCTCAATTACCACTCCCCATCATGACAATAATGGACTAAACCTCTGAACTGTAAGCCAGGCTCAATTAAATATTTTCCTTTATAAGAGTTGCTGTGGTCATGATGTCTCTTCACAGCAACAGAAACTCTTAACTAAGACAACATGTAACCGAATTTTCTGACACCAGTAATATCTGGGTCCTTTGCAAAAGTATTCATTGAGCTCTTAACTGCTGACTCATCCTCCCCAGCCCATCCATCCAATAACAGATAACGTAGATCTCTGAGTTGGAGACCGGATCTACCCAGTGAGTTCCAGGCCATGGAGGACTATATAATAAGACCATCTTTAAAAGAAGATAGGATTTCTAGGACAAGCCTTTTCTGTGTACGTACATGAAGGCATACACAGACCCCATTAAGTACAGGTCAACACTGGCTGTCTTCTTGTATGACTCTGACCTTCACTTATTGGAGGTGGACGAACAAATGCATGCCACGGCAAGCCAGTGGTCAGAGGACAACCTCTGCAGCCTGCTGTCTTCTACATAAGGGGTCCACAGACTCATCCTTACTGAATGAGACATTTTGCCCAGCCCATTTCATCTTACTTTTTGAGAAAGGATCTCTTGCTGAAGCTGGAGCTTATAGATTCAGCTAGAAGAGCTGCCATTCCTGGCTTGCAGACTGGTCCTTAGATTCTGAACTTAGATCCCTTGTGCAGGAAGATTTTATGTATTGAGACATCTCCCTTGCTGATAAGGCACAGTGTAAGATATCCTTTTAAACTTAAAAACTGTTTACTCCTATTATTTTCTGTATATCCACAATGTTATTAAAATAGAATACTCTAGTAGCCTGAGAATTATTTTTCCTTAACTGGGCATCATCTTAACCTGCTACAGCACTGAAAGCCCTAGCTTTGTCCTCCTAGCTTTGTCAAAATGCACTGTATTAAATTTTAAATTACTATCTGTTTCATATGTCAAGAGTAGTAACATATACATTGGTGCTCAACATATCTAGACAAACACCAAAACAATATATAAAATCAACATTGCTTAAATAAAACAAAAATGAAGAGATAGTTGGGCATGGTGGCACACGTCTTTAATCCTAGCACTCGAGAAGCAGAGGCAGGAGGATCTCTGTGAGCTTAAGGCCAGCCTGGTCTACCAAGTGAGTTCCAGAACAGCCAAGACTACACAGAGGAACCCTATCTCCCCCCCAAAAACAGGGGTGGGGGGAAGGAAGATACAGAAATGTATTTAAGTTAAATATGGACAGGGGAGATCAACAGTTGGGTTTGCATAAATACATGGGGGCTGCTGACATGGCTGAGTGGTTAAGAGTAGGAGCCTGCACTGCTCTTAAAGAATTGGAATTCAGTTCCTAGCACCCATGTCTGGTGACTCGTAGTCACCTATAATGCCAGCTCAACTTCAAGAGATCCCAGGCTTGGTGGCAAGCACCTTTACCCTTGAAGCATCCTACTAAACCCTACAAGTTTGTTGAGTAGGAAACACAGCAGGAACCCACTATAAGCCCCAAACATTTCTCTTACCCGAAACAGCCACTTTAACACAGGTACAGGACACTGGACGTAGTGGTATGCAGAGGTAAGGAAGCCTTGTGTTGTCAAAAAGATCTGATCTGTTTTTCCTGATCTGAAAACAGAAGATCAATGATTGTTACCCATGGCAAAACACTTCTAGCACCAACACATTTGACATAATCAGAGAAATGAGTAAGCAAATCTCAGTTCATAGAGATAGATTCCATACTAACATAGAAGAGGTTTATATATAGAATCAATTAGTGGCTTAGCTGACTCAGTCGATGAGTTCCACATTTTTCTGTGGACAAAGGTACATGTGCATGTAGCACTCAGAGTTTACCAAGTCCCAGGACATGGGCTTTTGTCAGTTCAGGGATGAACTCCCTAAAAGTCAGCACGAGAATCCAAAATGTTTTCTAGACCTGGAATGCCACACACTGAGAACAAACATCCTAGTCTAGGCATTGAGCTGATCCTAAGAGCTGTCATTCCCCCACCCCAATATCTGTGTTTTGTCTTCTCAATGGTACCTAAGTTCTGAAATGTGGCTGGGCAAAATCACTTGCTATGTACAGCACTGCTAACTCAATGAGCAGAAATCAAGCACAGGTTGTATGTGTTTTCTGGGAATCTGAACAGAAAGCTGACACTATTAAGCAGTAAGATACTATAAATGGAGAAAAAACATGGCAAAAACAATACACCAGTGCCAGGACTTCCTAGGCATGAAGTAACACAAATCTGGTTAAGCTCCTGTTATTTTGACAGCCACTGTTATTACTCTTATCAGCACTGATCCTTTCTTTTGTGGTACTGGGAATATGTTTTTGGAGACACAGTATTGCTCCATAGCTCAGGGTGACTTCAAACGTGCAATCTTCCTGCCGCTTGTAAACTGCATGGCTAGATTTTACAAACTCATTTCCCCCCTTTGAGATAGTATCTCCTGTAGCCCAGACAGACCAAAAACTGGCAATGTAGATGAACACCACTTGGAACTTCTCATTTTTCACTTTTATCAACCAAGTGCTGGGACTGCAGGCATATATTACTACTTCTGATTTATGTGGTGCTAAAGATCAAACCCAGTATATGCTGTATATGTTACATAATCACTCTACCAAATGAGCTTACATTCCCAGCTATTACACATTGATCTTAATCCTAGTCAATAAAAAAAGTAACAGATGTACCATGGCTGAAGCTTTCGTTTTACTTCTAGAACTGTAAACAAACAAACAAAAAATCCATGTTGATGTGATGGTAATACCAGCACCCAGAAGGCATAGGCAGGCTCTTTTACTAGTCCCCAACTGAAGCTTTTAAGAGCAACTTTTTAAAAAAGATTTTAGTTCATGTGTATGGGTGTTTTGTCTCTGTGATGGTTATTCTTAGCTGTCAACTTGACTACATCTAGAATTAACTAAAACCCTCAAATTCAGAGATCCACCTGCCTCCCGAGTACTGGGATTAAAGGTGTGCACAACAAGTATAATTAATCAATGAGCCATTTCTTCAGCCCTTAGAATATTTTTTCATACAGAAAAAACCCACATGTTTATGATTTACTTACTTGAGAATAAGCTTTTCCACAGCACTGTCTCCAATAAAACCAGAGTCTCTTAAATCTAAGGTATATTGATTGAAAATTTTTCCAGAATCAAGGAAATTAAATATTTCTTCACCTGGATGATGATCAGGAATAGCATCAATTGTAACTGAAAATTTCTTTAGAAATTCCCTGAAACATAAAGACGATTGAATATCAAAAAGTTAGGATACAAATGGTTTTGTACTTAAAGATGAAGGCTATGGGTGTTGGTGGCGCACGTCTTTAATCCCAGCACCTGGGAGGCAGAGGCAGGCGGATCTCTGTGAGTTCAAGACCAGCCTGGTCCAAAACAATACAGAGAAACTCTGTCTCGAAAAACCAAAAAACAAAAACAAAAAACTTAAAGATGAAGGCAGTCAGCCAGGAAGTGGTGATGCATGCCTGCGATTCCAGCACTTTGTGAGTTCAAGGTCATTCTGGTCTACAAACTGAGTTCCAGGATAGCCAGGGATATACAGAGAAGCCCTGTCTCGATAAGAATGTTTTGCCCTCCTCCTTAAAGCTTGTGGCGGCACAAACCTTTAGTACCAGCACCAGGGAGGCAGAGACAGGAGGATCTCTGTGAGTTCGAGGCCAGCCTGGTCTACAGAGCTAGTAGGACAGTCAGGGCTAAATAAGAAACCCTGTCTTGAAAACCTAAAAACAAAACAAAACAAAAACCCCAAACAACAACAAAAAACAAAAGACACTGAGTCTCTCAGTGTGAAGACTTATGTACTGTTTTTTGTTTTGTTTTCTTTTTTCTTTTCAAGACAGGGTTAAGTCTGTGTAGGTTTGGCTGTCCTGGAACTCGCTCTGTAGATCAGGCTGACCTCTAATTTAGAAATCTGAGATCTGCCTGCCTCTGCCTCTCAAGTGCCGGAATTAAAGGCTTGTGCCACCACTGTCCTGAGTACCTTGGTTTTAATGTTTGCCTTTCAACAAAACTTAAGTGTATATCAGTCACTGGGCAACCAGTTATCAGTGGCCCAGATGTTTTCTAAAAATCAAATTTAAAAAATGGTAACTAGTGCCGGACGGTGGTGGCACACGCCTTTAATCCCAGCACTCGGGAGGCACAGGCAGGCGGATCTCTGTGAGCTCGAGGCCGGGCTGGACCGACAGCCTCCAAAACAATACAGAGAAACCCTGTCTCGTAAAACCAAAAAAAAAAAAAAAAAAAAAAAAGATAAATAAATAAATAAATAAAATAAAACCAAAAAAGGTAACTAGTACCACAAGCTTATAGATGGTGTGAAAAAACACTACCTGTGTTCTTCCAAGAGGCCATCCTCATCATCTGTACTGTCCTGGTCACCAATTCTGATAGGAGATTTAATGCCTCTGCCTTGTCTTATATCTTCCTGTAGTTGCTTCTGTAGTTCATCTAGTCTGAAAATTGAAAGAATGTCGTAATACATTACTTACATTTATTTATTTTTAAGACAGGTTCTCTCCATGTAGTCTTAGAACTCTCTATATAGATCAGCCTGGTTTCAAATTCAACAGAGGGTCACCTGCCTCTGTCTCCCGAGTGTTGGGAGTATAAGCATACACACCAGACCAGGCTTATTATTCATTTTAAAAACAGAATCGGGTGCCTTGTCTATAGAGCTAGTTCTAGGACAGCCAAAGTGTACAGAAAGAAACCCTGTATCAAAAACAACCAGCCAACCAACCAGCCAACCAACCGTCCCTACGAACAAATAAAAAACCCCAACAGAAACCCAGACAGCTTTAGCTGTTATCTAAAAGCAGTCCCAAGGAAAACTCTCACTATATAGTCTATTTTAAACAAACTCTGTTAGAATACAGGGTCAATCATATCTTGACAATACGTTCTGCTCTTTTTTTTTAATTCTATTTTACGGGTATTTGTTCTGCCTACATGCATCTCTGTGAACCATGTGCCAGCACCGCCCATAGAGGCCAGGAGAGGGTGTTGCATCTCCTAGCACTGGAGTCACAGATGGTTGTGAGCCTTCATGTGGGTGTTGGGAATCAAACTTGGGTCCTCTGGAAGAACAACCAGTACTCTTACTCACTGAGCCACCTTTCTAGACCCTTGAATATTTCTTTACAGTTAGAAATTTAAGAATGATCTTTCTAAACCAGAGAACAGAAAAAGAAAAATGGTAAATGATCAAATTTGATTATCTTCTCACAGACATTTTGTAGATCAACATCCTGAAGCTAATTAGGTTTTTGTTTTCATCACGGTCATCCGATTATTATCACCACCACATCTAACACTGAGCACTTACTATGGCACACCCAACCACAAACTCTTGTCGAGACTAAAAGAAAATAAGCCATCAATAAACTCACTGTTTTATCACTACTGATCACACCAAATGTTACTTCTGTCTTTGGTCTGAGAAAGATGTTATCCCTATTAACCAGTGTGTTTGTATCCTACAATGGCCTACTTGAGATGTTCCTGCCTCCACTTATGTGTTGAGATTACTAGTGTGTATCACATGTAGCAATGATTAATTTTAAACAACTTCTCTAAATCCAGAGGGAAAAAATTTTAACCTTAATGTCTGAAAATTTTCTATAGCTATGTTTAACAACTTTGAGATTTGTATATACTAACTTTTATGTAATCCAGTCAGCTAAACTTACTTTTAAAGTGACTTAGAATTTATTTTGAAAGTAGGAGTGGTGACATATGCCTTTAATCCCAGCATTCAAATCTCTATGAGTTCAAGGCCACTAAGCCATCTCACATACTCCAGTTAGCTAAACTTTAAATGAAGTTTTCTGGGCTAGTTTCATAGGTAGTCTTTGAATAAATAAGGCATGTTTTTCTCATTAGTAATAAATCTGTAACTAGTCACATAATTTTTTATTTGTGTGCCCTGTGTGTGTTTCCATAGAGGCCAGAAGAAGGTACTGGAGCTCCTGGAAGTGGTTGTGAGGAAACAAAATCAGGCCTTTGGAAGAACAGCAAGTGTTTTTAGCCAGTGAGCCATGTCTCCAGGCCCACTGCTTAAAACTTTTATTTTTTAATTTTTAAACTTATATGTAAGCCAGTTACATGCCTTGAATCCTTGCATCCAGAAGGCAGAAGCAGGCAGATGTCTGTGAGTTCCAGGACAGCCAGATCTACATAGTGACACCCTATCTCAAAACACCAAAACCAACCAACCAAAATTAGATTTACTTGCTATATGAATGTGCATGTGTACATACATACTAGGTATGTGTAGGTCAGGTGGTAACTCAAGAGTCAATTCTCACCTTTCATTATTTGAGTCTTAGGATTGAAGTCTGGATGTCAAGGGGAAAGTGCTTTTGCTCAATGAACCATCTCACTGGCCATTTATTTATTGAGATAGACATTCAACTCTTCCTGCCTCAGTATCCCAAATTCTTGAATTACACCAATTGCCACTATATTCAGCTAGTCACATAAATTTCATTAGGGAAATTATGACCCTCAGGGTTTTTTTAAATTCTGATTTTTTTGACTGTCAGTGTATAAAGTGGACTGCTTATCATTTTGAACTATTCTTCCAAAGAGTAACATGATTTAGGAATACGTGAGCAGTCATTTTGGTCATCAGTCTATGGTCATCAGTTTTGAAACTTGTACTTAATGTTAGGCGTGGTGGTACACACCTGTAATCCCAGAATTTGGGGATTTCTGTCTTTGGGGACAGCCAGGGCAACATAGTGAGATCATGTCTAACTAAGCAAATAACCATTCCCCCAACCCAAGAAAACAGTAACAAGCTGGGCATGGTGGCACACACCTTTAATCTCAGCACTCGGGAGGCAAAGGCAGGAGGATCTCTATGAGCTGGAGACCAGCCTGGTGTATAAGAGCTAGTTCCAAGACAGCCTCCAAAACCACAGAGAAACCCTGTCTCGAAAAACAAAAAAAGAAAACAGTAACAAAAATGCTTGATATTGGTAAACATGAAAAAATTTTTTTGTTTTGTTTTATTTTAAAAATGTTTATTTCTGCAGGGTAGTGATAGCATGCACAGCCAGAGCTACAGAGAAACTCTGTCTCTAGAAAACCAAAACCAAAACCAACCAACCAAAAAAAAGTAATGATTATTTCTCTAAGTGGAATCAATTTATTTATAACAAAGGATGGTTCCTTACTAAGAGTAGTTTCTATACAAACTATGTGAAAATTGTGTTTTCTCAGAGTTAAAAGCTGCTTTTTTTATTTTTCAAGACACAGTTTCTCTATGCAACAGCCCTGGCTATCCTGGAACTCACTTTTGTAGACCAGGCTGGCCTTGAACTCACAGAGATCCACCTGACTCCGCCTCCAGAGCACTGGGATTAAAGGCATGCACTACCACCACCTGGCAAATATTGCTAATTTTTAAAAAAATATGGAAAGCTTCATAAATCTGAAAGTCATCCTTGCACAGGAGTCATGCAAATCTTCTCTGTATTGTTCCAATTTTAGTTTATGTGTTGCTGAAGTAAGCACAACATAAAATATTCTAAGAAAAGGCCCTCCTGCCAGGCGTTGGTGGCGCACGCCTTTAATCCCAGCACTCGGGAGGCAGAGGCAGGCGGATCTCTGTGAGTTCGAGGCCAGCCTGGTCTACAAAGTGAGTTCAAGGACAGCCTCCAAAGCTACAGAGAAACCCTGTCTCGAAAAAACCAAAAAAAAAGAAAAAAAAAAAGAAAAAAAAGAAAAGGCCCTCCTATCTTTGTGCCAACAATAAAAACAGGTAAAGGCTCTGAACAGACATTACTCCAAAATTATGAAAAGCCTTAGAACACAAAAATATATTTAAAATGTCAATCAAAAAACCATCCCATGCCCTTTAAGAAGGCTAGTACAAAAGGAAAAAAGGGAGAGAGAAAAATAACAAGTGCTGGAGAAAATGTGGAGAAAAGAAATCCTCATGCATTGCCTGCTGGTGGCCATATATCACCTCATGATTCACTAAGTCTGTGTGTGGGTATATACCCAAAATAACCAAAAGGGGGGACTGAAGATATATATACACACACAATCATAGCATTTTCCCCACAACAGCCACAAAGTGAGCACTGCCCAAGTGGCCATTAATGGACAAATGAACAAAATGTGGCATGTATGTAGGACAGGAAATTCTGACCCAGTCTTCACTACAAACAAGACATTATGCTAAGTACAATACTCCTGAGCTAACAAGGAAACTACTAAATAATACCACGTGGCACATCCAGAATAGTCAACTGCATAGAAACAGTAAGAAAAGTAAAAATGGTGGTTTGCCAAAGGCAGGGAGGAAGAGCAAGAGGGTAATAGGCATGGAGTTTCCTTTTGAGAAGATGAAGACTGTTCTGGAACTAGGTGGTGGTGATGACTAGGTGGTGATGATGATGGCTATACTGATGCTAGTGTACAAACATAAAATGAGATATTCAAAATAAAATCTAGGGCTGTGAGTACAGCACTGGCTTCACAAGCATCAGGATCTGAGCTTGAACTCTCAGAACCCACACAAAAGCCAGAACCCAATAGGCAGAGTCAGAGACAGACAGAAGTTTGTAAATTTGAGGCCTGCTAGGGCTACACGGTGAGATTCTTTATTTCAAAGAAAGGGCAATGGATACACAGATCAAGTGTCTGTAACCCAGTACTCCTATAGGGAGATGGGAGGCAGAGACAGGAGTCTCCCTGAAGCTCATGGGTCCGCTAGCTTGGCATACACAGCACTGACGAGACTGTCCCAAGAGCTTTACATACATGCTACAGCAAACATGCACTAGCACTCTCATGCATGAACTATGCACATACACAATAAAAATAAATTCTACCCATGCTTTTCATCAAGGATATCAGTTAAGATACTGTTATAACCAGCAGAAAGGAATTTATAATAATGCAACACAAGTCTACTGTAAAACCCTGTCTTCTGAAAACTCAGGAATCAGAAAGCGCGTTTCATTTCTACAGTTACAAGAGAATTGTAATAATGGTGCTCCTACAGTGCACGTTAACTCTAGTTCCCTTGGGATCTCAGGTGCTGGAGACTGGAGGAGGGGCTTTGCACTTGCTTGGAAGTCACTTTACCACTGAGCTAAATCCCCAGACCCACATACACTAATTGATCATATTCTGAGTCAGATCAAAAGTCAACCACATGAACAAAGCAGTTTGTTAAATTTAACAGATTATGAGTTTAACCAACCTTTGTGTGTCTTCCATCTCCTTTACAAGACGCTCTAAAGTATTTGTATAAGTTCCACTCTGAGCATATTCCTAAAACAAAAAGAAAGTTTGAAAAATACTTTATAACTTATCTTAGTAGAAGAACTGGGAAATTAAGTTATTCAGAGTACTAATGACTATTTTCTGTCAGTAACCTGGGTCTGGATGATACCCTTCTTAAAGGAAAAATTTCACCATCATGCTTTAAATCTAGCATTCTATGCTGCAGGCAATTTTATCCTAACATCCATTAGGAGGGACACTGCCTGTAAAACCCTGCTAACCTCAGGATCTGTTCCAAGTGCAAACACCCAAGGGCTCTGTGGTGTCCCTATCTTTGCTTCTGCATTCTAGTTTAGTGAAATCAAACTACAACTAATTTTTAGGTGTTACCATGGAATATTATACCTTCCCCACCAAACTTTACAGAAATCGTAAAATTAATACAGTTTACTCCCAAGATAGAATGAAGCACTTTATAAATAAAATTGCACACCACAATTAACAACATTTCTACACTCTACCTTCATTTACAGCAGTGGTCTCCAAAGCAGGGGGTGTGCAAGGTGATCCATTGGGGTGCAGGAAGAAAATAATAGAACTTCTATTTATATGGAACTTCTATAGGAACTCCAGAAGAACTTAATCTATAGTAACGTCTATGTAACTGCCACAGGAAAATACTTAATTTCTCTTTTTCCTTCTAAATTGTTTTTGTATATACTTTATTTCAAAAGTACACAGTATTATAGTGGTACATGTATAGAATCTATAAGTTGCATATATATTGGGGTACATGCTTAAAGTTTCCTTTTAATAAAAAAGTACATGTGATCAAAAAAGTTTGGAGACCACTGATTTACAATAATAAAACTGAAGATATGGGGAACTCATTTACCAAAAGAGAAATTGACACCCACGTTAGTCAGTCCAATGATGATCTGTAGTGGTAAACACTGAATTTAAAGTTAATCTATCTTCTTTAATTAATCCATCTTTTCCCCGTCAAGTGAAGACAAACTAACACAGAACTACTTACTATGTAGTCTGATGACTGGGATTTAAGCCCCTTGGAAATGGCAGGAGGCTTTCCTGAAGCTGTAGGAGTCTGGTTGAAATTCAAAGCCATTATTTCTTCCAGTGATTTTAATGTTTCCTCTTCCTCATCACTCTCTAAGTTGTAACCTAAACTTTCTTCATCGCTATCAAAATCACCCCTGAATTTCCTTTTCAGTGCACTGCTACCTGCATTGGAATTTCCTGAACACTCTTTATCTGAAGGTGCTGCAGGGCTTGGGACACACGGCACAACTTCCGAGGCAGCTGGAGGAGACTCTGTAGGAGGGCTGTACTCTGAATGCAAAGATCCCCCAGAACTTTTCCCTGAAGATTCATTAGAAACAGCCTTAATAGTCTTTGCTTTGTGTTCCTTGTGTTTGGAGGATTCTGTAGAATGCCCAGAACGTTCTTTAGAGGAGGAACGCTCTTTATCTTTTTTAGGAACTGGAAGAGTGCAATTTTTAGCATTTAATGGTACTCGAGAGGAAACAGCACTTGGAACATGGGAAAGTAAAGGTAGTTTTGTCTCTTTTGATGTCATAGAGCCAGCCGGTTTACTTCTCTGAAGGTTGCTAGCTCTTTTAATTGTAGATTTTTCCTGAGGTAAAGGTAAGTGGGGTTTCTGTATTTTAGTCTCTTTGGTACTTGCTGCGTGGACTTGGTCACTATTCCTGGAAGAATGGTGGCCAGAATTTGAAGGTGCCAAGTCTGCAGAAGAACGATCTCTTTCATCATCAGGTTCCTTGGCTATGTCTTCCAAGCGCAGAACACCACCGGGTGTCTTCAGTGCAATGTGTCTTATAAACTTTTCTCTCTGATGTGATGTGTCTGGACGCTTCTCTAGGAAGGACTCTTTTGCTTTTGGTATGATAGATTCTTTTGTGCTTTTCAGATCTGAGTCCACAGAGTTCCTTTTTCTTTTGTCGGAGAATTTATTCTGCTTAGAGCCTAAAATTAATTTTTGTCACATCAGTGAAAAGTATACTGTTCTGTCTGTCTCAAGCTTATTTACAGAACACTCTGATGAAATGCTTAAATTCTAAGTTTAGGCTGAGATTATTCAATATACATATAAGATGAAGAAAGAGAACTGACAGTGATATCCAAGACATTTAGAGCTAACGACATGTGCTTATTTTACTAATAATCTACTAGGTTACTATCTTACCAAGGTATCAATCACTCCTTAAACTTAAGACCTTGTACACTGGTCCTAATAAAGGGATTCTAGAGTACTTCTGCTCAAAGTGAATTTTCTTTTCAAGCCCCAAACCACCTAGTTATAAAAGAAATGAAATACTTCTATTATCTAAAGGTGTGGGGGTTTTAGACTATAAGCAGATACAGGATTAAAAGACAGATAAATAAGTTATTTAAAAATAAATTCAATGGGTGTGGTGATACATGCCTTTAATCCCCACACCTGAGAGACAGAGGCAAGGGGATCTTTGGAATTTGAAAGCTTGGCCTACATAGAGTTCCAGGACAACCAAAACTACACAGAGAGACCATGTCTCAAAAAAAGGAGAAAAAAAAAAAAGGCAAAAAACAAATTCTATCTTGCCTTGTGGTGCATACCTATAATCCCAGTGGCAGGAGGATCATGAATACAAGGTCAGTCTGGGCTATAATGGGGTGGGGGCATTGGACAACCCTGTCTCAAAAAAAAAAAAAAAAGAAAAAGAAAACACCAAAACAAAAACTAAGCCAATAAGTAAATAGACTCATCTAGTGATTACTGTGAATTCTTAAATGTTCCTCTACTTTTCAGCTGTCACAGGTTGAACTGTGTCTTCCCAAATATGGTCAACCGCTGACCTTTAGCTCTACAGGATGAGAACTTAACTGGAAACAGGGTCTTCACAGACATATCCGAATTAAAAAGGTCAATGTAAATGACCAGTTTCCTTATGATAATAAGAAATTTTGAGCCAAAGACAGGCATGCTAGAGGGAAGACACAATAAACACAAGATACCATGTAACTGACAGATGCAGTTATAAGTCAAGGCATGCAGAAGACTGCAAGCAAATGCCAGAAGCTGTAAAATGTAAAGGAGTTTTCCCCTAGAGTAATCAGAGGAGGGCCTTACCAATGTACTGACGTTAGACTTCAACTTTCTAGATCTCTGAGGTAATAATTTTTGTTGTTTTACTTTGTTACAGATGCCCGTGTTCATTAACTGCTGTAACCAGAAACACTTTTAACTATATATTTGCCTAGTGTTAGTAGTGCACGCCTTTAATCCCAGCACTCGGGAGGTAGAGGCAGGTGTATCTCTGTGACTTCAAGGCCAACCTGGTCTACAGAGCAAATTCCAGGACTTCACATAAAAACCCTGTCTTAAAAAAAAAAAAAAAAACCAACAACAAATACAGGAAGAGAAAATGACTGAGACAAGTTTGAGGTTGTTAAGCAGAGTATTTTAAGTATGATATTACAAAGACAATAACTACAGAGCTGGGTTTTGTTCCAGTATATTAGGAAGCCAGATCATTTATATATAGACAGAAGACAAAGTTTTTTTTTTTTTTTTTTGGTTTTTTGAGACAGGGTTTCTCTGTGGCTTTGGAAGCTGTCCTGGAACTCACTCTTGTAGACCAAGCTGGTCTCGAACTCACAGAGATCCACCTGCCTCTGCCTCCCGAATGTTGGGATTAGTGTGCACCACCACCGCCCGGCAGAGGACAAAGTCTTGATTTGGTCAGAAATATCTAGAAGCAAATAAAAATACTTTATGAAAATACTTTAGGACAAGTTAGATTACTAAGAGTTGTTACTATTTCAGCTAGGTCTAGTGGTCCATGCCTATGAGCAGAGTACACTGGAAACAGATGCAGAAAGATCTTGAATTTGAGACAGTATCTAGAAGAGGACTGAACTGGTACCTCAGGTAGGCTCCACTCTGGTGTGTGTACATACATGTGGAAGTCAGAGGTTGATGCCCATTGCTTTTGCTCTCTTCCTTGTTTCTAAGGCAGTCTTTCATTAAGTTGGCATCATCATTTTGGCTAGACTAGCTGATCAGTAAGCTCCTGGACATCTTTTTTTGCTCCCTGGGCAAAGGGATCACAGGCATGTCTCACTGACCCCAGCTTTTACATTGGTGCTGGGGATCCAGACTCAAGTTTTCATGCATGCATAGCAGGCATTTCACCCAGGGAGCTGTCCTTCCCAAGTCTGAAGTGCTCTTTTCTAAACTTTCTAGGAAGTAGAGGAGTTGAATTTTTCAGTTCTTTTTGTACTTCTTAGTCTACCAGGTGGATGGATATTTGTTTCATAGTACTTAAGAGATGGGCTGAGCTTGTATAATGTCAAAAAAAAAAAAACAACAAAAGAAAAAAGAAAAATCCAATGTCGATTAATTAAGGAGATGAGTCATGCCGAGTGTTGGTGGCTCATGCCTTTAATCCCAGCATTTGGGAAGCTGAGGCAGGCAAATCTCTGTGAATTCGAGGCCAGCCTGGTCGGTCTACAGAATGAGTGCCAGGAAGGCCTTCAAAACAATACAGAGAAACCCTGTCTCAGAAAAAAAAAAAAAAAGAGAGAAGAGTCATTAAATTATCAAATATGGCAGGACTTCAGGATGCAGCCAAAAGAAGCCTTTGAAAGGCCAAATCTGTATGTCTACTCTACCAACATTTAAAAACTTTTTAAGCTTGTAGCAACTAATAATAGTATACATTTACATATGTATACATCTCTACATTATCACATTTGAGTGTAACAGTAGTTAACATATGCATTGTGTGTGTATGTTCAGATGTGCAAACCACACATGCACTCAGGCACAAGGCTTTATGTAGGCGTGTATGGATGTATATGCCCAAGTGTGCAAAGGGGCTCAGAGGCCAACACTGGGTATACTCAATCAATCTTTCCTTTTTGAGACAGGGTCTCTTATTGTTCCTCAATTCAGCAAAACTAGCTGTTTTAGGCAAGCCCCAGGGATCATCCTGCCTCCCAGCACTGAGATTATAGGTGAGCATTGCCATGTCAGGTTTTTACACACAGAAACTAGAAACCTGAATTGCAGTCCTTGGGCAACAAGCTACATCAAGTAAGCATCTCTCTAGCCCCTTTTTGTTTTCTGAGATAGGTTTGTGAAATTGCTTCAACATTCTAGGTGCTGCGATTATAGGTATAGCTCCATTTTTAATATTACATACAATGACACAAGGAACACAGTGAGTTTCCTGAATATATCTTCCTGAATGTAGGAACTATCTATACTGTTCATTTTTCAAAGTTTTAAGTTATGGCAGAAAAAACTAGAGGCTTCTTCTTTCTCAGGAGTAAGTTTCTGCAGTGTTACATTTTTTAGTACTATAATTCTGGATTGCTACTTTAAATCTTTTTATACATGGCTGTCACCTCAAGTAGCTTCAGATCTTTCTGAAAGCAAAAGAGATTGAACATATGCATGGTGCTTTCCAGACTCCCGTACAACACTAAAACAGGTTCTATTAGGCTCACTTTTAGTGTTTAAATTTTAATGTTCTATTTTTCTATTTGTAAGAAAAGATACTTTAAGCTGGGCGGTGGTGGCACAGGTCTTTAATCCTAGTACTTGGGAGGCAGAGGCAGGCGCAGCTCTGTTGAGGGCTTGCCCAGTATCAGAGTAGATCAGGCCAGTCTGATCTACAAAGCTACACAGAGAAAGCCTGTCTTGAAAAATCCAAAAATAAAAGAAAAGATACTTTAAAGAACTCCTGAGTTAGGTGGTCATGGTAGCTCATGCCTTTAATTCCAGACTGGAGAGGCAGAGGCAGGTGTACCTCTGTGAGTTTGAGGCCAGCTTGATCTACAGTGTTCCAGGACAGCTAAGACTATATAAAGGCTCAAAAAACAAAACAGAAACACCAAACCACCAAAACAAACAAATGAGTTCCTGAGTTAACAGTAACTATTTATAATGTATCTTCTCAATGAACAAGCATTAAAGTATTAATATCTTGCAGATGTCCTTGAGATGTTACATTAGAAAGGCATCTTTGTATTTGGAATATTTGAATCTTGTTTAACTTCATAAAAAGCATTTTTAACAGTACACCAAGAATACAAGTATATGATGCTGCTCATTTGTTCTGGGAGAGCATCCCATTGTTGCACAAGCTAGCTCCAAACTTGCAATCCTCCTCCCTCAGTGCTAGAATCACACGTATCTGCCATCATGCCTAACATCAAAATTATGTTTCTTGGTGTAGCTAAGGATTCAGAAGTGAAACTCTCAATATCAGTATAAAGAACACACTGTTAAAACATACAATTAGGAACTCCTGAAGAAGGCAGAGAGAAATCAAGACAACAGATTATGAAGAATAAATTCAAGTACTTTTTTTTTTAGGTCAGGGTTTACTCAATGTAGTTCAGGCTGACTTTAAACTCTAGATCCTCCTGTGTGCCACCATACCTCGCTCTGAATATTATTCTTTGGGGATATAATTTTACCAAACTCTTATTATCTGAGACATTTAATTCTAAGATGGAAACTGAATATGAATAAATTTATTTTAAAAAGTGCTATGAAGAAGATGCAAACTTACTTAGAAACTGTATGTTTAAATCTGATGCCACCTACCTGAAAGTTCCCAAGAGTCTGAAGATGATCTTTTTCTTGAGAGGTGTCCATTTTCCTATGAGGAAGTAAAGAATATGAATTTACATTTGAACAGACTTTTAGACCAATAAAGTAAGCACCTAGATTCAGAGGTAGCTTTAAAAAAGAAAGAAAGAAAAGACACTTTAAAGATCTTCAAATGAAGGGTATGGGCTGGAGATGCAGCTCAGTGGTACAGTGCTTGTCTAGACACACAAGGCCTGAATGCAATATCTAGCACTAGGGAAACATACACACAGCCACCTGTACCAAAAAAACCCACAAAAGAAAAAAAAACCCACAAAAATGAAGTCTATGTTTCACAAGCTAACAGTAATTTATATTCATAACTCAAAAACTAATACAATAGTTGAAGACTGTTAGTCTATGGACCAAATATTACATCTATTGATCATCAGCAACATTAGTAGTAAAAGGACAATCTCATTGCAAAGAGGCTTCTAAATTTACAAATACCTTCCAGTAATACACAATGCTAAGATTTCTTTATATTCACTCCTAGAATGTTCAGGTTTTGGTTTATCTGATTTGAAATTTTCATAGCAGCTTATCAACACCGCACTTCTTTGCAGTGTTGGGGACTTAACCCAGGGCCTCTCTCATACTGGGCAAGCCCTCCACAGAGCTGTATTCCCAATTCTACACTGTTTGTTTTTGAGACAGGATTGGGTTATGTATGACAGCGTAGTTAACTTTCTAGGGAAGAGGGAAAGCTTTGATGATAGAACTAAAAAATAAATGCAGTTTTCTAAGTCATCAGTTATGTTTCCAAGACCCACACTCAAACAAGTCGTAGATAATTATCTAAGATTTGTATATGGGGCTGGAGAAATAGTTCGGCAGTTCAAAGTTCTTGTGCTCTTGCACAACTTTGAGTTCTTAGCAAACACATCAGGCAGCTCACAACCACCTGTAACTCCAACTCCAGGGGATCAGATGGCTTCTACACATACAGGGCCAAATAAAATAAATCAAAGATGTATATATATCTGGAACAGTGATTCTCGAAGTTTTAGAGTGCATCAATTACCTGTAGGACTCCAACTCCACTGTTTCTCACTAGGAGACTGCATTTCTGACAAATTCCCAAGTGCTGCTGATGCTACTACTGCTCTGAGGACATTTTAAGAACCACTGCTCTAAGTTGTTTCCTGTCCTTTTGCATTTGCCATTCCTTAAGCACCTCCTTTTGGAAATCTTAACTTTAAAAATGACTATAATTGCCTGAAAGAATGCTTACTTTCCTTTAGAAAAAGATCTATGCTCCTGGTCTGAAAAAGTTAAGGAAAAGAAATTTACTGAATTCAATGGAGGAAACCTAATGAAACCAGTGTCAGCCCAAATTATACACTGGCATTTCCTTAAAAGCTATAGATTAGTATCACTAGACTTAGGATCTAACCGTGGTTAATAGTGATAAAGCTAACTACTTTTATTATTGTACATACCAGATTTGAAAGATTACTCTTTCCAGGTACAGCATCATTCTGCTTACTGTGTTCATGCCTTGGTTTACATTTTTTCCCTATACTAGATGATTTTAAGGAAAGATTGCTTGTTTCTGAGAAAGAATTTTCTGAGTTGATTCTCTGTTCCATTTGTTCCTTTCTCAACTTCTTCTGCTCTCGTTCTCGGCAGTAAGAAGCTAATGACAACTGGAACCTAGCTCCCAGTGGGCTTTCTCCTGGGTGGTGCCGGGATAGGCTGCTTCTGCTACTAACACTTCTGGAACTGTTCTTGAAGATGTCACCTTCTGTCGCTGGGGCATGCTTTCTGGAGTCTTCACTGGTCTTGCCTCGATCTCTGTCATTCTTCTCCCTGTTACTTTCATGAATGAACAGTGACTTCCTTCTCTCTGGAGACCTGTGTTTTTTCTTCCGTGTCTTCACCTCTTTGGGCAATCGGTAAGAGGAAGGAGCATAGATACCTGTTTCTTGGAGTAAGTATTTGGAGCCGACTGACATACAAGGCCGCCGTGATTCATGTACACCATGATCTTTGTGGTGCTCTTTCCCGCCTTTCATGAAAGCTTCTAAAATAGGACTTTCCTCTGATGACATTCGTTTGGGTTTGGGTTTTTTTGGTGAAGATAATTTCCTTTCAAACTGCTCTGTCCCACTGATAGATACTCCATTTCTTCCATATTTGATGTTTGATTTTTGAGGAGAATCCAACATATGTTTGTCTAAAACAGCCACAATTAAAACACATACAAATTGTGTTATTAAAAATAAACTAATGTTTCTATTAACTATCAATTGATAACTGTATTGAAGTTACTAAAAAATTCAAGCCAATTACTATTTGGGTAATAAAGTACATTTTGGAAGAGAAATTAAGAAATAGGTTTACCTTTTATGAAGTGTATGTTCATAAAGCCCTTCTGCTATATCATCTAACCTCCCTAAGGCTCTATTTGTGAGCTACTGTACTAGAGAATAAAAATAATATTAACACTGGGAAGCAGAGGCAGGCAGATCCCTGAATTTGAGACTACCCTGTTCTACAGGGTGAGTTCCAGGACAGCCAGGGCTACACAGAAAAACTCTGTCTTGGGAAAAAAGAATAAAAAATATCAACACTATAAACTGGATTATTTTAAATGCTAAATATGTAGAACAGATGGTTTAATGTTTATCACATCTTCATTATAACTGTATAATTTTCAATTCTGACAGTATAATAAAACTTTGGAGGCCCTCTTCACCTCTAAAACAACCCATCAAAAATACATTAAAAATATGCATACCTTGTTTAGAAGCTGGCTTGAAGAAATCTATAATTGACTGTTTCCTGAAAATAAAAGCACAACTAATATGGCATCACAAAAGCAGGTATTAAAACCTCAATATTTTAGATTAGGTGGTAAATGTCAGATTTATATAATACAGGCTGGATTCCACTAACTGACTGAACTAACTAATCAAGTTCTGACAATGGTAATCATACTTTGCTATGCTACAAGAAAATTGAAAATACAACCAATTTTCTCTAAGTTTATAAATACAACCGAGGTAGTACTAAAATGGCAAAACTAAAGTGCAAATCTAGGGAACTGATGAGTACTGTTCAGTCTAGAAATGCTCACACCTACATGCTAGGGTAGAAGGCCCTGGGGAGAAGCATCTAATTCTATTTGTTGTAACCTCCAGGGACTGGCAAAAAATACCATTCAAACAGAAACCTGACAAGCAGTGGAGATCATAAACGCTAAAAGACTCTTGCAGTAGGAGTAGAGTAACAGATGGGAGAATGAACAATCCAGTTGATCTGGGGAGGTAGTTGATAGGCAAAAGCAGAAAGGATCATGCATGGTCCTTACACACTTATCTCTTTTTGGTTTATAAGATGCTAAACTAAGTAACAGCAAAAACTAGGAGCCACAACTTGTGTTTCAAATGGCTTTTTATCTAAGATTCCTTAAGATTAGCCAGGAACACCTTCAATCCAGCACTCAGGGGACAGAGGCAGGTGTATCTTTTGTGAGTTTGAAACCAGTCTGTAGTTAAATCTAGGCCAGTGAGGGTTACATAGTAAGACCTTGTGGGGGGGGCACCACACACACACACATACACACACGCACGCACGCACATACAAAAAACACACAAAAGCGTTCAAGGGGCTGAAGAGATGGCTCAGTGGCTAAGAGCACTTGCTGTTCTTGCAGAGAAGTGGATTTGGCTGTTTACAAATGTCTAACTCCATGTCCAGAGTATGTGATGTCCTTTTCTGGTCTCCTCAGGTACCAGGCACACACATGGTACAGATATACACAAAGCCAAAACAAAACACTCATAAAATAAGTAAAATTAAAAAAAAAACTCTTAAAATGAAAGACATATGAAAGTCAACAAGTAAAAAAACAAAACAAAAACCCAAAACCAAAACCAAATTGGTTTTATTGTGCCCTATCCTATACTCTGATTTGTTCATGCATGTTGAGATGTCAGTTATAAAAGGGGAGATGTTATATGCAGAAGAAAATTGAGTATCTTATACGTTTTACTGGCCACATGAGAAGAACAATGTGCATCTTTACTGATTTACCTAGACCCTACTGGTATGTTGATAGAACCTTAATGGTTCTGAGTGAAATGTAACAAGTTATTGGAGATTTCATGCTTATATTTACAGAAAGTAAATTACATTAGGTAAATTAACTCCACCACTGAGTAAAGGAAGAAATGCTAGAGTCTACAAAGGGAAGACAAATTATGCCCTATTGTTGGTAGTTGGAAGGGTGCAAAAGAACACAGAGAGAACTAATTCAAATCAAGATACATTAATGCCTCTTTGTTAAATATAACAGCTCTCTCCCCTAAAGTATTAAACCCAATACTCCTTTTCAATACACCAGAAAGAGGGGGGAAAAATGGCTTTGGGCAAACCATGTAACTTCAAATGAAACTTTCTAAGAATTGTTTCCTAAGTTCAAATGCACAGAAATGTCCATTACTTATCGATAACTGGTTTAAAAATTTATGACAGCCTCACAAACCTTTATCTGAAAGTTCAGACACTGAACATGTGTTAGAATTTTGAATTTATTGGATTTTCAAAAGGGAATATCTAGAATATATTATGTATGGCCCCCAGCAGAGTCTGGTGTTGCAACCTGTAGCCAAACATACTAATATTTCTCCAGCAAAGCTTATGAGCACGCAGTAGAATAAAGCCCATCCACAACCTTTTATTAGCTCTGGCTGGCCTGGCTCGGCTGCCAAGTAGGCTGTGGTAGAAAACTTAATGAAAACGTTTGCTTTTTATAGCTTCCTGGCTTTCAGAATTAAGATAAAGGATTGTGAGTCTGTGTCACAATATTAAAGCATATATTGAAAACGCGTTACCACTTTTGTAAATTAAAATAAAAAAGACAGTACCAAGTTCGTAGATAATTTAAACATGTTTTATTGTCAGAGGATGTCATTTGATGAAACTCTCCATTATTACATGCTCCCAGAAAATCTTTACCAAAAAAAAAAGAAAGAAAATGAAAAAGGTAGGTTCTCTTAGAGAGGCAGAAAAGTTCCTCAAAGAGAAAACAGGCGCATTCCAAAAATGTTTTTAGTGTGAATGATCATGTACACCGTACTATAAAGTAATTCGTGGGTTTTCCTTATCACATCTTACATAATTTCACTCAGTGTAGAAAGTACCAGGATTAGAACAATCTAAACAGATGCATCGAGTAGGAAGGGTCCCAGGTCAAGCTCTCGAAAAGGATAAAAATAACCTTCTACCTAAGGCGAGCTCTCCGTAGCCACCGAGGCTGGTGGTCACTAGACCAAAAGCAACACCCCAACTACAGAAAAGGAGACTCCAACTCCCAGAAGCCCCTGCGCGGAGGCGGGGCAAGGGCTAGCAGGCCCCAGAACATCAAGGCCTGAGCTCGCTGAGGATGGCGGGAACTGAAGAGCAGCCGTCCGCAGTCCTCCCTTCTACCCGTGCCCCCGCGACCCGGCCCCGTCTCAAGCCCCCTGCACGGTACCTGTCCCCAGGGCTCTCTGTTCTTTTTCCCGCTGCAGCAGGGGCGGTACTACCGGGTCTCAGATGGCAGCGCGGGGGCGACGACCCCGGGGCTGGGGATGAGGGGAAACCTGGCCTAGCGGGCATGCAGCGCCTTGTCATGTCGGCGCCGCTGGCGACGGCGGCATGAGCTGTGGCTGGAGAAGCTGGGTGCGTGGTTGCCGTCTTGCTGCTGGGACTCGGGGAGGCTGTCGGTGCAGAGGTGGGCGGCACCCCCTACTCTCTTCATGGCGGTTCTCTCTTCGGAAGTGACTCCGGTGTGAGCGGGAAGGAACCTGAGGACCGCCAGGGGGCGGGCCTTACTTGAGGTGCCGCGTCTTGATTGGCTGACCTGGGGGTCACTCTGGTGGTGGTGCAATAGAAAGCCTCGGCCTGCAAGGAGAAGGCGGGGCTTTCTGGAAGGGGGAGGGGAGAATGAAAACTGCCCTCCCCAGACCCGTCACGTGCGCCTGGGGCGCGCGCCTCCGCGTCGGGGCCGCGTCGGCCTTGGCGGGTGCGTGGGAGTGGGAAAGCGGAGGCTGTGGCCGCTGCTGCGACAGCTGGCGACACCCGCCTGATCCAGGGCTAGGAGTGAGGTTTGCAGAAGTAAACCCGAGCCTGCAGCTGTTTGCAGTGAGGATGGCCAACAGTTGTCTCGATTGTGCTACAGAAGTGCACAGCTGCTCTCATATTACAGAGTCACTTTAGCATCTTAGGCCAAAGTGCCTGAGTGCTGTCACCATTTCCTCAGTAATCTGCTCTGCCCATTGTGATTTGACCGTTCTGTGAGGGGTCTTATATGCAGTAATATGGTTTTTCCCTGTCCCCCCCACTAAGGACAGGGTAGGGAGGACACCTAACCATTGAATTAGACATTTTTTATTCTGTAAAAGCGTTTTGCCTGTAATGGGTTTCCCATGAAGTCCCTGCAAATAGACGTTTTCGGAGATTTTTGGACATACCCGTCTTCATCTGTAAAGGATTTCTACTTTGAAGGCCGTTAGATTGGGTTTTCTTTGCAAATTGAGGGACTGGTCAGACAGTATTTCTGAACCTTACTTTCCTTGTATATAGAATGGGTATATTACTCACTTCTCTGGGTAATTTTAAGCAATTAAAAACAGCAGTGTAAACAGGTTTAGATTCTGTCATGTAATTGGTACTAATACATGATTCCCTTTCCTTTGTCCTTCAGATAGATGCCTGCAGTGACAGGCCTGAGTCCTAGCACGTGAGAGACTGAAGCAGAAGGGCCAAGAGATTGAGGCCATGGCTATGGTGATAGTTAGAGCATAAAGGAACTTGCTTTCGTGACCCAGGACCACACGGCGGAAGGAGAGCTGATTCCACCCAGCGAGTTATCCTGTGACTTGTCAGCATACACATACACGAAATAAATGTAATAAAAGACACATTTTTTTTAAAAGAGAGAAATAGCTGGGTGGTATTGGCATACTCCTTCAATCCTAGCACTTGGGAGGATAGGCAGGTGGATCTTTGTGAGTTCAAGGCCAACCTGGTCTACAAAGTCAGTTCCAGGACAACCAGGGCTACACAAAGAAACCCTGTCTTGAAAAACCAAGAGAAAGAGAAATAGATATTGAGGCTTAACCTTAAGTATGTAGCAAGATCCTGTCCCAAATAAGCTAAATAAAATCTTCCAGAGACTGAAAAAAAAACCCTATTATAATGCTTGTTAATAAACAAAGTATCAATCTCAAAGATGTCCAGGCTTTAATTAAGGGGAATGTTCTCTCAGTTGGACAGAACAAATTCCTAAATGACACACACACAAAATTGAGCAGGTCTTCCAAATTTATTGTACCGAGATTGAATTGCTTCTGTGTCTAAGCTTACTAGACTGACCTGAAGTTCACCTCTTTTCTCTTCCCTGGTAGCCCTCAAGAGGAAGAATTACTGAGAAGAAAGCGACCAATAAGCTGGCAAAGGAGGAGGTAGGCGGTAAGGAGTAAACACAGGTCTTCCCAGAACGCACAGCTGCATGCTAGGTATTGAAGGTGTAAGAAAAGAAATACCAAGGTCGAGGGCACTTTTTCTGCTTCTTATGGCTGAGACTAATTTACTGGCTGCTTATATGTATTATTCCGTACATTAAAGAAGAGTGCAATAGGTGTGGAGTAATGCATACGTTTGTTTATGTCCTTTTATGTATATTATTTCCTATCCCTTCCTTGACTTAGTACTTTCTGTTGTCTGTTTCTCCATTTCTCCACTAGGAAGTCCCTGCTTCTCTAACAGCACAGCCACAAAACTTTTAAGCCGATTCGTTTCATTGCATGCTCAGTCCATAAAAAGAATAAAACATAAAAACACATTCTGCATGATCAATTAGGCGCTTTTCTTGGATTATAGTATTTGAATCATCCAGCCTCCAAAGTATCGCTTTAAAGTCTCCACTCATACTGCCAAACAATAGTTTTCACATTTTCTTAATCTGATCAGCAGATTATGAAGTTAAGTGAGGCAAGAAATCCCTTGATCAATAAATGGAGATGGAGTCATAATGAAAGCACAATTTAAAAAAAATCTCTCCTTAACTGGGAAGTAGTTACCTAAATCCTCTATAAGCATCAAGGCCTTTCTTTGTTTAAGATGCACAGGAAAAAGATACAGATTTGGGTTGCAGAGTGAGATGCAGTCAACATACTAACAAATGGCTAGAGCCCGAGACGCTCCTTTCCTGCAAAGAGAACTGGACCTCTGTCTTGTGTTGCACCTCATTATACACGATGCACAGACATATGTGGTCCATCTAGGGCTTCCCCCACCCCGCTGAGGATGGAATTCAGGGTCTCGTGTATATGAGGCAAGCATTCTGCCACTAAGCTATTCCCAGTTTGCTGAGAGCTTTTTGGTTTTTTTTCCTCCTTTCCTTTCTAGTGGACTGAAAATAGATAGTCAGGGAACTATAAACTGTAAAGACTGTCAAAAGAGTTCTCATGTGTGCTCTCATGGGGTGACAAGGACAGGGGAGGGAAACTGAGGTGTGGATGTGGGGTGCGGTGTTGAACAATGCCAGCAAGACTGGGTGAGAGCTAGTACAGCTTTCCAGCCGGTATTGAAAAAGGAATTTAGAGAAAGGAAAGCTGAACTGTAAATGGCTAGTTTGGTAAGAGCCTGGCGCAGCTTTTTAAATTCTATCTATTTATTTGGTGTTTTGAGATGGGGTTTCAGCTGCCCTCAAACTTGATCTGTAGACCAGGCTGGTCGTGAACTCACATATTCATCTGCCTCTGTCTCCTGAGTGCTACGATTAAAGGCTAAATAATTTATTTGTGTGTGTGTGTGTGAGTATTCTGTCTACATGTATGTCTGTGCACCACTTGCATGTCTGAAGCTCACAGAGTCCAGAAGGCAGTATTGAATAACCCTGGAACTGGAGTTACAGACAGTTGTGAGCCACCATGTGGGTGCTGGGAATTGAACTCTGGGTCCTCTGGAAGAGTAGCCAGTGTTCTGAACCACTGACCAGTGTCGCTAGCCCTGCCCACCCAGTGGCTTCTGTAAATAAAGTATTTGTGAGCCACAACTCAGCCCACTCTAGCAACAACTCAGTAAGTCAGCAGGCTCTGATACTGATGAGAAGGAATGGGAGCGATAGCCAGGGAAAACCTTTCTGTGAACAACAGAGCAAGTTTGCTAGGAAAGGCAAGCTCTGGGTGGAGTCCTGGGAAAAGTGACTATCTAAGGGATGCCAGAGATCCCAGGCAGTCACAAAGATTTGCTAAACATTGTGGGTAAATGATCTCACAGAACCTCAGCACTCAGGGATTAAGAGACTATCAGTGCATAACAAAGATTCGCTAAAACGCTGGAAACCTGTAAGGCCACTTCTGGCTTTACAAGAATGACATGGTTTTGTGTTGAGATTACTCTACTTGGAAATCAACTCCAAGGCTCTCAGAGGGTGCTGTAGGGCAGGCCAAGAGACAAAGACCCATGTGCTAGGGAGAGGGTGGGGGTAGGAGTGTGTGGAGGGTGGTCTGAGAGGTGGGATAAGGAACAGACTCAGAGAAACAGGAAACAATTAACTTGAAAGCCTGGCAGAGAAAGACAGACCACATGAGGGTCTCAAGGAGGGAAAGTGGGCTCACTGTGGCTCAACACACACACATCACCACTACAAACAGATGTTGAACTCAACAGGGTTGAGCAAATGCTTGGGAAAAGCACCAGTTTAGCTTCAGGGAATGCCTGCAAGGTGCCAAATTTAATACAATGCCACGCAGTCCAAATGTCTTGGGAGTAAATAGTAAAACTGCAAAAACCGGAGCTAAGGACACCTACTTTACGTTGTTTCCCCATGGGAATGTTTCAAGACAGTTTCCCACACAGACACACTGGAAATATATTTGTGATTTTTGCCATGTCTAACAACTTCCTATACTATTGCCTAGTTACTTTATTCTTTGTCATCTTTGCTGGGGATCAAATCCAGAGCCCTGTCCATGCCAGACAAGTGTTCTACCATCCAGCTACATCCCTGACCCTTGCTGTTTTGAGACATAGCCTAACTGTATAGCTCAGGCTAGCCTTGAACTCACTATGCAGCTGGCTCATCTTCACAATCCTCTTGCCTCTATCTCCTAAGAACAGGGATTATAAGTGTGAGCCACCACAGCTATTCTGACAAACATGTAACATTCATGGTACACACAGACACACATGCACACACGTTGTTCGACGGGCTGTTTTTCTTTGTGACATATACCTATGTTGGTGTGTATGCATACAGGAGGAGGAAGAAGAATGAGGCCCAAGTGTCTTCAGTGGCAGTATCTACCTATCTAAACACGTTTTGGGAATTATTGGTTTTAGAGACTGCAGCCTACAGCCAGGCATTTCTCACACATGGTTAGTGAGCCATTAGAAGGTTTTGAAACTGAGTAGTGAGTCACAGATATACTAAGCAGTAATGACTGACCAGGATGGGGGCCTAGAGAATGCTGGCACAGTGCACATGGTGTAGGAGCTCAGATCTGATTTCCATTACAGATTATCTTTCCTGAAGACTTGAATGTTAACTTGCTGACAGGGAGAAAGAAATCCCTGTACATTTCACTGAGTATAGTAGGAAACACTACTATTCTATTAGTGTTTCTCTTTCTTCCTGTTCTGTAACAGTTTCTAGATAGAGAGAAGGCTGGTGTATCTCTCTCTTCAGTAACCTAGTAACTGCAAAAAGGGTGAGGAGGGATAATGACAGACAAAAAGAGATCTTATATTCCCTGTTCAAACTGCCCTTCATGGAGAACTTGAATTTCCGGAGCTGTAGAGAGCCTTTTAGAGTAATTATTTGATGTCAGACCTTTGCAATGCTCTTACCAGAATTCAAAGTACTGACTGTGATGTGTGTGTTTAGAATTATTAATTTTTATTTTGTGTGTACCCACAGGTATTGTGCCTGTATATATGTCTATACTATAAGAATGCAGAGGATAGAAGAGGGTACCGGATCCTCTGGAACTGGAATTACAGATAGTTGTGAACCACAATGTGGGTGCTAGCAACTGAGCCCAGGTTTTTGGAAGAGCAGCCAGTGCTTTTAACTATTGAACTATCCAGCCTCAAACATGATGCATCTTATGGTGTTCTTTATGGTGCTAGGGACTGAACACACACACACACACAGACACACAGACACACACACACACACACACACACACAGACACACAGACACACACACACACACACACTCATGCTACTACTGAGTTACACCCCTAGCCTTTCTTTAACAAGTTCTTTACATTCAAGCTTTAAGCTTCAAAAACACCATAATAGTGTGCCTTTTCTTCTGTTGTCTAGATTTTTGAAACACTATCTTGCTTATGTAGCCTGGCTAACCTGGAATGTACTTTGTAGACCAGACTGTCCTGAAACTCATGAACACACAGGTTAGTATTAAAAGCCTGTATTTCAATATCAAGCCCCAAATAATTTTTTAAAAGCCTGGAACAATATTTAAAATTCAAGGGGTCCTATACAAACTTCTAGATTTTGTTTTGTTTTGAGTAGCACAATCAAGATTCTCACATTTAACCCTACAGCAACTAGATAGATAATGAAGAAATATTAATAGCCAGGGAGCTGCCTTGAATCTCAGCATTGGGGAGGCAGAGGCAGGTGGGGCTTTGTGAGTTTGAGACCAGCCTGGTCTACATGGAGAGTTCTAGGACAGCCAGAGCTATATAGTAAAAACCTGTCTCAATAAATAAATAAATGAAATAAAAAAATCAGATCCATTTTCCTGCCACTTATAGAGACATGGAGTCATAGAGTATTTCTTAACACTAATGATGTCCACAACAAGCACTCATTGGCCATGTTGTGGATCAAAATCTGTTCTGAGTAGTTTCTGGATTCTGACCCATTTAATCACCGCATTCCTACAAATTAGAAAAGTGTCCTTGTCCGGTGTCCGTATCAGCGTGATGATAAATGGTACCTGGTACTCAGCCTCAGTGTGGAAGGAGAGAGTCTGAGAGAGTTGGAGGGCACATTCCTGACTAAGTGAGGGCATTGTCTCCAGACGATGATTTCCTCATGGGAATGTGGGTCTGCTGCCTCTCCTCCTTGGCACCAAACGCTGGGATACTGTGAATGAGACATGGCAGGCCTGCTGTCAAAGCAGGCAGTTAGTAGTGGTTTCTCCAGCACTTGTTTATTTCTATAGCACTGTGAGATCATGTTCACCACCCCCCCACCATATACCCTACTGTTTAGCCCAGTCCAACCAAACGTCTCTTGGAGCCAAAAGAAGTAGTAATGAGTGCTTCAGTGCCTAGAGGAATGCTCCAGAGAGTGGGCAAGATATTGAATAATTTTTCTTTAAAACAAGGTCTGGTCAGGCTGTGGTAGCACATGCCTTTAATTCCAGCACTCAGGAGACAGAAGCAGGTGGAGCTCTATGAGTTCGAGGCCAGCCTGGTCTACAGCGTTCCAGAAGAGGGTCCAAAGCGACACAGAGAAACCCTGTCTCAAAAAACCATGAACTCGGCCTGGAGAGATGGCTCAGTGGTTAAGAGCACTGACTGTTTTTCTGGAGGTCCTGAGTTCAATTCCCAGCAGCCACATGGCGGCTCACAACCACCTTGAATAAGATCTGGTGCCCTCCATTGGCATGCAAAAGACTGTATACACAATAAATAAATTATATATATGTATATATATATATATATATATATAAAACAAAACCATGAACTCTGTCGTACAAGTTGTTGGAGCCCATAAAAATGGCTCTGGTTCATCTTGGTTTAAGGTCAGAGTTCAAAACTATCCTTACTCTTGCAGGGTTAAAGTTATAAGACCTAAAGATCTAAGGTGTGGCTACTGAAGGATGTTTGGTCTTGGTCGTGGATGTCTTACGTAATAATGAGACTTGCTCTAAGGTGTGGTTACTCTTAACCCTCAAGTCCAGATAATTAGAGATTTAGTCTAAGGCATGGTTACCAATGTTTGGAGAATTAAGGAAAAAATTCTGTTTCTTCCTTGTATCTTGATAAAAAAGTCTTTTGCCGTGTTCCCCTTTTGGTTGGGGTATTTAAGAATGTTGAAGAATAAACTTGGGGCATCCGGTATCCACTGAATTGCCTTCCTGATTCTGTTCTATGTCTGTGCCTTTTTCTCAGCGTCTTTATCTGCCATTTCTCAATCCACACTCCCCCTCTCAGGTATGAACCAGGCAAGTCGGCTGGATCTGACTGAAGCCCCACAAAGACAGGTTGCAAGAAAAAGTGATCTTGAACTTGGATTCTCCTGCCTCCACTTATGGAGTGCCATGACTATAAGTGTGAATCTCCACACCAGCTTTGTGCTCAGGATCAAATCCGGGGTATCTGATGTGCTAGGCAAGCACTCTGCCAACTGACAGGGTGTTCTATAAGCAGGATATGTTGTGGTTAACATGTGTCTGACTGCCTAGCCTTCCTTGCTCACCCTCAGCCTTGTGTTATCAGTCAGCAGATCTTACTGATTTTGCATCTTAAGTACCTTTGTAAGCCCCTCTGGTTTTTTGCAAATGTAAAATATATAGATACATACAAAGAATAACATAGGCACACATTCACTAGTTTGCATTCCCAACTGTTAATCTTTTATCTAGTTTTAATTCCCCTCTTTCCTATTATCGTAGTTTTGATGTCAACTGAAAGGCTCTCTCTCATGCATATTTAGTCAACAAGAATGTGTAGGATTATTTTCTGTATATCTTCAAAATATGCACATGTATATTTTATTTATGTGTTAATAGTCTGCTTTCTTATTTGCCCATGACAAACCATGCTGCCATGGACATCTCTGTCCACATGTCTTTGTGTCTATGTGAAAGAGCCTCTGTGATTGTATAATCAGAAGGGAAATTACTGGGCTATGGGGTAGTTGCATTGTCAAGTTTACTGTGTGCTTCCAATGCTTCTACTGACTGAATTTACTTCCCCCATCAATATATAGAGTATCACTTTTCCTAGTATGGCTCCAATATGTCATTGTTTTATTTTTACATTAACCTTATTTGGTTTAATATCTATTTATATATATGGGACAACTTGGAATATCTTTTGCTAATTGTATATTTCTATATTTTACCTTTTTTTTGTTTTTTTTGTTTTGTTTTGTTTTTGGTGTTTTGAGACAGGGTTTCTCTGAGTAGTCTTAGCTGTCCTGGAACTTGCTCTGTAGACCAGCCTGGCCTCAATGCATGGAGATCTGCCTTTCTTTGCCTTCCAAGTGCTGGGATTAAAGGTTTATGCTACTACTGCCCAGCTAGAAGACTTCATAGTTCGAATACTCAAAAATCCTTTCTACCTCCCAGCTGCAGCCTGACAGAGGTCAGCGGTCCTCAGAGTTTCTTGTAGCAGCTTCCACGATGGCCTCCTGTCTCCCACTTTGCTTTAATCTACTTTCCACATTGAAGCCTCCACTATCTCTAATAAGCCACTCTGACCATGTCATTCCTAAATTCATCACATAAAAGAAAAATAAAGACATATCATATAAGACATGACCATCCCCCGCCCCTTCATCCTCTGCCAACTTTTAAGATTTGCCATGCCAGATGTAACATTTCTGATCCCCCACTGTCTTCTGTGTAGAGCATCATCCTTCCTGGTGCTCCCTAAACTGAGCCAGTCACAGGAATGGACATTGGACATCTTTTGTTGTCAGTGTCGCTCCTGCTTCTGGAATCTTGTACAAGCCATTTGTGGTGCATCTTGTCCTTGTGAACATTTCCCTGATATTCCTAAAGAGACCTGGTTGCTTCTTGCTCAAGCCTCATGAGCACTGGGTTCACTGTGATGTGTGACCTTACACTGAAGTAACTTACTGTGAATGTATCTTTCCTCTAGATTAAAAGCTTCAGGTGGACAGGGCTCTGGCTGCTTGTTTCAAGAGGCAGAACAGTGGGGTGTCTAGGAGGGTACACTCTGAAGCTAGCCTACCAGGATTTGAATTGCCTTTTTTACTCTTAGGGAAGTTACTTAACCCCTCCATGTCCCAGAGTTCTCATTTGGGAACTGGACATATCAGCAGTGCTTGTGTCATTGGTTTATGTTAATTGAGTTAATACATATAAAGAACTTGTAACAGTGTCTGGCAGCATCTAGTAAGTGCTCAATAAATCTTCATTCTGATGATCACTGCTATTAACTAGTTAGTAATAGCTATCATTTATTTATGTCATTATGGATGACACTTAGCAAGAAAATGTACCCAAGGCAGAAGCAGTGCTAGCCTAGGTAACACCTGGACATTCCCAGCTGAAGGTCCAGGAGTCACCCAGTAGTCACTCCTGGCTGGGATCCCTGACGGTGTTTTTGTTCCTGGCCTATGTCCCTTGACCCTCCACCCCAGTCACTCAATTCCTTGCCAGAAACATCTAGAGATACAGGAAAACACTGTGTCAAAGGTGCCTGGGGACATTCTTTGCATCTTTAAAACCCTGGTCGCTACTCTGGGCTGCCACCACCCAGTCTTCTCCGTCCCACTCACCAAGTCTGCCTTCACTCTCCAAGCAGGCTTCAAGTCTGAGCTCTCAGTAGGTGACAAGCTCCAAATCTCTGGGCCAGAATTTCCCCAGAATCCAGTTTCTCATGTGTGTGTGGGGGGAGAGGTGGAGGGTGACTCACATGTCCCTCACTATAATGTTCTCTTTCTGAACTCTTGCAAGCACAACATTTTTACTTTGTGTTCTTCTTATGACATGGGCAGAAAGCAGCCCTTCTGAGCATCCAGGAGCAGAAAAATTAGCTTGATGTTTGTGTGATAGAGCAGAGCCAAGAAGTGTTACGCCTGATTTCCTGGAGGCCCCGGCTGCTGGCTTCCATCACAATGAAGCACTTAGATATGGACAGGTGTGAAAGTCAAGGGATCAGCCTGGGGATTCGGAGTGGCTCTGGTTCAGCAGAGCAAATGCGGAACAACAGGTGTTTGCAGATTCAGTGACCCATGAGACACTGTACCCACAGCTCACTCTGAGACTGAATTCTCATGAAATCAGTCCCTTTGTGACACGGCACCACAACACACGTGCACACACACTGGTTCTCCATGGAGCTCAGAAACTGCATCCTGAGGACTTCTGCCAGCCTTGGTTACAGGTCCTTGGAGGTTAGGTGTGACTCACTCAGGATTAGCTAGCTGCCTTTGGGACTGGAGAGTCTGGCATTTTTAGGATGTTGGTTGTTCATAGAACACTGCAGATGCCTACGTGTATAGTAATTAAGAGGGACTTTCTGGTTCGAGCCCATGGTTATTATCAACAGAACTGACTGGACATTGGCCCATTGAATGGGGATCCCTAATCTAGGGTGCTCAGAATTGCTAAGATTTCTCTGAAAATATGGCACACTCAGGCTTGACAAGCAGGTATATTATGGGAGGAAGAATTAATCTAACCCAATACTGGAGTTAGAAATTGGGTTGGAGAACTCTGTAAAATAGGTATTTCCTTACTCTTGCCTCAGGTGGACAGGAGTCAGAGCCAGGACCTGAATCACCATTCATGAGTTTTTGCCGTCCCCTCTTACACTGTAGAATGATGGCAAAGCCCACTCAAAGCTGAAATGTCCCAGTGTTGACCACCAGACAGGAGAGTTTAGGGACAGAAGGTTGCTCTTCAGTGAGGTTTAGAGGTAAACGAACTCAAAGGACGAATGGCAGCCACCGAAGGGAAGGGAAGGAAGCATGTAGAATATCTGGGTCTGCGCCGAGGGAAAGAAGAAAGCTTGGATGAGGGTCACTGTAGGAAACGGCTGAAAAGAGCAGGTGAACAGCCACAAAGTTCATGTGTGAAGGAAAGCCACCTGTGGCAATATAGCCACCAAAATGGAAGTAATTCCAGTATCCATCAAAGGACAATCAAGTACCCCACAAAACAACTTTATCCTGGAATACTATACAACCATTAAAACACTGGAGAAGATATACCTGTGCAATATAAGAAAGATAGCTTGAGATAAAGGGAGAAAAAGCACAGTGTGCCCAAGTATGCATACAGTGAAATCCCTTCTAGACATGTGTTCTCTTAAGATCAGGCATGCACTATGTACTAACACATTCTTGTACTGCATAGACATATCTACAAGGAAGCACAGTTGCTCTTTGACTGACAGTGGCGTTACAGCCTGCTAAACTTACGGCAAATTGAAAACACTGGGAGTGGAAAATGCATTTCATACACCACCGTCTAGCTGCACAGTTCACTGTAGAGCGCTGCTTGTGTCTCCTGGCTGATGAGGAGCTGCAGCTGGCAGCCCCTGCACAGCACCCACCAGAGAGTATTATGTAGCATATAGCTAGGCCAGGGAAGGATCCCAGTCCCAATGCACACTAAATGTGTGTTGCTTTGACGCTATCATAAAGTCTAAAGTCATTAAGTGGAATCACCATGAGTTAGGGCTGTTTGCACACAACAACGCTTGGCGGCACCTCCACCCTGTCCTCCGGGATTGGATTATAAGGGAAGAATCAGGGAACTGTTACTCTCAACTCTGTAGTCTTTTTTATGGCTTGCCAATGTTTTATGTGCATGGTATGATGCCTGCGTGTATGTCTGTGTACCATGTGGGTGCCTAGTACCCAAGGAAGCCAGAAGATGTCAGAGCCTCTGGAACTGGCTTCAAGCCAACCATATGAGTGCAGGGAATCAAACCTGGGTTGGCTACAAGGACAGCAAATTGCTCTTCACCACTCAGCCATCTCTCTAGCCTCTTGGATTGACAATTTTAAACAACTTTTTTACTTTTTAAAAAATTCTGTTTTAAAAAGGCTTTGATGATTTTCAACAAGGTGAATTTCAGGATGTCCAATATAGCAACAGGCCCTCCATATCAGTAGATTCAATTACGTGAAGTTGGGACTGGAGAGTGGCTCGGGGCTAAGGGGGCTAAGGCTGCTCTTCCTGGCCCCCCACATGGTGACTCATAATTGGCTGTAACTCCAGTTCCAGGGGGCACTGAACCCCCTTCTTGCCTCTTTGAGCATCAGGCATGCACTTGCTTACATGAAGGCAAAACACTCATACACATCAGGTAAAGATAAATAAAAATTTAAAAATTTTATATGAAGCCGGGCGGTGGTGGCACAACGCCTTTAATCCCAGCACTCGGGAGGCAGAGGCAGGCAGATCTCTGTGAGTTTGAGACCAGCCTGGTCAACAAGAGTGAGTTCCAGGACAGCCTCCAAAGTCACAGAGAAACCCTGTGTCGAAAAAACAAAAAAAAAAAAAATTATATGACGATAGAAAATATTTGAGGAAAAAGAAACCTTTGTTCTGAATGTATACAGACTTTTTTGTCATCTTCTAAACTATATTATAACTAATTATATGGCATTTACATTGTATTAGGTATTATAAATAATCTATAAGTAACCTAAAGTATTATGTGCAAATAATACAAGAGACTTGAACAACTTTGAATTTAGGCTTCTGAGGGGATCCTGAGAAACCACTTAACTTGAAAGGTTTCCTCTTCCTTCTCTTCTTTCTCCTCCCCCTCTCCCTTCCCCTCCCTTTCTGTTCTATCTACCTATCTCCCCTCTGCAATGAGAATGGAAACCATTCCATTGTGAGAGCCTCACACATGCTAAATGAATGAAAACTACCCCTGAGCTACATCCCCAGGCTGAGATGTTAATCGTGCAAGGAATGTGGCCTTTAGTCTTCTGACTTCTCCCTGCATTAAGGATGGTAGACAACACTGCATCACTACTTTATATTCTTTTCAAGCACATGTAGAATACTTACACACACACAAAAGCATAACAAGATTCAGTGAGATCCCAATAGGATGAAAACATGCAAAGAATGCTCTGTCTATTCTCTAGTGTAATAGACTTAGCAATAAGCAAAAGTATCACATATTAAGTAATAGTTAAATAAGAGTGTATAAATACCTTTTTAGCGAGGTCACAAAGGAAAAACTTGTGCTGGTGAATTTTCTCTGGCCTTGTTTTTTTTTCAACCTTCACTTCCAATTATGACGACAGAATTCGTTGCTCCTGTGCAGAAATACCTCTGAATAAATGATCGGGCTAATTTGTATCTCACCTCTTTCCTTGAAGGACTGAAGGCAGGTCCGTTGCTCACCAGTGCAATTCAGAATCTGAAGAAATCCTACCCTCCGTGGTTATAATGCTCACTCACTAAAGCATGAAAATTCCGACAGGAGCCTAATACAAGGCTGCAAGCACCAACATCTGAAGAACCCTGTTCTCTCTGGAGAGGAGTCCACACCTGCCAGTCACAATAACACTTAGATATTGACAGGGACAGATGTCCAAGATAGTCTATGTGTGTGTGTGTGTGTGGGGGACACAACCCAGAATCCACAAACCACAGCCAACCCCACGGTACTATATCTGGAATGCATTGGTGGATTACCTGCTATGCATATAGTTTAAACATCGAGAAAGGAAGGAAGGATCCCAACTTTTGATGTTCTTTGTGATGCTGGAGATAAACCCAGGCCTTGCATTAGACAGGCAAGTACTTGCCATTTGGAGGGAGAACAATTCTCTCTCTCTCTGGTTTTTCAAGACAGGGTTTCTCTTTGTAGCCTTGGCTGTCCTGGAACTCACTCTGTAGACCAGGCTGACCAATAACAATCTTTGAGAGAATGCATTTTCTAAGAAAGCACTGAGATCATGACTAGAGGAAAAGTGAAAACTTGGGTGTCTTGCTTGCTATTGTTTAGCTTCTTTTTTTTTTTTTTTTTTTTTTTTTTTTTTTGGTTTTTTGAGACAGGGTTTCTCTGTGTAGCTTTGGAGAGCCTGTCCTGGGACTCCCTCTGTAGACCAGTCACAGAGACCCGTCACCCAGCTTGTTTAGCATTCTTTAAAAGATTGATTTCTTTTTGTTTTATGTATGGGTGTTCTGCCTGCATATATGTCTGTGTACCACATCTGTGCAGGGTCAGTGGCCGACGGAAGAGGGTGTCATATTCTGTTGAACTGGAGCTGAAGAGGGTGTCATATTCTGTTGAACTGGAGCTGCAGGTGTTTGTGAGCTGCCATGTGAGTCCTGGGAATTAAACCACGTCCTCTGGAAGAGCAACCAGTGCTCTTAACCTCAGAACCATCTCTCCAGCCCTGTTTAGCATTTTAATGTATGCGTAGGTGATATGAGGAAGCACGGTTAACTACATGCTTAGGACTGCTTAAGATAGTTCTAAGATAGGAATTTTGTAACAGTTTACAAATGTGTGCATATCAAATGTGTCCATTCCTACAGAGAAAGCAATCTAGATACATTCACTCAATATGTCATTGTGATTATGTCTCTGAGGGCTAGGAATTCCACTTTTGTTGTTTTGTTTTTTCCAGACAGGGTTTTCTGTATTATTTTGGAGGCTGTCCTGGAACTTGCTCTGTAGACCGGGCTGGCCTCGAACTCACAGAGATCCGCCTGCCTCTGCCTCCCGAGTGCTGGGATTAAAGGTGTGCGCCACCAACGCCCAGCTAGGAATCTCACTTTTACTTTGCCGATTTCTCTTATGTTTGGTATGTTTACAGTGAGTATTTGTAGCCAGGGAAAGTGAAGATTAAAACCAAAACAAACTGCTGACAATGGACATTTAGGACTTGTCCAAGAATAGCTGCTTCAGTTTTTCAGGCTTCAAGTGCAGGGAAGAGATCTTTCCCTCAGGCCCTCCCCAGATCTCACCACTAACTCACAACATTGTTCAGTTTCCTCTGAGCTCTCCCTTTGCTGCCTCTGACTTCCAGCCCCACCCCCATCCCACCTCACCCCACCCCTGAATCTGCCTGGGCTCAATTGACATTCTAATTATTAAGATTCCAAACTCTGAGTTTGGAAAATTTGTCCATAATCCCAGAAACTCAGGAAGCTGTGGCCTGCCTAGGCAACACAGGAACCCCATCGCAGAAGAGAAAGAAAGGAAGATGGAAAGGAAAAAAGAGTACATTCCCCGTTGTTCTTTTGCAGTTTACGGATCCCATAGAATTGACATTTCCTTGGACCTTCTAATGAAGCCATGTTTCTTCCTCATGTTTTCTAGTGCATTTCATTTCAGTGCCTTAAGGTGGTGGTGGCACATGACTTTGGTCCCAGTACTCGGGAAGCAGGGGCTGGCAGATAGATCTCTGTGAGTTTGAAGTCAACCTAGTCTACAGATCAAGTTCCAGGACAGGCTCCAAAGCTATACAGAGAAACCTGTTTCAGAAGAAAAAAAAAAAGCTAGATGAATGTAAAATTTGGATGTCCTCAATGAAATATTTAACACAGAGAGTTTTCAAAAAGCTGTGTCTAGGAACCAGAGAGATGGCTCAGCAGGTAAAAGGGTTTGCTTCCAAAACCGGTGACCCTAGCTCAATCCCTACAAGCCATGTAAAATGCTGAGTCTGTAATCCTAGGTGAGATAGGTGGTAGGGGCAGGAAAACTAGCTGGACGTTCATGGGCAAGGTAGCTTAGAATATGCTGTGCAGCAGCAGAAATGCAAGACCCTGCCTCAACAAGGAGGAAAACCCACCCAGGAAAGCTGTCCTCTGACTTCCACAAACACTCTGTGGAATACGTGCGCTCCAACCCCAAACAGAGTGCCATGATTAAACCTGAAGCAACAGCTGGACATCGTAATACTTTTTTGCAATCCCAGCATTCCTGAAATGGAGGTTAAGAGAAGCAGGAGTTCAAGGCCAGCCTTGACTACATCTCAAGTGTAAGGTTAGCCTGAGCTATATGAGACCCTGTCTCATAAACAATAAAGGGACTGGAGAGATGGATCAGCGGTGAGAGCACTTGCTGCTCTTACAGAGGACTCTAATTCCGTTCCTAGCACCCATATAGCAGTTCACAACCATCTGTACGTAACTCCAGTTTCTGGTGGTCCAATACCGTCTTTTTGCCTTCATAGGCACTGCATGCATGCAGTGTACAGACATACATGCAGGCAAAACACCCATGTATATAAAGGAAAGTCTTAAAACAAGACAGCACACTATAATAGTGCACACCTTTACTCCCATCTCTCAAAAGGCAGAGGCAGGTGGATCTCTGAGTTTGAGGTCATTCTGGTCTACATAGCAAGTTGCAGACCAGCTAGAGCTCTATAGTGAGACCCTCTCTCAAAAAGAAAACAGGCGAAGCAAAAACAATAAATAGTAGTAAATAAGCAAAAACCTGGAGGTAAGCTAGCCTTCCTATGGCCAAGGATGCTTACCAGTTTTATGACTGAAAGCAGCACCTGGAGTGAGGTGGTCCCCGGAGGAGTGAGAAGACCGCAGTTTTTGAGTGATGGGGCTACCCAGTGGCAGGAAGGACTTTACCCAGCTGAGCAGCTTCTCTGGGTGGGGCATTCTTAAGGGGCTGGAACTTCCTGGAGAAAGACTGTTGGGGCCAACTGGGATTTACTAGGGCTTAGCTAATAATCCTTGGTCTGGAGACTGAGATTGCTGTCTGCCTATTTTTTTCATGTGCTATACCAAGATAAAACCCTAGTAAACCAGAGGCCTAGAAGTGAAACCCCAAGGCCACCCAAGCAGAGAAAGTGGGGAGCAGCATGGGGCTCTGAAACACAAGAGAAGGGGTAGTACCCACAGAGGCCTTCCAGGAGTCATGTCAGAGCAAGAGTCAGACCCCAGAACCGAACCTTTTGTCACCTGGGAAATTCTTTACTCTGTGTGACTTCCTGGGTTGTGTTCTTCACATTTTCTACCCGTTTCCATGGTGATTAGCAGTAAATCAATTACAGTAAAAGCTGAAAGATAAAATGTATCTTTAGGTCAGGCAGGATACAGGGAATTAAAGAGCCTTGCAAAGTCATTCCATTAGGAGAAGAAAGCAGGCTGGCCTCAGAGCCGCCTTCTGGAAGTGAGGTTCTCTGTCCTGGCATCCACCTGGGGCAGAGAAGGCTTGGGGAGGAGTGGCGGACTTAATCTTTGTGAAATGTCCACTATTATTTTATTTGTCCCTGTATTGTATTTAATTCACACCAAATTACAGGTAATAATTTTCCCTGCATTTGTTTTTATATTTCTAGCTGAACCAAAGAATGTAACTATGACTATGACTATAGAATCCCTGCTATACACAGCCAGGTAAGGAACTGGGCAGATGTCAGAGGCTCAATATAGTTTAGTTCCTTCTTTTTTAGTTGAAGATATTTCTATATAAGACAGGTATGGCAGTGCACACCTTTAATCCCAGCACTCCAGAAGCAGAGGCAGATAGATCTCTGTGAGTTAGAGGGTAGCCTGATTTATAAAGCCAGTTTCAGACCATCTAGTTTAACTTTTCTCTTAGCTCAAATTCATATAATTATGTGCAAATAGGGTGCACATACAAATACAAATTTTATCAATATATATCTTACAAAATTGGGATTCCTTGTTTCTTGCTTTTCACTCAACAGCACCCTTTGGACATGTATCAAGAAGACTTCTGAAGGACTAACAAGCCTATTCTTCTCCACGCTTGACCAATAGATAATGAAGCTGGGTATAATTTATCTGAAGTGTGGGTGTCTTGGAGTCCCCGTACTCTACAGCTGATTGCTCACATCTATTTTTTCTCCAAATGACATCAGCTGCTGACTTGAAACTGGGCATGGTGGGAGGATTTACACCATAGACATCTCCAGACGTTAAAAATGGTGCTTTGGATTGGGCAATGGTGGCACACGCCTTTAATCCCAGCACTGGGGGGGGGCAGAGGCAGGTGGATCTCTATGTGTTGGAGGCAACCTGGTCTACAGAGAGAGTTCCAAGATAGCCAGGGCTACACGGAGAAACCCTTTCTCGAACGATTCCCCCCAAAAAATAGTGCTTTGGGGGCTGGAGAGATGACTCAGTAGTTAAGACCTCATATTTCTTTTCCAGAGGACTGAAGTTCAGTTCCCAGCATCCACATGGCAGCTCACAACCATTTGTAACTCCAGGCCCAGGGGATCTGTTGCCCACTTCTGGCCTCTGAAGGTATTGCATGCACGTGGTGTACAAATACAAATATATGGGCAAAATACCCATACACAAAAAATAATTAATCTTTGAAGGAGGAGGACTTTTCTTTTAATTATAATTTTAATTAGCAGATCATATAGTCCCTATTAGTTTGTTTCTATTCTCCCTGCCCAAGGTTGTGAGAAAATGACTAGTACAATTAGGACTGATTGTGTGTATGCAAGCATGTACATGTATGCATGTAAAACACACAAAAAACATATATATGTGTATATGCATGTACATATATACATAGTGTTTTAATTTCTAGGGTACCTAAGATAAGGATTGATGGATCAAAAGAATACACATCTTCAGTTTCTAATGATGTTCTTAGTTTACGAAGGGTTACAAATGTACATTTCTATCATCAATGTGAAATATTTGTCCTTCATTCTGGCAATGGAAATCACTCTCAGTTTAGTTCTTGCCATCTGGAATGGATGAAGTAATATCCCATTTTGATTTGTATTTCCATGAATATTAATAGTTGTGAGCAGGGCTGGAGAGATGGCTCAGTGGTTAAGAGCACTGACTGCTCTTCCAGAGGACCCAGGTTCAGTTCCCAGCACCCACATGGTGGTTTGTAACCATCTATAACATCAGCTTCAGGGGATCCAACACACTCTTCTGGCCTCCAAAGGCACAAGGTATGCATGTGATGTCCAGGCATACATGCAGACAAAACACCCATACACATGAACAAATTAGATAAGTCTTAAAAAGATTGTCGGGAGCCCCTCCCTCTGTGCTTGCTGACCAGTTAAGTGCTTTCTTATGATGTGTTTGCTGCTGCCGGTCGCTCATTTTCCTGCCGGGCTGTCTGCTTGCTTTTTATCTACTTATAAAACTTTCTTGTTTGCTATTGCTTCTAATTATCCATTTCTCCTGTACAAGTTTGTACATTTGTCTATTTGAAAACTATTTTATTTTACTTTATGTGCATGGGTGTTTTGCCTGTGTGTTTATCTGTTTACCATGTAGATGCAGTGCTCACAGAAGCCAGAAGAAGGTATCAAATCCTCTGAAGTAGCATTGCAGATGCTGTGTGAGCTATCACGTGGGTCCTCTAGAAGGGCAGCCAGTGCTCTTAACCACTAAGCCATTTCTTCAGCCCCATGTCTATTGCTTTTATTTTTTCTTTTGCCATGTAAAACTTTAAAAAAAAAGATTTATTACATATACAGTGTTCTGCCTACACACCAGAAGAGGGCATGAGATTGAATTGTAGATGGTTGTGAGCCACCATTGGTTGCTGAGAATTGAACTCAGGTCCTCTCGAAGAGCAGTTAGTGCTCTTAACCTCTGAGCCATCTCTCCAGCCCCATGTAAAACTTTAAAAAAAAAAGCTGTTACGAGGTAAAATATGTCTATACTTTCATTTATAGCTTTTGGGTTTCCAGTCTTGGTGTATAGAGTACCCCTCCCTGTCTCTTTACCAAGCTTTTAGCTTCCTAAATTTTCAAGATTGTTATTGTCTTATTTTTTCACATTTGTCTTTAATCTATATAGAGTTCATATTTGTAAGTAGTATAAAATAGGAATCCAGTTTTATTTTCTTCCAGATGGAAGTTGACTTGGCACCATTTATTAAATAATCCATTCTTTTTCATGGAATTGAAATACCAACTTTGTCATATAGTAAATTCTCATATGTATACTTGGTCTATTTCTGGGCTCTCTATTTTATTCCACAGATCCATTTATCTATTCCCATGCCAATACCGAGATTGATTTAATTACAGAGATTTTATAGTTTGGTCTGACATCTGGGAAGACAAGTCTCACTCTTTATTTCTCCTTTTTCACATTTTTATTTGCCCCTCTCAAGTATTTATTCTGCTATGTAACTTTGAAATCATTTAATTCATTTTCCCCTCCAAATAAAACCTTCTTGTTATCCAATTAAAATCACATCAAATATGCACATTAATTCTGGTAAAATTGATTTTTCTATCAGTATTCTTTTATTATTTCCAAAGATATTTGCTGAGTACCTACTCCATGGCAATCTCACAGGGTAAAACAATAGACACGCATGGTCCCCTTTCTCTTGAAGGTCAAGCTACTCTGTTTATGATAAGTGGCCTTCCAGTTCCACTCTGGGATATTTACTCAGCAGAAAGGATTGCTGATATCCACCACAGGATAGTACAAGAACACTCGTAGCAGCTTTAAGCAATAAACAAGAAGGAAGGCACACTACTATTCCAATAGCAGGGATAGTTTACAGTGGGTAACCACACAGCCATGAAAAGCAATGAACTTCTGATTCCTGCAACAACATAAATGGATCTCACAGACAGGCTGAGCACAGGAAGGTAGACACGAGTATTTGGTAATTGCCCTTGTGAGAAGTTCAAAACCAAGCCTGTTTGTATAGAGAGAATAGTGCCTCCTTTGGGGAGGTAGATGCATATGAACGGTGAGGGGTCAACGGCACCTTCTGGGATGGCTTATGCTTTGCGTTTGACCTGACCAGGCATTATATGAATTCACATACCTACTTATTAAGTCATATACTTGAGAGCATTTTCCTGTTTTAAGTAGTATGTCAATCAAGACAAATAAGGATGAAAAACGAAATTTGTCGTCACGAAGGCTTTCTGAGGGTGCTGAGGATGAGTGGTTTGTGTGGGTCTCTGCCATCTGCATTCCCTCTCTGCAAAAATGACTTTCCAGTGCTTTCCAAGCTGGGCTTTTGCAGTCTTGAAGCTGCTGCAGCCAGTGATCCCACGATGATTTTCTAGCCTCTCTTCCCTTACTAAACTGATTAAAAAGCATCTTTGGGTGGACTACAGTATGGCTTGTAGACAGAGAAGCAACAGACTTGGGCCAGCCAGCTTCGACTCCCTCTCCCCAACTGGTCAATAAGAAAGCACGGGTTTTTCTGCCTAACCCCCAAAAGAGTTATAAAAGTTCAGTAAGTGCCTGGAAAGCAGGCACGACTCTGAGATGCAATCTGGATCACCCATTACCAATTTGCTTTGCTCACCCACCGTAGTGGCTGGGCCTTCTGCTTCCGAGGGGGAAATGAGCAGTTTGGATGCCTGCTCCCTCCTTCTCTCTCCTCCCATCTCATCCCCTCTCCTTTGTTCTCCATCAGCGTGTTCCCTAGTGGGGGGACGGTCTATATTTGTGGCTCTTTGGGGAGAAAACTTGGAGCCCAACTTGGGGTCTCACATGTGACCCCAAGACTGCACGCGAGAGACGTCGTCTGCGGCAGTCCTAAAATGCAGCTTGCCATGTGGCACTGCTGAGTTGCAGTTATTTCCTGCCATTTTGTATTTCTATCTCTGGGGTAGTGAGTGACTCAGGCTTTCCAGTTCAATGTGAGGACACATCCCACCGAGTTGACTGCCTGATGCTCCTGGAGGACATTCCTAACCCACCACTCCCCAAGTTATTAGAAGTCTAACCCTGAAATCACTAATCCCCAAATAGCCTCTGCTCTCTCAACTGCTGGCTTCCATGCTTTGATTTTATGCACATTAGTTCCCAACTCAAGGCCAAAAATTCTACCCCATGCAGAGCCACTTTCAAAGAAGAACCAATATGCTAGGACCGGAGGGGGATTTGAATAGCGGCTAATTGTCAGTTTGTCTAGTGAAAAGAGCTTCCTCTCCCCCGCAGCAGGCTGGTTATTTGTTAAAGTTTTCTGGGGTTTTGGAGCACCTCACTGTTAGGGGCAGTTGAAACTCAGCGGTTTTAATTATTAATCAGGTCAAAGGCGGATGACAATTTTTCTTCTCTTCAGGGGAGTGTCTCGAGAGTTCACGGGGGGGGGCACGCTCAGGCCCTTGTCCTGTGATGGATAGAAAGGGGAGAAGTGGGCAAATGATTGAAGCCAGATCAGTCTCGAGTTCCTAATGGTTCCTTACGAGACGCACTGTTTGGAAAGTCACGTAAGCTGCCTGTGGTCTCATTGTGAGGGATGTAGGTCTCTGTCCTTTCCGAGGATTGGTGGTTTTCTGAGTGGAACACCTCCAGGTCAGCAACACACGTGAACATATGTCCTGTTGTATGTGCCCTTGCAAACCAAAGCACAGAGGTGGAGACTCTTCATATGTGTCCACTCTGGGGTGTCAGCTTCCTCCTGGTGGCAGCGGGAAGGCCACCTCTTTGCTAAGCACACTGTGGAACAGGCATGAGGCCTCTTCTAGTTCTGGTCTGTAAAGTCTCCAATACTCTGACTGTGTTTGCCCTGCCTCCCCCCACATCTTTTTTGATCCCTAGAGATCACCCTTCTCCTTTTGGCTTGAGACCTCAGCTTGACAAAATCCAGAAAAGTCTTCCTGCCTGCCTATTCGTCAGCCATTCCAAACAATCCCAGCAGGCCGCTGCCTCTCACCCTTGTTGCTAGGCAGATTCCCTGGTTGCTAGGCCACCACTGTTTCTTCTTAGCCTGGGAAAGACATACAAATTTCCAGTGACCCACTGAATCTTCTAGCCGCCCACCCACCGGCAAAACGAGTAGATCCTAAACCTCATTGAGTGTGAACTCGGTGCCCAGTGTAGATCAATTTCAAATGTAAAAATAGTCAGCAAAGTCAAGGTATTTTCTTGTAGAGGTGACCCAGTATGCCGCATAGATGATGGATAGGCCATCTGGGGAGTTTCTCTGGGCAAGGGCCTGGACGTGCCCCCTGTGAACTCTCAAGACTCTCTTCTGAAGGGAAGAAAAATTTTCATCAGCCTTGACATGAACTTGGAGAATTTTCTCTGGTGTAAGTTCTGACACCTTCATCCCTTACTGGGCTCAGAAAACATCTTATGTATAACTATGAACAGTCCCTGGTCCCAGAGGTAAAAGAGTATTACGTTTGAAAGACTGAATTTACTAATATATAATGAGATTATCATATGGATCTAGAATGATTCTATAAGGATGTTGTCTTTGTTCTGTGGTTGCAGAGTTTTCAGGGAACAGGATATAGTGGTATTGATACCAGTTAAGAAAGATTTATGTATTTATAGCTACTTTTTAAATCTGTCCTACTATGTGTCAGGCAAAATACTGGGTGATGTACAAGATGACATTTAATTTCCCACATCAATTATGAGAAAGACAAAATGCTTAAGCCCATTTTATTAAAATATTAGCTCAGGCCCATCAGAGTGGTGAAGGAACAAGCCACCAACCCTGACAACCTGAGTCTGGTCTCAGGAACCCACATGGGGAAAGAACAGCACTGACGTTCCAGCTCTTCTCACCTCCACACACAAAATAACTGAAAAAAAATCTACTTTAAGCAGTTTGGGTTTAAATTGTTACTCTTGAGGGGTCTTGATCGGGTTCGTTTTCGCTTCTAATTAAAAAATTAAAAGGCAGAAAAGCTCTGGAGCGCGACAGGTAGCAGCAGGGAAAATCCCAGACAGGATCAGGCTTTGAGAAAAGTGTTTGTTAGGAGTGGGGAAACACACACAACAAGGCACAGAGAAAGATCTAGAAAAGCGGGCATGGTGGGGAATAGGGGGATGGAGGAACGAAGATCCTGGTCTGGTCTCTCAAGGGCTGGGGGCTTTAAAGGGTCTTTGGGGGGTCTCCCTCCCCTAAGTTAAGGTTGGTCACCTTAAACAAAGACAGGGAGCATGATAGGCCCACAACTTTTAGGTAAGCATGTTCTGGTCTGGCCTTGAACTTGTTAGACCAGTCTGCCAGCAGAAGGGCCTGGAAGAAAAAGCCTGCCAGGCCTTTGTCACAGGTCAGGGGGCTGAAGAAGAAGCCAGAAGTTAGCCATCTTCATTATCTGTGGCCCCTCTCCCTGTCTTCTTACTGGGAATATGTCTAACTCATATTGCTTCAAAATGACTTAAAAGGAGGCTGTTCAGCTAAGATGTAAGTGAACCAGGTTTTGAACCCAAAGCTGGCTTTATTGGTCCCAGCTGTCTGGGAATGTGCAGGTGTAGGTTGGAGGAAAGTTGGCTAATGGATACTGAGGTGCTGAATAGGGGTTTCCTAGGAACTAGGGTTTGTGTGTGGATGCAGGATTTGACTGAGTCTCCATCTTTGGATGGAAATTATAAGTATAACCCAGCATGCTTTACTCCTGTGGAGTTTCTTTGAGAGAAGGGCTTCTGGATTCTTGCTGGCAATGGGTAAATATTTGTGTCCAGTAGAGTGGTGGAATATAGGAAACTCACTCTGGTTCAGCAGACATCCAAATGGCATAGGACAGGCATTTTAAAGGACTGCCACTGCCTGGGAGCTCTGAGAGGGAGGATCCTGGGGACAGTTGGATTAGGACCACTGAACTCTGCAGAAGCCTGTAGAGCAGGGGTTCCTAACCTTCCTAATGCTGTGACCCTTTAACACAGTTCCTCATGTTGAAAATTATTCTCATGCTACTTCATAACTGACATTTTGCTATTGTTATGAGTCGTAATGTAAATATCTGGTACATAGATGGTCTTAGGCAACCCCTGTGAAAGGGCTCTTGACTCCAAGGGGTCACGACCCACAGGTTGAGAACAATTGCTACAACACAAAGAAGTCCTTCCTTATTCATCGGTCTAGGAGTACTCCTATCTAGGTGCAGAGCAGCAGGTAGTAAATCCTAGATTGGGGACCAGAGCCTTAGAGGAGCCTGGGTGGCGGGTTCTGAAAGCCAATGAGAGCACCCTGAAGCCTGGCAATGGAGTTGACCTCTATCTGAAGCTGAAATAAGAGCATGTCCCGAGCCACGCCCGGAGGAACTGAAAGTGAGGGACAAGAAAGTCTGGGTATCCTAAAGGATCGGTACCGGAAATGGTAGGGCTCTCATCTGGGTTGCCAGATGATGCCAGAAAAATCAGGGTCTCCCTCTTAACATTCTTAGTCTCATTAATAAAGTAAGGCAGAAGGGACTCAAACAGATGCTTGAAGACAAATTTAACTGGGTTTAAAAGAAAAGGCCAGGGCAGGCAAGCTGTAATCTTCGAAGCTGCCAGGAAGAGGAGCGTGGAGGAGAGAAAAGAGAGAGGGGAGGCCATGCTCATTAAGACAGCACAGAGGTCAGCCAGGACAGGCAGGGAGGAGGCTTCAGGGAAACAGTAAGGACACCCAGAGTCTTGGGGAAAGCATGCTTGGAACAGAGATAAAAGAAAAGAAAAAGTACATTTTCCCCCAAGTAATTTAGAAAAGCAGGCAAGCTAACAAAGCCTCATGATTGTGATTCAGGAATTCTGGGAAGGAAAAGTACATTATTTCATTAAAGGGGTAATTACTCCACCCATCTTTTTAGGATGACTGATGGTAAACCTGCCTTCCCGGGGCCCCCCTGCCTTCCTGAGTGGCGTCCCTTCGCCAGCCCGGAGGCTTTACCTTTGGTGATCAGTTAGTTCTCCCTCAATGGGCCTACGTTGCCACTCTCACAGATCTTTTTTTCTCCCTTCCTACCCTGCCTTTTCCCTCCCTTCTTTCCACCTTTCCTCCCTCCTTTTTTGGGGTGGGGCGTGGTGGAGGTTGCTGCAGGGAATTGACCTTGGGGCTTGCACATGCCCGGCAGTTGCTTTACCACTGAACTGTAACTCCAGCCCTCTTACTTTTTACTTTTGGTTTTGAAGAGAAGTCTCCGTTTCCCAGGCCAGCCTTGAACTCAGTCTGCAGGCCAGATAGGCCTTCCGTTTGTGATCCTCCTCCCTCAGCCTTCCAAGTAACTGGGTTATCAGGCCTCCGCCGGCAGACCTGCCTGGGCTCTATCCTTTTTCTTGCAACAAACCGTTCTGGGATTGGACGAGGGTTATTCGGGAGAATAATCTGTGCTCTGTACATTGTCTGATTCTCAGCTTTTGTAATTTAGTTTTTTGGCTTTTCCCCAGTTTCCTATTGAAGCACTTTCTGAACAATCTCAACCTTGTCTGGATGCTAGAAATTTGCCCAGCTTTGGGCCAAGACTGGGGTTCCAGGGCCCCTGGAAATTTAGCAGGATGGGGTTAGCAGCTGTCTCAACTGGATTTGTATGAAACATCTGGTGGAGTCAGGGCAGAGAGAGGTGAACTCCCGAGAGAGAGAGAGAGAGAGAGAGAGAGAGAGAGAGAGAGAGAGAGAGAGAGAGAGAGAGAGAGAGAGAGAGACAGCTGCAGTTGCTAAGGTCTTTCCTGCCTGAATCCTTCCATTTGGAGGCTGCTAGGCTGCTAGGCTGCTAGGCTGCTAGGCTGCTAGGCTGCTAGGCTGCTGGGCCCTTTCACCACAGAGTCTGCTGGGCCATCATAGAGGCTGCTGGGGCTCCAGCTCTTCCTACCTGGCTTTATCCATAAAGCAACAGACAAGTTAAAGTGAAGTCCTGTGGGCTGTAAACAGTGGGCAGGGACAGTGTCTTGGTGATGTTTACCTGCAAAGCTTAACAGCAGCTGGGGTGTGACTGGGCTGAGGGGAGAGAAGGGTGGATTACATCCCGAGCCACTAGACCGTGACTGTTAGGGACTTAGATCCAATCAGGGTACATGACATTCAGCTGAAATAGAAGAGAAGTAGAGGAATTTGGGCCACTTCTGTTATTTTAGTAACCCGAGAGTCTCTCAGAAATTTGTGAGTGGTCTGACTTGTGCCCACTTGGAAGGTCTTTTCCCACGTCTTCCTTTCTTACATGGGGGAGCAATCGTTTTTACCTTATTTTAATTTTTGCATTAAAAATGACGCAATAGCCATGGAAAGGCAATAGTGAGCTCGGTTGTGCTGGCCTTTTGGAAGGAAGGCTTAGGGACTTGGTGGGAAGACCTTTCCCCTGTCCCACTGATAATTTGCAGTCTTAAACTTGGTTCCTAGGCAGCTGTGGTTAAAGTGAAATCTTGATTCTCTTAGTAACTTGATGGTTTAGTTTAGGCCTCAGGTGGCTGTTCCATGAACTGCCTTGAAATTTAATCACCCAAATTTATTTCCTAGAGTGTTTTCACAGTCTCCTCCTCCAGGCCCATTAGTCACCATCCTGTGACCTGACAGAGGTTATTGAAACCCCTGTGGTTCTTCACACTAGATTTAGGGGTGCGGGTAACTCTGGAGGCAAGTTCTAACTTGAGTCACGGTTGGGTGAGTTTTCCCTCTATTGGTTATGAATCCTCTCCAGGGCATCCTGGAGACCCACAAGGAGAATACCTACCTCCTTTCTTCAAAGGAGAGGTGGTAATTTCTTCTAGAACTGGTATTCTCAGGCTAGGGAATATGTGGTCCTTTGCTCCTGGTCACCTGACTGACATTGCCCATCGTCAATGCTCATTTTAATAAAATGGAGATAATATATACATTTTAAAAATGTTTTACTTTTATCCCAGGCTGTCCTCAAATTTCCTACATAGCTAAGAATGCCCTCCAACTTCTGATCTTCCTGTCTTCGCCTCCCAAATGTTGGGATGACAGCCACCGTGTTCTCTGTGGTGCTGGGGACCAAACCCAGGCTCTCTATGCTTGTTAGGCAAGCTCTCTACCAACTGAGCTACATCCCTAGCCCAAGATAGCATACACTTTTTTCCTTAAAAAGGGGGGTACAGGGACCAGTGAGATGCTCACAGGCAAAGGGGCTTTGCAAGCCTGGTGACCTGAGTTTAATACCTGGGACCCACACAAAGGTGGAGAGAACCAACCCTACAGAGTTGTCTGTGACCTCCATATGCACACACAGGTACACACACCCACACCAATAACAAATGATTTTAATAAAGGAGTGCAAAACTAAACCAAAACAGAAGGGGTGGCCGTGTAGAGCCTAGCCCAGCACAGCAGGGTACAATAAATCTAGCTCCTCGTTTTTTTTCACTAGACAAGGCTTTCCTTTTGGAATCCTGGACATTTTATTCATCTGGTTTGGAAACATCCCTACAAAATTTCCTTCCAAGAATAGTTCCATAAATCAAGCACTTGGCTAGCTCTTTCTTCCAACTGAGGGCTTCCTCTCTGGAGTAGGAACTGTGGAGCTCCAGGGTTACTAGGCAATGAGCAGCGGATGTTATATGTAGCTAGCTGACAGGGGCTGTATAGGAGAGTCTGACTGTGTGACCTCCCCGGCCTGTTCCCCCAGGTCTGGACACTCCTACTGTGTGCTTGACTGGTCTCTGGAGGTAACTTCGCAGGGCTCCCTCCTCTCCTGCAAGCTATGCTGGACCAGTTAAAGTTTATTCTGTAGAAACCTCCACCAAGAAGTCAAAAGATGAGTTTCCTGCTCTTAATAGATAATTTTTATTGGTTTTGCAATAAACGTATGAAATAGAAACAATAGCAATAAACTATTGCAACAAGAAATCGAAAGGCTCAGGCCCCCAAAGCCCTTCCTGCCTCTTCTTAATGAGTCTCTAATTTATAGGGCAGCCAGTGGGCCTACTTTTCTTCTCCAGGCTTTGCAAACTCTTCCATCTTGGGGGCTCGGGTTCTCTGAGGCCTAGTGAACTCATTTTCGAGTAGTTGCTGTAAGGAAAGCTGGGACATAGTAAAGCCAGACAAGAGGAAAGGCACTGTCCTAGTCCTGTTTCTTCTGACTGTGAAGGTCTTTTCTCTTTGGCTTCTTATTTGTCACCAGAGGCTTGACTAGGAGAACAACCAAGATGGGAACTCATACTTAAATAGCCAAGGGCCACAGTTTAACTTAAGAAAAACATTGCATCTACTTGTTTGTTTTATGTGTGTGTGCATGTTTGTATATATGTGTGTTGGGGGTGGGTCACACACAGTGCATGTGTAAACAGCAGAGAACAACTTGTGGGAGTTGGTGCTCTTCCACTGCGGGGTTCCTGGGGAACAAACCCAGGTCACCAGGCTTGGCAGCAAGTGCAGTTACCCAGTGAACCTTCTCACCTGCTCTGCTGTTTAACTTTCGGAGAGCAGAGCGAGGGGGGTGGGTAGGCATAAAATACACCTGGAGTCTTGGCCAGGGGGCTTCGCCTTTGAAGCCTCTATCTTTTGGAATGTGTAGAATATTTTTAGTTCATGGTGTGAGTCTCAGAAAACTCAGCTCAGCATGCTCAACAGCACCATGAGGAGGAATGATATTGATGTCTTTGTAGATACTAATGAGACCTCCTCCGGGCAGTTCTCAGGGGCAGCTCAAGCGAGCTGGAAGCCCTGGGTCCCTGCCCCAAGGGGGTTCACTTGCTGGGTCACCGGCAGTGTCGGATGAGTGGTAGCTAAAGTCAGGGCTGAATGCTCCTCCTGACCGTTTGCCCTGAGGCCTGAGAGAACAGGTTGCTTGTGTTCCTGATCATGCCTCAAAGGAGGAGAAGGCCTCCTCAGCGCTCTTGGCTCAACAGCCAGAGAGAAAACAAGACTCCGTGGGGCTCCCAATACAGCCCTTCAGGGACTGGATAGCTCAGGGTCTGGGTGGGCAGCAAAGACCCTGGCAGCGCATAAAAGAGGACACAGATGGTCTTAACTGGAAGTAGTGATGTTTTCCACCAATCATGGCTGGACGGATACCCCATACTCCTTCCTGCCTGCCATGTCCTTCCGGTTCCTTCCTGTACTCTGGGCTCTTTCCGCCATGCTTCCATAAGGTTGGAGCTGGGGGTGAACCTTTCCTCGGAATCCCAACTCTCCGCTCACCCCTCATCTCACCCCCTCCTCTCAGGGGGCGTGAAGGAAAGACCGCTGACTTTGCAGCCCACAGGCCCAGCAAGTCCCCATCTCTGGCACGCTGTTATGCTTCGAGGACACAGGACTGTGAACTCGAAATTGTCTCGCCTTTGTCACCTCCTGGCAGGTCTTTAGAGCTCAGGGAAACAGTGGAGCGGTACAAATCGCAGTGGCGTGGTAAAGCCCCCCTTACTCCTGATGGGCTGCCTGACTCATATCCGTTTCCCTGGCAAAAAATAAGTTTTTGTTATTGCTGGCTTGGCAGAAGCACGGAAGAGTGCGCGAGGATCTACTGCCCCATGCATCACTGGCCAAATTGCCTGAGAAATCCCAGCTCTAGAACTTTTCATCGTTGGCTGTGATGTACGGAGCAGAACGGCAGCTCCATTTCCCCAGCGTGCGTCAGCGACGCTGGCACTTAGCAGATCCGCTCTGCTTGCAACTCCCAGCAAATATGGCCTTTCCTCTCTCTTCCCCTCCCCGTGGCCCTTTTTGCCCCTCACCCTTTATCTTTCCCATCCCCCTGTCTGCTCATCAACCCCCTCCCTGCCTCTACCCAGCAGAGCCATAGCTGGAGAATCAGGAGGAGGCCCACAATGTCATTTCCCCATCACTCTGCAGCCGATTCCACACTAATGTTCTTTTAATGCTGTGATGCTGCACTAATTAATAAGCATCCTGCACAGAGGCCTCACTCGACTCTCCTCCCCTCTCCTCCTCTTCCCTCCCCACCCCTCCCCAGCAGCAGGGAGAAGGCCTCCAGCCTGACATCCTGGCATCTGGCAGCAGAGAAAGGATTTCACTCCTCTACCTGGGCTGCCTGATATTGCTATGAGAGATAACTGTATACGAACCAATAATCTAGCCTGACAATCCAATTTACTGACCAATAGCGCACAATCCACCATGTCATCGGCAGTGGGGAGGCCCATAAATTAGTTCCTAGTAATTTATTCTGATCAATAGAATGGGCAAAGTCACTTGTCTCTTTAATCAAAGGCCCTCTCAGAGATGTCAGTGCAGGCTGCCGTGTGGGAGGGAGCCAGGAGGCTGTGGGTTCTTGGCATAACACCCCTCACCCTGGCTTCCAGAACCCAGCAGAAAGCCTCCTCCAAATAGGAACGGTGTGGGAGGCTTCTGTGGCCCATGCCTGTCTCAGGCGGGAAACACTGGTCTTCAAAGAAACCAAGGGCAGCAGTGACCCAGACTGTGGTAAACAAGTGTTAGCTCCAAGGACATCATATCTCTTTGGAATGTCCAGCATCTTCCTTCCTCCCTATCATAGGGAGCCCCAAGTCCTTGTACTGTCAGTAAAAGAAGGTTCCCAGACGATGGGAATGTGCTCTTCCAAAGCCTGCTGTGTAGATGTGTTCCCGCTTTCAGAGGCGGCTCAGCAGGACAGAGGGCTAGCTCTGAGCTTCAGTCCCTTCCTACAGCCGTTCTGCGTTTAGAGAGGAAATCCACACTGGGCCTGTAAAGTAAACAAGCTCTTATCTGTCTTATCTGGCTGTAGGAGAGGTCCTGTTCACACTCCTGCCCCCGGATGTCGCACATTCTTCAGAGGGTTGTCACCTGAGAGATTTTCCTTGCATGATAGCGTAATGGCTTTCAGCTTTCTGTTCCTCTCCCACCTTTGTACAGCTCACCCTGTCAGCCATCAGAAGCCCCAGTTCTTTTATGTGTGGTCTAAAAATTTCACAAAGGCGTGGCGGCATACTTCTGTAATCCAAGCAGTAGGAAGGCGGAGACCGGCAGACCGAGAGTGTGAAGCCAGTTCAGACTACATGGAAAGTCCCAGGCCAACCCTGGGCTCCATGGCAAAACCCTGTCTCAAATAGTAAAAGCATAATGCAATCATTCGGTCACCGGGAACTCAGTGTGTGTGTGTGTGTGTGTGTGTGTGTGTGTGTGTGTGTGTGTGTGTAATTTCCTTGAGTCAGGGTCTTTTACTGAGACTCTACAGCTAGGCTCCAGTGAGGGGCTGGAGAAATGCTGCAGAGATTGAGAGTGCTTTCTGGGTTCAATTTCCAGCACCCACATGACAGTTCAATTCCAGGGGATCCAATGCCTGAATTTGATGTCCTCATCCAATGCCCTCATCTGGCCTCCACAGGCACAAACATGCTATACATACACACATGCAGGCAAAACACTCATAGACATAAAAATAAATCTTTTTTAAAAAGATTTATATTTATCACGTATACAGTGTTCTGCCTGCACATATGACTGCACACCAGAAGAGGGCACCAGATCTCATTATAGATGGTTGTGAGATGCCATGCAGTTGCTGGGAATTGAACTCAGGACCTCTGGAAGTACAATCAATGCCCTTAAGCTCTGAGCCAACTCTCCAGCCCACATAAAAGTATATATATATATATATATTTTGCTTTTTTATTAATTTATTTTTTACATCCCAATCCCAGTTCCTTCTCCTCCCTCCTGTCCTCCTGTTTTCCCCACTCCTCTCCCCACAACCTCCCATCTGCTCCTCGGGTAAGAGGAGTAAGGGTAAGAGTTAGATGTTGTACCCACTGCCAGTAGCCTCGTATATTGTCCCAGCTGCACCATTTTCACCTATTAAAGGAGTGTATTTCGGTCTTACTCAGGTTCCACCTTTGCCAGACCTGAGTCAGTGATCTCTCTCTAGCTCGGGTCAGCTGATTCTGTGGGTTTCCCCATCAAGGTCTTGACTTCTTTATTCACATTATCGCTCCTCCCTCACTTGGATTGTACTCCAGGAGCTTGGCCCATTGGTTAGTTTTGTGAATCTCTGCATCTGCTTCCATCTGTTTCTGGAAGAGGGTTCTAGCTTCTCTGGGGTTGTGGATTGTAGGCTGTGTATCTTTTGCTTTATGTCTGGTATCCACTTATGAGTGAGTACATATTATATATGTGTCTTTCTCACTCAGGATGGTTTTTTCTAGTTCTGTCCATTTGCCTGCAAATTTTATGATGTCATTGTTTCTTACTGCTGAGTAGTATTTCATTATATGAAAATACCACATATTCTTTATCCATTCAGTTGAGGGGCATCTGGTTTGTTTCCAAGATCTGGCTATTACTAAAAATTAAAAAAAAAAACAACAGGCTGGGCAGTGGTGGCACATGCCTTTAATCCCAGCCATTGGGAGTTCGAGGCCAGCCTGATTTACAGAAGGAGTTCTAGGACAGGTTCCAAAGCTACAGAGAAATCCTGCCTCTAAAAACAAAACAAAATAACAACAGCAAAAACAAAAAGAAAGCCTCAGCGGTCTTCCTGAAGTGCTGGGTCACAGATATGCCATGTGTGGCTTTTTATGTGGATTCTGCATATTTGAAGTCGTCCGTCTCTCCAACCCAGTCTGGCCTCTTTTTGAGTCTTATATTCTATGTGGCTCTTGTGCATGTACACGCACTGCATCTGTATCTCTCTTCTGTTAATCTGTCTATTGTCAGTTCACTTCATAGGCTGAAATATTGACCCTTCAGAGGCAGGGTGAGGGAAATTCTGCTTCTGTACTAGCATGGTAGGTAAGAGCCAAAATGATTGACTTTTAATCCCTGCTCTGCCATTTCCCATTTGTGAGACCTGGGGCAAGCTGTTTAAACTATGACTCAGTGGGACTAATAACTCTCTACTTCAGAAGAGTAAGAGGAGTTAGTAACTTAATCAAAAGATACAAGTTTACTAAATTAATATTTTGAGGCAGTTTTATGCCACCCCATGGGTCTGAACTTGCTCTGTAGTCAAGGCACACTTTGAATTCCTGATGCTCCTACCTCTATTTCCTAGCTGGTGATATTACAGGCAAGCCTAGGTTAAATTTACATAAAATGAAATTAGCAAATGAGTAAGCAATATGCTTAGAACAGTACTGACACACAGTAAGGCTATTTTAAGTGTTTGTCAGTGTAAACATATCCACAGAGATCAAGGGACAATGTCATTGGGACTCTGAAGACAGGCCAAGTCCTTGAGATGTTCCATTTCCTGAGAACGCTCTGTCACCTCCCCTTCACTCCTTGTCCTCCTTGTCCAAATAGATAAAGACATCGTCAACTGCTTTGGAGCAGCAGAGAAACTCCACATGTTTTTCCCAAGGCTTGTTCCCTCCTCCAGGCCCCTGAGGTTGGCTATGCGCTGGCCTTGGGAAAGACCAGTCTTGCTCTAGCAAGTGGAAGGGAAGGGCAGCTGGGGTCGTGATGGCTGTAGCAGCGTGGCAAAGGACGCCATACTCTTTGGCATGAACAAGATGTAGAAGACAGCAGAGTTTTGTAATGAACACGAGGCAAAGGCTGGATATCTTAGGTCCTTCTCCTAACTCTGCCACTGACTGAGGGACTTTGACCAAGTCACTTCGGGTCTGACCTTGATTCCATGTTTGAGACAGAAAGGAATGGGAAGAAAAAACTTTCAAGTCTCCCACTCAGACTGTGGACTTCTGAGTCCAAGAAAAGGTCTGCTGGATTTTTCTCCGCGTTTCCTCTCCTTTGCCGTGTGCCCCTCTCTACCCCGTAACAATCTGAAAACCTTTAAACTAATATCAACATCAGCAATACAGGGAAATCTAGGATGTCTCAGGCTATTGTAGTCACTAGGTACAACTGACTTCATTCCTGAAACTGGAGTGTGGGAAGGACCACTTTCCTTAGATGGAGGTTTCTATGTCCCTCACCTTAATTGTGACTTCAGTGGCTTCTGTTCTGTCAAGGTCAAAGCCGGGACTTCTGATTGTAGGGAAGCTCTGGAGGCCTTTCTCATAATCCTACTCATTTTCATGCTAACGACACATCTCCATTGAGGCACAGTGAAGAAACAGCAAAATTCCACTTAAAATTCTAAGCTCCCATGACTGTCCTTGGACCCTGCTCTGGCCCCCATCCCCCTGTAACTGAGCTGGGCTGGAGGGCTGGGGTACACAGTCACTGGTGTGATGGGGCCAGGTTGGAGGCCTGAGGCCAGCCCAGGGTGGCTGCATGGCAGGTGGACACAGTTTCTGGTGAGCAGGAATCTGGCACCCTCTGCTGACCCCGCGGCAGGAGACAGCTGGTCAACCAAGCTACGGCTGCAGCCATTGGGAAGGGGGAAGGTGGGGTCTACGACTAAGTGGCAGCTTACTAGTCAAAAGAGCATTTCCCCTCTTTGAATAGATCATTTTTATTGGTTTTGCAATAAGCTTATGAGACAAGGACAATCGCAATAAACAAACTGAACAAGAAATCGAAAAGATGGCCCCGAAAGCTGTTCCTGAGCCCTTCACACCTTTTCTTAATGAGTCTCTAATTTATAACAAACTGATCACACCAGCACCTCCAGGGTTCTGAGGCTGGGAACTCATGGCCTCTGCCTGTGTGTGGTCTGTCACTTTTTAGGTGCCTGAGATGTGGTTTCAGAGGTGGCAGAGTTTCTGTAGAGTAGGAGGGAACATGGGTCCTGGGAGTCTGCAGTTAGGCCCTGCTTTAGTCACGGCTACCTCTGTGCGTCCCTACCTTAGATCTCTGTGGAATGGAGGAGGCTGGCTCTAGGGAACCCCACTCACTCCAGTCCTGTGCCCAAGCCCTCTCACCAGCCTTAGGCTGGTGATGGAAGCCAGCTTCTTTTGACTTCCAGACTGGTGCTTTATATGGAAGGCTGTGATGGCTTGGGCTTCCACTGTCCTCAGGAAGGGATGAGGTACTGGCAAGGGGCTGAGTCTTTTTGCTCCTCGAGGTTAGAGGCTCTGCCAGGGTAAATCCATGCCTTCCCATGTCTCACCCTGCAACAGGTTAAGGCTGTAAGGAGGGTAAACACTCCCTTGCAGTCTGGCTATGCACGAGGCCAGGGTTTAGTCTCTTCCTGGTGGGGTGACCTAGGGAAAACCACATCTCTTCCTTCAGCTCTCAGCTCCTGGCTCAGGGTCAGTTTCTGTCAGGTGAAGGTTATAGAAGACCACGATTCTATTTCTGCCCTAGACTGAAGTTCCCTCAGGCATTCCCTTTCTCCAGTCCTGTATGTCACTAAGTGGAGACTCTTGTTAAGGTAGCTGTCCCCTCTCCTGACCCTGCAGGATGTCCTTGCCAGCCTACTGTGAGCTTCTCGACAGCTGAGCATGGAGGAAGGCTTCCAGGGGTGGGACCTGCGGTTCTGACCAGGCTAGGACCATGGTTCCCTCTGTAGGGGATCAAGGGACTCATTGAGATGCCTGCAATCCTTAGAGGTGGCCACAAGATGTCAGTGCCAGGCCATACAAATGGCTTCTGTCCTACAAGGCCTGGGAGGAAATCAGACAGCAGGTAGGGAGGCAGTCAATCTCAGCCCTATGCTCCTCTCTCTCTCTCTCTCTCTCTCTCTCTCTCTCTCTCTCTCTCTCTCTCTCTCTCTCTCTCTCTCTCCCTCCCTCCCTCCCTCCCTCCCTCCCTCCCTCCCTCCCTCTCTCTCTCTCTCTCTCTCTCTCTCTCTCTCTCTCTCTCTCTCTCTGCCTCTCTCCCCAAACTGTTGACAGTTCTCTGTATCTCTGTCTTGTTCTTGATGTTTTGTTAGGAGGGTTGAGAGTGGGTTTCTGAGACTCCTTGGCATCCTGCTCCAGGATGATGTAGACACCCCCCTTCCCCGTTTTGTGTGTGTGTGTGTGTATGTTCAGGTCATCCTCAAAAGATAAGGCATTATCTGTATTAACTATAAAACTAGAGTTTTTTAAAAATAATTTTTCATCATATAGAAATGATAAATGTTCCGGGAGGTGGTGGTGCACGCCTTTAATCCCAGCACTCGGGAGGCAGAGGCAGGCGGATCTCTGTGAGTTCGAGACCAGCCTGGACTACCAAGCGAGTTCCAGGACAGCCTCCAAAGCCACAGAGAAACCCTGTCTCGAAAAAACCAAAAAAAAAAAAAAAAGAAAGAAATGATAAATGTTCAAAGAAATAAATGCATATTTAAACCATATTTAAACATTTTGCAGCAAATGCGTGTATTGAACATTAATGTTGCATGCTGATATGTACAAATTTTATGCTTTAGTCTATCAGTGAAATAAAAAAACAAAACAAAACTGGGAATGCTAGCTTTAGGGCTGCCTGCGTGTTGTGTGTGGTGCTGCAAGTATTAGTGTTTGGACAGACAAATTCAGATCTGGAAGGTAGGTGGCCTTACAAATGTTCCTGTTCTACTTGGTCATGTGACTTATGTCTATGATCACAGAATCCCTGCACTCAGAAGGCTGAGGCAGGAGGATCACCAGAAGTTGGAGGTCAGCCTGGATTACATAGGGAGCTCCAGGCTAACCTATGCTACATGATGAGACTTTTTAAAATGCAAGAGAAAGGCTGAGAGGAGGGAGGGAGGAAATAGCCCAGCCAAGCTTCTGGTTTTATAGATGTGGAAACTGAGGCCCACAGTGCAATTGAGCTATCCTATGGACCCCCAACTCCTGCTTTCAGCCTTGCATGGGTGCTTCTGTCTAGATGCCTTGGTCTTGGTGGTTTACTTGTTAGAAAGTTCTCAGACTTCCCTCTGCCAGCAACTTTCTGGACAACATCAGAAAGAAATACAGAGAAGGCAGAGATGGAGGGAAGACAGGAAAGACCCTAGCTCGGTGTCTCACAGTGGCGGGTGTGGACGCCAAGAGTGACCGTGTCTCCCCGCAGCAGATCTGCCTACCTGCACCAGGTCTGAGTTTCCCCGTTTGTGTCTGAGTGAGTCCAAGACCCGTCCTGAGTATCCTTTCGGAGGAGAAGGCTTTGGGCTAGCATTTTGGGAGCCAAGGTGTATCATGCCTGCAACATATGGTATAACCCTGAGAGAGAGAGGCTGTCCCCTCTCTAGCTTCTCTGCCCCCCCAGACTGTCTCCCCACAACCCCAAGGGTTTTGGTGTCCCTGCCCCAGCAGCAATGAAATTCTTTATCGGTTGAGGCACCAGCCCCCGTGTCGGGATTTCAAGGTTCCTGTCGGTTCCATCCATCTTCCGGGGCCTCCTGGTATTAGCATTGATCTACAGGGGAAATGGAGAGCGCGGCTGGGTTATTACGCACCCGCCCGCCTTCCCTGGGCTGTGATTGAGTGCACACAGAGAATTTTTGAAACATGGCCACCCTAACTTATTCTGTCTTCCTGCCAATAGCGTGGCATGGGTCCAAATTACGGGTCGATACCAGCTGATCTTTTTATGTTAAACTGTGATGAAGTTGCTTCTGTGTGGAGATGGGATTAGGCCCTGGGCCCTCATTTAATGGAGAACTTTTGGGATGGGAAAGGGGGAAATCCCAGAGTGGTCAAGGGGAGTGGTCAGCCAGGCATAATGTTGGGCGGGGTGGCTGAGTTTGCAGTCTGCCACAGGCTTGGCTCTGGGCCTGGACTGCACAGCATGCTTGAGGGGCATCAGAGCCAGCTGTCCCGGGGCCCCTAAGCTCCCTGATTTATTCCCTGAGGTTCTCTCCACACCAGGGACCCTCAGCTCCCCATCAGACCTACTAGTGGGCCAGCCAGTCTGCCCTACAGAGGCCCCTCCTTGCTCCCTTCCAAGGATAGAATTCCATTTCCCTCCAGCCCTTCCCACTCTTTCCCCCACCCCCACCTCTACACACCTGCACCATCAAACGGGTTTGTCTTTAACCTCCAAACAGGGAACTTTAATTAAAGAGACAGTGACCCCTTTTATGAGTTTGGTCGAGTTGGGTTTCAGGGCCCTTGTCACTAGCGGCTCACATAACGCTAACAAAAGCTTGCAGGCCCCAAGAGGAGCAGTCTCCCTCATAGACATTGCAAAGGGGTGCAGGGTAGCTATGGGGGGAGGCATGGGAAGAGGGAGCCATCATAGGGCCAAGAGTCTCAGTGACTGAGTCTGTGAGTCTGGAGTTTAAGGGGGTGAGCTAGGATCCCAAGGTCACTGACTGTGACCTTTGGAGTTTAATCTCGAAAAGGGACACCTTGTGGATCCTAGCAGTATGGTGGTAGCTCCCTGTGTCTGCATCAGCTTCCAACAGGGCCTCATATGAGTGTTCTGGGCCCTTATCTCACCTGCTTGTTGGTTTACATTCTTACACTATAAAACTGGAAATAATTTCCCAGAGGAATAGACTGGATAGAACTCACTCTAAGAATAGCTATTTTTTCTTACATATTTAAGGAAAAGTGACTTTATGATAAGACATGATTGCTAATAACTATAATGACAGCACTCAACATATGGCACAGGATATGAATTCTGTGTCTGGAGGTTCTGATGCTGACAGCGCACACACGGCTCGAAAGGAAGTCGCTCCTTCCTATGCAGGAGTCAAATTCAAGCCTCCATGTGCCTCCGTTCGCCATTTCACCCCCTCCCTGTCTCCCCCAAAGACCCCAAGACCCCCACTGTTGTTGGGCTAGTGTTGAGTTTGAAGGGCCCTTATCTTCTTCTTAATCACCCCCTAACTGTTGATTTTTAACCAAGGGCTTCTCCAGGTCCTGTACGGGATGTTTGCTCAGTCTTTGATCTGGTTCTTTGATATCCTTTGTGAATTCTTTAAACTGGAGAGAGTGCCCAACCTGACACACTTATTCATTCAACAAACTTGGGCTGTTAAAAGGAATCATTGCAAAATTGATTATTTCCGTCAGGGAGGGTTTCCCCAAAGTGGGGTACACGCCCATCAACCAGAGGCTGATAAATTTTCAGTTACCTACTTGAAGAATTAGTCGCCTAAATGACTTGTTATGACAAACCTAGGGTTGAGCCCAAAGTAGCCTACTTCTTAATTTCTTCTGCTATCCTGATTCCCTGGCTAGCTCCATCCTGTGACTCGTGTACTGGTCAGACAAAGACACTCAGGTGTCATATGAGGTAGACACAAATGTATGTGTTTGTGGAGATGGCACACAAACCAGCACTAATGTCCTGAGGCTGCCCCTTCCTATAAGTGGTCTGCCCCTGTACACACAGAGCATAACCTAGGCACGTGAGCCGTGTGTCTATGTGTGTGTCTGGGAGTGCACACACCCACAGAGAGAGGTCACAGCCTCTTCCCTGCTCTCCAGAGGAGGGATCTGGAGGCCAGAGGGGTTGGGGCATAATTGGTTTTGGCATTTCCTACCTCCGCTGTCCGGGAAGCTCTCTCTGTTTCATCTACAGCCTGATCAATCCCTAGTCATGTGCCTTTCCACATGGACGGCCGCGACCCCCCAACACACCACGCTCTCAGAAACTTCGTTAGTACCATTAATCTGCTGACCCAGGCAAATGGCCATCTCTTCCTGCAACCCAGTCTCTCACCCCAACCCCGAGACACCCCCGAGCCGGCAGAAATACTCTCTCCAGTTCAGTTTATACCGCCCCGCCCCCACCACTTACTGACTATCTATCCTCCTCTCCCTCCTCCTCACGCCTGTCCACTAAGCCTTTCTCAAATGTGGCATTTTGTTTGTTTAGTTTATGTTTGCCGCTAGTACCTGGAAGCAAAATGGGTCCCATGTGCTTGCTGCTTCGTAGCAGAGGGTTCGGGTCAAGCTCTGGCTTTAGGACGCATCCAAGGGAAAAACCGTAGCATGTATGGCATGCTTACAGTATACAGACATTAGTTTAGATGCCTTTACACAGGCTATCCAATCCTCAGTACCTAAGAGGGAAGGGTGATTTCCTGCACATCTTTTAAAATTGATGTTTGGTTTTGAGACAGTTTCATGTAGCCCAGGCTAGCCTCAGACTTACTATGTAGCTGAGAACCTTGAATTTCCTGTCCTACTTCCTCCAGCCGCTGAGTGCTAGATTCACAGGTGTGTGTCACCACATCTGGTCTTACATGGGGCGGGCGTCACACAGGCTCGGCAGCCACTCCACTGGCTGAGGTCCATCCCAAGCCCTTGTCTGCTCTGTGTTCTTGCCTCCCTGTGTGTCACATGTGGAGGTCAGAGGGCAGCTTGCAGGAGTTGATTCTCTTCTTCTACCTGGTGACAGGTCCTGGGGATCAATTTCCGGTGGTGGGGCTTAGTGGTTAGTGTTTTCATGTGCCGAGCCACCACCCAAGCCCCCAGATTGTTTTGTTTTTGTTTTGAGACGGCTCGTAGTATATGGTCTAAGTTGTCCTAGAGATCACTATATGTCTCAGACTGCAAACTTCCCTCAGTATCCTATGTGCTGGGGCTGCTGGCGTTGTCACCACGCCTTGCGCTAGTTCCCCCATTTAATGGGGAGGAAGACAGTGTGTGTGTGTGTCTCCCTCCCGTCCTCTTCCTGTCTGCCTAGAAAGGGTCCATGATGTCCAGCCCCTGCTGTGTCCTGGTGCCAGGATACACTGTCTCAGCTGGGTCCAACCTCACAGGAGATGGCCCCGCGTCTTCTCTGGCCTCTTTGGTTGATGCACTGGGTCCATTGTCCAGGCGGGAACAAAGACTAAGGATTTAAGCCTAGTGACCAGGCAACTCTACCAAGCAGAAAAGACTGTCCCCCCTCGAAGCTGGGCCCAGCCAAGGGGGGGGGGCGAGGGGGCTGGGAGGGGGACCTGAGAGAAAGGGGACGGGGAACCTTTCAAAGTAACTAATTAAAGGTCCTTTGCCTGCCCCCTCCCCCGGAGCCTAATCTCTTTGGGGCAGTAGCCAGACAATGTGCCTGCCACCCTGCCCCCTCACTCGAGTTTTAAAACAAGAGACAACTTGAAGTTAATGAGCGCCACCTGACGGGGGTCCCCTAATGAGAGGGGGCTGCTGGGCAGCTCACACATTCACTGGTTCCATGAATAGCTCCCCTAACCCCCTGAGTTTTATTCAACTAGGGCTAGGGGTAGGGGGCAGAAAGGGGAGCACGTGGACAGTGGTTTGGTGCAGGAAGGAGGCCCACCTCCCCTCCCCCATGGCCCATGCCCAACTCTGAGGCTGAGCCTCATCAGGCTTTGGCTTGAGCTGGCTGAGTGCCTCAGGGCCAGCCATCTCTGCTCCTATGCCCTTGGTCACTGACATGGGCTGTTTGCTTTTCCAGACAGGGGCCTGAGGCAGAGGAAGGATATTTGGCTTGGTGGTAGGACCAGAGTTCAGGAGGCAAGAGACTTCTGGAAGTAAATCGGAAAACCTTTCTTGGACATTGGATAGTTTCTTACCCATATAACTCCCCAAGTCTGGCCTCATCCCTGAGTCTTTCACCTCTAATCTCTGTTGGTCTCTCACCTTTGATGTTTCCCTTTCTACTTCCCTAGGTCTGGTTCTTCAGGTCTTATCTTCCTCGGAACCATCTGTGGCTCCTTGGTCTCGAACCTTCTGTCCCCAGCCTAGGTGGTGAGCTTGGCAGCCTTCTTGGTAGGTTCATGGGTCTCTCTCCTGAAAGGGCATAACATATGAGGGTATGCACAGCCTAGGGAAGGGTGAATTGGAGGACTCTTTGGGGACATCTGGGGGAAATGGGGAATAGCTCAAACTTTCTACTTTTAAACTGTTGTTGCTTTCTGTTCCAGAAACTATCCCTACATTGACTGTTCATCTTAAACGTTAGTCCAGCCTTCACTGCAGCCTGTGGTGGGACTCAGGGTAGAGGTTGGACTCAGGTCTTTCTGCTCAGGTAGAGACAGGGTACCTGATCTTTGCTCTCAAACCAAATAATAGCCATCAGGGGTTCCTTGGAATTCCCTCCTCCATTACCCAAGAAAGGCAAAAGCTGAGGGGGTAGCATTCTGAAAATCCAGTGTAGCTTGAGGTGGAAGAAAGGTATGGGGGGTCTCCAGCCAGCAGAACTTCAGACAGAGGTGACTAATTTCCAAGTTACTCATGGTGAAAATATCACATTTCATGCTTTGTTGCCGATTCATAGAAAAATCCTATTAAAACTTGGTGGATTATTTATACAGTTTAAACAAATGATGATCAAATATTTTACATGTTTTGAAAAGAACCTAGAGTTCTGCTGCCTGCTTGCACATCATCCATTCTGTGGCAGACTTGTATACTGTGTGTTTTATGAGTGGGTTGAGGTAAGGGAGAAAGCTTGAGGTGGTGAGCTGGTGTAGCTGTTCTGTCCAGCAGGGGACGCCCTCTCCCAGTGTCAATACCCCCTTCCAAGACCTCAAAGCCCCACAGATGAACAATGATTTCATATACCCTTTTTGTTTGGTCCTCACAACTCCTGGACCTGATTCAAGTCCCCCACGAGGAGCATCTGTAGGGCTTTGGTAATATGGTACTGAGACTTTGCGGCTGGATGTATACAACACCAGTACTCATGAGGCTATGTGTCCAAGTGTGTCTGTGCGTGGGGTTTGTGAGTGTGGCCATGGGTGCGGCGTGTCCCTGCTGACCGCTGCTATTTCCCTACTTCTTAGTCAAGGCCAAAGGTCTCTGTCCTCCCACAGACCAGGCCTCTTGCACACACATTCGCGTGTGCACACTCAAGCACACAGTTTGGCTGTGCATGGAGGTCCCTCTATAAAGTAGGTGTGGAGGCTCGTGGGCATGGTGGGCAGAGGTAGGTGGACAGAGAGCTACAGGTGTCCCTTTCTGACAGACTTAGGCACTCCAGTCTGGGAAGCATGAATCTCCACCCCAACTTTAAAGAACTCTCAGGAACACGCTGAGTTTGTTCAACCCTACACTGTGACCCCCCCCGCAAGCCCCAGAGAAAGACATTGTAAGTGGTTGAGCCCCCATCTGGTCAGCCTAGAGGTTCATCGTGGGAACTTGGGTCTAGTTTAGCCCCAGGAGTTGGATGGGCAGACTGGAAGGAAGGCTGGGGGCCCCTGAGGCAGGGACAGAACAGTCCTACTTCAGGTCCCGCGGCTTGTCCCTGCCCGCCAGGTCCTGTCTCAGCAGTTTTATTGCCACAGGGAGATAACGCCTGCAGGGAAGCAGCTTGTTCTGAAGGAGAATGTGCAACCCCAACCCACCCCCATGGTTCAGCCTCAGGGGCCAGGCCTGGGCCTAGCTTGATTTCCGGCCAGGTGGATGGATCTCCAAGGGGCTCAGCTGGGCTGACCCCAAAGAGGCCACTGACACCACTAGCCCTAGACAGTCCTGCATGGAGGGGGGGTCAAGGCGGGAGGGGAGGGTAAGCTTCCTCCAAGGAAGAGGAGAGAAAGTTTAATTGGGCAGACAGGGGTGCAGGTGGAGATCTGGAAACAGTGGAGGGTGAACTGTCTGCCTCTCTGGGCATCCCCGGCAGAGCAGGGAGGAACGGGAGTCTCTGAGGGCACCTAGCCCAGCGGAGCTCTCAGTGCTGTTGGAAGTGTTGGTGACTGTGTGAGGTCACTGTGTGATTCCTGTTGCCATTTCTGCTGTTTGCATGCAGGTCATTCCACAGCAGCAGAGCTTCCCAGAGCTGAGCAGCTAGGTAAGGAACAGGCCCAGCTGAGGGATATTCAACCATTTCCTCAGGGGAAGCCTGTCTATCTATGCCTCTGTCTCTGTCTCTGTCTCTGTCTCTGTCTCTCTCTCTCTCTCCTTTTTTCTTTCTTTCACCCCTTCTCATTCTTTTGAGACAAGGCCTTGCTATGTAGCCTAGGCAGTCTAAACATCACTATTCTCCTGCCTCAGCCACCCCAGTGCTGGGATCACAGGAGTTCCTTATCTGTTCTTGCCTTTTTTTCTCCCTGGGTTTGGAGCCGGGGACAGCAGTGAGTCCTGAAGACACCCATGGAGGAGAACTCGGCAGCCGGGCCCACAGGAGCCACCCCGCCCTCACCGTCTTCACCAGCCTGTACTTTATTAGAATTTATACGTTGCCCCGATTGAGGGGGAAAATAATTAACATCCCTACAAATATATCGTAAACAAAATATTTATTAGAAATAAATAACTCATTTATTTTACATATTTCATTTCAACAATAACATTACCCAATTTATCATTTAACATTTTTGCAAGACAACTTAACGACTACTTATTAGCATTTCCATTTTTCACCCGCGCACCATAAAGCACGGGCGCTCCCCAAATGGCCTGGCACAGGCCGAGCCAGGAGTCTAGAAGACCCTGGGGAGGGCTGTGGACCCCCTGGCCCTCCCCAACTCTGACACACTCCAATGTATGGACTACTGACAGCCGACAACAAATGCATGTGTTCACCCTATGTATTCACCCTCAAACACAGACACCTTCTTCCACTTAAACAGAGTGCGCGCCTCCTCACGAAGCAACGCCCCGGAAGAGACACACACTGTTGTGCAAGTTCATTTCTTGACTCATTCCAGATACTTGCGTTCACTCAAGCCTCCACTAACACACTCACATTTACACACATGGGTGTACACGCACACGTGCACATTCATACGATTGCCCCTGGTCCACACTCCACAGCACACAGTCAGAGGCTTTTGCACTGTGTTCACCTCAGATTTCACATAGCGGGGTACAGAGAGGAATAGCCATCTCTCCATCTGCCCCTGTGGAGTGGGATCAGGCACGGCATAGCTCCCCTGGTGGGACCTGAGACCCCCTCCCCCACCCCAGGTCCTACCTGGGACTGTTTAGGCCTCTGTCTGTGTTCCTTTCTGCCTCCCTAGCTCAGCAGGGACTCCCTGGGACCAAGTGCTCATGTTCATTTCGAACTTCAGCCTAGGTTCCCCACTCCCAACCCCCAAATGTGTCAACTAGAAGTGTATGAGGACCAGGCTTCCCTTAGTTGCCTGGGTTCTGGGTTGGGAATTTCAGCCTGGGGCTCTGCTCTATAATCCTGGGCCTGGGTGAAGTGAGGTCAGACGACCTGCAGATATTCAGTGTGTTTGAGACCCCCCCTACCTCCCCAAGGTCAAGGCTGACCCCCCCCCCACTGCTTCCTTCCTACCCCTACGACAGAAGGAGAGAAGGGAGCAGGGAGAAGGTATCCAGATGGCAGTCAAGGCTGGAACACCTTATGTTCCTACCTCCAGAACTGATCTGGGGTCTGGCAGGTTCCCTGGATCAGGATGTCTATCAGGTGCCACCAAATGCCAATGGAATCAATCTGTACCTCCCCCACCTCCTTCTTGATTCCTAAGCAGTACACATCCTAGCATATCTGTGCAGTCTCAGGCTGAGGAAACAGATGGGTGCACACCCCTTGAGGACACACATACATGTGTACACATGTGTGCATCACTGTGAATTCTTCCTGGCCAACTCACCCCGCTATGTTCAGCCAGCGTCAGCTCAACCTGTGGTAGATCAGATACTTGGTGGGTGTTGAGGCTGAGAAATTCCCTCTGAGTGTGTAGCTTCTGGGAGGTAGAGGTAGGAGGCAGGGCAGGGGGCAGGAGGCCCTTTGGAGTCAGCTTAGCCAGGGGCTGGGGGCTGGGGGGCTGGGGGCTGGGGGGCTGGGGGCAGGGCCCATGGGGAGCACACACAATGGCTGGAGGTTGGAGGGTCTGAAACTGGAGACTTTAATAAAAGCCACTGACAGCAAATAAAGCTACCAGGGGAGTCCCATTACCCACAACAAGGACCCTTTGTGAGCCAAGCGGGGCTGCCCTGACCCTGCCTACCCTCCATCCTGGCCCATCCAGCTCAGTGTCCCTCCAGCAATAACAGCAAAGCGCTGTATGCCCACACAGTATGCCTGCAGGATGGAAACTCCTCTCTATGTCTACCACGAGTCAATCGCCTTTGAGTCTGATGCCTCCAGATGAAACTGTGTAGTCCAAAACAAGCCCACTCAGAAACTTGCTGTGGGCTCCACTTGCCCAGCCCAGTGGGAGGTTGGGGTTGGTGGTGGAGTGTGGTATCCATGGATGCTTGGTCTTGATGTAGACCCTGATATAGTCCTTATTGTCTTTAACCTAAAACTCCCATGCCTCTCTGGGTCCCAGGACTCATTCCAATACCATGATGTGTCACAAGGCTGCGCACTAGGGTCATGGAGACCTGACTGAGTCCTGGAGCTGTCCGTCACTTACTGTTCAACCTTGAGTGAGTCACGGTCTCCCCTCTGAGCCTACGTTGCCTTCAAAGTGGGGTTGATTGAAAAGGATCCCACTTGCAAACTTTAGAAACCCCCTCCCCCCAATGATGGCTATCATAACAACTTAGCCTTAATTTGGAACCAAACTGTGACTTGTTCATTGACTTCCAAGCAGGTCGGAGTCCTACTCTGAACCCCATCTTAACTGCATGGCTAAGGCGACAGGCACCTCCACAAACAGCTGCTCTGTGGAACATCTTCTAGCTTTTGACATCAGCCAAGAAGCTCATTCGTTGGTGGAAGGTTTAGAAGCCATGTGGGGAAGAGAAAGTTGGGGCACTTGGCTTGGAGTTTGAGTAGACCTGGAGGCGAGCCGAGAGCAGTCCCTTAGCTCGGATATGTTGGGAGTGAGGAGAGGGACATTTCTCTGAGGTTAGGCGCCAAAGCAAGAGGTAGAAGGGTGCAACCCCACAGGATTCGGGGTTGTCACTTTAAGGGCGAGGTGGGCCCTGAGATGGGCACCACCCACGGTGACAAGATGGGGTCCGGCCATCACAAGTCCCTCCCAGTCCGGCAGGAGGGGATTCTGGTGCTGGGCGGGGAGGGAGATTAGGAGGCGCTCTCAATTGCCTTAATGGGCTCTAAGAGGCGGGATCCTATTACAGCTCGGGGTGCCCCGGGGTGCCTTGCTGGGAAGACAAGCTAATCTGCCATGCAAATTAAATCCTGCCTCAAGACGCAAGGCCTGCTTAATGTGATCCATTACACAGTTTACTTGTTTATATCTAATATTGGAACAGGCAGCCCGGGCGGGCGGCAGCGGCAGGCGGAGCGGCCCAAAAGCAGGAGAGTAAATTACTAGCAAAATGAGCTTTTCCAGCCTCTGCCGCTGCCGCCACCCGCGCAGGCCGGGCTCCGGCGTCCCGGGCAGCCCCCGCCCGCCCTCGCGCCCGCCCGCAGCGTCCCCTCGCGCGGCTTGCTGTTCCGTTTTCTCCCGGTTGGCCTTTGAGTCTCTTTCTTCTCTTTGTCTTTCTTGTTCCTCTTCGGTCCCTTGACCACTGTCTCTGTCTCTGTTTTTTCGTTCTCTTTCTCTCTAGGTCTTGGGTTCAGCCTCAAGCCTCTCCAGGCTGAATCAGATTCTGTCTTGGCTTTCTGTCTCTCACTTTTGGCTCTCTCTGGGTGATTCCAATGTCTTCCCGCAGCAGTGATGGACACTTGGGTCTCTGATGATGCCCTGTGGTCCGGTGTAGGGAAGTGGAGACTGAACTCAGCATTCCTGGCCTCACACACCTGCACGTGGCCCTGCAAGGTGGGCCTGGGGATGCCTGACTCGGGCTCAGAGAGCAGAGCTATTTTATTAGTGACTCTGTCCTTGGCCGCGAGGGTGTGTATCTGGAAGGTGTTACTCTGGCTCTGTGTGTGGCTCCTTATATGTGTCTGCCAGGGTGGGTATGAGTGTGCATCAGAGACCTACTTGAGAGAGAGAGAGAGAGAGAGAGAGAGAGAGAGAGAGAGAGAGAGAGAGAGAGAGAGAGAGAGAGAGAGAGAGAGTGTGTGTGTGTGTGTGTGGTGTGTTAGGGGTAAGTCTTAATAAACTAGAGAATTTGTCTTCCATCTCTTTTCCTGGACTTCCAACACCTTCTGTCCAGTTCCATGTTGGCATGAAGTCTCAGGACCTTCCTTTTCACTTCCTGGCTGACAGCCGCCCTCTTTCTGGCTCTTGGCACAGCTCCAAGTTGTCCGTGCTCCCAGGACTACCTGATTGTTCACCACCTGTGTCTGTGGTGTGAAACATTTTCCTTTACTGTGGCCTCTCACCGTGGCCCATATCCTCCGTGGAGATCACCTTCAAGTGGGAAACCACCAGGCCTGAGTCTGCACCGAGTCAGAAGCAGGCTGCAAAAGGATGAAAACAACGAGAAGAAAAAACACCAGAGAGCCAGACACTCAGCACAGAGGTTGTGGTAGACACGGGATAGACACTCAGGACTCACACTGGAGAAGAGACACAGGTTGGGAAGGACAGAGTGGCTGAGGACCTGTCACTAGCAATCCATGCTCAAGCTCACAGGGAGTCCAGAGCTGTCACCAAGGGGTCATTTGATTAAAGCTGGGGGTCCAGGAAGTGCTACCTTGAACCTGGACATGACAGGGCACCTGTCCTGTGGCCTCATGCTGAGACACGAATGAATCCAGCTGAAGTTTCTGGACCCCTGGCTGGGCCTTTGGTTCTGAGGGGATCTCAGGCCCAGAGCAGGCAGGGCAGAGAAGTGTCCACAGCCGTGACTGTGCACAGATGCTACTCTAGTGCCGGACCTGCTCAGCACACACACACCCACTCGCATGTCACGTGCCATGCTGGAGGCTTGCCAGTGAGGTTCCCTGGCTTTGGTCCATAGTCCTGAGCTGGGACCCCAGTCCCCTTTATGGCTGTGACTTCTGAGGAGTTAATCTCCAGCTTTGTAAGGGCCTTGGCCCTTTCAGGTCAGTGAGTGGCAATGACCCCACTCTTCAATCCCAGTCATCCGGACACCTGGCCCCCCATTTCTTTGGATCCCCATGAATCTCGAATGCCTGGGTTCTTTGACTTTGGTGGACACGTCTTCTTGCCCCTGACCTCTGGCCCTGGCTGGGTGGGGAATCTGCTGAATGGAGGGTAGGAGGGAAGGTGTGAGTCTGTATGTCTGTGTGGAATGGGGGCTGTTTAGATAAACAGATGGCAACAAATGGCATAAAATTATATACCCATAATGTCAGTTCATAACATTTTGTTCGACATACTTGATTTAATCGCTTAGCTGACGATTTGGCTTTTGGGCCCATATGGTGGGGAATGAAGCTGCGTGGCACCCGCTCCAATCTGGCTCTTTTATCGCCAAGGCTGGAGGGGTGGGGATGGGGGTGGGGGAGAAGAAGGGATGCAGATGGGATGAGAATGAGCTGACAGGAGAGGGACGGGGTGGGGGTGACTGGAGGGACTAAGGGGGACTGGACCCTGGCAGGGTAAGGGCTCCTGAAGACTGCGTGGGAAGGGAACGGATCAAATGGGATGGAAGGACTGTTGCTAAGAGTCCTGGACTCCATGTCTGCCACCACTTAGTGTTGCTAGGGCTGTGATTTCAGGAACCCAGTGCTGGCTTTTGTACTTTCCAAAACCAACATTCTCTGGGGCTATCCTATCACTTTTGCTAAACTTTGCATGCGCGTGTGCGTGCGTGCGTGCATGTGTGTGTGTGTGTGTGTGTGTGTGCACATGCATGCACATGCATATATCTACTTGTGGGTCCATGGGAGGATGTCTGGGAGACTGTCAAGTGTGTTGTGTGATGAGTTAGTAAATCACCTTTTCACTTTGAGCAACTGAGGTTGTGAGTGAGAGCTGGTGACAATGTCTTAGGTCTGGCAAGACTGACTTCTCCATGTGAGTAGGTGTGTGAGCATGAGTTGGGGTAGTGGCGAGGCAGTTGTGGGGGTGTGTGTGCATTGAATCTGGGGGCATGGAGCTGAGAATTGTGCAGGGTGTGACTAAGTGTACAAATGTTTCCCATGCTCGTGGCACGTGGTGCATGCTCAAGCAGTGTTGCTGCGTATGAGCAAGCAGCCATCTACTTAAAGTTCGTTGTAGGTGTCAATGCTGGTCTTGGGAATGCAGTATATGTGTAGGAATGTACATAAGCTCTTCCATTCAGGCTTTGCATGGGGTCCCCACTCAAATACCCTGGCTTTCGACACAAATCACTGGTTAATTTAGCTCTAGGCCAGTGCTCCAAAGAAAAGTGCCAGACCCTTTCCCACAGAGATGCCTACCTCTTTCCCATCACCAGTCCAGCCTGGTTTGCTTACCCAGGGCCTTCCTAGTTTCAAAGCTGCGCCAGCCCCCACAAGCAGAGAATCTGGGCCCAAATCGGCGCCCATCACTCAAGTCGAAGCCTCATCTACCCCCTGCTGGGTGTTGCCCGCTGGCTCTGGAAATAGGGGCTGGCACCTGCAGAGGGCTGGGAGCTGGCTTTCCTCTCCCCCCCTCCTCAAGATCCACATCCCCCAACTTGAGCACTGGGAAGGGGGACTTGGTGTGCTGATGCTCCTGTGCTCCCCTCGGGGGTCTTAGCGCCTGTCCGCCCCCTGAGTCTGTCTGTCACTGTTCTGTTTCTCTTCCATTCCTCCGTCTTTGCTTTTCTGATGATCCCTCCCTCTCTGCCTTCCTCCCCCTCTTGCTCCATCCCTCCTTCTCACTCTCTCCCCCTGCTTTCTTTCCTTGTGCCTGGACACACTTTTGAGGGTCTTTGGAGGTACAGATCAAGGCTGGGGTAGGGGCAGGGGTCATAGGTCCTTAGGATGGCCCTCTGCTTTTGGAAAAGCCTCTTATCCTCCTTCCTTTGAGGCAGCAGGATACAGTGGTGTTGGGTGGGAATGTGATAGGGCGGGGTCGGGCACTGTGGCTGCTGGTCTCTCTTCTAGGCAAGTGTCCCCAGCACCTTAATCCCCACAGGCGGCTGGGATTTGATGAAACCTTGATCTTCTCAGGCCACTTGGTCATTAATTTGTTCAGTAATCATGGGTGCCTGTGTGGGAGATGGTACTGTAGCTCAGGGGTAGAGGCTTCTTAGCATTCCTGAAGGCCTCAGGTTCAAACCCCAGCACCACAAGGAAAAAAAACCCCACAGGGCACATGTGATGAGCCAAGCAGTGCCCTAGGCAACGTTGACTCAGTGTAGCGGATCCGGGGGCATGGAGCTGAGAATTGTGCAGGGTGTGAGTAAGTGTGCAAATGTTTCCCATGCTCGTGGCACGTGGTGCATGCTCAAACAGTGTTGCTGAGTATGAGCAAGCAGCCATCTACTTAGTTTGTTCTAGGTTTGAGTGCTGGTGTGCAAGCAAATACTGATCCAGTCATCTAGGAGGCAGGAGAGAGGCCCAGGAAGGGGTGTGAGAGCCTCGGAGAAGGGGGTTCTCAGCAGCGTTAAAACGTTTTCTTTCTCACAGAAACGTATGCTCTCCTTCCTCTTGTTCCCTTCACTGGAGAGCACACAGAGCACTCTGCATGTGCCAAGAAAGTGCTCTATAATTGGGGTATAGCCCAGACCAGCATCGTCTTTTCTCTACTAACAACTACTTGCTCAGTGTAGAATGCTTAGAAGGCACAGAAAAGCTCAAAGGAAAACTAAACTAAAACCCAAATTGATGTTTTTGAGGACAGGTTCTTACTCTCTATCGTGGCCTGGCCTAGAACCAGCTGTGCCGTTCAGCCTAGCCTGAATCCTCCTGCCTCAGCATTTGGAGTGTTGGGATTACAGGGACACACTGTTATACTTGACTTAAACAGAACTTTTTTTCTTCAAGACAGGGTTTCTCTGTGTAACCCTGTCTATCCTGGAGCTCACTCTGTAGACCAGGTTAGCCTTGAACTCATAGAGATTCACCTGCCTCTACCTCTCTGAGCGCTAGGATTAAAGGTGTGAGCCACCACTGCTGGGCTCCAAATAGAACTTTTAAAGAATTCTAGGCGGGAGAGATAGCTTAGCCTTCAAGAGCACTGGTTGCTCTGCTGGAGGATTGGGGTTGGACTCCTGGCAGTCACAGAGTGGCTCAAAACTGTCTGTGACCCCAGGGGATCTGAGAGCCTCTTCTGCACTCCTTGTTCACCGCCTGTACATGGTGCATAGATACGTGTGCGAGCAAAACACATACGTGCATAAAATAAGTTTATAAGAGAAAAGATCCCAGAGAATTCTGAGAGGTGGGGGAGCTTTTATTTTTTTTTTACTAATTTGTTATTTAGGAAGATTTTCACTATGTAGCCCTGGTTGGCCTGGGACTTTTTATGTAGACCAGATTGGCTTTGAACTCACAGAGACCCAGTTGCCTCTACCTCCTAAATGCTGGGAGAAAAGGTGTGTGTCACCACACTGGGCAAGAGATGGTAGAATGTGGTGAAGTTGGAAGAAACCGGGTGCAGTAGAGTTTGGGGAGACTGTTCCAGGCACAGATAGGGACCATTGGTCCAGACAGCAGTGGCAATTTCAGCTGCAAGAATGTGCCACTGTCGCTGACGGCCGGAGCCCTGCGTGCTGGCTGACGGGAAACTGCGAGGAGCCATTGAAGGGCAGTAAGCAGGTGAAGTCTGCGGTCCTGTTTGCCACGTTAGAAGATTCTGGGGTGGCTGGGACCTAAGCAGACAGATCAGTTAAGAAACCCCCGAGAAAGGCAGTGAAAGGTGATGAGTTGGGCTGTGCAATGGTCAGGGACGGAGAAACTGAAGGGAAGACAATGAGTGGAAACTGGAGGGGTGGGAATAGGAGGGGACAGAAAGGGAACCAGGAGTGAGGCCTTTAGCTTAGCCAGTCACAAAACTCTCTGTGCTGTTTGTTAACCTGGGTTAGGGCAGAGCCTCAGGGAGTCCTGACCTCTGGGGCTGGGAGTGTAGTTCCCAGCCCCGTGTTAATCAACAGATGTCCACGAGCGAGCGTCTGTGATAGGTTGGGCTGGGGTTGCTGCGGTGCTGAGGCGACCTTCCCTGTTCCCTTGCGAGGCTCATAGCCGTCAGTGAGTTAAGTGATGTTTAAAAGTATGGGGACAGTTCCCAGGAGGAGAGAAGGGGGTTACTAATGTATCAATGTCAACAGGCAGTGCAGGAACCAAAGTGTCTTCTCTCACATTCCAGAAGGCCAAGGATGGCTGCATGTGTCCTGCGGTCCCTGTTCTCCAGTTCTAACCCTACAATGTGCTACGGATTCTCATGTATGACCGGGAGATAGCCAGGCTCCCTGATGCTCTGCTCCCCCTCATGGAGCTGACGAGGGCTGAGGAGGACACACTCAACAAAAATGTTTCTGTCCGATGCATAGCTCCTTCTCTAACCCCTGACCCTGAAGGAAACCAAGGCTCCTGGGTGTGGCCTTCACAGCTTTCTATGACCTGGCGCTGCCTGACCTCTGTCTTGACCACAGCCGGGCCTTCCAGGCATCATAACTCTTTTCCAAACCAACTCACAAGCCCTCACCAGCCTCACTCCCTGCAGCTCTCAGATTTTTTTCTTTCTTTCCCTTGATACTATCTCCCTCTCCAAATCCATGGCCTGACTTAAGGGGCTCTCCTCTAAGAGCCTCCCTGTGCCTCTGGAAGCCTGCATGGCCCCTCTAACGGTCTTGCGCAGCAGTCTGAATGTCTGTGTGTGCCTTCTGCAATTCATGTGGAAATCTTGGCCCTCACAGAGATTATTTTAGCAGGTAGAGTATCGGGAAGTGATTAGGTCATATGGGCAGAACCTTCACCAGAGGGACTCCTGCCTACTGGTTCCTTCCACTATTTAAGGGTACAGCAAGAAGTTACCATCTGTGAAGAAACAGGCCTTTGCTAGCTACAAGCCGCTGGTACCTTGACCTTGTAGCTTCCAGTTTCACAACTGTGAAAAATAAATTTTTGCTTTTTTACTTTTAAAGGCCATGTTTATTTATTTATTGAGAGAGGGTCTTACGTTGCTCAGGTTGGCTTCCAACATTTGATATAGACTAGGTTGACCTTGAATTCCTCATTCTCCCACTTCCACCAATTACAAGCATGAATCACCATACCTAGTTTTTTTATGGTGCTGGGAATTGAACCTGAGTCTTTGTGGATGCTAGGTAAATGTTCTACTAACTGAGCTACAGCCTCAGACCTCCACTTTTGTTCAATGAGGCTGTGGCATTTTGTTATAATTCTCCGAATAACCAAACCGTTTTTTTCTTTAGGAAAGTCTGAGTAGTTCACACAGTGACTGTCTTTTTCTGAGTCTGTCTTTACCTCTAGGCAAAGAAATCCCTCTGGTAAGGCTTGGGATTCATTCCTCTCTATAGCTGCTTGCACATATCAGCTGTTCAGAGTTATAGGTGGTGGGGTAGAGTAGGCTGGTAGGAGAATGGGCTGCAGTTGGCCGAGGCTGGGTGTTGGGCTGGGCTAGTATCAGGTTGGCTAATGTAGGAGACTCAGTGTTTGGAGCAAGGACAAGGCTGTTGTTGAGATGGGACTGGTGGGGAGGTGGGCTGCGTATGGGGGTGGCGTGGGTGTTGGTGTGGTACTGGGTGTCTGGGGCGTGTTGCTAGAGAGAAATGCAACATTAAGAGGCAAACAGGGTGCTGGGTGTGGGGCAGGTGAGTGAGACAGGATGAGGGAGAGAGCGCTGGAATCAGGAACTTAAGAGCGCCTTGGAGACCTCTCCAGGGTTCTGACTTTCAATGCTGCTGATCCAGCGCTTCCGCAGTAGCCAGCTTCTCCCCAGAAGGAAAGGAGAGGAGAGGTCCTGGGGAGAAGAACCTGAGAGGGTAAAGAAGGATTTTCATTATGAAGTTAATTAGCTTCAGAGCCACTGCACCTTTCAGGACGAGGAATTAGAGGGATTTAATTGCTTTATCAGCCTTCCCTTTGATTTTCAGCAATCAGGCCGATTCCATTTAATTTAACTGCCACAGACGAGGAGAAAATTGATGCGCTCACCTGCCTCGGAGCAGAAAGAGAGAGAGTGGGGAAGAGGGAGAGGGGGAGCCAGAGAGACTGGCAAACACAGAATCCGCAGATTAATGAAAACCAACAGCATTTGCTCACAATTGGAGATGAAGTGTGCCCTCGAGGTGTTTGGAGCTGTGGATGTGGGACTCGCTCGTGTGCTTGGCTATGTGGGAGTTTGTGACTAGGCATGTTTGTGTGGGTGTGACTGTGGGTGACTTGGTGGATGTGGAGGTGGGTACGTGGGTGAATGTTGGTATTTGGTTGTAGGTATGTGACGTTAGAGGCATATGATTGGCTGTCAGAGACTCCTGGTATACTGCAACGAGAGCGTGAGTGAGGATGGCTGTCACAGCCCATGGAACTATGAGTAACACAGCGACTGTATGTGTGCCATCATGTGGGTAAGAGCTACCCCCGTGTGTGAGCTGCACAGACATTTTTTCATTTGTTCAGGAAGCACTGAGTAAGCTGCTGTCAGGGCCAGGCGCAGAGATGCGGGGCAGATGACAGAGACAGGGAGCCTGCGTGCACCAGAGGAGGCCGGGGATAATGCCATGGCTGTAGCACAGACTGTATGGATGACGCTGGAGGCATTCTGGAAGCTCTCGGAAGAGATGTTTAAAAGACTACAGTTTCTGAGTAGAGAAGGGATTGCTGGGCATGCAGAACAGGATAGACATTGTGGCCAAATCCAACACTATATGTAGCATGACAGGAAGCTGGAGCTCTCAGGAGAGCAGATCCTGGAGCAGAAAGGACTCTAAATCAGTGGCTCTCAACTTTCCTAACACTGATCTTTTAATACAGTTGCTCATGTTGTGGTGACCCCAACCATAAAATTATTTCTGTTGCTACTTCAAAACTATAATGTTGCTACTGTTATGAATCATAATATAAACACCTGGAATGCAGGCGATCTGACATGCCACTCCTGAAGGGGTTGAAAACCACTGCTATAGATAGCGCTGAAAAATATGGACTTTGAATGGGAAGTAACTCTCAGATATGTTGTTAGAAAGATGGGTTTGAGGCTGGAGAGATGGCTCAGAGGTTAAGAGCACTGTGCTGCTCTTCCAAGAGATCCTGAGTTCCATTCCCAGCAACCACATGGTGGCTCACAACCATCTGTCACGAGATCTGGTGCCCTCTTCTGGTGTGCAGGCAAATATGCAGACAGAACACTGTATATGTAATAAAAATAAGTAAATAAATAAATAAAAAAAAGAAAGATGGGTTTGAGCTAGGTGGTTGTGGCGCATGCCTTTAATCCCAGTACCCGGAAGACAGATGCAGGTGGATCTCTGATTTCAAGATCAGCCTGGTCTAGACACACACACACACACACACACACACACACACACACACACACACACACACACACACACACACAAAGAGAGAGGGGGGGAGGAGAGAGAGAGAGAGAGAGAGAGGGAGAGAGAGGAGAGAGAGAGAGAGAGGAGAGAGAGAGAGAGAGCACGCTCCAGAACAGCCAGGGATATACAGAGAAACCCTTTCTCAAAAAACCACCACCAACTAAAAAAGAGATGGTTTTGGCCACTGGGTGGAGGGGGATTGGGGAAGCGAGACCGAAGGCAAGATCTCTCAAGGATGCAGAGGAGAAGTGATGGTAGCCTGAGCAAAGAGGGAAGAGCGACTAGGTTGGGTAAGATGAGCAGGGTTTGGGAAGCAGTTTCTAAACAGAATGGTAGTGAGCGGTCCCTTAAAGGACTAACTACACTGGAGTAAAAGCAAGACGGAGGCTGTGCACGACAACTCAGCCTGGAACACATGCAGTTACTGGGGCATTAGAGTTAGGTTATCCACTGAGCAACCAAATACAGGGCTGGAGTTCAGCAGAGAGAACTAGCCTGGAAACATGAGCATGCCCAGGAGCAGGGGAGTGTATGTGGATGGGCACGGAGCTCTATGGTGGAGCATTTACCTAACGTGTATGAGGTCCTGGGTTCCACCTTTAACTCTGCAGACAAAACAAAGAAATCAAAAACCAAAGCCATAACCAACCAACCAAATCAAGTCCCCAACCCAAGAGTATCTGGGGCAGGGCATGGTGGCACATGCCTGTATTTCTGAGGAGGCTGAGGAGGGAAGATTGTGGACTTTTAGGGGCTAGGGGGAGAAAAGAAAGGGCCAGAAAGATAGCTTAGTGGGTTAAAGCGTTTGTTACCAAGCCTGATGACCTGAGTTCAATCCCCAGGAAACCCCATTAAGAAAGGAGAGAACCAATTCTGGAGAGTTGTCCTCTGACATCCACAGGAACACTATGATATGCACAACCCTCACATAATCAATCAATCAATCAATCAATCAATCAATCAATCAATCAATCAATCAATCAGTGTTAAAAAACATTTAAAGGAGAAAGCAGCTGGAGAGATGGTTCCATGATTAAAAACGTGTACTGCTCTTGCAGAGGACTGGGTTCTGTTTCCGGAATCTACACCAGGTGGTTTATAACTAATTGTAACTCCAGTTCCAGGGACTCTAATGCCTTCTCCTGGCCTCTGCAGGTACCTTTCTCATGGTGCACATAAACTTATGCAGGCACACACACAGGCACACATTAAATAAATAAATATTAAGGAAAAGAAAAGAAAAAGAAAGGGGTTGGGGGGCGGGCAGGGACTGGAGAGATGGCTCAGAGGTTAAGAGCATTGGAGGCTCTTCCAGAGGTCCTGAGTTCAATTCCCAGCACCCACATGGTGGCTCACAACCATCCATAATGAGATATGGCGCCCTCTTCTGGCCTGCAGGCATACATGGAGGCAGGATGTTGTATTCATAATCAATAAATAAATCTTAAAAAAAGAAAGAGTCTGGGGTTGTAGCATGGTTGGCAGAGTGTTTGTTTTAATCTCAGGATCCTCATTAAAAGGCAGAGGAGGAGGGTTGGGTTGTGGCACCACATGCCTATAATCCCAGCACTTGGGAGGTAGATACAGGTGGGCCAGAAATCCATAGTTGTCCTTAGTTACATAACAAGTTCAAGGCCAGCTTGGACCACTTGAAACCTTGTTCCAAAAGACTAACAAACAAAAAGATGACAGTTAAGGGCAAAGGCAGGGATCACACCGGGTGGTGGTGGTACACTTGATTGTCTCTGAAATCAGAGCTGGAGACATGAACTTGGAATAAAGGCGGTACATTTGGGAGGTGACGCCAGTGAACAGGGATAAAGAGCTAAACAAGGAAGCTGTTTGCCACTGCAGACAACCGAAGCACAACTAACTGTTAGGGACCCTCTGAGGAAGCATGCAGGCTGTACTTGAGAACAGGACTCCAGGCCTTTACCTACTGGGTTAGTCCCCCTTAGAAGGTTGCGTCAGAGCCGTGGAATGTCTTTTCCTGGGCTAGTTGTCCTGACACTCCAAGGAGGCTGGGAGGAGGAGTTGCTATGCCCAGTGGAAGGCTCTGCTACATGGAGACAGACACTTAAGAAGCAGATTAGAGGGGCTGAAAAATGGCTTGTAGAGGACCTGAGTTTGGCTCCCAGCTCCTATGTCAGGTGACTCACAACTGCCTGTAACTCTATTTCTAGGAGATCCCATGTCCTCTTCTGTCCCCTCCCCTGCACACTCCCCAACACATGTATACACTTAATTAAATTTGCTATTATTATTATTATTATTTAGCCTGAGTCTCTCTATGCAGTCCTGGCCATCCTGGAACTCACTAAATAGGCCAGGTTAGCTTTGAACTTACAGAGATTTGCCTGTCTCTGCCTCCCAAGTGCTGGGGTCAAAGGCTTGCACTATCATACCTGGCCCTTTATTATTTATTATTATTATTTGGCTTTTTTTTTGAGACAGGGTTTCTCTGTGGCTTTGGAGCCTGTCCTGGAACTCACTCTTATAGACCAGGCTGGTCTCAAACTCACAGAGATCCGCCTGCCTCTGCCTCTCGAGTGCTGGGATTAAAGGCATGCGCCACCACCGCCCAGAATTATTATTTTTTCTTAATTAAAACATTTTAAAAAGAAGCGAACCAGAGAGGAACAGGCTAGGGTAAGATGTGGCCATATGACTGCACTGTGTAGGCAATTCAAGGTAAAGAGCAGAGGGACCGGATAGAGGAAGGACTGTCTTGAAGGTGTAGAATTAATTGCACTTGGAGATAAATTCCACGTTTAGCATTTGTGAGAGACAATAATAGCCTACCAATAGCCTAGTCCAGAAAACCTTCAATTACCTTGCAAAGCTGGAGGAGTCATGGTTGCCAAGGGTCACTGTGTTCCCCCAAGTCCTTATAGACAAGGGATAGGAGAGTCAGTCTCAGAGGCCTGCAATGCTCCTCTGAAGATGGAGGAGCCATAGCTGAGGGGTGCAGGTGCCCCCAGAAACTGGGAAAAGCCAGAGAGTGAGTTCTTCCTTATAACCTTCCAGAAACACTGTCCCTGTTGACTGTCTGACTCGAGTTCAGTGAGACACACTGAAAGATAATGAATTGGGGTTATTGTAAGTCACTAACCGTGCGGTGTGTGTTACAGTGGCAAAAATGAAATAAAAGGGAATCCAAGGATGAGGCTGGCATGGTTCCTGAGGAAAGCTCTAGCATTGACTGGATAGGGATCTATTTATTTACTAACCAAATTTTATTTTATTTTGTGGGTATGACTGCTTTAGCTATATGTATGAATGTGTACTGAATGCATGCCTGGTTCCCAAGCAGGTCAGAAGAAGGCACAGGAATCCCTGGAGCTGGAGTCTATTAGCTATGAGCTGCCATGTGGGTGCTGGGACTAGAACCTTGGTCCTCTGGAGAGCAGTATCATACATATATGTATATATATGTACACACACACACACACACACACACATTGCATTGGTGTTTTTGCCTGCATGTATGTCTGTGTGAGGGTGTCAGATCTTGGAGTTACAGACAGTTGTGAGCTGCCATGTGGTTGTTGGGAACTGAACCCAGGCCCTCAGGAAGCAGTCAGTGCTCTTAACCACTGAGCCATCTCTCCAGTCCCATGAACAGGAAGTTATTGAACAAGGGAAGAGACGTAAATTTAGGAGAGAAACATCTGAGCTGTTCCCACCCTACTTTGTGGTTGGAGTGACTTTCCTTTCAGAGTTTTCCATGCCAGAGATGAAGCTGGGGGATGCAGGAAGGACATGAGGGGGTGTGGGGATGGCTTGTATGTCATTTCATTCACAGGGGTTCATGCATGCAAGCAGTTTAGAAGTGACATGAGAGCTTGTCACAAACAACATGGAAAAACAGCACCGTCAAAAAAGAGGTGGCCCAGTGATTGGCCCTTAGGTTGCTGAGGACACTACCCTCAGAATAGACGAGTGAGGAGACTAACGTAGGTCTCCCAGACCCCAGGTTGGTTCTTGCAGGGCGGTTGTTGTAAGAACAGGCCCTCCCTTCACTCCTGTCTCACCTCGTGACTTCTCCTTCTCCATTGTGCTGCAACCGTTGTGGCATTACCTGCCTCGGTGGGCTATAACGAGGGGAGCCCTGGCCAGGTCCCTGCTGTTGTTACTTTTAGCCTCCAGCTGAACTTATTAAACTAAATACCTTTAGGAAAAAAAAAAGAAACACTGGGCATGGTGGCTCACGCCTTTAATCTTAGCGCTCAGGAGGCAGAGGCGGAGGCAGGCAGATCTCTTAAGGTTGAGGTCAGCTTGGTCTACAGAGTGAGTTTCAGGTAGCCAGGACTCTTACACAGGGAAACCTATCTCAGAAATACATAAATAAGTAGCTAGATAAATAAAGTGCCCAGCCCCAGAAGTTTCACTACAGTGATTACAGTGACAAAATCTGAGCCGCACAAGGCTCCACACTGACACGGGGATTTTGAAAGCACAAAAGTGAGGTTGCTCAGCACTGGCTGGGGACAGAGCTGTGGGCAGGGAGGGGCTGTAGGGCTGATGGGGAAGCTGTGGGTAGAGGAGGTCCTGTTGATCATTGTTAGCATTAAGCCAGCTCCATGGCCTCTGTGTCTCCCCTTTGCTGTCTTCTCACTGACCCCAGGCACTTGGCTTTGCTGGAGGTGGCCTGCAGGGCATCTCTGCACGGTTACACCAGTCGTGAGTTGCATGACTCTGAGGCATTAATCACAAACACTGCAATATGAGTTTCTTAGCTTCTCCGAGAACAGCCTTGCCTGGGTTCACGAGAAAGAGAAGGGAAAACTGGATGGTGTGCTCACTTTGTTTAGAGAGATAGAATGAGATTTTCCTTTGACTCCTGAATACAGAGTCTCAGCCTTGCCTGGAGTCAAGAAAGCAAAAGCAATTTTAAGCACAAAGGCCCTGGCAGAGTGGGAATAATCCCGAGAGAGACCTGGCCCCAGAGGCCAGGCTGTCTGGTGTCCATGTCTGTGGCCTGCTGTCAACCCCATTCTTGGGAGGACAGCCTTTCCCTCTCCCCCCACTGCCTTTTGATTAGAATGTGGACTCTAAGTTGGAATTAACCTGATTAATGTAATGAAGGCAGGGCCGGCTCAGCACCGCCTGGTGATGAGGGGAGATGGATTGGGAGCGAAGGCGCTGGGATGGAGGTGCGGCCGTAATTGGCGCGTTTACTGCTACCTGCCTCGCTGACCTCGCTGTTTAGCCCATTAATGATGATGCACAAGCCTCCCTGTCCAAAGATAATGACAGAGAATCTCAGGGGAGGGGCCAGACCTGGGACCTGGGGTCCTAGGATCCACGGATCGGATCAGAGGGTGGCACTGGATCTGAGTCATGCATGGCATGGGTAAGAGGGTAACCAGCTAGGGGGTCTCTGCAAAAAGGCCTGAGAATGTAGAGCTCCAGTGTAGGAGTATGATTTGGGCTAACTGGCCAGCTTTCCAAGGGTTGCTGGGCAGGAAGGAAGCAGTCATACATTTCCTGCTCAGAAGGGCTTCTGGGAGGACTCTAGGAAGGAAGTTGGATGTCCTCTAGCAGAGGCCCGGGTAGGCGACAGCTAACCAGTGCTCTCCTCGCTGTATCCTGCACCAGCCTGGGCAGAGAGGAGTTGGTAGAATGAAGGCAGGGGTTGGGGGTGCGATGAGGACACCTCCTTTGTGTATTGATTTCAGGGAACCTGTGCACTGGTTAGTGGAAATGCTTTAGTCAACTTCCTCTTGATGCCCGTGGTGGTCTGGATAGTTATGGCTCCCATAAACCCATGTATTTGAATGCTTGGCCTGTAGGGAGTGACACTATTAGAAGGTGTGGTCTTGTTGGAGTAGGTGTGGCTTTGTTGGAGGAAGTGTGTCACTGTGGGTTGGGCACTGAGGTATCATATGCTCAGACTGCACCTAGTATGGGACACAGTTCACTTCCTGTGGCCTGCTGATCAAAATGTACAACTTTCAGCTACTTCTCCAGTACCATGTCTGCCTGCATACTGTCTTGCAGTCTTGATGATAACAGACTAAGCCTTGGCAATGGTAAGCCAGCCCCGATGAAATGTTTTCCTTGTGAGAGTTGACATGGTCATGGTGTCTCTTTGCAGCAATAGAAACACCAAGACAGCTCCCAAGAAGATGAAATGTCTATCCCTAGTCTCATGATGCCTTCCATGAACTTTAGCCTGCTTATGTTCGTTCATTCATTCATTCATTCATTCATTCATAGAGTAGAGAGCTAGTGTGGTGAAACTTGTTGTTGCACTTGGTAGACTCCTTTCCCTCTCTGGACTTCAGTTGGCTACTCTATAAGTAAGAACAGGAATCTGTTAACAATGCAGATTCCACACATCTGCCTTGATGGCTGTGCGAGTTCAGAACCTTCTAAGAGCAGCCAGGGGAAGGTGTCTTTCCAGTCCACTCTGGGCTCCACCAGAGCTGCTCATGCCTGCTTCCTAGGTTTTAGCAGCCAGCTATCTTTGTGGACCAAGACTGAGTGCATGGGTGACAGGGATTGCTTTCATTTTCTTCTAGAACCACTGGCAAACCATGGCTTCCTCACAGACAGAGCACTGGGGCCACTGATTTAAGACAAATTTCTCTTAAAATTTGGCCTATTATGCTAAGATGTCTGTGAGATTTTTAACACTATCTTCTGTCATTTGACAAGTTTTATGACTTCTGAAGGTCTGAAGAAACAAGAAACAGGAAAAAACAAGAATGAAGTCACGATGCAAAGCTCTAGAAATTTCCCTTTAGCGCACTTCCATCTGCCTTTGCCACACCTTCCTCCCTTTGGGCTGCTTCTTCTTTGGACACCTACTCTGGTCATTGGTATGCACAAACGCTCTGTTTGGTGCCCATCCATTAAAGACGACTTTTCCAGGTATCTTTGTTTTCCCTTTTTTAAATTGAAAATAGATTCTTCTCTCATACACATTCTGACCACAGTTTCCCCCCTCTCCACCCCTCCCAACACTGGGTCTATAAATGACAACTCCGTCGCCGTCCACCACGGGATGGACATGGAAATTCTAAGGAGGAAGGTGGGGGCTGTGAAGAGTGTTTCCTGTGCTCTGAGAGTGCTCTGCCCAGTTACGTCAACCTTAACTTTTACACCAGAGGTTCCCAACCTTCCTGACGCTGCAGCCCTTTAATACAGTTGCTTATGTTGTGGTGATCCCCAACCCGTAAAGTCATTTTCTTTGCTACTTCAGAACTGTAATTTTGCTACTGTTATGAATTGTAGTGTAAATATCTGATATGGTCATTCAACTCTCGAAGGGGTCGTGTCCCACAGGTTAAGAACCACTTTTTAGTTGTTGTTTTTGCTGCTCTGGAACTCACTCCATAGACCAGGCTGGCCTTGAACTCAGGGGTAGGCCTACCTCTGCCTCTGGAGTGCTGGGATTAAAGGTGTGTGCCACCACAACCTGGTTAGAACTCTCTATACATGAATGCTAATGGAAGAGAACCTGGTAGACTCACATAATCAAATTAAAACATCACCTATAATCCCTATATTGTCACTTTTAATATTTTCGTATGCAGTCTCCCAGGTTTTAGTTTTTATGCACACATAATCAACATTTTATTTTTACAGAAATAGAATTATTTAATACACATGGTCTTGGAAGCTTTATTTCTCATTTAGTAAATACTGTGGAAAGTTTTTCATGTAGTTGTGTAGTAAATATTACTAATGATACATGAGAGCCTCCTGTGAGGATTGAATGTATTTTGTTGGTGGACACTTGTCTCTGCCTTCTCCTCTTATAAACAGTAGTGTAAGGAGGATTCGAGAGTCTGCATCCAAGAAAGGAACAGGAGGATACCACTGTGACCCCTGTTTGAGAAGTTTTTTAGTGAGGTTAGATTGGCTGAGGCTTTAAATGAGAGGGGTGAAGAGTGACAAGACGGGGGACACCTGACTGCCAGCTACCCTGCTAACACTGCCTGGAGAGGGTGGTTTCTCAGACCCCCAAGTGTGCCCACCCCGGTGAGGACTCCACAGCAGTCACCAAGGGGGATAGAGGGCCAGCTAAAGTGTGCTCTGACTGAGAAAGACAAACGATGGAACAGACATTTTCCATGTGTAAATGTGTGTGTACATATATGCATATTTTTCAAGGAAATTACTTAAAAATTTTTTTGAGACAGGGTTTCTCTGTGTAGCCCTGATTATCCTGGAACTTACTCTGTAGACTATGACGAGTCTTTTTCTGTCCCACCAGCCAGCTCCCAAATAATGACATGGAGACTTATTATTAATTACAAAAGCTTAGGCTTGTCCCCCTAACTCTCACAACTTAAATTAACCCATTTATATTAATCTATTTTTGACTTTTTTCCCTTTTTTTAGGTTTTTGAGACAGGGTTTCTCTGTGTAGCTTTGGAGCCTGTCCTGGCACTCGCTCTGTAGACCAGGCTGGTCTCAAACTCACAGAGATCCACCTGCATGTGCCTCCAGAGTGCTGGGATTAAAGGCGTGCACCACCAACGCTCAGCCACCTTTTTTTCCTTTTTTAAAATCTTTTTTTCGTTATGTATGTTCAGCTTCCTCCATGTCTTGTTGGTGTCTCACACACATCCAGATTCATCTCCCACTTCCTCTCTGTGCTGGGAAGTCCCACCTATATCTCCTGCCTAGATTTTAGCTGTTCAGCTTTTTATTACCAACCACACAATATAGTTTTATACAGTATATGAATATCCCACAACAGTAGACCAGGCTGGTCTTGAACTCATGGAGATCTGCCTGCCTCTGCCTCCCAAATGCTGGGATTAAAGGCGTGCGCCACCAACGCCCGGTTACCATCACCACCTCGCTGAAATTAAATGTTTTAATAAGGCAAAATCATTCTCCCTTAATTCTTCCTTATTTACAGAATCTTGGCGCTAAAAATATATATTTTTCAAATAGCTTTCCTTTCATAGTGGTAGAAAAAGAGAATGCGCCATTTTAATCTTTAAAGACACACACACACTCTCCCCCCCCCACACACACTGAGGCCAGAAGAGGGTGTCAGATCCTGTGAAACTAGTTACAGATGGTTGTGTGCCACCATGTGGGTGCTGGGAATCTGGGACTCTAACCTGGGTCCTCTGGAGGAGCATTCAGTGCTCTCAACCTCTGAGCCGTCTCTCCAGCCCTCATTCTAATAATTTTTAAGTGCACATTGATTATTCCCTGTGTTGTACAACTACCACCAATATCTATCTAAAATATTTTAATTACCCCTAATTAAAATGTCATACGCAGTAAACAATTGTCACTCCCTCCCTCCCTCCTGCCAGCCCCTATTGTCTGTCTCTGTGATTTTGTGCACTCTGGTAACTGTGTAGACATGGACTCACGTTCTGTGTAGACAAGCATCCACAGTCATCAGGGTTCATCCCTGCAGAGGTGTGCATCAGGGAAATCCTTCCCTTCTGTGACCGAGCGACGTCCTATTGTATGTTTATGGCAGGTTTTGTTTCGCCAATCATCTATCGATGTGTAGACATTCCCTTCTTTAAATCCATTCCTTCAAATTGATGTTCTGTGTGCAGACACTAACTGGGAGCCTGTTTTCCGTTATTTCAACTAGGAAGGATGTTAACAGGCTGTGTCAGCTCGAATCAGCTGACTTCTTGAAACATAACTAAAACCCAGAAAAGGCCCTGTAAATAAGGATCAGTTTCTTCTTCTTCTTCTTCTTCACCTCCTCCTCCCCCTCCCTCTCCTTCTCCTCCTCCTTTTCCTTCCTCTCTCTGTCTCTGTCTCTCTGTCTCTGTGTGTGTGCACCCACTATGCTATGGTGCCCATGCAGAAGCCAGAACACAACTTTGTGGAGTCAGTTTTCTCCTTCCACCATGTGGATTCTGGAAATCAAACCATGTGGGTGCCTTTACCCATGAGTCATCTCACTGGCTCCAACACAAAAGGCCTTACGTTAGGATGCAGAGTGCTTAAAAGACTGCTTCCTGGGTACCAAGCAATGACCTGTGACTGGCAGGAGTAGGACCGTGGTGCTGGCCACACTCCAGGCTCATATCCACTTGTCCCCCAGTGATTTTTTTCCAGACAGGGTTTCAGTAGCCTTGGCTGTCCTGGAACTCATTCTGTAGACCAGGCTGGCTTGGAACTCAGACATGCCTGCTCTAACTCCCAGTTCTGGAACTAAAGGCATGTGTCACCACCCCAGCTTGTTGTGACTACTTGTTATAATTTAAGGTGTGGTCTTATGTAACCCAGGCTGTCCTCAGCCTTGCTTTGTATCTGAGGATGAGTTTGAACTTGTGACCCTTTTGCCTCTCCCTCGGGCATGCTGGGATTACAGGTGTGTGCCCCCACACCTAGTTGATGCAGTAAACATAGGACTTCCTGCATGCCGGGCAAGCGCTTTACCACTGAGCTGCAGCTCAAGCCCCACACGTGTTCCTGACACTCTACCAAATGTGTTGGAACGCAGCGTGAGATACTTCCTGCACCCCCACTGTGTTTAGAATATCAAATTGAGATTGGAGGATGTAGATACTGTGCTCACTTTCCCATAAGCAATAATCATTTCTAGAATTCTTCCAGGAATCAACATCTTGACAATCTTTAATTTCTGGACCCTATACTTATATATTATAGTTTGAAGATTTGGATCCCAGACAGTGGTGCTATTGGGAGGCAGTGGGAATTTGAGTAGTGGAGTCTAATGGAAGGAAGCAGGTCACAGGAGGCAAACCTTTGGAGGGTGTTTTGGGATATTGGCTCCTTCCTCTACTCTCCCTCTGTTTCCTGGCTTGAAATGAGGGGAGATGCTTCCTACATGCTCCCCAACATGGCAGTTTGCCTCGCCATAGCCCAGAAACAATGGAGCCAAGCGATCATGAGTTGTGAGCCAACACTTCCCTCCTGCTAAGTTGATTTTCCCAGGTTTTACATCAAGCAATGAAAAACTAGCGCTGTCTGTGCTGTGTGATGACTACTCCACAGGATCTTCCCATGTGTGATGTTCACTCCACAGGATCTTCCCATGTGTGATGACTCCTCCACAGGATCTTCACATGTGTGATGATTACTCCACAGGATCTTCCCATGTGTGATGATCACTCCACAGGATCTTCCCATGTGTGATGATCACTCCACAGGATCTTCACATGTGTGGTGACTCCTCCACAGGATCTTCCCATGTGTGATGATCACTCCACAGGATCTTCCCATGTGTGGTGACTCCTCCACGGGATCTTCCCATGTGTGATGATTACTCCACAGGATCTTCCCATGTGTGATGATTACTCCACAGGATCTTCCCATGTGTGATGATTACTCCACAGGATCTTCCCATGTGTGGTGACTCCTCCACAGGATCTTCCCATGTGTGATGATCACTCCACAGGATCTTCCCATGTGTGATGATCACTCCACAGGATCTTCCCATGTGTGATGACTCCTCCACAGGATCTTCCCATGTGTGATGATCACTCCACAGGATCTTCCCATGTGTGATGATTACTCCACAGGATCTTCCCATGTGTGATGACTCCTCCACAGGATCTTCACATGTGTGGTGACTCCTCCACAGGATCTTCCCATGTGTGGTGATCACTCCACAGGATCTTCCCATGTGTGATGATTACTCCACAGGATCTTCCCATGTGTGATGATCACTCCACAGGATCTTCACATGTGTGGTGACTCCTCCACGGGATCTTCCCATGTGTGGTGACTCCTCCACAGGATCTTCCCATGTGTGATGATTACTCCACAGGATCTTCCCATGTGTGATGATTACTCCACAGGATCTTCCCATGTGTGATGACTCCTCCACAGGATCTTCACATGTGTGATGATCACTCCACAGGATCTTCCCATGTGTGATGACTCCTCCACAGGATCTTCCCATGTGTGATGATCACTCCACAGGATCTTCCCATGTGTGATAAATACTCCACAGGATCTTCCCATGTGTGATAAATACTCCACGGGATCTTCACATGTGTGATGACTCCTCCACAGGATCTTCCCATGTGTGATGATTACTCCACAGGATCTTCACATGTGTGATGACTCCTCCACAGGATCTTCACATGTGTGATGATTACTCCACAGGATCTTCCCATGTGTGATGATTCACTCCACAGGATCTTCCCATGTGTGATGACTCCTCCACAGGATCTTCCCATGTGTGATGATCACTCCACAGGATCTTCCCATGTGTGATGATTACTCCACAGGATCTTCACATGTGTGATGACTACTCCACAGGATCTTCCCATGTGTGATGACTCCTCCACAGGATCTTCCCATGTGTGATGATTACTCCACAGGATCTTCCCATGTGTGATGATTACTCCACAGGATCTTCCCATGTGTGATGATCACTCCACAGGATCTTCCCATGTGTGATGATCACTCCACAGGATCTTCACATGTGTGATGATCACTCCACAGGATCTTCCCATGTGTGATGACTCCTCCACAGGATCTTCCCATGTGTGATGTTCACTCCACAGGATCTTCCCATGTGTGATGATCACTCCACAGGATCTTCACATGTGTGATGTTCACTCCACAGGATCTTCCCATGTGTGATGACTCCTCCACAGGATCTTCCCATGTGTGATGACCACTCCACAGGATCTTCCCATGTGTGGTGACTCCTCCACAGGATCTTCCCATGTGTGATGATCACTCCACAGGATCTTCCCATGTGTGATGATTACTCCACAGGATCTTCCCATGTGTGATGATTACTCCACAGGATCTTCCCATGTGTGATGACTACTCCACAGGATCTTCACATGTGTGATGATCACTCCACAGGATCTTCCCATGTGTGATGACTCCTCCACAGGATCTTCCCATGTGTGATGACCACTCCACAGGATCTTCACATGTGTGATGACTCCTCCACAGGATCTTCACATGTGTGATGATTACTCCACAGGATCTTCCCATGTGTGATGATCACTCCACAGGACCTTCACATGTGTGATGACTCCTCCACAGGATCTTCCCATGTGTGATGATTACTCCACAGGATCTTCCCATGTGTGATGATCACTCCACAGGATCTTCCCATGTGTGATGATTACTCCACAGGATCTTCCCATGTGTGATGATCACTCCACAGGATCTTCCCATGTGTGATGACTCCTCCACAGGATCTTCCCATGTGTGGTGACTCCTCCACAGGATCTTCCCATGTGTGGTGATCACTCCACAGGATCTTCCCATGTGTGATGATTACTCCACAGGATCTTCCCATGTGTGATGATTACTCCACAGGATCTTCACATGTGTGGTGACTCCTCCACGGGATCTTCCCATGTGTGATGATTACTCCACAGGATCTTCACATGTGTGATGACCACTCCACAGGATCTTCCCATGTGTGATGATCACTCCACAGGATCTTCCCATGTGTGATGATCACTCCACAGGATCTTCCCATGTGTGATGATCACTCCACAGGATCTTCCCATGTGTGATGACTCCTCCACAGGATCTTCCCATGTGTGATGATCACGCCACAGGATCTTCCCATGTGTGATGATTACTCCACAGGATCTTCCCATGTGTGATGATTACTCCACAGGATCTTCCCTTGTGTGATGATTACTCCACAGGATCTTCCCATCCTCCATGAGTCCCCAAAGATCCCTGTCAGACTCCCAGTGTTATATGTCTGGATTTTTAATTACAGTTTTCTTCTACTTCTGGTTTGGAATTACTCACCTTAACACTCTGGAAACAGAAGGAAAAATTAGAGGACTCTCTCTGTCTAAGTGAATCCTACATAATAACCTTCTAACCTAAAGGTCCTGGGCATTAAATCAACATTTATTAGGTTTAGTCAGATTAGTAATATATAAATATATTTTCAACAAAACGCAAATATTAGAGATGAAGCTAAAGTTCTCATTGACCACCTGCTCTAGTTAATTTTCCATTGCTGGTAGTTTGTCATAAATTTTTCCAGAGGTCTGCATTCACGCACATGCACCCATATAGCTTGCTTTTTCTGCTTAAGCTACATAGAAAAATACATAAATACTTTCCTCCAACACCTCTAGGGTTTTAATACCCCAACTTTATGTGATACATGTATAACACAATATTTTCCCATCATTTATACAGGAAAAAATAGGCACAGTATGTCTGTCCTCTAATTTCAGAAACAGTGGGGTGCAGGAAAATTCCAAGCTGCCTTTCCAATAGATTTGGTAGAGTGTCAGGAACACGTGGGGCTTGAGCTGCAGGTCAGTGGTAAAGCGCTTGCCCGGCATGCAGGAAGTCCTATATTTACTGCATCAACTAGGTGTGGGGGCACACACCTGTAATCCCAGCATGCCCGAGGGGGAGGCAAAAGGGTCACAAGTTCAAATTGCCTTCATCTATGCTTGACAAGGGGAGTGATGATTGGCAGAAATCAGAATGCTTCCTCCATTAATACGCACCAAAGGAAGAAATATCATACTCTGTTGCTGATGAGGAGAATGGATGAATAAGTTGATGGTGGGTGAAGGTTTTGGGTTTTCCTCTTTTGGGTCTGTTTTGCTTTCAACAAGGCAGTTTGTCATGTTGTCCCGTGTGAGAAGTGTGGGCTGCGTGATGCCCCGTCTAGAAGATTTTAACTAACCCAAAGAGCGATGATGATGTGTTTTATGACTTGCTAGTAGGAGCTCTTTGAGCCAGGGACTCAGCCCTGGCCGTGTGATGTTTCTCTCTGGGTGACCCAGATGAAGATGTAGGCGTCCAGTTCATTGCACTTTCAGATGACACCAAGAGCAACAGAATCTCTAATAGACTGGATGACAGAACTTAGATTTGAAATGATCTCGACAAGCTGGAACAACGATTCTACACGGACAGGCGACACACAGGGAGGGCGGATGTGGAGCCCTGCAGGCAGATGGAGGTCAGAGGTGCACGTGCAGTGCTAAAGTCAGGTGCTGCGATAATTCTTCCTGCCATCCTGGTCCCAGAGCCGCATCAGTCCCAAATGAACACGCAGAATGCTATATTAATAATTATGAAGCTGTTGGCCGTTTTCTATGGTTTCTTGTTGTCTAGCTCTGTCTTAATTATTAACCCATTCCTGCTAATCTGAGTATTTCCACGTGGTCTTCTCTTACTGGAGAAAGGGTCAGATCTCTTACTCCTCTTGTGTCCTTCATGGTGACTCACTGTGCCTCCGTTTCCCAGAATCCTTCACCTCTCCTTGTCCCACATATCTCGCTTCCCTATTGGCCAACAGTGCTTTATTCATCAACGAATAAGATAATCATATACACAGAATGGCTTTCCCCATCAGTTAGGGCTTGGGGGTGGATCACAGGGAAAAGACTTTGTTTATTCCAGATGTATTCATCAGCAGTCCGTTGTATGGCATTGTCTGGAGTGTGTTGACTCCCAGACTGCCTCAGTAGAGTGGAAGTCCTGAAATGGGAAACGTTAGTGGTCCTGCTGGACCCCACATTTTGCTATGTTCAGAGTTAAAACTCCTCCTTTAAAAATTATTAATTATGAGCCAGGCATGGTGGTGAATGACTTAATCCTAGTACTAGGGAGGCAGAAGCAGGAGGATCTCTGAGTTTGAGGCAAACCTGGCCTACAGAGTGAGTTCCAGGACAGCCAGGGCTACACAGAGAAACATTGTCTTGAAAAACCAAAAACAATTATTTTATGTGTATAGGTGTTTTGTCTGTACATATGTCTGTGTGCCATGTGTGTATCTGATACCGTGGGAGGCCAGAATAGAGTGTCTGATCACTTGGAACTGGAGTAACAGTTGTGGTCAGAAATATGGGTCCTGTGAATCGAACCCAGGTCCTCGGGAAGAGCAGTATGCATTCTCTTGTCTGTTGGACTGTATTTTCAGCCCTTGAAACCCCTTCCTTCGTAGATCTCTCCCAATAGTGAGGAATCTAAACATTATCTTATGATTAGAGTGGTGATAAAATTTATAACTTTAGACTGCGACACATTTGAGAGGGAAAAACGTGTTATTAATAATTGGAATGTACAGTCGTTCCACTTTGAGATCTCACTGGAGAAACTGGGACTTTTATACTGGAGAAAAAAATACTTCATTCAAATAAGCAAACAGCAACAATCCAAAGAGGGGTAGAGAGATGACCTAGTACTTAAGAGCTTTTAGTACTATTGTGCAGGACCTGAGTCTGGTTCCCAGCACCCACACAGTGGCTCACAGCTGTCTGTAGCTCCAGTTTCAGAGGCTCACACACTCTCTTTTAGTCTCAAAGGGCACCAAGCGCGACTCACGTGCTTACACACATGCAGGCAAAACACTCATAAAATAAAAATAAATAAAAAAAAACCCCTAAGAATTGTCACATGAGATGAAGAACATATCTTTATGACCTATGACCTATTATGTCTGTATACCACATGAGTGCAGTGCCCATGGAGGCCAGAAGTGGCCCTTGGATCCCTGCAACTGCAGTTACAGATGCTGTGAGCCACTCTGTGGGAGCTGAGACTCAAACCCAGGTCCTCTGGAAGAGCAGCCAGTGCTCTTAACTGCTGAGACATCCCTGCAGCCCTCGTTTCAAACATTTTAAAATTTAAAGTAAGAGAATATGATAGATCTTGATAGTAGCTAAAATTTGAGCTATTTAGAGTATGGAGTTTACTGTATTTTTCCTCCCCATTTTCTTGTGTGTCTGAAATGTTTATCAAAATGATATATTTATATAACTCAGAAATGAACTGAAGAGGCTATGTACTTATCTTCTGTTAGCTCCTTGTAGCAATCTTTCTTAAATTTTCTAGATACATCTTTTGATATGTCATTCTTATTTTCATAAACTGTGCTTGTTTGGACACTGTAATGTTTTATTTTCAGATATCTGCTCGGTAATGATGGAGGGTTAGGATAAGAATGTCTACTGTCTATATTCATTTTATACGTGTGTAGTTTCTTAAACCTCAGTGTTTCATTTTTATATACAGTGAATCTGTTTTCAATAGTTGATCCATGTTATTTTATCATATTTAATTCCCTCCTTCCTTAGCTTTTCCATTCCTTCCTACTTTTATTTTTTATTTTTGGAGTCACTGTAGCCCAAGTACTTTTCAAACCTGTGATCCTCCTACCTCAGCCTCCCAGTGCTAGGATTACAGTGCCACCATGTCTGCCTTGTCACATTTAATTTCTCATGTAATGTTTGTTTTTTCCCTAGAGTTGATAATTGCCTTATGTTTTTGCTGTTGTTAAATTTTCTAGCCACTTATTCCTAATTCATCTCTAACAGAATGAAATTTGCTTTGCTTTTGCTAAATATATAGTGTGATCTTTGGTACTATATTTTTATTTTAGTAAGATGCTTCCTGGATTTTTTTGTTTTGTTTGTTTGTTTTGAGGCAAGGTCTTGCTACATTGCCCAGGCTGGTGTAGAACTTGTTACATACTCCAAGCTGACCTTGAACTGTCACTCCTCCCAGTGGTATACTTTTGGGACCTGACTGCTTCCATTAGGGGCTGCCACTTGCACAAATGACAACTTTGAGTGAGTTAGAAAAAAGTACTTGTCATAGACAGATGAATTTTATTTTATTTTTATAGGTTTTTTTAAAGACAGGGTTTCTCTGTATAACAACTGTCCTGGAACTTGCTTTATAGACCAGGCTGGCCTCAAACTCACAGAGATCTGCCTGCCTTTGCTTCCTGAGTGCTGGAATTAAAGGTGAGCATCACTACCACACCGGCTTGACAGATGAATTTTAAAGAGGAGCTTCCTAAAGTGACAAATTCAAAGATTTACTTCTGAGGAAAAATCAGTCAGGAATTGCTTTTCCTATAGTTTGATACAATTCCTCATCAGGACCTTGACATGGAAAGCAGAGCGAAGAGGGGATTTCGGCTTTCTCTTATGGTCTCAGACCAGATGCTTCAGGATGTGGGACACCCTAAAGCTGCTTGTGGGGGCTTGTTTCTGTTCCTGTTCGGTACAAATAGCACCATGATCATGTTGAGCAGCTGTCATTGTGAAATTTTCCTTTTCCATTATTTTGAGGACTTTGCTCCTCCGTCTTCAATGTTAGATCCTTTGTTTACTAGGTCTCAAATAGTCTTCTTTCTTGGTTCGTTCATTCATTTTTTTCCCTTTAGCAACAAAGTTTCTCTCTGTAGCCTAGGTCGCCTTGGATTTTATATCTGTCTGCTTCAGCTTCCTGAGTACTGAGATTACAGGATTGCACCACTGTGCCTGAAACCCCATTGATTGTTACTGGTGAGCATTCTCTAGCAAATTTTCAGGATAACATTCAAGAGAGCTAAATTTGGGGAGACTTTGGATGTATATTAATGGCGTTTCAGTTTCACTGTTGATTGGTATTTGGCTGGGTATAGAATTTTAAGTTTGAAATCATGTTTCCCAAGGAAAATTCCTAGGAACTTTGAAGGCATCATTACAATATTATAGTTTACATTGTTGCTACTGAGAAGTCTTAGGCTATTCGTATTCTAAACGGTCATATTGAATCCTCCCCCACCCCTTCTGAGACAGGGTTTCTCTGTGTTGTCTTGGAACTCCATCTGTAGACCAGGCTGGCCTCAAACTCAAAGATCTACATGTCTCTGCCCCCCCAAGTGCTGGGTGGGATTAAAGGTGTGTGCCAACCACACCCAGTTTATTACTTTTTCTCTTATTCTAGAAGCATCTATATCTTCTTTAATGCTCTTTAATTTCATTCTAATGTGTGAGAGTTTGTAAATCTATTGTACTTGCATTTCTTAGGCCCTTTCAATTTAGAAATACAATTCATTTCTGAGGAATTTCTGGAATGATTTTATTTTCTCACTTCTATTTCCTCCTCCTCCTCCTCCTCCTCCTCCTCCTATTCTTCTTCTTCTGCTGCTGCTACTGTTCTAGTTAAATGTTCAGACTTTCTGTATTTATGCTGTAGTTTAATGTGTGTGTGTGTGTTAATGTGGGGATACATATATGTATGTGTATGTGGAGACAGAGGACAATCTCATGCTTTGTTCCTCAGGCAATGCCCTCTATTATTTTTGAGACAGGGATTCACTGTTCTGAACTCATAAGTAGGTTAGGCTGCATGGGCTTGCAAGCCTCTGATTTGCCAGTTCTAGAGCATTTAATTTTGGAGTTTATCACTTGTGCTAGAAATTTGTTTTATATCACTAGTATCCTTTTCTGACTATCAGCATATGGAAGTAAGATATGCAAAGAAAGATTGCTTTGACATTTTTGGGACTGGTGATTAGTGTATGTAATTAAAGAGTGATCAGATGAAGACCCAAATGTGTAGGAGATGTCAAGTCACTATCTAGAGATCTTTTCACATGGGCTGGCCACTTTCTTCAACATTTCCATCTCTGAGAGTTGAGCAGCTGATGCAGTTGCCAACTTTCAGAAATTCAATGTTGGAGAGTTGTTTACCCCGAGTTTATCTAACTACTCTTTATCAACAAAAATTAGGAGCCAGATATCGGGTAAGAACCTGAAGGATCAGAGAAGCTGTGGAGAAGCCACCAGTGACCTCCTCTCTCTTCACTTCCTCAATCCAAAAGACCTGAGATCCTCCCTCAGTCCCACCTTACTACTTCCTGTCTCCTGTCTGTCTTCAGTCCAAGACCTCTGTGGGTAATTTTGGTCAGTTAGTGGCTAGCTCCACCCTCTGACTCAAAGCAAACTTTATTTGCTTTGTGATCAAAATATCACACCTTTCCCCCTTTCTGTCTAAATAAAAAGGGAAGGTTTTAAATAACATAGCAAAACTATATACAATAAGTACAATAACTATATACAAATCTATACAGGTAAGAATTACATTAACAATGTCCAGTCCATTTTCATTTGGCAAATTCAGAGAAAATACTCCATTATCTATCCTATCTTGGTGAGTCCAAAGTTTTGTGCCTAATTCACTTTCTATCCTAATTTGCATTACCAACCCAAAATTATCTTTCTATGTTTCTCAATTTTATAATCTTTACACTCTTTTGTGAGTTTCTTTTCTGAATTTAGTAACAAGGAAAACTATAACTATCTAGTCTTCAACTCCATCAGAGACCAGAGAAGGATAAAATATTACCTGAGTAAACAGGAAGTACAGAGCAAACAACTTCCAAAACTATTTATCAACCTCTCCCCCCCCCCCGCCCTTTTTTTTTCTTTTTGAGCCTAGGACCTTAGGCTCTATCACTGAGCTCCATACTCAGCCTGGCTACCCCAAATTTAAACAGCTCACTTCAGTATAGCCTTAGTTTAAACAGTTGTTAAAGAAAACTTCTAGTATATATAAAAGTGAGAGAATGGTACAATGACCCAAGCTCCAACCACTATCAGATTGTAACCAGTTAAATTATTTTTTCCTTTCCTTTTGGGTTTTGAGACAGGCCTTGTACAGCCCAGGCTATCCCTGAACTCACTATGTAGCCACGTATGACTTTAAACTCCTGATTTTATATTGTTGTTGTTATTATTATTATTATTATTAGTTTTTGAGATAGGATTTCTCTGTATAACAGCCCTGGTTGTCCTGGAACTTGCTTTGTAGACCAGGTTAGCCTTGAACTCGCAGAGATCCGCCCGCCTCTGCTTCCAAGTGCTGGGATTGAAGGCGTGTGCCGGCACCGTCATTCCTGATCGTTCATCCTCCACCTCTCAAGAGACTGGATTGTGGGCCTGCGCTACCACACCTGGTTACTGTTCCGTATATTCATTCAATCAGTTCTAGACTCTCATTATTTTTACAACAAAGTCCACATGCTATATCATTTAATCTGTAAATATTTCAGCTTTATCTCTAAGATAGAAAAGATTTTTAGTAACATCACTAGCACACCTTATTTTCCATAATGTCCAACTAAAGCAGTGTTTATATATTCATTACACCATAGCAACTCTGCAGGATACAAAAATGCAATTAATTGCTGTATCTCTTAACTATGTTTTAATCTACCAATTTGCCTAATTTCTATTAATTGGAGAAACTAGGTTATGTGTACTGCCACCATCTGAAATCTTCGAGTTGTGTCCTTGTGGTTCCTCTGTCCACAGAATTTTCTGTAAAATTGGCAACTGCATCTAGGGTTGATTAGCTGAGAGAAGGCTTTATTTTCCGAAATAATTTTTTCTCGTGTTTTCAGCATAAAGACTCTGATGCTCTATTGTTTCTTTTTTCCCTAAATTAACAGCCGCTACTTGCGGCTGTCAGCTCCATCATTTCCTTGAGAAGCACGAAGGGTGATGTTGTAGCTCTGTCCACTTAGTTTCCATCTGTTAGTTAAAAAAGAAAAAAAACATTTGCAGAAAGCAACGTCTCATCTGCTGTTTGCCCCAGGCACCGTTCCTATAAGAAGGACAGTCAATAGGCTTGGTCCTTTCTCTCCCCATCAGCTTTCCAAGGGAGGAGTTGCTTCATATTGCAGCTGCACTCCAATAAGTTGCAGTTAATGTTCTTAGGGATTCTCACCTGTCTCATCTTTGGCCAACGGGAGAGATGCTCACCTGTCTCATCATTGGCCATTGGTTTGACATGACCCTAGTACTCCCTGAAAGCCCTTTTGCTTTCTGATAAGACAAGACTTCCAGAATCATCCTGCCCGTATTTTGTTTTAGAACCTGGAATCTTCCATTTCTCCTAAAGAGTTCTGGTTCCTTCAAGCCAAAGTGGCATCTAAAGACCACAATCTGGGAGCTCGAGGTGCTTGTTGCTGTTGAGTCATTTGACTCCTTGCTCTTTGTGGTGGAAGCAACCTGATATAGATACTTTTACAATTAAAGAGCTATCACTGATCTTTCCAAATCAAATTCAAGACTTTGGAGACTTTATTAATCCTCATTCACCATCTGTTTTTGTTTGTTTCTTTGTCCCACACCCAAAGCCTCCAAGAACATCAAAATCATTACGTACTTGCTTTATTAGTGTACACCCCACCAAGGATGTATGTGGAGTCAATTATTGGATTTTAAATTGCTTGAAATAGTTTCTCTCATGTGATGATGACACCAACTCAATAGACAGTTAGGTTCATTTATTTCATTTTGCTTCAGAGTTTTTTTATTTATTTGTTTGCTTGATTTTTATTGTGCCATCATGTAAAGTATTTCCATTCTTTTACATTCAAATCTATAAAATAAGCTGTATTTGGTGATCTCTCCCTTCTACTCCATCTCTCTCCACTTTTTTTCTTTTCTTCTCTAATAATAGTTAAGAAAAAATATTTGTCTTTTCAATTCATAAAGTACAAGCAAATAAGTATATTTGTATTTCTCCTTTTTTAGATAAATGGTTTCTATTATGTACAATTTATCTACCTTAATATTTGCCTTTTAATAACATTTATGTGTAAGAGTGTGTTACATATTTATCTTGTGGCTCAGTCTCACCCGTGATTTTTTCTCATGTTGGCCTATTGCACACTTCTAAAGCAAGCAATGTCAAAGGCATGGATGTGCTTCCCCTCTCCTGCTATGTGATTTGAACAAATAGGTTCACCTCTCTGGGTGTCTTTATCCTCATCTGTAAAATGGAAATAATGACCCTTTCCTCATAGGGTCACTCATCATGGCCAGGGCAGGAAGAGCACATGGCATCATTGTCAGTACCTGGTAGGTTAGGTAAATGTGAGCTTTCAATCGTGTCATGATTAGAGCTATGTCTGCTTTCTTATTCTTGCCAGTTTGATGACTCCAAGGGTCTTATGAGTACTGAATCTGATTTTCCCTTCCTTTTATCTTCCAAAGGCTGAGTGAGGTCAAGGATATCCAGATGCAGCGATGGTCCTCCTGACCGAAGGCCAGCCTCCTCCATCCCAGCCAGCTCACAGGGCCGTGTCCTGTCTTTCGAAGCTTCTACCTCACCTTGCCTCCTCAACTTTTCTTCTTGGCTCAGATCTTTCTATTCCAGGACGCAGAATCTTTCCAGCAACTGCTTTCAGGCCTCTATTGCATTCTGAGGAATAATCTTTCCAAAATTACCAGTGCCTTTTTATTCTATTCCTAGGGTTCTGGGACCCTAGTCTAACATATACATCGTCTTTCTTCCACTGCCTTAGAAACTATCCTCATGTGACATTATTACTGCATCCTCCATCACTCATTACATCATTATGTTAGTACATCATCACCAAGCTTCACTGTTACACTGTCAGATTGTCTTTCTGTTGCAGGAGTCTCCTTATAGTTATGTCAGCACTACAGTGTCATGACTACATGGTTACTTTATTACAACCATTGTTAACTTGTGCATTGGCCCATCATTTCCTGGTTAGTATTAGTAAATTGTCACCTGGTTATCTTGTTTCTAGGCTACATCATTACAGCCCTGTGCTATCACTTTCACTTTATGGTGAGTCTTTACTGTACTGTAAGATTGTGAGAGTATCATGGCTTGGTATTTTACTATTATTTAGTCGAAGAATCATAGGCAACATTCGTACTGAAATACAAGTTTAGAGCTTAGGAGATTGAGGCAGAAGCATATAGCTCCCAGTTCCCTGAGCTACTGTAATTTTGTTTATGGGACATCACACCCAGGCACATCCAACTCAGGCATGAATAATCAATACGCAAAACCATGCTCATTGTTAGAACCCTCCTCTTACCTTTGCAGATGGCTCTACCAGCATCTAGTCTCACAGAATGCAGCCTTGGAGGCGGTCATTTTTACTGTTTCAGTTCCTCATCTTCATATCTAGTTGGAAGCCAAGTTCAGATCTACTTGCTACTCCAGTGAATCTGCATCAAGACCTTCTTGAACCCAGATATTTGGTGTTGGTGCCCATCCATCCAGGTACCTCAAATCTGCTCTGCCCCTCGAGGGAGACTTCTCCATCACAGGTCAACCTGAATCTATCTATCTTTCTCTCTCTCCCTCCCTCCCTCCCCCTCCTCTCTCTCTCTCTCTCTCTCTCTCTCTCTCTCTCTCTCTCTCTCTCTCTCTCTCTCTCTCACTGTATTGATCACTTTTGTATCGCTGTGACCACAATACTTCACAGGAGTAACTTAGGGAACAAGACCTTTTCTGTACCTCGTGACTTCAGATACCACCATCAACTCCGGAACAAGCTCTGAAAAGACAGCCTAAGGGGTCATTCCAGATTTTAATCACAGCACTTGAGGCACTAGCCTCCTAATGGCCTCCTGCCTCTACTTTCCCTTCAACTACTTTGTCTAGTAGCAAAATTAACTTTTCAAATAACATTTTGCATTTGATCACCCTAAGAAATAGGCAGGGAAGAGGCCAAACTCAATGTGGCATTCATCACCCTTTTAAAATTACACCTCCTTTTCGTCACCCAGTTAGTATTCATGTCCTGTCAGCTCAACTTCTAAAGACTATGCCATCATTTTGGGAATGTTTCAACTCTGTGCCCTGCCAGCCCATAATTTTCACCAGCACAGCCTCTGAGCCAAGCCTGCTTTACCCAGACCCCGTCTTTGCTCTTCTAGGAAGTCTACCCCTGACCCTGGCATTTTCTCTGAAACTGTAACCTCTAACTTTCAGGACCTTTGCATGTCTGACCCTATGCAGTGCAGCTGTCTGCATCAGTATCATGGGATCACAAGTTACTTAAGTAGTCTTTGAAATTTTCTCACCTGTCTAGCCCCCTAGCCTGTCCTGGTCTACCAGTAGAGTCCTGATTCTGAGGAACCAGACTCTTAAGTCAGTCTAGGGCCTGAGCCAAGGCAGGGACAGACATTCATTCATCCAACAAGTATTTTCTAGTATCTGCTATGTGCTAGGTTCTGAGAATAAAGACACAGACTCAGTTCTTATGGAACTTAACAGTTTGATGGGAAGACAAAACAAGAGGCTGGAGAAATGGCTCCATGGAAAGCCATCTGTCCTAGCACCCACAGTGGTCATTCACAATCACCTGTAACTTCAAATCCAGGACACATACAAGGCAAATACTCATATAGACATACACACATACACATAAAAGAACAAATGTACAATTACTAAGGTGATCTGTGAGCAAATCATCTGTGGAAGTTTGAGGAAATATAAAAGTACATCAAGGGGTCAGAAAAGGGTTCCTGCCTACAGAGTTTGGAAAAATAGTTAACTGAATGGTGGGAGGCCAAGGGTGGGAGGAGTGGGTCATGCTAAGACAACAAGGTTGGCAAATGCCATCCAGGAAGGTCAGTGGGACTGGAGACAGCACAGGAAAACATGCTAGAGATATGTGGCTGGTGAGAGAGACTAGAGCATGTGGCTTGTAAGTTGTCTAAGAGTTCAAAGTAGATCTCTTGTGGGTTCATGGTAGTCTACCAATGTGTGTGTGTGTGTGTGTGTGTGTGTGTGTTTGTGTGTGTCTGAGTTCAAAGTAGATCTCTTGTAGGTTCATGGTAGTCTACCAATGTGTGTGTGTGTGAGTGTGTGTGTGTGTGTCTGAGTTCAAAGTAGATCTCTTGTGGGTTCATGGTAGTCTACCAATGTGTGTGTGTGTGTCTTTGTGTGTGTGTGTCTGAGTTCAAAGTAGGTCTCTTGTGGGTTCATGGTAGTCTACCAATGTGTGTGTGTGTGTGTGTGTGTGTGTGTGTGTGTGTGTGTCTGGTGTGTGTGTGTGTTTGTGTGTGTGTGTCTGAGTTCAAAGTAAATCTCTTGTAGGTTCATGGTAGTCTACCAATGTGTGTGTGTGTGTGTGTGTGTGTTTGTGTGTGTCTGAGTTCAAAGTAGATCTCTTGTAGGTTCATGGTAGTCTACCAATGTGTGTGTGTGTGTGTCTGAGTTCAAAGTAGATCTCTTGTAGGTTCATGATAGTCTACCAATGTGTGTGTGTGTGTGTGTGTGTGTGTGTGTGTGAGAGAGAGAGAGAGGGCCATAACAGGATGTTACTTTGTAACAGTTGATGAGAACAGTAGTTCTAAACAAAGGCATAAGTCTGGAGCGGAGGCAGAGGCCATGTTGGCTCAACCTTGAGTGGAAGAAGTGAGCTAGAAGCAAGTGAACTAGATTCCCAGGGCTTGAACTCTTAAGACATGGATTCTGATTGGATACGAGAGATGAGTTAGAGGAAGGAGTCAAGATGACTGGCTGAATGCTGACTTGTGCAGTTGAATGGATGGTGGTACCAATCCCAGACTGGGATCAATGAAGGAGCCAGTTGCGTTTTGGGTTACAAATGTCACCTAAGAAGGGCGAGGATAATGATACAGGGAGATAAGGAGTTATGGTGTCTAACTCCGTTAAGTGGTTGAGGTCTTTCTGGCTGGGCCAGCTGGTGGCAAGGCTGTAACTAAATATGGTTGGGCCTTGAACTACATGGGAGGGGCCTGGAAGTGGGAGAACTGGGAGACCTGGATGCTTAGAAGTGGACCCAGGGTGGCCCAAGGCCTGGGTGACTCCAGCCTTCATTGGTGACAGACGGCTGGGCTAGGCCATGCTGCCCTCTCCTCCTCTGATAATTAATCCCGCGCGGGGGCCGCGGGCGATGACAGGGCTGTCTAGCGTGCACTTAAGCATTAAATGACCAATTTCTGTCAGACTAACTTCCCCAGCCTCCCCATCCCCTCCCCTGCCGCCCACCCCCTGCCTGGGCCCCCTCCCTCTGCTCCTTGCACTCTGAGTTTTTCAGCAACTGATGGCTCCTGGTTCATTTCTGTGGAATTAATTGGTCCCTGAATGAATTCTGTTGACAGGGCAATTTATCATGTGTTTGGGCTGACAGTGCGGGTGTGTGTATGGCGGGGTAGGGGTGAGGAAATAGACTGGGTAGGGGCCCTGAGATGGGGGAGGAGGTCCCGGGTTGGGGTGAATATGGACTAGACATAAGGGCCCGAGAGGGACAAGTCTAAGGGTTTGGGGGTACCACAGAGCACCCCAATCATGGTTCCATCCTTTGCTACACATCCTGGTCTCACAAGCTTGAGAGAAAACACAAAATTGGTAAGGAACCATCAAACTTAGTCTGGCTTCTCTTCAACTCTTCCGTCTCTCACAATTCAGGTGTTTTCATCGGGAGAACTCAGGACCATTCTACACAAACCCTGATGTTTGGAATGGGGCCGTGGATTCTGGGACAGAGAGAGAGAGAGAGAGAGAGAGAGAGAGAGAGAGAGAGAGAGAGAGAGAGAGAGAGAGAGAGAGAAGAGAGGGAGGGAGAGAAACATCTCATGCTCTCAAGGAGAGAAGGACTGATTAGGTAAGTGAGCTAGTCCCCAGAGAGTTGGGCGCTCAGCCGGCCTGGCTAACAGGGTCCTGAGGGACGAGTTAATTAGGGTATTGGGATGGTTTGGGCAGGCAGGCTATGGGGAGAGGCTGGAAATGTAGTTGGCCTCAAATAGCTGCTTCCTTTGTCTCCCTCCCCATAGTCCCTACCTTGCACCCTCAAAGGTCCCTTCAGGCCACGTTCATTTGCCTTAATGCTTATGTTCTTGATCCAGAGACCTCTAGGCAGACACTGTGAAGAGAGATGGGAAGAAACAGATGGAGAATGGAAATGAGAAATTCGGTCTCCTTCTGTAGCTGAAAGCACACCCCTTTGCCTTCCCTCATCTGCCTGTAGCCACCAGAACTTTCCAGAACATCTCCTGGTCACAAAAATTGCCAGAACATCTACAATATATGATTACCTAAGACTAGACTGGATAAGTGGGGAAAATCCCTGGGAGCCATCAGCTTCTGTGAGGAAACAGAGGCAGGTAGAGAGGAGGAAACTTGTTGACAGTCACATAATGACCTTGTAGGATGACTTGTGGGTCTCTTCTGCCCGCAATTTGGCTGAACCTCTGCCTTTACAACATATTTTTTTGCTTTGCCTCTAAGTCAACATGTATAAATTGGAATTTCTGTGTGAAATTCCTCTTCTACATGTGGGAGCAGAGGCCATGTCCAGGCCCTTGGTGGTGGGCAGTCACAGTGACCAGGCAGGAGAATAGGTTCAAGGTGATGCTGGGATCCAGTTAATCAGGGAGTTCACATAAAGGATGGGATGGGGGCATGGGAAGGGAATGAAATTTTGGGAGTCTAGATGCTGTGCCATGAAGGATGGTGCCACAGTGAGCCGTAGATTTGCCAGCAGAGACGTGGGTCTTCCACCGTAGCTGATTTCCTTCTGGATCTCTGGCCTTCTCAAGGCTCGATCAGTCCTGCCTTCCTCTCAGTGACACACATAAGACAGCTCACAACTGTCTGTAACCACAGCTCCAGAAGATCCAAGGTCTCTGCTGGCACATAGTGAACATATACGCTCGAAGCACTCACACACACACAGAAGTAAAAACAAGTAAGTGAAAGCATATATATCTATATATATCTTTGTCATATCTCCATATCTGCTTCCTTCCAGAGCCTATCTAATTGTTCAACTAGTCCCCATCTCGTCTGGCTTCACTGCCCTGAATTACCAGTGTCACAAACTCTTCCCCTACCCATGGGCTCTCCTTAGGTCCCAGCCCATGCTATTGTCAGATCATTCTTCCAAATAGCAGACACACAGAGCTATTCTGTTGCGCCTATGGAAAATGATATCTAAAACCCTTAACAGGGTTTCGTGTTCTCAGAACTTCAGTCAGAGATTCATGATTGTGAGTGACACCCAAAATATATTTGTTTAAGCCCCCAAGTGGAAGTGTATTGGCTTCTGACCCTGGAAGCTACAAAACAGGCCTTATTTCACATCTGTCTGGATCCAGAGGCTTAATTAACACTGCCAGGACTCTCTGGTGCCCTCCACTCAACTGTGCTAGTCTCTGCTTGATTGAGTGGGCCTCACTCACAGGCAGGCACTCTAAGCACAGAAACATACTACAGAGAGTTCTTAGGGCTCCTGGGCCCTCATTGTTGCCCACAGTCCAGGTGGAGACCCTTGCTCCTTCAGAAGCCAGTAACAGTTCTGCTGAGGTGCTGAGAAAAAAAAAAACCACCTTCCCTCCCTCCTTCCTCCCCCTCCCTCCCTCTCTCCATCCCCCTCCTCTTTCTTTCAAGACAAATGTCCTTCTTCATAGCCCTGGCCGTCCTGGAGCTCACTATACAGACCAGGCTGACCTCAAACTGAGAGATCTGCCTGCCTCTGCTGACTGACTGTTGGAATGAAGGGAGAAAACTGTTTCTAACTTGAGGTCTATGCTCTATAGCCAGAGACACAGGGTCTTCATTATTGAATGGGCTGGTAGACCCTATGTGTGGTCAGAGACACAGGGTCTTCATTATTGAATGGGCTCATAGGCCCTAGGTGTGGTCAGGAGCCGGTGTGACACTCTGTCAGTGCTGTCAGGACTACACAGGATGCTACATGGTTAGACCTCCATGGAAGGAGGGGTGCTCCCCCAGTGGTCCCCACAGGAACTGTGACTGGTGCTTTGAGTTGTGTGTGACAGTTATTTGAGAAGCATGGTGCTCATGAGTCTCAAGCCACCGGGCTGTGGAAGGAGCAGGAGAAGCAGCTGTCTCCTGGAACCTTTTAGCAACTCAGCTAAAAGGTGATCCTGCTCTGTCTTCTCTCACCTCAGTTCTTGCGGCTGCCCCTGCCTCAAGCCTCCTGCTTCCTCGTTTTCTTCCATCGTCACCTCATTCACGTTTGTCTGTCATGTTTGTTGACCAGCATTGTGTGCAAACACTGTCCTTGACATCCCACTATACAGCTGTCACACCATAAACACAAAGCAGCCTGTTTATGCTCTATTGACACGATAGGGGATCCTATCGACAGACGCGACGTAACCTGCCGGGTGTGGCGGCGCACACCTTTAACCTCAGCACTCAGGAGGTAGAGGCAGGTGTTTATGCTCTATTGACACGACAGGGGATCGACAGACGCGACGTAACCTGCCGGGTGTGGCGGCGCACACCTTTAACCTCAGCACTCAGGAGGTAGAGGCAGGTGTTTATGCTCTATTGACATGATAGGGGATCGACAGACGCGACGTAACCTGCCGGGTGTGGCGGCGCACACCTTTAACCTCAGCACTCAGGAGGTAGAGGCAGGTGTTTATGCTCTATTGACATGATAGGGGATCGACAGACGCGACGTAACCTGCCGGGTGTGGCGGCGCACACCTTTAACCTCAGCACTCAGGAGGTAGAGGCAGGTGTTTATGCTCTATTGACATGATAGGGGATCGACAGACGCGACGTAACCTGCCGGGTGTGGCGGCGCACACCTTTAACCTCAGCACTCAGGAGGTAGAGGCAGGTGTTTATGCTCTATTGACATGATAGGGGATCGACAGACGCGACGTAACCTGCCGGGTGTGGCGGCGCACACCTTTAACCTCAGCACTCAGGAGGTAGAGGCAGGTGTTTATGCTCTATTGACATGATAGGGGATAGACAGACGCGACGTAACCTGCCGGGTGTGGCGGCGCACACCTTTAACCTCAGCACTCAGGAGGTAGAGGCAGGTGTTTATGCTCTATTGACATGATAGGGGATCGACAGACGCGACGTAACCTGCCGGGTGTGGCGGCGCACACCTTTAACCTCAGCACTCAGGAGGTAGAGGCAGGTGTTTATGCTCTATTGACATGATAGGGGATAGACAGACGCGACGTAACCTGCCGGGTGTGGCGGCGCACACCTTTAACCTCAGCACACAGGAGGTAGAGGCAGGTGTTTATGCTCTATTGACATGATAGGGGATAGACAGACGCGACGTAACCTGCCGGGTGTGGCGGCGCACACCTTTAACCTCAGCACTCAGGAGGTAGAGGCAGGTGGATCTCAGTGACTTTCAGACCAAACGAGTCTACATAGAGATTTAAGGCCCCTCGGGACCATATAGCGAGACCCTGTCTCAACAGCAAACAGACATCTCACCTTCCAGGCAATATGAAGAAGCAGGGAAGTGAATGGAGAATGGTGTGGTGTTGTATAGTTTGTTTTCTTATTTCAGAACTGCAGGTTAAACGCTCGGTCTTACGTGTAGTAGGCAAGTGCTCTGAGCTGCATCCCCAGTCCCTGTGTGCCGCTTTATTTAAGGTGGTTGGAAGGGCTCTCTGATAGATAACACTGGCGTAGAGAACACAGGAAGCGAGAGCCAGTCATGGGGAAGGGTTTCCCAGGCAATCAAGTATGAGTTTCCTTAGGACATAGGAGGTACAAGTCTGCTGTGACTGACGGACAACCCAGAGGTCAGAGAGAGCACAGTGAGCCAGGGGCAGTACAGGAGCTGAGTTCAGGCTGTGAGGGTGGAGCATGGGTGAGCATGGGTGAGCAGCCAGAGAGTGGAGAGCCTGGGAGGCCAGTCAGGGTCTACTCTGATCCAGGTAGGGAACCAGCTGAGGGCTTTGAGCAGACGGGGACCTGTCCTGAGTGTAGTTGGGAGGGTCGCTCTGGTTGCTACTGGAAGGCGAAGATGGAAGCAGGAAGATCAATTAGGGTTTTTCCCCCCATCCATCCTTCTTTCCTATATTTCCTTCCTTCCTTCCTTCCTTCCTTCCTTCATTCCTTCCTTCCTTCCTTCCTTCCCCCTCCCCTTTCTCTTGTGTTTCTTTACAGGTTATGGTGACTTGAACAGTATGGTATAGAGCAGAGGCAGGAAATGAACATTTTCTGGGTCCATTTTTAATGGAGACTGATTTTGCTGATGGATCAGATGGACGTGGGAAGAGTTGAGCCTAGCCTTGAACATCTGGTAGAATGGAGCTAATTTTACTGACCCAGTGAAAATTAAGGAAACCCCTCAGGGTCCTCACGGGCCTTTGCCCCGCCTGGGGAGCAGCCTTGTTTTCTCCACACTGTCTACCTCTGCTTTGTGAGAAAGGAAGAAACAGTGTAGACTCAGTCCGATACACTGTGTACACAGCTTTCCTTAAGTGGGAGGTGCCATTTTGACATTCTCGCCAGTGTCTTGGCTACCAACTAAACTATGTTAAGCCTCACCTGACATTTTCTCTCCTCGTTCCTCTCCAGGTACCCAGTACTCTAACCACTCTAGCGTACTTTCATGCCTTTGCCCGCAACTGTTTGCCCAACCTGGGGCACTTTTCCCCTCTATTAAACCGTTATATTTGGTTATATCACTTGGGAATCTGTGCCAATGAGGTGGGGCAGGGTTAGCAGACAGAATTGGGTGAAAGAAAATTGAAGTTGGAGACCAGACCCTCTTAGTGTCTGGGTGAGGTAGACCAGGCAGCTGGTAGAGACTTCGGAGTATGTTTGGGGGCTTTCAGGCTGATTCCAAGCTGAAACCAGAGCTCCAGGAAGGGCACCGTGTGAGATTTCCACCGGGAAACAGCCACCATAAATAGTGTGGCCTCTGCTGTCTATTTGGGTGGGAGGAAGACCAGAGTAAATAGGAAGTGGAGAGATTCTGAGGCTTCCACCCAAATGTCTCTGACTTTCCTTTTGATGATGAGTAGATAAGGCCACTGGAGGCAAAAGCAGGTGTCCAAGGCTCGGTGTTTGCAGTGTCTAGCTAGGGCAGCATCCTGATAAACCCACTGAACTTCAGTCTAACACAGAGTCCTGTCTGCTTTCAGAAATCCCCTGTTGAGCATCAGATAGTAACCAGGACTTCCACGGGGGCACATCTAGCACTTGAAATAACTCACTTATGATTGAGAAAAGGTATCAGAACTTCTGTTTCTATGGTTTCCTATTTCATTCATAATGCACTAATTGCTTTGTGGGAAGCATTAAAAAGTAGATATTGTTAGGCTGGAGTGAACCTCCAGAATTCTTTTACAGAGAGTGAAGACTTCGTTCTTTCTGGAGGCTGGAGGCCAAGAGGCCAGGGCCTGCAGGGTAAGAGTAGACAGAGTCACTGGTGAGGACCGGGAGGAAGGTGCGGATGGTTTACTATGTTGGAGGTCCTGTGTACCCCCTGGCGGTGTGACATGATTAAGCCTGGGTAAACTGTTCTGGGAAGGTCTCTGGCATGTTGGTAAGGAGCAGCTGTCTGGAAGGCACTGCCTCAGACTAAAGTCTGCTTCCAGACCCTGTTTGCAGCTCTCAGCTAGTCCTGGAAGATTAGAGCCTGAGAAGGAAGCTTGGCTACAGACACTCCCTAGAGCTCAGAAGGAACATCTCCTGGGGTGGGGGGGCGGATGACCGCTGGTACCACAAGTCTTCGTGACAAGAAGGGAAGGACTGGAGCTGGCAGGATGCTGAAGAGATGGGCAGGGTGCGTTTCTAAGTTTCTCTGATGCAGCAGGACTGCCGTGGACAATCAAGACATCCCTTCCCTAAACAGGAACAGACAGACAGACACAAGGACAGATAGGTCTTTCCCTCTTGCCTGAGCTCAAATGTGTTTAAAAAGACCAACACTGCTCTTTCTTCTCTGCTGCTAGACCTCCTCTAGGACACATAGGCTCACACAGAAGAACAAAACTTACTTCATATGCAGGAAGCAGCTGATCCACCTACCCACTCACATTCCCCCTTTGCCCAGGGCACCTAAGCGTTTCCTCTCTGGGCACACCCAGATTCTAAGCCTGAGCCAATAGTTTCAGCTACTGCTTGACATGTCCCCGGTGGGACTCTGCAACACTCAAGTTGGCCCTTGAGGCCCCATGAGCCAGCTCTTAGGGTCTAGAAATAAATGCTGGAAGGAGAAACTTGGGGCCAGGGTTTGCAGCCTCTTCAGTCTCTTAGGGGACACAGCACAAAATTTCAGCTGACCAATGAGCAGCTGAACCCATTAGGGGAGTGTAGAGAAGACAGGACTGAAGGCTACCCCCACCCTCCAAGAAAGAGCCCTAGAAGTTTCTCTTTCGGGGAACCTGCACCCCTAGGTGTGGTTGCGGGACACTAGCAGTAAGACAAGGCTGATTGGCTGAGAAGGGTCATGTCAAAGTCCTTCTGTAGTTCTGGAAAGCCAAAACTACTTGGTCTACAGCCTGGGTGTGTGTGTGTGGGGGCAGTTCTGAGGCATAGACTTCTCAGGCCATCATCAGAGTTTAGCTGCAATCCAGGGGAATCTTGGCCAAGAATTTAGAGGAGGTCGCATTGGGAGTAGAGTTGGAGCCTTGACAGAATTATTGAGGGTCCATCAGTGCAAGGACAGGCCTATCCCAGAGGCAGGGAGAGAGAAACCTGGAGCCATGGGGAGTGACATACAAAATTTTATTATTATTATTTGTTATTATTATTTATCATGTGCACAAAAAAGAAAGCAAGGAAGGAAGGAAAGAAGAAAAAAACAACAAAACGAACCGACACATTGAAAGTGGCGGAGGAGACCAAAACTGTGGAAGACCTTTCGAAGGCTAGGCCTGATCCTGGACCCTGTGCTCCTGAGCGCAGCCAGCTTCACACAAGACTGGGATCAAGCCTGGCCTCAGTGCTGGGACCTAGGCGTCCTCGCCATCCGGCTCCAGTCACTGGACCGGGACCAGGCGCCCGCAGTTCCCTTAAACTGTCCTCTTTTCTCGTTTTCCTTTTCAAATAAAAAAGGCTCGAAGGGAAAAGAGATCTGGGCTAGGACTCCAAGCCTTTTCGGATTTGTTCAAGGATTTTTATTTATTTATTTACTTATTTATTTTTCACTTTTATTGACTTTGTTTCTGTTATTTCGAGTCGTCACGATCCACGGTTGAGGAGACATGCAGGGAGCATCGCCGCTACCAAGAAAGCAACTACAGGGCGGGGCGGGGCAGGGCGGCCTTCCCGGGGCACGGTGGCAAGGCCACAACGGGCTAGCCCGCAGGCTGGCTCTGCCACTTCTGATGTAGCCTTGGTGGCCTGGGGCAGGAGGGCCGGGACCGAGACAGAGACAAGAGAGGCGGAGAAAGAGACACAGAAGGGGAGAGCAGCAGAGAAAGAGGAGATGAAGAGGGAGAGATGCAGGGAGGTGAGAGCGGAAAACACGGAATTACAGAGAAACAGCCAACAAAACGGAGGCGAGAGGTGTCCACCGGACCATGTTCGTCATTTTGCATAGAGATTTCTTTCATAATTTTTTGTAACGTAAAAAATGCCCCCTCCCCCAGGACGTGCTGTGCTTTAGTGGGCATGTAGCTGTGTCCCCCCTTCCCCCAGCGAGCGGCGACTCTCACAGCACGGACAGCAGGGTGTGTCTACAGGCAGGGCGGGCGGGGGACAGGGACTCTACGGTACCCGGCGGGGCGGAGAGGGAGAGGTTATGTACAGAGAGAGGTTCGCCTCCACACCACACACACCGTCTTTCTACAAAGCAGCCTTTTGGGTTTTTTCCGTTTTGTTCATTTTTGTAAAGACCATCTAAATTTTAAATAAGTGTAGACGTTTTTTTTGCGGCTATGTTCAGCTCCCGCCCGAGGGAAGGCTGAGGGTGGGGGAACGAGCAGCCTCCAGTTCCCATCTCCGGGCCGCTCGGTCGTCAGTTCGCTCCTGGCTCCTACGGCCCGCGGGTTGGGAGTTTGGGGTGGGGGGCAGCGAGTTATTGTTGGGAGAGGCCAGTGCTCGCAGCCGCAGTCGGAGGAAACTGTTCCCGCGGTGGCCCCGACGGCGCTGCGTTCTGGGGACCAGACACAGGCGTCGTGGGGTGAGGATACCAGGAGGGGAAAGTGAGAGGCCAGCAGATGAGAGGCGCTGAGGTAGGGACGAGGCGGGCCGAGAGTAGAGTCTCTGCAGGAGGAGATCCCAGCCCTGGGGAACCAGGCAGTTCGCGTGGACGAGCTCAGTGGCGTCTGGGTACCAGCCTCGGAAAACTCCGACGTCGCAGACGCTGCCCCTCGAGTCCGATCCTGGCGTCCCGGCGCCACTGTCGGGGGCAGGACGCAGACGGAAGGCGGGGTCAGCGTGGCAGGCACGGGGGTGGGGCAGGAGTTTCCCCGGGGTTCCGCTCGCGGCTCCTCCTCCAGCACAGAGTCCTTTCCTTAGTTTCCCTTGCTCCAGCGAAGCCTCCCGGCGCCCGGGCGTCGGAAGCGGGCTGCCCCCGGGTGGGCCACGCTGATTGTGTGTCACAGAGACGTGTCGGGCGCGCTGGCCGGAGGCGGGCGGGCTGCCGGGCGGCTCGGTGGTCCAGGCAGGCGGGGAGGGGCGGCAGGCGGGGCTGGCGGTGAGCCCGGGCCTGAGGGTCCCACCCGCGGCTCCACCGGTCCTGTCGGGCCATCGGCAGGGGGACGTGGAGGGCTGCGGGGAGGGGTGTGGGGCATCTGGAGGTGGGGGTGGGACTGGTGGCCGAGTGGCAGCGCGTCGCTTCGGTCCTCCCTCCCTCTGGGGTGGGCGGTCAGACTGGGACGATGTGGAGGCCGAAGCTGTCTGCCTGAAGCTTGATGTGGTCCCCGCGGTAACTAGTGGCGGTCATAGGCAGCGGCAGCAGCGGCAGGGGCGGAGCCCCGGGGGGCGGCACTATAATAATAAGGGGAACCTGGAAGTTAACACAGGAGAAGAATGGGCTGGGTGAGAGGACAAACAGGAGAACAAAAAAGGAAAGAAAAGCAAAGAAAAGCCCTCCCCGGGTCCGGCAGGATCAGGACTGGAGTGCTGTGGCTCGCTCGGCCCTGAGGCCAGGTGCCCAGGAGGAGTGCTGCATTCACAGGGCGGGAGGGGACAGGACAGGTGACACCTGGTGGCGGACAAGCCAAGGGATCCGACGGCCACTGCGGCCAAGAGCCTGCCAGTGACGGAGAGACAGGGGAGGGGAGAGTCAGGATGCGCAGGCGCCCTCGAGGGATCCCCAGGCCCCAGCGCCGCTATAATGAGTCTGTCTCCCTGGCTCATCCGGGCACCCAGAGTTGGGATGGTCCAGAGTGGGGTCCGTGTCCCGAAGCAGCCTGAGTGCCCGAGCTGGCGGGCGGGCAGGCGAGCCGCCAGGCCGCGGGCCAGCCAGGTGGCGTACTCACTTAGTAAGGCGGGGTTGCTGAATCTCCAAGCCTCGTTGTAGGCGGTGTACTGGGGATGGCTGTACGGGTTGCCTGAGAATTCGCTCCCTGTGGGAGGGCGGGGAACTGGAATTAGATGTGCTCAACGTGCCCAGTTGGCCTCTTCTGCCCTCCCCACTAGTCCGCACTAGTCTCGGGTCTTACAAGCAGAGCAAGTACCCCTGGGGGCAGGTCAGAGGCGAGGCAATCCATGCTGTCTGCACGGGGACCGCCACCAAAAGAAATATCCATATCTCTGCACACCTTGGCATGGAGGGAGGGATCTGTGGGCAGGTTTGTGCCTGGGCTCCTCTGAGAAGCACCGCTGGCTACCCGGGTTTGACCTGGCCTGGCTGTGCCCACTTGAGTAACTTGGGGGCTGGAGAGTTTTTATGGTGGACAGTGGCTTTAGGAACTCCACAGGATGAAAGGGGGGAGGATGGTGAAGGAAGACCCTTGAGACACTTTGTCCCAGAAAGTTCCAAGAATGGCATCTCAGCTCTGTGCCAAAACTAGGCAGGTGGCGATGGTGGTGCGCTTCTGGGAATTAACCCCTCCTACTTTTCCCTCCTGAGGCCCAATTCGAGGGCCACACCACAGGGGAAGGAGACTTGCAGGGATCAAGTGGACTGCCGGCTGCCCAGGAGCTGTGAGTAGTGGAGGGCACTGTGGGTTGGGAGCCTTGGAGAGCAGCCTCCCTCCCTCCACGAGGAGAAAGGCCAGGCCTATGGGTTTCCCCCTCGCCCTTTCTCCTGTGTGATGACCCCAGACTGTTTACAGTGATCCCTAACCGCGGGTTAAGTAGAGGAGAAGGGGCCCCACTCCAAGAAGGAGCTGGGTGGGGGTGGCGGATGCAGCCACTGGAAAGCCTGTTTATTGACGAGGAGGGAAAGCATGCGTGCAGCAGGATAATGAGCTTCTGAGCTCAACTGTGACCAAGAGGAACTGAGCTATCTCCTTCCCCATCGCTAATGAAACAAGTGTAATTTCCTCATCAGCACTAGATTCTGTTTAACGACTCCCCCCTTGCCACCATGAGCTCTCCGCGGTTCCCCTCATCTCCACCTCCCTGCAGACTCCCCACCCCCACCCCCGCTCTCCTCCCCCCCCACCTCCCTAAGACCTCCTCCAGCCTCCACCTGCTCACTCATCTACCTCCAAAGTCTTTCCTTGCCTTCTCCAAGCCTGAGTAGGAATCCCTACTCACACCTCCAGCTCCTCGCAGCCCTGTGCAGTGGACTCCCGCATTTTGTCAACCCCCCCCCCGCCTCTGCGTACTCAGGCCACTTCCTTGATTGCCCAATCACCCTCCTTTCTCTCCTCTCCTTCTCCCCCCGTCAGCCAGCGAGGGTTGAACTTCAGGAACAGGGCAGGCGAAAGACTCCAGAGGCAGTGGGTTGCAGGCTGGGGACTTGTTTGTCATTTTTAAGAGAGGAGATGTTGGTGTTTCTGCAGACAAGAATTTCTGCTCCCTTTGACTTTAAGCCACGCCCACTTGGGGGTGGAGGATGGAGATAGAAGGCTTTAAACACAGCCTTTGCCTCCTTAATGCCAAACCCAAGTCCAACGCCTCTCAGCAAAAAGGTGTGCCAGAGTCCCAGGGCACCGTGTCCTCTGAGGAAGTGTAGAGGTGTTCTAGTTTGTTTCCTTCTGAAGCCAAGGTCTCCCTGTCCCCTCCTGCCCTCCACTCTGAGACTAGCTTCCTTCTCTCTCTGGGGTGGGGTTGGTTCTCTGCCGTGCTCTCCTCCTCTGGTTGGTGTGGACCAGTGTGGCTTTGGCTGAATGACTGCCATGCCCCTGAAAATGGTCTTAGGTTCCAAGTTTCCATGGAAACCAGGGCAGGCTCTTCCAAGCAGTGTCAGCTAGCTGGGGTGGGCTGGAGCGCTGGGGCGCAGGCTTGGGTGGGTGGGTGCTGAGGAGGGGCCATAGCCTACAGCTGTGTACACAAGGGGGCGCTTCTGTAAGTTCCCTCCTTGCCTTGTTTCTAAAGGGCCGACTGTGACTTCTGAGGAGAAGGAGGGATGAAGGAGAATGGTTTGTTGGCTGTCTTCCCACTCCCAGCCTCAGACTACAGACCATTGAGCAGCTCACCCACAATTTAGTTACCCCCACCTAGAGCAGACATCTACAGCATTGTCACCTACCAGGCACCATTCCTGCCAGGGTGGAGGTAGGGTAGCTTCCCTGGCCAGTGGGGGGCACATGAGGGGGGTAACCAGGTAGAGTGGTGCTCGTCATATCACGACCTGGAAAAACACAAAGGGAAGGCGTGAGGCCTGGAAGAGAGGGACCTGCCTCAGCTCACCCCTGGAAGAGAGGGACCTGCCTCAGCTCACCCCTGGAAGAGAGGGACCTGCCTCAGCTCACCCCTGGATGCCAGGGAGAGGATACTCTCCAGGAGGAAGGAGATGTGCAGATGTCTATCTGAACAATCGGGCCCCCGAGTGCCTGAATATGGGTTCAGATGTCTAAATGTGTGTCCACCATCAGCTTTTGTGTGTGTGTGTGTGAATACCTCTTTTATGTTGCTCATTGTGTATCTGTGCATACATGTATGCCTGCCATACCCAATCAAGATGGAGATGGGAGGGTGTGACCTGGTTTACTCCTTCTCCACAGATACTCAACTGTTATTGTCTAGAGGACCTCTACCATCCTGTCTACTGCTCTTCTCTAACACCTGTCTTTCCGTCACTACACCCCACGACCACCTCTACAGAGGCAGAGCCCGTATCCTAAGTGGAGCTGTAGACGCCGGGCCTGGTAGCTCTGAAGGACAGGGGACTGCCAAGTGGGCTATTTGGCTGTGACTGTAGCATTCACATGATAGAAAACCATCTTTGATGTGAGTCAGGAACTTTGATGGCAAGCAGATCAGACCAGGTTCCAGTGAACAAAATCTGCTCCCCCTACCAGCAGCAGCCCTGGAGGCCTCTACTACCCTGAGCCTAGAGAGTGGGTGATGGGAGTTTCCTTGCCCGGAGCAGGAAGTGGAGGCAAAGTGAGTCCATATTAGAGAGATGCATCCACCCGGAGACATTTGTTCTGGAACACATGTAACTGGCTTCCCTTCCGTTGCTGTGAAGGGGGTAACCTCTAGCAGGCTCCAGTCTCCACGAACAGGATTGATTCTTCCTGTCCCCGCACACCCATACGCTGGAGCCTGTCCTCTCCCGGAGCCCATGTATCTGTTGTAGATTCCCCTTGTCTTCCTCACCAGACAGTGTCACTCTGTTCCTCCTGCCTCTGTCCCACCCCACGAAGGCAAGGTGTGGCTGGAGGAAGTCATAGCACTCTGTACACCTCCCCTCGTTCTTTTTCTTAGTTGTGTCCTAGTCATGGTTAGGTCCATGGAACTTCTCGTGGCTAGTCTATAGCATCTTTCTCTCTCCACTACTGTCCACTTGATGTCGTCGCCTACTTCATTCCTCAGACATGTACTTTCTCACCCCCCCCGACACGTCTGAAAGAGTCGTCCTTCTCTAAGAATGCACACAGCCACTGCTCAGGCTTTTCCATTCCTGGTTGCCTGCTGAAATCCCCATTAGCTGTCCACTGTCACCTCAAACGCAATAGGAATAAAGGTCTATCTACTTTCTCCTCCATCGGTTCCCCGGCCCTTTTGGAGACAAACCTAGAACTTCAGAGTTCTAGGCACAGTCTTCTTCCCCCACCCCTTCCGATATGCGATCAGTCCTCTCTAGCCATCTCTGTTATATTCATTTCTATTTCCTCTGTCACATTTGTAGTTCAGCCCCCAAGTGCCTGCCTTTGCTCCATTGGTTTTTTTCTTTCTTGTATTCCTGCCCCCACATTCTTCCCTCTTACGATCTAAAATGCATTTGCTAGCCTTCTAAAACATTGCTTTCGTGGTGTCTCTTCCTTGTAAACACTGCCATTGATTCCCTGTAGGTTACAGTTTGAATGGAAACTCTCCAGACTTCAAGTGCCCCAGGTCCTCACCCCACGTGGCTCTCTTACCTCTGATTCTTACTGATTCTCACTTCTGGTTGTTTTCATCTTGTGATGTAAAATGCCTGTGCCTGAATGTGACCATTGCTTCCTTCTTACTCATAGTTTTCTTCCAGCTCAAGCCTCAACATTCCCATCATTCTACTCATCAAGGAAGTTTCTTTCAAATTTCCACAGCATCTGTGTTCCTTGATTGACTACGTCATTATGTTGCAAAATGCATTGCCAGTTCTGTTGTCTCATGCCAAGCAGACCATAACCCACTCAAGGGCAGGACCTACATTCTGATCTATCCTGCATAGTTGAGAACACAGTGGACTCTCAATAAGTACTTATTGATCAATTCTCACAGTCCCTACATTGCATCCACAGCCAATCCCTGACAGATGGTAATGGTTTATCATTCTTTTGTAATGTGTTGATCTACTATAGAGAAGCAAAGCCAGGACAAAATCTGCTTGAATCCTTTCCCTTAAAAATCAATTAAAATGAAGGCTGGGTGGTAGTGGCACATGCCTTTAATCCCAGCACTTGGGCGGCAGGGGCAGGCGGATCTCTGGGATCTCTGTGAGATCCAGTTCCAGGACAGGCTCCAAAGCTACACAGAGAAATCCTGTCTTGAAAAACCAAGACAGGGACAGGGAGAAGGGGAGGGGGAGGGAGATATGGAGGGAGAGGGGGAGATCACTTGAAATGGGGCTGGAGGGGGTGGCTTTGTGGTTAATAGCACTGGCTACTTTCCAAGAGGACCCTGGTTCAATTCTCAGAAGCCACATGACAAGTCACAACCGTCTGTAACCCCAGTTCCAGAGGACTGATGCCCCCTTCTGGCGTCTTTGGCACGAGTATTGTGGTGCACAGACACGCAACCAGGCAAAACACCCAAACACACAAAGCAAATAAAAGCGTAAAGGTTTGAAAAAGTAATTGAAACAACAGTGGAATTTTTACCAAGACTTCTAGTGATAGCTTCACCTCTGTTGACTCAGAATTACCATGCAACAGAATGATTTCCGTATACCTGCTGAGTATAGATAATGCTTTATGTTTCCTGAAATTCACTTGACAGAGAACTAGCAAAGAAGAGTCCACTCCTGAGTCCTAGGCAGTAGAAGAATCTGCATTTGCTTTTTGTTTGTCCTATTTTGTTTTGTTTTGAGACAGTCTTACACCTAGCTCAGGCTTGCCTCAAACCTGTGATCCTCCTGCCTCAGACTCCTGAGTGCTGGGATTACAGATAAGTGTCACCACAACTTGCTTGTGTTTGCTTTGTTGTAGGTTTTCTTGGATTGACTTTTTTTTTTTTTTGGTTTTTCAAGACAGGATTTATTGTGTAGCCTTGACTGTCCTGGAACTCCCTCTGTAAACCAGGCTGGCCTCGAACTCAGAGGTCCACCTGCCTCTGCCTTCGTGAATGCTGGGCTTAAAGGTGTGCGACACCACTGCCTGGCTCCTATATAGACTTCTATTGCCAATAAAAAAGTACATATCTCCTGACCATCTCTCCGTGGAGAGGACCCGAACTGCACAGCAAGAGAAAATACCTATCAGTTCAGAGAAAAAGAGATGAATTATACAGCATTTATTTGTCAAAAAAAGACCCAGGGAAAAAAGAGGATTATGGGAGATGTGAGATTTTGAAGCTAGATACAGAACATGATTCTTCCAGGCCCTGTGATCTCAATGTCCACAAAGCAACCCGGAAGCAGAGGGTGCCTCTCCTTGTTCTTTGCCCCTCCCTTCTTATCCCTTCTATGGTTTTTTTCATGCTGGACAACATATGTCTTTGTTAATAACAGAAAAATTGATCTCCGCTGCCATCATTCTTACAACTAGTAGAATACAAATTCCCCCACAATGGAAGGTATTCACCCAAAACAACATCAAAACAAAACAACAAAAACCAGGAGAGACAAAGAAAAGCTGGATGGTTTGGAAGCTGTCTCCAGGCAACTTGCAAAGTTTATCCCATAGTTCTCTTGCCTGCAAAATGGTGTGTTCAACTTCCAGCAGGTACGAGACTTTGCATCTCTGTCAACAATTGATTGGAAGGCAGATTTCCAAATTCTACTTTTCAAAAAAATCTATGTCTGTAGGTAGCAATTTGAAATTTGAAAAATGTGGGAGAAGAGGCCCCTGGTGATGAAAATGCATTTAAGAATTTCTAGTGTTTGTCATACACCCGCGCTTTGTTCTGTAGCAGGACCTGTGTGGGACCTCTAAGCCAACGAGGCGCCAGCCACTGAATACAAAGCACGCTCAATGACTTCATTAGTACACAGATGACACCTGAAGAGCAGGGGAAAATTGACCAAAGTCTTGCTAGAGCCATATATTCTCCTGGAACACCATTGTCAATAATGAAAAACACACAAGGCAGGAAGTTTTCAAATTACTAAAACTGTCATACCATTTGCCCAGCAGCGTTCTTTGAGCTCGCCTCCTTTGGTGAGGGAATATCAATGGGAAACAGAGGGCCTGGAAGAGCACGGGGCGCTGAGGTGTTACAGAGAGGCAGGCAGATGGCCGTGGGGTGACTCTGAGACTAAGGTGGCACGGCCGTCCCCTTTACACAAACAAGCACAGAACCAGGAGGAAAGCCCACACGGCAGAGAGCATCAGTTATAAAATACGCGCCATCCCATGGAGGACGGGAAGCAGTAAAGCGTTTGCTTGCACACTGACAATGCCAGTAACATAAAAATAGCACCAGGGATCAAAAAAGGATAAAAACTCAACATTACCACGAGAGAGTGGGCGTTTCATGCTGCCTGCTGGCTTTCTGATGTTACAAAGCTTTCAAATATGAGTCTTCAGGATGACCATGCCCTTGTTTTCAAAGTAGAAAGATGGAGACACATGCATAATGACTCTCCTGCGACTACACGGCTAGTAAGTGACAGCAGCAACATTAGAAGCCATGTCCATGCCGCACTGCCTTTAATGACAGCGTGGACCCAGATACTCCCCCAAAAGAGCCAAAGGAACGGAAAAGAGTTTTCCAACAAGCAAAACCTCACACCACCACATTACCATTAAGATGAGGCAGGGAAAAGAGGGACATACGGAATGAACAAGTGTATGGGAGGTCTGTAGTAAAACTCCATGGGGTGGAGGCTTCGTCTCCTTTGAGAGTTTTCTAACACGAAAAAGCCCCTCTGAGAAGCAGTAGTGGTGGAGAATCTTAAAGTACCCAGAGTGTTAGAAGCACTGTACTTGATGAGGATGTCTTTGCAGTTCAACTGCGGGAGTCCCTGAAGACTCCAAAGCCAATTTTTGCAGCAGTCGCTCTGTCTGAATCAGACAGTGCACTTTCGTCAGGCATTCCTTAGCAAATGGGCCAGAGCAAATCAACTGTTTTGGAGAAATCTAAGTGCAGCCTCTCTCCCAAGTACGGACAGAAGTGAAGTTCCAGGCTTTAGGAAGAAGTTAGAGATTTTAAGTCATCAGATCGTGTGTGCCTTTTTGTTGGGTGCTGGATCAGCGATCTCTTTGCTGCTGCTATGTGCTAGTCAACACCTTCAATGTCTTACATGTGTTAGCATCTCCTTTGATTCTTTTATCAGTTCTACCAGCTGGCCTATTTTTAATCCCTGGTTTTTCATATGAGACACTGAAACACAGAAGAACTAAGGGTTATGGTCAGGATTTCACAGATAATCAACAGAGGAACCTAGACTACAGACATGATAGATCAGGTGATTGACACTGGAATGATATTCCTAAATATGACAGACCTAAAGACAGAGTGACCTGAGCTCATGCTAAATGAATCTGTTCTGTAAGAGGACATCTTGGACTGTTTACTTGTTTTGGTTTCTCGAAACAGGATTTCTCTGTATAACCCTGTATATCCTAGAACTCACTCTGTAGCCCAGGCTGGTCTTGAACTCAGAGAGATCTGCCTGCCTCATCCTCCCCAGTGCTGGTATTAAAGACGTGTGCCACCATCACCTGGCTTAAGACTATTTGCTTCTTGTGTGTTTCAGCTTGCCTTATTTTTGTGCAGTGGGGGATTTTAGATGGGGGTTCATTGATTCGCTAGAGCCCCACAGACCCATTTCAAGGGATCCATAGAAAGCAATACGTAAGTTATTATACACATATCTTTCTGGAAAGTATTCATGGCTCCATAATGAATAAACTGTTTATAAAACAAACAAACAAATAAACAAGAGAACCTCTGTTCTTTGGTAGAAGAAACTGATTTGTTTGCAACTACTCAAATAACATTAATGAAACCGTGTAAGAAACAGCAAAATGTGAAGCATCAGGCTTATCTCAAGTCCAGGCCAATGACAGTGTTCAGTAAGAAGGAAGCTGCCCAGGACACAGAAATGGCTACTAGTGAGGCTTTGGCAATGAGGCTCATTAGGCACAGATTTACACAGCAGAAGTTCTACCCAAAGACTTTAGAGATGCTTTTGCTTGGCATCTTTCTCTGGAGATGAGCGTTTCTGCTATCCATTTGACACCGTGAAGGACCCTAAGGCCAGAGAACATAACTCTTGTTTTACTGCCCTATCTTCACATTTGTCGGCCGCGCATATAAGGTGGCAAAAAGGAAGACATTGGATTTCCTCAAAGCTTGTGGTCTGTGCTTACATCTGACACAAACATAATACGTGCAAGAATATAGCCACCAACTTTTTAATTACTGCCTAAATCTATTTTATCATTAAAACAATGATCCTTGAATCTGTAAACGGTGCTTTCAATGGGAGAGGGAAATGGCGTTCTGTGTATGTCATTTTGCTTTTATTTCTAGGGTTCCCAAACTCTCCCAAGGTTTGCCTTCTAGAACAGAGGAGCCTGTGGAAGGACCCCCACCTAGGTCACTGTTTTGGCCTACACTCAGCTCTAGGCTCGCCTGCTCCAGGTTCCAGCAGAGGGGGCTGTGCTCACAGCTCTGGGTGGCTTGTTCTTCTAGCTAAGCGGTTTGTCCACTGACAGCTGGACCTTGTGTCTCCAGGGTGTCCTAGGCAGAGTTGCTAGATCTGCATTGGCTCAGTGAGGTCTGCCCCTTGACCGCCAAACATCTGGACACAACTAGCCAGGCTAGCTCCACCTTCGGGGCCCTTATAGGGCTGTGCATTGCAGCAGTGGGGGGGTGGGGCACAAGGGGTTTCTTCTAACTCAGCCGGGCATGGATGGAACTGCTCAACCTGAGGGAAGACTAAGGAGAATCACTTTCAAAAGACTGGAAGAAGACTCAGCTCATTTACTGCGGTAGACACTGAGGCTTGGGAAGAGAAATCTCCAGTACTCTTCTCAGTTGCATGCCCACGCTGCCTTCTCTGATATGGGCAAATGAAGAGCAGAGCCAGGCAGGTTCTGGACCCAGGAGGATGGGCAATGGACTCACCCATTGGCTCAGTGTGTAAGAGACCCTCGTGCTGGGTGGGCAGAGGTTAAGCCTGTTTGCACAGTCTCCTGATACTCCGGGTCTCCTAGTTCCTCTCTGGCTTTATTTTGTTCTCTGAGAGGAAGGAGCGCTGGGTTGTCAACTCTAATCCTTCTGAAAGTGCAGCGTTTTTCAGGGGCTCTGTGTGAGCGAAACCCTAATCTCAAGGAAAGCAGCCACTTAAGCTGCTGGAGCGTTAGGCTGCTCTTGAAGCCACCACTGGATTTCCTCCCCTCTGCCAGGCAGCCTCGCCGCCGCCACTGGGGAGGAGAGAAGAGGATTCCAAGCTGAAGGCAGCAAAGCCTCTCAGAAGTGACAATAGTGGCAGGGCTGCCTCGCAAAGCTAGGGGTTAAAGCAGCCCTGGCTTATTTGTCCTGAGGTGACAGCTAAGGAGGGTCTTCCTGTCACCTTGTGAGTGTCTGGTTCTTTGAGAAACAGGTTTCAAGTCTTGCCTTGGTGGCTTTAAGGCCACTAAGACATTTCTGAGCCCCACCTGTGACATTCCTTAGGGCACCACAGGTCAGAATTCCTGGTGGCTCGGGAAAGGCTGCATTAGCAGGCTTCTCCTTAGGCAACCTCTTCTTAGGAAGGGCCAAAGAGCAGAGCAAACAAACCACGTGTTGGGGGACCCCACTTTGGGCCACCCCTAGCATCTCTAGACAACCTTCAGTAGCTGAAAGGTTCTTTCTACCCCCTCATTGTGAAAGCAGGATGCTTGCCCAGGCAGCCCTCCTTAGCCTGAGTTGGGTACAGTCCAACTGCACACCCTTGAAATGAAGACCGTAAGTTTTGTGAGAATGTTTTCTTTCACATTCTTAGCAGGCTTCTTTCTCTTGTCACTAAATGAGTTAGAGCATATGATGAAGGAAAAGCATGGTCCCTTTGACATGCCCAGCATCTTGGTTTGTTTTGTGGATAGATGAGATAAAGAGAAATGGTAGAAACTCCCATGATGTGGACCGAATTCTGGTTTAGCTTAGAAGGCCGCAGAACAAGTCTGCTAAGATTCCCCAAACCCTTGCCATCTCCCCCCATGAGTCCATGTGTGGTTTCACTGTCAGGCTGTGGGCCCACTTCTGGGGAGGCTAGCCCAGCATTCCTGGGATGGCTGGTAGGAAAAGACATGGGTATATGTTACAACAGTTCAGCTTGGATTCTACTCTAACCTGGCCAGCCAGTCAGCCAGTGGGTTAAAGGCTCCTCATGACATCTCTCCCCTCAAAAGGTAGACTGAATGAGAGAGGGAAGGAGAGTCCCGTCCAATGCCTCCCTAAGCTGCAGGCCCAGGGCCCTGGCGTATCTGTCAATGTCTCATTGCTATGGAAATGCCTCCATAATTAAATCACAGTGAGGTCTGGGGCTTAAGGTCCTTGGGGATGTAGCTAAAGGCCTCAGAGATAACTAGAGGAGGCCTCAGGCTTTCTCGACCTAAGAAGAGGTGTAGAGAAGAAGCCCACTGGGTGGCTTGGTGGCTCGCCACACATCTGGAGCCGCCCTCACCCTCTTCTTTCAAGGTTGGAGGGAAACTCTAGTGCCTGTTCCCTAAATTCCTCCAGCTAATCAAGGTCTCTGAGCCAACAGACAAAAGTGGGAGACTCCCAGCCTCCTTCAGCAACATTTCTGAGCCTTTATTGCCTTCTCTTACCCTAAGGGGCTGGCCAAGGGCTATGTGTTTATTTTATGGGGGTTGCAGTTGCATTGGATGGGATTGTTAACTACAGGAAAGGGGGGGCTGTTGGTGCTCAGGACTCTGTGTAGAGAAGGAGGTTTCCCAGAGTCCACACCTCTATCTGCCAAAGGGCCACTTTGCTGTCCACTGGGGATTCAGGCAACACGTGCGAGCTGCTGCATTGGCACTCTGCACCAGCATTGCTTCCCCTGGTCACCAGGAATGTTCTTTAGCTCTGGGTCTCTAACCTCGCTTCTGTTCAAAGTTGATGGTTTCTATCTCCTCTGTCTGACTTGTGCACTCCACTCTTGGGTAGCACCCACAGGGCCTGCCTGTACCTGAGTGACAGCTTCCTACAAAGCTCTTGAATAAAAATACATCCTCCTACCAGGGCTGGGAAGATAACAGAGTCTAGCTCACCTTCCCTTGCAGCATACAGGGGAGGAGAGCGCTGTCCTGTGCCTAAAATCTCTCATGGTATTATCCGAAAAAAGAGCGACACTCTGCCGAGAAGACTCTGAATTTGGATAAACTAGGAATAGGCTCAACCCTCGTCCCCTTCACTCACTGGCCTTTTGGATCTCCATTGTCTGACAGTTGACTTCGCACCAGGGGAAGGGGTCTGGATCTGGGCTAAGGAAAAAGCTAGTCTTTCTCTTCGACCTTTTCCTTAATTGATCTTCACTTTGGGATATTCCATGAGAGCTAGCTCTTAGGGATGGCAATGGCCCTCTGTATCGCTTCTGCTAGCTTTCCCTTTGATGGTGGTTCATAGTCACATGAAGTGTGGGAATTTTATATGGTGAGCTCATCATCTATGGTGGGCTTTTGCTTGCTTTTTTCTCAATGGGAATCCTTTGCATCTTGGATCATGGGCTATCTTAAAGAGAAGGTTTCATACCGTTCCTGCTGGCACCAGAGTGAACTATTGACCCCACAAAATTCAGTGTGAGTACTTGGCTTGGGGTTCCCGCAACTACTTATGGCATGAACTTGGACTTAGGCCTGCATATGGGTTTTTGTGCCTCCATTTCTCAAGATGACATGCGCCTCTCTCCTTTGTTTCCCTGGGTCATAGAGAAGAAAGAGCCTGGACAGTGCTGTCCTTGTCCTGTCTCTGTTTCTCACACCTTCTGTCTGGTACGTTATATTCAACATCCCCGAACTAGGGTTTACCTCCGTGTGAAAGCCACAGTGTCAAACTTCCTGCCCTGACTCTGACTTTCCTCTGTTTCTGGCTCTCGTGCGAGGTGCGGCTGAGTATTAACTACTCTGCTGTTACAGTTTACCCAGCTCTGTTTTGCTAAGCTTAGCCTGCCTTGTTTCTGAGCGCCAGCGCCATTCCTCTCATACCTTTGACTGTACCAAGGGTGAGAACTACACTTGGACAAGGTTCGCCCAGTGCTTGGCCCACGCGAGGCCAGTGAAGCCCGCCGCACTCAGCTGCTTGGGGACAGGCTTCTCTGGGAAGCGTTGGGGCTGTGCTGGCACCAGCTCCCTTCAGCGTCATTGCAGACTGCACAGACCCAGGAGGGAAGCTTGCTGTGCTGTAGAACAGATTTGGCCCAAGTCAAGGCACTGTCGCCTGCTCCGAAGCACCCCTAGTGACTATGAGCATCCTAGAACTCGTTTTCATCTTCTCCTCTCAGATTAACATCACTTTCAGGGTCTCTGCAGGCACCCTACTGCTGCAGCCTGGGCCAAGGCCAGAGACAAAGCTACGGGGAAGAGGAGCTCTTGTTGCTAATGGTGACGGGATATAGCACATGAGTGTAGAGTCCTGGGTGACAGGGTTGGGGAACACTTAAGGGTTAAAGGCTGCTCCCCTGCTGAAGAGGATAAGAAGGTGGTTGAAGGCAGCTCCAAAAAACTGCCCTGAAGAAGCCTGAGGCCACAGTGCCCCTGGCCCACTGTCCCATTTAGTGGGTCCCATTTTCCTTATCACTTAGTTGAGACTCGGCTCTGTTCCAGACCGGCAGCCTGGAGCAGTGGGCTGGAGCAAAGAGACGCAGCAAGCTAGGGCAACCCAGCAGCAGAGGGGAGAATGGGTGATAAATTTAAATAACCAGCTTGACTTGGCAGCTTGCTGAGTTGTGATGCAGTGAAATTAAAATCTCGGCAGAACTTGCAAACGCTACCCTGAGAAATGGTGTCTTGCCTTGGTTCCCTGCTGGAAGCTGGGTAGGGAGGCTATCGGGCTGAGTCCTAGCTTGTGGCGGCAGCCACCCTTGCCTGTGATGTGATTAGCTGTGTCCTGGCCCACTGGCTCCCACTCTCCCCTCCACACAATAGTCCAGGCTCCTGTCTCCTCTCAGTCCTGACCTTGTGGAACAGCTGTATCAAGTGGCTGGTGAAGTTTGAAATCAGCCTCTAGTGCCAGGAGGTGGCAGGAATACCAATAAGGTCTGGCTTTTCAGGTTGGGCCAAGGCCTTCCCAGCAGCTTCCTTAAAAGCCATTTCTTAGGGTCTGCCTCTTCTTAGGGAGGAAAGTGAACCGGTACCGGTACCCTGGGACTTGTGGAATGCCTTGACACATCCAAGGCTATAAGCACAACACGACCTTGTAGCTCTCCGAGTTAGTACTCGTCAGGCCACAATTGCCCACCTACTACTGGGTTCCCTTACTATTCCCAAACGAAATCAGAGTGTTTGTGAGCCAGGTGCAGTGGGCTCACTCTCTTTAAGGGAAGTGGTGGGTTAAAGGCCAGCCTGGGCTACATAGAGAGACTCTGTGGGGAGGGGGATTTTAGAGAGGAATTTCTGCAAATACACCGAGTCACTTGTCACCTCCCCAGCGTGCTTGAAGCCTAGTTCTCACAGATGTCAACATCTCTCTAGAACTCACTCAAAAGTCCGTTTGTCCTGCCTGTCCTTGCCACACTGCTTATTGCTTCCTATCAAGTCCTGGCCCCAAAGCCAGCAAGCTAGGCCTGTTCCCACGATGGCCCGTGAGTCTCTGGCCCATACCCGTTTCTCACCTTGACAGTACCTCCAGCAAATTCTGTTTGTCCCCATAATAAACACATCATGAATCATTCATCTTTAATAGATTATGCAAATTAGGAGGACATAAAATCAACAAAGATCAATAGTTGCAGCCGTTTAATTGCCAGCAAAAACATTTTAAGAATGAGCATAATCTGCAGCCCTTTCTCCAGTAATGGCACTATTAATCCAAACATTGGATCTGGGTCTAAGTGTGGAAAAATCGCTCCCTGCCCCCACACGCCCCACCCCCTCCACACTCCGCTCTTTTTTGGTAATTTCCAGTTTCTGAGCGAGTTTCCCCGTCATTACCACTGGTGAACATCTCCGAATGTTAATGGCTTTGCTTTTGTTACTCCTCGCTTGATTGAAATGTCGCATACAGATTGAGATGTTAGTGCTAACTTGCCACCTGGGAATGTCAAGCTGGGTCTGAAATGAACTTTTCTCACACTTGGATCCAGATGGATCAGCCTAAGATGTTCCCAGGCTGAGCTGGGACCGTTCCAGGGCCATGGGGGGGAGACTGGCGGAGGCAGCTCAAGGTGGAGGCGTTTTTCTACATTAGCCCCCCAGTGTCCCCTGCAGCAGGAGTCCTGCCCGGAAGAGCCACATGTCCATCCCCAGGAAGTTCCTGCCTTCTGGACCACTGCACTGACGAGGGAGAAAAGTCCAGTACTTCTGAGGAGCGGCCACCGCACTGGAAAGATGCCCTGGCTTGGGTCGGAAGATCGGAGAACTAATATCCAGGCCCATTGATCTAAGCCATGTGGGCAATGACCCCTCTGGGGTCGCATATCAGATATCTTGGGTATCAGATATTTACGTTATGATTCATAACAGCAGCAAAATTACAGTTACGAAGTAGCAAGGAAACACTTTTACAGTTGTGTGTGGGAGTCACCACAGCATGAGGAAAGTCACAGGCATGAGGGGGTCACGGCGTTAGGAAGATTGAGGACTACAGATCTGAGCTGCATCCTGATTCAGTGGGGACATCACTCCTGAAGGCCTGGTCAGCCCAGGACCACTTCATAGACTCAGTCTTTGGATTCCTAGCCGAAGACTACAACTCTGGTTTTGCTGGACACACTTCAGGAGAGCATGGGAGAGGTAGGGCTCTCTGGAGCCCCCTGGAGGGGGCTTGGAGCCCACCTCAGCCTGAGCTGTGCTCCTAGCCACAGGAAGTTACCAAGTCACCAGTACAAGTCACCACAGAACCCTGTCCTATGGCAGGGTCCATGCCTGCTCCCTCTTTACCTCTGGCTGTGATTCTGGCTGCCTACAGCCTTGCTGTCCTGTCGCCAAGCGGTCTCAGCTCACTCACAGGTAATGCCTCAGTGTCTCCCAGTCCCCACCGAGACCCTTCTGGATCATCCTGTCTCCCAAGGTACGAACGGCACATTGGCTTTAGTGCCTCCAGAATAATTAGGTGAATTTTAATAACCCTTCAATGTGTGTCTCTCTTCCTGGAGCACTCTCCTGGCCCGGAAACCCTTCTGGAGGTGGCATCTGAAGCATCATCTACTAGCCCTCCATGGCCACTCCAGTGCCTCTGCGGCTCTCATCCCCGGGACGCTTGGCCGCCATGCCTCTGCCCTGTTTTTGACCTCCCCCAGCCTTGGAGTCCAACTTTCCTCTCAGTGGCTTTCTCCAGGAAGTGGGGGAAAGGCTGCAATAAGGTGTTCCACTCTACGAGGCTGCCGCTACACCCTCAGGTCCCAGGGCATGGCTGCTCAAGCTGCCTGGAGAGGGGAACGAAGCCCCTCAGCACCGTTGGGGACACAGAAGTGTGCAGGCTAGAGACTGGGAACCTCTGAGTCACTTTCCTCAGCTGGCCGGTTTGCCCTGACGTTCTTCTGCACACGTTCTAACCAGGGGCTGGGAAGTCTGGACAGCTCGAGGAAAGGAAGCAAGACCGCAGGCAGCAGGCCTCCAGACCCCACATTCTCAGGGCGAAGCGAGAACCCTGACCACAGTATTTCATGCCTACGTCACACACATCTGCTCAGGAAGGCTCTCTCTCGCTTCCTCTCTCTCCCTCTGCAGACACCATGGCAGGGGGCCCGCTTGTCACACTGGGCCCCAGATGGCTTAGATCGGAGGCACCCCACCGAAAGCAGCGCCCCACCCTCCTGAAAGCCCCCTTACCAGTCACGACGGGGTAGGTCTGTGTGCCTGACACATTGCTGCCCAGCTCGGGGTTGGTAGATGCAGATAGACCGGACTTGACTTCATCAAGCCCCGGGGTCAGGGCCGGGAGAGAGTATTCATTCCCCTGGGAGGAGAGAGAAAAGTGACAGCTCTCTATTGATGCGTATACATGGAAAGATTCGGTGTGCAGATGGAGAGGAGGACCCCAGAGCCCTCCCAGATGGGGTAGAAGGAGATGGCTGGGTGGGGCAGGGAGATGGGGAGGGGCTCGCTGGGCGGGGCGGGAGAGTTTGGAGAGAGTGGCGGTGCACCTGACATGTGAGGGAGGTGTGGTCTGTACACGGGGGTGGGGGGGTTGGGGGGTGGACTTCCCAGCACCCCTGGAGATACTCCATCATCGTTTGCCTAAGGAGCTCCAGGAGGAAGTACAGCAGTAAGGACCCCTTGCTGAGAAGTATGGGGTGCTCAGGTTCCTCTGAGTCAGAGCCTTGGGGAGCAGAGATGGCCCCTGACACATGGCTGAGGTGGTTGTTGGGGGAAGGGCCTGGTGGGGCCTCCAACCTGGCACTGCTGGGTTGGCTGATGGGGTATGGGCGCCCCTTTTTAAAAAACAAACAAAGACGGCCCCATGGGCCCCTTGCTCTCTGCCTGTGCACTGGGGTATGAAATTGGGGAGGGGGGAGTCCACATGGCTAACAGAAGGGTGGGAGGGGGCCAGCCATCGAGTCTGAAAGGGTGTCCTGCCCGAAACGCTTGGGTAATTGCCTTTTTATTGCAGCCACCACCAAGCCAGACCCTGGAGCTGGGCAGACTAGGAGCCACACAAAGCAGGAAAAGTTGCTCTGATTAATATTACGTTAAATTAAAACTGATTTTCTGCTCTTTCGGGTCCGTTTTTTTTCCTTCCGCTTCCTGGCCCCCCCAGAGGACCCTCTCCCCTCCCTGGCTGGACGGGATTGCCTCGTCATTTCCAATTCCTTCTCGTATTGATCTTCCTGTAGAAATCAGTTTTGTAATTAGCTGCAAATTAGGCCTTCTACTGGGGGTGAGGCTGCCCCCTGATTTATCACCAGAGTAATTCGCTGTGATCGGAGAGAAATTAAAATGAACTCAATTAGGCTTCGGATTTGCTTTATGGGCCCTGCTCCGAGTTTCAGGGGGAAAAATGACTGTGCTGGTGTTTAATAGTCTAATGAAAGTAAATAAAGGTTATTCATTGTAATACAGCCGGGGACTTGGGGAGGGTGCACCGAGCCGCCCGCCTCGGCCAGCTCCTCCTTTGTTGGTTTATGGCTCAGGGCACCTTAAAAAGACTTTTGATTTTTGTTTTATGAAGACAAACAGCTTATGGGATAAAAGGACGGGCGGGGAGAAAGTCGAGAGAGAGAGGCTGGGAGCTGCTGGAGTCCTGGAGTGAAACTGTGCTGAGCGGAGCCTGAGGGGCTGTGCCGGTGTACATGTGTGTGCGCCTGTGTGTGAGCATACAAGCGTGTGCGTGTGTGTGTGTGTGTGTGTGTGTGTGTGCGTGTGTGCACAGCAGGCTGTGTTGTGCTGCAGTTGGAGGCCTGACCTGGGCCATATATGTAGGCTGGTTGGGGAGCTGCTCTGATGTGTGGGTGGAGGCATGAGCTAGAGGGTTGTTGAAGGGGCGTCCAGGGAAGCGTGTGCATTTCTGGCTCTGCAGGACTGCTGGGTTACACAGGGAGTGAGTGCTGTGTGAGGCAGGAAGAGTGGGGGAACGATAGTGGAAATGGGAAAATTACTAAAATAAAAATCACGGTGTGGGGAGTAGGTCACACCCTGGCACACATGTGAGAGTCAGAGCACAGCTCTGTGGAGTCATTTCTACTCTCCCACATCTACATGGGTTCTGGGGCCCAAATCCAGGCTGTCAGGCTCACAGTGTTGGGTGGCAAGTGCCAATACCCACTGAGCCACCCTGCTAGCCCTGAAGTGTGAGGTCGTTGGGGATATGTTTCAGAGTGCTGTGTTTTGCTGACGTCACTATGTGTCAGCCTATGTTGTGTGCCCTGTGCTCTTCTATTTCCATAAGCATTGTGGGTGACTGAGACAGCTGTTGGCTGGCCTGGGCTCACAGTCGAAGGATGAATCAAGGAGAAGGAGGCAGGTGCAGGTGGCTTTCCTTCTGACACAGGACAGGAGGATCTTCATAGACCTTCTGTAGGGCCGTGTGGGGGCAGGGCAAAGGTCACGGCAAGAGGGAATTTCTGTCTTTCTCGTACCAGGATCACAGAATGCAGAGCTAGGGCGGGGAACTGAGGGATGGCCAGCATTGCCCTTCATAAGGAATGGGGAACCCTGAATAGAGATAACATGTATCCTTCCACCAGATCTCATCATCTTCAGTGACGATATACGGACATTACTTCTCTTAATCATGCCGTCATAGTGGCCTGTGCTGTCATGCTCACATAGCGCGCACACGGTGGCCTGTGCTGTCATGCTCACATAGTGCGCACACGGTAGCCATATGAGCACGCGCCCTGCTGGGTGAGCAGGAAGCTTCCTTCTCACCTGTTCCGATTTGATGTGCTCTGATGCTTGGAAGACGTCAGGGTAGGAAGGACGCTCGAAGACTCGATCCAAAGCTTCCAGCTGCTGCTGGGTGAAGGTGTCGGCCCGCAGATGCTTCCGTAAACTGTCCACACCACTCTGGGAGTCTCCGTTGGGGACAGAGCCCTCGGACACATCTGTGGAACACATAGATACTTAAGGCATGAGCACCAGGCCATCAGAAACAAGCAGCATGCAGTGGGAAATGATTGTGCACTTGGCTCTGGACCCTGGGCCCCTGAGCCCCTGCTAAGGTCCCTTACTCCCAGTCCATAAGCTAGAGGGGGCTGGAGGCCTAGGCCTACAGGCCCATGAGGCTGCCCCTTCCTCAGAGACCTGGCTGAGGAAGCCAGAGCCTGCAAGAGCTGAGGGGAGGAAAAGAAGGGAGGCCATTGCAGGGTGGGCAGAGGTGGAGTCAGGGGCTCCACAAAGCTGTTTCCAAGGCTTTCCTTTCCCGGGGCCTCCACCCATCCCCAACCTGAGCCATCTGGGCGAGGGGTTGGGCTCTCAGACAGGCGTTACTGTGGAGAATTGAACTGGGTGCAGATAAATTTCAGTTCCACGGATTCCAGGGGTTGAAAATCATCAAATCTCTGAAGCTAAGTATAACACAGAGTGTGGGTAAAGTAATTAACTACTCCCGAGGAGGAGGGCCTCTGAGAGGAAAGCTGAGGTATACTGGCTGGGCTGGAGACAGAGCAGGAGCAAAGGGAGTCACATGCCGCTTGGACACCCCTGGACAGACTCCAGAGAGCATAAAAACTGCTGTGGCCTGGCCACCAGTCTCCCCTGGAGGGCTCTGGCTCACACCTCAGGGGAAGCCAGCTCCCTGGATGCCTGGTTCTTACAACGGATTTCCACCAGGAGTCAAGACCTGCCCTGTGGATTTAGGGCTAGAGTGTGTTTCTTGCCGGAAGGCAGTCTGGTCTCCAAGTGGGGATCCACCTCGGCTGCTCACTGCCCCGTTTGTCCCTGCCTTCCAGTGTTTGGTCACTTGGAGCTTTTAGAGCACACTGAGGACAAACAGCTTGTCCTACAGCCCCTTTGAGCCCTCACTTAGTAACTGCACTGGCCTTCTAACCCCGGCCCGCCATCCCTTAGATTCCCCACAGCCCATGACAAGCTAGGGAGCCTTGGGCTTGGGGCCAGCCTGTACTTTAGGGTTCAGGGTGTTTGTCTGGGACCGCTATATATATCAGTTTATAGGTGATTATATGATATGATATAATCAATATTGCATTATATACAGTAACATCATACAGTATCATTTAGGAGACCATAGAAAGTATTACATATTGATTAACCTCAATCTACAGCCATCCTCCCTTGCTGGCCTCCCAGATGGAGCAAAAGGCACTACTTTTCAAAAGGACCTCCCATCTTCCCGCCAAACTTTTCAGGAGAAAAGTAAGTTTGCGTGTGGTGAGGGAAGAGAGAAAATATGGAGAGACAGAGAGAGGCAGAGAATGAGAGGGGGAGAAGGGAGCCCAAGATGGGTAGAGGCAGCCTTGGTGGTATTTTTGTATTCCTGTGGATGCAAGACCTGGTAGTTGTATTTGTGTGTGTGTGTGTGTGTGAGAGAGAGAGAGAGAGAGAGAGAGAGAGAGAGAGAGAGAGAGAGAGAGAGAGAGAGAGAGAGAGAGAGAGAGAGAGAGAGAGAGAGAGAGAGAGAGAGGTTCTGGAACCATGTGTGACCCTGTAGGGGAGCTGAAATACAGTATGCTTATTTTTCTCTTTGTGTGAGTGTTCTCTCTCTCTCTCTCTCTCTCTCTCTCTCTCTCTCTCTGTGTGTGTGTGTGTGTATGTGTGTGTAATAAACATCTGGGTGAATATGGGTCTGGATGAGTTTGAATGATGCTACGAATCTCTATTGAAAGAACCCATGCACACAAGGAAAGTGAGGCCATGTCCCCGTCCTCCTGTGAGCTCGCTGCCTCCACTTCCTGTCCCTGTCCCCATGTTCCACTGTGCCTAACCGCCTCTGCTTGCAGTCCTCCTGCTGGGGGAAGCCCTGCTGCTAGGCCGAGTGAGAGCAGCTTCGAGGGACTTTGTATTTATTGCTCCTACCGAACGGGTCCTAGGGAGAAGAAGGTACATTTGTCTGTGAGCATGCCTTCAAGTGTGTGTGTGTGTGTGTGTGTGTGTGTGTGTGTGTGTGTTGAACTAAACATGCCTCGGTGTGGATCTGTGTACATGCCTGTGTGTGGCTTGCCTCACCCTGTGACTGAGAGGGTGTGTGTGTGTGTGTGTGTGTGTGTGTGTGTGTGTGTGTGTGAGCTGAACTAAAGCTTTGTCCTCAGGTCACTGGCTGGAGGAGTCCCTTTGCCTTCATTTATTCAGGGGCCCTTCAGATCTTGACAAATCTGTCACTCTAAATTTGCGAGAGATTATGGTGCTCTCTCCCCAGCCCGCAGAGAGGTGATATATGATATCTGCTGCCCCTATTGATTGCCTGATCTGGTGGCAGAGGCCGGCGAAATGAACTTGAAATGAACATCATGCCTCAACTCATTGTGCGTATAATACACTACTTAATCCCACATTTTTCAGCCGCTATGGAATTCAATTGATCAATCATGTTCCACTGATAGTACTGTTTTAGGGGTTATTGCTGCTCCCTCCACTCACTGACCGTTTATTTATTTATTTTTTTGTTCACACTGGCCCTGGTGGCAAGACAGGTTACAGAGGCAGCAACAGAAAGCTGGGGAGGGCTGGAAGGGAAGGAGAAGGAAGCCGGCTACTGGCAGAGGAGGCACTGGGAGGTGGAGAAAGGAGAAGGATCAGGGGAGAAGGAGAGAGGAGAAGGAGCAGGGGAGGCTGGAAGCAAGAAAGTGCTCATGGCTGCAGCAGCAGGACAAAGCCGGCAGAGAACTCAGGCTGGAGGAGTCTGGAAGGAGTCAGCACGTGGCGAGAAAGGCCTCGAAGAAGCACCTTCATCCGGAAAGGCGGGGTTTTGATGAGCAGTGAAGGAGAGTGATGGAGGGACTCGTGTCAGGGGAGGGTTCAGATAAGTGAGCTACAGGGCAGGGAGAAGACAGTGAGCATACCCGAGGGTGGGGAGACAGGGATATGTCCCTGCAGTTCAGCCACAGGCCTGGGCTGTCACCGGCATGCTCTGTGAAGGGGTGATGCCCTTCCTTTGGGAAAGAAGGGAGAGGGAGGAGCTAAGGCTGGCAGAAGCAGGGAAAAGACGAGGGAGGGACCATGGGCCTGGAAGGTGCAAGGAGGAGATGCTTCTGCAAGAAGAAAGAGAAACAGGGGAGGGACAGAAGGACAGGGGGGAAAGGAGGAGACCTTCCGTACCCAAAGCCAGGAGGTATTGGATGGGGTGAAGACGCTTGGAAGAAGGATGGAACCTGGTGTCACCACTGGGTGTCCGGCTTTGGAAGGCAGTCGGGAGCTAGAAGGGGGTGAGATGGGAGACTAGGAAGAGGAGAGAAGGGAGAAGAGCGCAGAAGGGAAGATAAAGCACGAAAGAAGAGGGCGGGGAAGGGGAGTAAAGTGGTGGGTGGAGTAGCCAGCTGGAGTGCCCTCCCAGAAGCGATGGAGAAGAGGCCACTGCAAGGACCAGCCAGAGCTTGAAGGGCTACCTGGGAAAGCCATGGGCCCATTGGCAGAGTCAGAATTGAGTCCTGACCTAGGTTTTTGAGTGAGGGGGAAGGTAGCATCAATTGCAAAGACATTCCCCACCCCCAAGGAGCTAGGTTCTGCACTCCTATGGGCAGGGACCATGCATTTCTGAAACTCTATGCTAGGCTCTATGCTAGGCATGGCACGTATTAGGTACTGAATGAATGAATGAGACTCTCCCTTGTGGTGTTCAGAATGAGGCCCCTGTCAGAAATTCTCTAGACTGACCAGTCTTACCTGATTGGTGCAGCTCTGTCATTTGTCAGGTGAGTTGCACTTCCCGCTAGCCTCTGGCCAGCATCTACTCCCATCCCTGGGAAGTCCTTCCTGCCTCAGCATACCACCTACCTACCCACCGTGCCTCGAGTTAACAGAAAACACTGTTCCTGAGTAATACCATCTACCCACCGTGCCTCGAGTTAACAGCAGAAAACACTGTTCCTGAGTAATACCATCTACCCACTGTGCCTCGAGTTAACAGAAAACACTGTTCTTAGTTTAGGGAGAATTTAGCCTTGGAATCAAAGCTGCTCCACGATAGAGATCAGAGTCTACACGAGTCTACATTTGTACTCCAAGAAGGCTGGAGTATGATGCCAGTATGGTCTGAACTTTCTGGAACAATCCCTACTTACATTATTCCTTTCAACTCTCAGGCTATGCTTTTAGGGAGAGGTTGAAAATAGTCTTAAGCTGTGGCTTAAGTCTCCCTCAGTGTTAAGATAGGACCATGTGCTGGCTAATAGTGACTGTTGGGTCAATCCTGTTTTCTCCTGGCCCCTGCCAGACCCCTAGCACTGCACAAGGATCGGGACCCCTTGGACTGGAGATATGGCTCAGTGGGAGCATTTACACAGCACATCCAAAGGTCCCAGAACTGGGTAGTAGGACTTTTAAGCCAGTGGCCATTCTAGGGCCCCTTTCCACAATAGCACGCTTATTCCCAGGGAGGATGGGCTTACTCCAAGTACTTTAGGGAACACAGACAGCTATAGATGAATTAATTAAACCCATGTTATCTTCTTTGACTCCTTATTTGCTGAATACCTAACACAAAGTCTTCACAGATCTTGGATTATTTGGACTTCCAAGCAATTCTCCAGTATTGCTAGGAATCAACCCTCCTTTAATGAGTGGCTGAAGTACAGATCAGATAAAGGGTAAGTGACCAGTTCTAGGGCATATCCATCAGGGACCCCAGCACAAGGAAGTTCCTCAGCAAACAGTTAAGCTATGGGCTGAACTGAGTGACAGCACTGCCCGCTCAGTGACATAGCAGGAAACCTCCACATAAAGGACAACCATGAATGCAAATATCATCTTCCTGGAAATACTGCCCCCAACACGGCCACAGTGGCTTCTTCCTGGTCATAAGCAGTTTTACTTTCTTTCTGCCTGTGCTTTCTGACATCGTCTACGCTTTGTGCAATGACTTGTATTACTTCTAGGATCTTTAAAGTATCTCAGGACTAGCAGGGGAGCTTAGTGATGGAGCATGTATTCAAGGCTCTGTGTTCAGTTTCCACACACACACACACACACACACACACACACACACACACACACACACCCATACACCACATACACACTCACACACATAAAAAGAAAAGAAAGAAGGGACATGCCTTACCCCTCTATCTGGCACCTCCTGACAGCCTTACCCTATCAAAACTGCCACTTCATCTGCTCCTGGGCTGCTCTGGAGCAGACCCCACCTCACACCTGACCCCAGGCCAGAACCCTCAATCTGGCCAGTCACAAATGGGAATATCCAGTGATGTCTCAGAAGCTCGGTGAGCGGGAAGTAGCTGAACGCTGTGACTTTGGCTGGAGACGAAGGGAAAATATATCTGTTCTTCCTGTGTTTACCTTTACCTGGATTCCAAAAGTGGCCAATGCAAAGGAAAAGAGGTAAATGGAGCCATGCACTCACCAAAAGAGAGGAGGATTATGGGAGCAGGATAGAATAATTAGCCATTTCTTTTGTCAGATAGCACCGGGGCTCCTAAAAGTCTATACCCTCAGAGTGAGGTGAGCTGGGGCAGTACACTAAATCCCAACAAACAGGATCGAGTTGAGCTTGAGCTTTTAAAATTATTCATATATATGTGTCACACACACACACACACACTGGCTTTTCGAGACAGGGTTTCTCTGTATAAGAGTCCTGACTGTTATGAAACTCATTTTATAGACCAGGCTAGCCTTGAACTCACTGAGACTGCATGTCTCAGCCTCCCAAGTACTGGGATTGAAGGTGTGCGTTACCACCTCTCAGCTGATTATTTTTATTTTTAATGCTATGCAGGCATTATTTTCCTGTGTGAAAGTATGTGCATGTGAATGTAGGAGCCTAAGGAGAACAGAGGCATCGGCTCTCCCTGAAGCTGGAGTTACGGGTAGTGTGAGACGCTCGGTTTGGGTGAGGGAATTGGAACTCTGGTCCTCTATAAGAACAACACATGTGCCGGGCGGTGGTGGCACACGCCTTTAATCCAGCACTCGGGAGGCAGAGGCAGGCGGATCTCTGTGAGTTCGAGGCCGGGCTGGACCGATAGCCTCCGAAACAATACAGAGAAACCCTGTCTCCTAAAAACCAAAAAAAAAAAAAAAAAAAAAAAAAGAACAACACATGCTCTTAACCAGTGAGCTATGTCTCCAACCTTCAAGACACTTTTTAACATAGGAAAAAAAAACTATGTAGCTTTAGTATTAAATTTTTTTCTTCTAGAGGTGGTGCTCAAACTCAGGGTCTTGAATATGCTATGCAAGCAATCTGGCATTGAGCTTTAGTTTTCTAAGCCCAAACACAGAGGCGCACTGGTCATGAGGAAACCAACAGCATGCTTTCACCTATACTTGTTAAATCTATTCAACTTTACTAGGTTCTTGTCGTTGTCATCGTCATCATCATCGTCATCATCATCACCGTTTTTTCAGCTAAAGACCTAAGTCTCACAGAGCAAGTTGCTCTGTCTAACATCACATAGCTGCTAAGTAGCAAAGCCTGGGCCTGAAGTCAGAAATGTCTGTTTCTTCCCAGAAAGTCAAGTTTGCCTTTGTCTTCTGGCCATTCTCATCACAGCCATCATGTGCCACTTACTTCCTGCCCTCTGGGACAGACTCAAGGCACTGGCCACGCTTTGCCTCACAGAGCACCCAAGAGAGACATCCCATCCATTCAACTTTACAAACAAGGAAAACAGCTCTGGAAAAGTCCAGCATGACCACAGGAACTGGAACCGGAGGGAAAGAGAGTAAAGAGAGTGGAGGAAAAGACAGCAGTGTTTGGGGCAGGAGCATTGAATTTATTCCTCTACCTTATCTCCTCCACACCCCTCCCCCCTCAGAAGGGCTCACCCCCAGCCTGTCCCCCAGTCCTCCCCAGCTGCCAGTTGTTGGAGTTTCAAACTCAATTGTTCTCCCCGGTACTGAGGCAAATGGAGTCATTAATTACCTTCTATCTGCTGGGCTGAGTTCAGACTGCGATCAATATCCCCTCTTGTCATTCAGGGCAGCCCGCCTGTGCAGCCCCAGCCCCACCCCCCCATAGCAGTGGCACAGCAGGACCTGGACAGGTTTGGGATGCCATTTGGGGCCTCCCATCTGATGGTGGAACAGGGAATGAGGTTGCACCCCAGAACTGGGGCACCTTTTGTACTGGGAGAAGAGCAAGGAAGGAAGGGGGGGACACAGAAGGAAGAGGGAAGAAGCAAGAAAACAAGGGGTGAGAGGGGAGGGGTCTAGATGGGAAGAGAATGGGGAAATGGACACGGGAAAGAAGGGAAGGGAGGAGCGGGAAGCCTGGAGCAGGGGGGGGGAGGAGGAGGAGGAGGAAAGGAGAGCAAGGAGAGACCAGGCACCACTGTATTGCGGTGCCTGGACAGGAGACAGGGTGGGACACTCCACTCCTTCCCCCCCTAAGACGGATAAGCTTGGAGTCTGCTCTGGCCATGCACCCCAAATCAAGTTTGACAACGGTGAAAAAGCCCTTGGCAAGCTGGTGTTGTGGTGCTCGTCTTTAATCCCAGTACTTAGGAGGCAGAGGCAGGTGGATCTCTGTGAGTCTGAGCTCAGCCTGGTCTATAGAACTAGTTCCAGGACAGCCAGGGCTACATAGTAAGGTCCTGTCCCAAACAAAACAAAATAACAGAAAGTAAGGACTCTTGGGGATCTGGCCCAAAGTTTTGGCTCTGAGCAATGCCAGGTCTGTGCAGTCCACCAGCCCTGGCAAACCCTCATGCTTCTTTTGGCCACACCCAGCTTCTAAACACTGAGTGGATTCACCTTATTTATGGTGGGAGGCTGGGGTGGTTGATAGTATGCCTGGTCTCAGGCTTGCTATGCCTGCCCATACCTACTTACTTCTGGGAACACTATGTCAGGGACCTTAAACCAAGGCTGGGATAGATGTAACATCCTTAAGGCATGACTCAGCCCTGGAATAGCTGTCCCGTTCCCCAGGGCTAATCTAGGCTCTTCTTGATCACTTTCTGTGTGACCTTGGACAAGTCCGTGAGCCTTGTAGGCAGAGTTTCCTTGGATAGAGATGAGAAGGCTGGGGTCGTCCTACAGCAACACTGGCTTTTTCCTCTCTCAGCGTTCCAACACTATCTACCCAAATTTCTGCTGTAGAAATATTAACAACATGAACCCAGAATCTGGTATGATACCAGGCATGGGGATTTAACTCTTAGAACAATGGCATCGAATTTATTTAGCACTCAGGGTATAATGGGTGCTTGTGTCAGAGTTTTTACTGTAGTGACACATTCAGTTTTTATACGAAAAACTTTGTCAGGGAGATCCTATTATTACACCCATGTCATAGATAAGGGAATAGAAGTGTGGAAGTTAAGGGACTTTCCCAAGGTCACACAGAGGCAGCTAATGAACGATGGCAGAGAAGGCAGGGCCAGGCCACAGCGGTGTGCCCCCTGGAAGCTGAGCTCATAACCTGGGGAAACAGGGCTTTTGAAGATAGGTGACTGTTCCAAACCTACTTACCACAGTGAATGTCAGAGCCAAAAGTAAGCTCTGTGTGCAGCAGCTACAGGGCCATGCTTGCTCTCTTCACTGAACTGTCTCACAAGGCAGAGCTTCCCACATTTCCTCATCTTTGTAAGCATAGCACAGGGCCTGATCCATGTGCTCTCAGATGGTGGCTGACGTGTTGAATTCCAAAAGCAAAGATGGGTGAGCCCTGAACTTGCCCTTCTCCCCCATTCTACCTTTCAGAAGAAAAACAGGGAGCAATGGTAGAAGTCGCCACTGAGGATTTGTCACCACACTTTCCAGTTGCTAAGTGTGTCCTGAAGACCACGTCTTCCAATTCCTCCTTAGAGATTTAAACTCAGAAGAAAACAAAACGTAGGCTCAGAGAGGTTAGGTAACCCTTCTGTGTCACAGAGATGGTCACCTGTCCTATCCCTTGGCTCTGGCCAAGGAAGAAAAATGGATTAAAGGGAAGTGATGGGAATCTGGGAGGAAGGAGACCTTGTCTAAAGCTGGCAAAGAAAGGGACTTTGGGGGAAATCCCACAGGAGAAAAGAACACACATGAAACTCCATGCCAAGGGAGTCTAAAAGATGTAATTCCACAGAAGAGATATGCTCTGAAAGATGAAATTCTGCCTCCATAAGCTTAAATGGCCAACCTGACGATGTAAGGGGACTAGGAGAAAGGGAGGGAGGAACGAGAAGGGCACTTAAGGAAATCACTGTTGCCGAACACAGCTAAGCTTTAAAATATGATGAGCCTAGAATTTAAAAGGACATGCACATCGAACAGTGGAAGATTATGCAGCCATTAAAAAAATCATGTTTTCAAGGAATATGTAATGACATGTGAAAATGCTACCATATAATGTTAAATAAAACTAGCAAGACACAAAGCTGTGTGCATAGCAGCACTCCAACTTTAATCAAGAATTACATCTCTAAAGTTGCACGGGCATGGGAAGAAAAGACTCTAAAATATTCCTAACTTCAACATTGGTCATCACTCAATGATGAGGTTATCGATTATTGGGTGTTTTAGAAACGCACTGTCCTGTCCAATATTTTACAATAAGCATGTGCTGCACTTACAGTCAGACAAAAGCACCCTGCACCCATAAAAGGCACAAAACAGATGGAAGAAGGGACAGTACCAAAGAGAGGGACGCAGCAGCACTGGCCTGCGGGAAGACAAAGACCCAGGAGCTCAGACAACGCAAAGGGCCTCGACCTGCTCCAGGGAGGGCCACAAGGAAGGGCAAGTTTGCTCAAACCTTGGGAAGAAGAGAGGAGAATTGAGGAGAGGAAAGGAGAGGAGAGGAGAGGAGAGGAGGGGAGGGGAGGGGAGGAGAGGAGAGGACAGCAGAGGAGGGGAGAGGAGAGGAAAGGAGAGGAGAGGACAGCAGAGGAGGGGAGAGGAGAGGAAAGGAGAGGAGAGGAGAGGAGGGGAGAGGAGAGGAGGGGAGGGGAGGAGAGGGGAGGAGACGAGGACAGGAGAGGAGAGGAGGAGAGGAGAGGAGAGGAGTGAACTCCTAGTTTGCCTTTGTCTCCATGGAAAAGGGCAACAATGCCCAGTGTGAACAGCAGGGGCTGAGGAGGGTCCAGTAGCCTGTGAGCTGACCTTCTCAGGTCACTGTTACACTTCAGGACTCAGAGGAACCAAGGGTCCTAAAACTGTTTCTGCTGAGTCCCTGAGTCCAGAAGATTTTGCAAATGACACTGCAACACCTTCAGTCTCAGGCTTTGGGTATTTATTACACCCCTGCTTTGAGGTACTAGAAAAGAAAAGGTGACACCCGGGAAGTTGAATGTGCTTGCTGAGAGTATATTGTGACACATTAACTGGGTATTGATGCTTAGACTAAATGCCACCCATCCTGCCGCCGCCATGATGGTGTGCCCAATTGCCTTGGCTGGAAGATACAACTCTGTTTTGTTTTATGTTTTAAAACAGTCCTCATAGCCTTTCTGCCATGATCACAGCAACAATCACATTCTGCTTCTGTGATGTGTGCACATCTGCATGTGCACATCTGTCTCAGCTAGACCGTAAGCTTCTTGAAGTCAAGAGCTGTTCCATCTCCCTTTGTAAGTCAACCACACATCTTTACATAGCAGACACCCAATCCGCTTACCATGATACTTTTTCTTCAACTGATTTATTCAGAAAATAATGTGGACATGGTAAGTGTTAACGTTTGACAAAGACGCCCCCTCCCCTTTCTGTAGGGACAGGGTGGAGGAAAGCGAAATTGTTGATGACTGTTGAGCTCAATGGCGTCTAAAGCACTCCTTTATTACATGGGGGGGGCTTCACTTTTTGCCACATGAGTTTCTTTATTTGAAAGGAGAATAACAGCAAAATGAAGAGGGAGGAGGAGAAAGAGGAGAGGAGAAGGAGGAGGAAGAGGAGGAAAAATCCTAAGACTTCTTGGATAATGATATAGAAGACATCCTTATGGCTTTAATCAGGTAGAGTTAAGAGCCTGAACCAACAAGATGAAAATGCAACAGGGATAAATGGGTTACCCGGTGTTTAGGTTTAAAAAAATCAATTGCACCGAGTGCAGAATGGGTGGACTTAGCTGGGTAGCAACTGATGTGAAAAAGATCTTAAGGTTTCAGTTGACCATGAGCTTAATATGAGCTTGAGTCTGACACGGCTGCTAAAAAATCGAATGTAATCTTAGGCCATGCTATGGGTATGAGTCTCCAGGTGAGAGAGGGGCAGTGGTTCTGCAGTGAGTTCTTGGCCTTGGCTGGACTGTCTCTGGGACTCGGTGTTCATGAATCCAGAGATTGGTGACCAGGATGATGAGGGGACGCCCTCAAGGGTAGGAACCTAATCAAGAGGGAAGCTGAAACCCTTCTGGGTTCAGCCCAGAGTTTTCTGAGAGCTTAGTAAAGAGGGTGGAAAGACAGGGAAATAGGAAGTGGGGAGGGAGAGGGAAGGGGAGATATCAAATGGAGATCCTCTGTCACCACTCACTACCGTACTGGTAAATGTCATGACCTCTAAATACTTTACCAGACACGAAGATTGTGAGGGATAGTGTAAATACTAATGCATCCTAGAGCAAGTAAGGTGTGGGGTGGCCTCCTGTGCCACACCCTTCCTCTAAACAGAGAAAGGCATGGCTGCAGACAGCAGGCACTGTCCAGCTATGTCCCATGTCCATGCCCAGGCTGTGGCCCAGCAAGCAGGAAGGGCAGGCTTTATGGTGAAGGCTAGGCAAGGCCAATGACCCTCAAGAATCTGGGATTCTCCCTGTCACCACTCTCCCGGGCCCTGGCCTCCATCCACATGGGAGGCGTCTCTGGAGACAGCCAGTGCCGAGGCAGCCCTATTGCCTGCTTCCTCTTTTTATCATCTCCCTGCACACCCCCCCGAGTGCATAGCCAAGAGGCTTGCTTCTTAGTGAGCAGACACCTGTGTGCCCTGTGAAGCCCTGCCTTTCCAGTAAATCTGCAGCCCAGCACCGGGGGCACCAGGCCCACACTGGCACAAATCTCAGAGTGTTTTCCATACCCTATCAATACTCATAGACTCTCAGCTTTGCCATCTGTCTGTGGACAGAGGGATAGTAAGAATGATCATTTAGGGCCCTCATGGTTAATAGCCAACCTAGAAAAAGGAGATGGGATAGGGGGAACCCAGAACCCCAGAAAATTGTACTACAATAGCTACTTTGTCCATTTTGGGTAAGCTGGCTTCCTCTTCCACCCCAGAAAAGCCCGCAGGTTACCCACTGCTGAGGCAGAGCCAGCCCCCAAATCTGATGCCTGCATGAGTTGGAGAAGAAGCTCAGTGAACAGAGATGGGGGAGAGGAAATGAGGCTAGAGGTGATAGGAGGGGCACACGCTTGGTAAGGGAGCAGACAAACCCACTGGAGGAAGGAGCCCTAGGGTGAGCTCCTGTTGGCTTACTCTCAGAGCCAGTGGGCGGGAGGAGGCGCCCGTGGAGTGGGGAGCTCCTGTTTGAACCCCAGCTCTCTTTCTGCCCCCTCCAGAAGGGGCTGGGGCCTTCTGCCTGATTCAACTCTCAGCGGGCTCCAGTTGGGCCAGAACCAGCCTGAAACCTCTCTGAAGCTAGGCGGGAAGGGGCTTTGTTAGCTCTAAGGACACAAGCAAGGCGAAAAATTACATAGCAGGCCGCCCTAAGTATGCTTGTTTAGAGAAACTGCTTGCATTTATGAAGTCTTTGGTGCGGAAAGCAGGGTTGCAAATGACTGCATCAGAGCGACAGTAAAGGCCATTAATTTCCTGTTATGTTTTCCTGTGTTGGGGGCTTTATTAATTTAATTTTACACTGTCGAACAACAGCGAGAGCTGACACTGCCACACCGCCACGGTTGGGGTTTTCTTTTTGTGTGTGTAGCAAGGCTTTGCCTGACATGCAAATCAAGGCTATTACCAGAACCAATAAAGATGTGGAGGGAAGAGGGGAGGGCTGAGTGGGGAGGGCAGAGGAGAGAGCAGGGGACAGCAAGGGCCAAGGCTGTCCCTAGACAGTTTGTGCCCCACTCTTTGCCTGGCATCTACTGGATGCTCTGGGATCCTCCACAGTCAGCAATCCCTGCCCACCCTCCCCCCCTCCCTTCTGTGCGTGTGTGAACTCTATCTGTCAGTCTCCTCTGTCCCAGCTCCTGGCAGAACTTGAATACAGCAATGGGGGGGGGGGTGGCGGTAAGCTGACATCTCATTGACAGGTGAGAGTCAAGGCACTCTCTCCTTTCAGCCACATCCTCCCCACAATCCCTTTTCTCAACAGTTATGGGTCCTGGTTAAACTCGGTAGGACATATACATCACACGCGCGCGCGCGCGCGCGCGCACACACACACACACACACACACACACACACACACACACACACACACGCACGCACGCACGCACACACACAAGCACAAGGCAGGGAGAAAGGAAACAGAAAAGCTAAAAAAAAACCCAGACAATGGAAGAGTAAAGGGACAGGTTGGAAAGAGGGGATTAGAAGAAAGGAGGGGATAAGAAAACATTATAGGGGTGAATATAATAAAAATATACAAGCATGAGGTGTCATAATGAAACCCATTATCTATAACTAATATTTGCCAATAAAACAAAACCTATTATTATAAAAATAATAAACAAAGTTATGGGGTCTGGCCCACTCACGTATTCTTAGCGTGCATTTAACACAAGAGAGCCCTGTGGGGTGTGCAGAAAGGTCTGGAAGGGCCGATACTCTAACTTGGTTGTAAGTCTCTCTGAGATCTCTCATGGCCTCACCTTGTCAGTCATTTACTTTCTTAGAATTCCAGAGAAAAGGCAAAGGTCTCAAATAATCTCTCCCTAAGAGACTAGCTGTCTTCAGTAGCTACAGGGAGCCCACATGGGCATCGCCCAGCACCAGAAGAAGAGGCAAGTTTCAAGGAGAACTAGTGGTGCCACATTCTGGTCCCTTCCAGGGCCAAGTCTCCATTCCTGCTGCCCAAGACCACACACACTGTCCCTTACTGGCTTCCACGAACTGACTGCCCCATGCGGTCCATAGTGTCTTTGGTTCAGTTTGCCATACAGTCATGCCACACAGTGCCCATACTGCCAAGTGCCTGGGCTGGCCACACTGCCCGAGGGGAAGGAGATGGCAGGTGGAGAGAGGAGGAAAGACGGGCTCCTGGAGCTTCTCCTCCCAAGCACCACACCACCTGTCTCCCTCGGTCCTGGCTTCTCAGACTTTCTCAGCCGTGTGTGTGCGTGTGTGTGTGTGTGTGTGTGTGTGTGTGTGTGTGTGTGTGTGTGTGTGTGTGTGTGTGTGCGCGCGCTTCCACCTGAGCATCTGCAGAGTGTCCATGCATTTCTCCCTCTGTCCCTGGCTCACTCACTCTCCTGCCCACACTTTTTCTCCTAGAACCACTTGGCAAGCTTGGAGAAGCTGTTGGACGGAATTCAGCTCTCCTGAGGAGGAGAGCATAAACTTCATAAACTGCATTTACTTTAATGCAGGTTCCTGGGGCTGTTTTCCTACGGCTTCTCTTTCCCACCCCATCCTCTCTGTCTCCGTCACTTTCTCTACCCTGTATGCACCCTGACATATGCATGCACAGGCGCCCGTGTACACACACACACACACACACACACACACACACACTGCAGGAACATGTTCTACAGCTAGTCCTGAGAAGATGAAATCTGGGGTTGAGCGGAAGGGAAAGGTAGGAGTTCCGCTGGTCCTTTCATGGGAGAAGGCCACAGCCGGGGGTCCTCCACAAGCTCCAGGCCATGCCCACACCCTGCCACCAGTGGAGGTGAGCACAAAGGACTCTTTGAAGCTGGCTGCCTCGGGGAGGGAGGGGACGCTGGCATTTCATAAGGATGGCCAAGTGAAGAGTCACCTGGAAGCCAGGCCACAGGGCTGCTAGCACGGGAGGAAAGCGGCAGCCTGCAGCAGGTTTGTGAGGCCTCCTGTGTGGTGCTGTCAAGGTCAGCAGGTTTGGGTTCATTGAAGGGTCAGGATGGTTTGAATTACTGGCTCTGCTGCAACTAGGCTCTGAGGCTCATGACTGACTCCCAGCTCCTGCGCCAGGCCCCACCCTCTCCCAGCCTGTCTGGCTTTTCCACCGCTGTGGGCCAGAAAATGAGGCCCCAGACAGTCCCCAAGGCCACTATGGCTCTGAGGAAGGCAGGTTGGGGAAGGGTCGCTCCCTGGTCTCAATGGTCTAGGATGTTGCAGGCATCCTGAGTCTCTCAACCCTTCACTTTCTTCATATCCATTCTGAGGGGTTCCGTGCCAGATGCCTGTCTTTCCCCACTGCCCAAGGGTCCGCAAAGATGGGGGCACCAAGGAAGGTGAGCAGCAGGGCCCAGGAAAGCCCTGAGCCTGGCTCTTCCTGCCCGTGAGAAGGGAAGAGCCTTACTGGGGGGGGGGGGGGACAACAGAGCTGAGATGATGGATTTCTTGCTTGATGCCCTGGCTGAGGCAGGGAGGGGGGAGGAGAAACCAAACCAACCTACAGGGGCGGACGAGGGATGGAAGACACACACTGCTACCATGGGCTCTCATGTGAGGGCGGCAATGCAGGAAAGCCGTGGAGGACCCGTTTGCCTTTGCAGAGAGCACGTGGCCTACGCGCAGTGTTCAGGAGCAGAGAGACACACACAATCCCCTCCACAGCAAGTCAGCACCCTCTTTCCTGGGGCAGCCAGTCTCTCTGTTCTTTCTGTCAACGTATAGAAAATGCATCCTGTTGTGGCAAACCTCAGAATACTTAAAGCAACCCACTCTTGAGCCACAAGAGCATGAACTAGCTGGGAAAGAAGAAACGACAACTTAGCTTTCATCTCTCGTGCAAGTCTGCAAACCTCTGCACCTGTGCACCCCACACAGCGTGGTTGAATCTGGTACCCCTCACAGAACAACACAAGTTACTTCTACAGGGGCCACAGCCAAGACTTAATAAAACATCCACACAACCTGTATCTGCTTCTGAAGAGCCACAGGCTCATGGTCAATGCTAGAGTTCAGCTAAAACATGCAATCTAACTGAGATAGAAAAGAACCTGCCACAGGTACAGCCAGCCTCATGTCCGTGGTTACCAAGAAGGTATAATCAGAACCATGAATGATTGCTCACAAGTGGGTTCAAAAGTCTCTTAGTGACTTTTGAACTTAACTCTTTCTTCAACTTTATTTTATTTGCATTGGTATGAAGGTGTCAGTTGTGAGCTGCCATGGGGGTGCTGGGAATTGAACCCGGGTCCTCTGGGCCATCTCTCCAGTCCACTTAACTCTTTCTTGAACTGGGTAGTAGCCAAGTTTTGCGTCTTTGCTGGGGATGAACACAAATTCAGTGTTATCAATGCAATCGAACCCGAGCACTCATCTAGACAGGGGGCTCCCATGATGGGGCTCTGTTTTCTGGGCTGCCGAGGGGCCTGTCACACTGAGGTAGAGTCTGCAACACATGCTCGGTAGTACTCAGCACACACTCAAAGCCATAAAACCCAGTGTGACCCACAGGGAACCTTAGTTCCCCTTATGCCAGGTTTTGCTTCCCCCGACTTCAGTTATCTTCCATCTAAAAATGTTAAGTGGCTGGGGCTGGAGCGATGGCTCAGCAGTTAGGCGTACTGGCCGATTTCCAGAGGACCTGGGTGCAATTCCTAGCACCCACATGGCAGCAGCTTATAATTGTAGTAAGTCCAGTGCCAGGGGAGCCAACACCCATGGCAAAACACCAACGCACATAAATAAATAAATAATATTAGGTGGGAATTTTCAGACATAACAATCCATAGGTTTTCAATTGTGTATCTTTCTGGGTAAGACACCAGAGTCACCTGCTTAGTCCAGCCCTATGGGCGAATCATCCTTGTGCTCAGTATATCCACGCTGTACCAGTTAGTCACTTAGTTCTGTCTCCATTAGCAGATTAAATTTCACAGTAGCAGCTGGGCGGTGGTGGCGCACACCTTTAATCCCAGCACTCGGAAGGCAGAGGCAGGCGGATCTCTGTGAGTTCGAGGCTGGGCTGGACCGACAGCCTCGAAAACAATACAAAGAAACCCTGTCTCGTAAAACCAAAAAAAAAAAATTCACAGTAGCAAACTATCATTATAATTATTCTGCTTTATTATTGTTGTTGTTTATCTCTTACTGTGCCTAATCTATGCATTAAACTTCTGTATGTATGCATGCACTGTGTAGATAGAATTGGGCATACAGGGTTCTCCACGATTTCAAGAGTCCGCCAGGTGGTCTTGGAGAGTTCCTTATGAGTATGAGAAGACTACAGTATTCTCAAGAAATGAGTCAGGTAGCATATTCCTCTCTCTCTAGCTTACTCTTACTGTACTCTTTCGCAGACCTTTGTGTGTGTGTGTGTGTGTGTGTGTGTGTGTGTGTGTGTAAGGGTTAGGTAGGCACAACTGTACTCATGTACTTGGCTTAGGTTAAAGAATCAGTCCAATCTCATATTGTTGGCCCAACATGTGCAACCTTATGGTGTCTTCTGAACGCCCACCCCCAAGTCTTCCCCCAGCTCCTTCAGGCTGTGTCCTGTCCTGTTGAAACAGAGACTTCCTGTGCCTTTCCCTTGCAGGACAAGCTTCAAGACCAAAGGCCACTGAGAGAGTCGGACTCAGTTTACAGTCTCTACCTCTAAATGCCAGCCCACACCCTTCTCAGGTCCTAGACAGCCTACCTATCCAGTTGTGCTCACCCCTAAGTTGCGGCCATAGCCAGCTGCACCCAGAGATCCAAGGCCAGGACGACTTCTCCGCTTCCCCAGGATCCCCCTAGCCTGTCTTGTCTGACACTGGTTCTCTTCCCACCGTTCCTCCAAAGGACAGCTGGGAAGAGCTTGGTGACCAGGGCACGCCTGGTTTCCATTAATGAGATACACGAGTGTAAGCCAGCCATGGAGGCAGCCTACAAAAGGAGGCGATCGCGGCGGCCAGGAGCCGAGCTGCTCAGGTAATTGGTTTATCTATCTGGAAGCAGGGGGAGCAATCTCAGCACAGACAGACTAGCAGTAAAGTCTCTTCCTTAAGGCTATTTCCTTTGTCTTTTCAATTGCTTGCACATCCATGTGAGAGAGGGAGAGAGTGTTAAAGAGAGAGGGAGAGGGAGAAATGTTAATTTGTGAATTAATGGCTTTTCTCAGCGGAATTGTAAATTCAAATGTCACCTCACACGGTGACACCACCGCTGGTCTGCTGAAGAAGCAATGATAAGATCCCCCACCTCCCTCAGTGCCCCTCCCTCCCCAAAGATGGCTGTGGAGTGGAACATGCTACTTTTAATTTGCAATAACAACACAACAGAGGTATGCAGTAATGACTGCCTTTTCCACCCTCCTCCCAGCTTCCTGCCCCCCAGTCCAGGTGGCTCCCCCATTTCCTCTCTCCCCGCCCCCTTCTGAAGTACCTCACCTCACCCCGCTGCCCCCACCCACTCCAGCCAGTGGCTGATCACATGGGGGGTGCCTTTGGAATTGACGATGCTGCAACCCTCTCTTCTCCTTCAATAATCAGGGAATTAATGGCCCTGAAGTTAGAGTGAGGCTGATACCGAGGCCCTGCCCAGCGCTGGGAAAAAGCCTTCATTGTTTTCAAGCAGGAGGCGGGCAGCAGTGAGGGAGATTCATGGATGGAGATTGAATATGCAATTTTCTTTCACCTTGCCAAGAGCTGCCCCTGGGCTGTGCCTGGCCTAAATTTTTCCTTTTACCATCTCTGCCTTATCCGGCCCTCCCACCTCCCTTCCATTCTTTCCAGAAAATTACCTTCAAAATTGATTTCCACTTTTACAAACAAATATAATGGGAACACAGGAAAAAACTTGGGCCGTGATGAATTAGGGCTGTCAGGTGCTTCCAGGTCTCCTTTGCTTTTGTTTTACTACCCAATCCACTCTTTGTTTTTCCAAGGCTGGAAAAGCTGCCCCCATCCACCAAGCGGCTGACCCTCCGGGCCACCAGGCCTCAGCCCCAAACCTCTGTGGTGGCCCATGGTGGAAGGGATCCAGGCCCAGGGACTGTTAGCTCTCTAGGGCTCCCAGTGAAAGCCTGTGCCACTGCCTTGAGTTGGCTGTCTGCCCTCAGGACTCGTTTCTCTAGCCACCACCCCCAAGCTGTCCCCCTTAGCCCCCACACCATGTTCCCTCTGGCCCTCGTACCTCTCAAAGTCCAGACCAGATGCAAACCTCCACCTCCTCTAATGTGGGCAGGATCAGTGTATACCTCGACTAGAGTAAATAAGAGACAGACAGACACTGAGAGATCCCGAAGGACAGGCAGGTAGATCGGGGGCCGGATCCCCAAACTGGGAGACCAGGCTCCTCTTCAAAGAGACACAAAACTTCTGAGCTGCAAATCACACACAGCCTGAGTGGGAAGGACCAGTTCTCTGCCTCGGTTTCCCTAGTCTTGGGGCCCAGCCACTCTCAGGGGAGGGCTTAGGGCAGGCTGCTGATTTGCTAACAGCTGTAAGTTGATACCAATGGGCTCTAGGGGCTAGACGCTATGCAGGCCCATGAACACTCAGCATGGCTCGGTCTGGTTTAGGATGCTCCTGGTTACAGGTGCCAGCATCACACACACAGTACTTTCTCCAAGCATGTGCATTACCTAGAAAACTACAGGCCTTTTTAACATGTGACATTCCACATCCCTCTCCTCCCAAAGATCTCAAAGCCACATTACACACACAATACACTTACATAAACCATAGAAATATTATATATGGTTCAGAAAACAATCATGTGCTCTCCAAGGTAAATAAACTTGCACATAGGAACAGAAACGCACACAGGAAGACACAGAGAGTAATAGCTCCATATCAGAAAAAGAAAGGGACTTTTATATTACATGCGCAGAAAACTCTGGTGGAAGCTAAAAAAATGACAAGTGGCCCACAGAGCAACAAGTGGACAGGTAGAGGCAGACAAAGTGTCTCAACCATGCAGGTGGGATCAACTGCCTCGTCCTTTCTAGATTAGCGTAGCCCAGAGTTGCCAAGTGCCCGCTGGGGTGAGGAGTCTAGGCCCAAATAGACCTCTTTCTCTCACAGTTTCATTTCCTTCTCGTGACTGTTTCTTGCCTAGGTGAGCCATCTTCCAGGGTGGAGCTACCTTCATACTCTAGAGCAATGCTGTGACTACTTTAATACAGTTCCTGATGTTGTGGTGACACCCATCCATAACATTGTTTTCGTTGCTACTTCATAACTGAATTTTGCTATTCTTATGAACCATAATGTAAAAAATATCTGTGTTTTCTGATGGTTTTAGATGACCCATGAAAGGGTCATTTGGCCCCTGACAGGGTCATGACCCCACAGATTGAGAACCACTATTCTAGATACCTCATGTTTTAGAAATCTCTCTGTAAGAAGTAAGGGTTGAGCCTGATGGTGGTGGTGGAGGCCTTTAATTCCAGCAGTGGGAGGCAGAGGCAGGCAGACTTCTGAGTTCGAGGCCAGCCTGGTCTACAGAGTGAGTTCCAAGCCAACCAGGGAGTCTTGAAAACAAACAGCAGGGCGTTGATGGTACACGCCTTTAATCCCAGCACCGGGGAGGCAGAGGCAGGCCAACCTTGTTCACAGAGGGAGTTCCAGGACAGCCTCCAAAACAATACAGAGAAACTCTGTCCCGATAAAAAAAAAAGAAAGAAAGGAAGGAAGGAAGGAAGGAAGGAAGGAAGAAAGAAAGAAAGAAAGAAAGAAAGAAAGAAAGAAAGAAAGAAAGAAAGAAAGAAAGGGGAGCTGTTTACAGCTTTGCTCAGCCTGCTTTATTAAAGAACCCAGGCCACCTTCTCAGGGATGCCCCACCCACAATGGGCTGGGTCCTTCCCTACAACAAAAGAAGTAAGGGTTGTGCTAACCCATTTGACAGAGGAGCTGGGGCAGTAAAATGACTTCCCCAAGGTCACATAGCTGTACTAGCGGCTCTAGGATTTCAGTCCAGCGGTGTTCACAGTTAAGCCAGGGCTGCGTGGAGCTGTGGCCCTGGCAGGCCTCGTCCATGCCCCTGATACGGAGTTTTGAAACCTTCCCTTGCCTCAATCTAGGGCCCCTAAACAGGTGCTGACCATTCCTAGCTCAGTCCCCTTGTGTGCTCCAAGCACAACCTGAGCACTGCTCTTGAGGACTTCTAGGAGGACACTAACTAAGGAAATAAGCTGCCTCTTCCGGCATCAGCATCACCCAAAGCGGTGATGGGACTCAGCCTTCCGCAGTCATGTAGCCTGTCCGGTCCACAAATGCACAACAGTTACAGCTTGGCGCCGCCCACTGCACAAGCCATTGTGCACCTAATTGGTGGAGTATGAAATCCCCGCCCCCTACAAGCCCACACACCCATGGCTGATATCAACACACCTCCCTTCCACACATCTGCAGACCCTCACCCTACGACTCCACACATCTGCAGACCCTCACCCTACGACTCCACACATCTGCAGACCCTCACCCTACGACTCCACACATCTGCAGACCCTCACCCTACGACTTCATGTGGACTTTTGGATGAGCCACAAAACTTCTCCGTGCTTCATGGCCGCTGCCGGTGGACAGCAAAGCACCGAGCTGTGGCCCACAGCAGTGGAGAGAAGGCAAAAGACATGGAAAAGACATGGGAAAGACATGGAAAAGACATGGGAAAGACATGGGTTTTCTGTGGTTGGTTTTGTTTTCTTTCCAGGTCGGGGATTGAACCTGGGACCTTATGCCTGCCAGGCAAGTCCTCTACCGCTTAGCCACACACTCCCCAGTCTGGCTTTCGTTTCTGAACCTGATTATAGATAGGCTGATATTCTGTTTTCCAACTACAGGAGCCGGGGTGTGTAACATGCAGGGAATTACATTTCTTAGATTCCCAGAGCAAGCTCTGATGTACCTGCCCATGACTGTGGGTTGGAAGTGAAAGTTTCAGCACGGCATTGATGAGGATTTCTCCTCCTTGGACTGATACACAGCCTGTGTCCCAGGTGCTTCTGTATATTTTCTTTATCTCTCTCTGGTCTTTCTACCTGGGGTCCTAGATCCACATTTCTCAAAAAACAAAGACAAAAACCCCTGAATTTTGCGTATTCCCACAGGTCGGGGTTTGGGAAGGAATCTGGATCAGCTCCCACACAAACCCTGAGTCAAAGCTGATTGGCCCTTGATGAATATCCCCAGTGATTGATGGCCACTGATACCAATGTTGCTGGTCAATACCAGCAACACTCTGGTTACTACCAGTGTGACACCAGTAGGTACCGCTGAGCAGGCCTTCGTTAATGCCAGCACACACTGTAGTCAGCGCCCACCCTTGCTAATGCCCACCACCGTGATGTGGTTAAAGCTAAAGGATGGGCCACATTGTGAGGTGGAAGCCAGAGTAGCTTCCTGGAGGGCAGAGGGACACCCAGCCTGCCTCAAGATAAGGCATTTCTAGGGAGATATCACTGCACCTGAGGTCAAAGAAGGGTCAGTGTAATTGATACATTTAGGACTCTCCCAGAGGAAAATGCACTTGGCCCTCTAATCCCTCCGGGGTCCCTGGACACACATCCCAACACTCTGCACTCCCTCAGATCAGTTTCCATTTTATCCAAAGTCCTGGCCCAAGAGTTGAAGGACACACCTGGGTGTTTGTACAGCCTGTGCCCCAGGCTGCTCCTGCGACAACGACACGGACTGGCCTGCCAGCTGCTTTGCTACCTTGGCCTGACTGCAGAGTTGGGCTACATCATCTTGACACATAATTATCTCCCCATTCTTAATCATCCTAGCTGCTCCTTAATGCAAACTGGGCCCTGCTGCTCGGAGGCCTCGAGTGGGGGAGGGGGTGTCCTCTAGCTCTCCTCTCCCTTCTCTCCCTTCCCACCTGGGTCCCGTGGATCAAGACTGAGATGCTGGTCCGGGAAAACTGCCTCCCTCCCAGGCCCAGTTTCCAGGGAAAGGACAGCGCTGTCTGGCCTGGGGTTGATGAGAGAAAAAGAGAGAGAGAGAGAGAGAGAGAGAGAGAGAGAGAGAGAGAGAGAGAGAGAGGGAGGGAGGGAGGGAGGGAGGGAGGGAGGGAGGGAGGGAGGGAGGGAGGGAGGGAGGGAGGTACAGACAGGGCAAGAAAACCCCCACAAAAATGCCAGGGTCCCAGGTTACTTCTTGTAACCTGGTTAGGTCTGGCAGATGAGTGTCTGAGGCCGCCGCTATCCCTCACTTGAAGAGTGCAGCCGCTTGGAGGACCCAAACCAACCCTGCTCCTGTGTCTCCTTGCCCAGACACTTTTAGGGCTGCTCCTGCTTTGGGGAAAGCCAGTCCTCTTACACAGGTCAGTCTTGGTCACTTCCGGTCATTCTGTCTACCTGGGCTTGCTTCTCAGCGCTGCCCTTCAGACCCTCGAGCTCATCTGTGCAGAAGCCACCCTGCCATTGCTGTTCAGAGGGTTGCTGCACCAGGTAGAATCTCAGGTTAACATTGTCCTTAGCACCCCCCAGACACCCCCGGGGCCCTCCTCAAGGAGCAGCCCTTCCTGGCAGGGAGCCCCCTCCCTCCCTTCCTCCCCACATAGAGGCCTGGCCAGATCTCCACCACACCATATCTGATGGTCTTTCTACTCTCTGGATGCAGCGTTTAACATATGTGTAGAGTATAAGCTTCCTAAGGACAAGAATCATATCTTGTTTGGCTCAGGAACCTTCTGTACCAAGCTATTCTCATAGCTGACAGGCGGGGGCGGCGGGGGGGGGTCACTGAATTGAACTGACAGGAAACAATGGATGTGAGCAAGGGGAAGGAGAGCATTCCGTTCCTGACTTGGATGGCTGGCCCAGCCTGGGTAGCCCCAGCCTCCCTTCACCACCCATGAAGGCCCAGGCAGCAGAAGGCACACAAAGTCCCCGCTTCAGACCAATGAAAGAGAGCACAGAAGGGTTCCTGTGACCTTCCGGTCCCCCTGGACACCTCACACTCTAAACAAGGCAGGTGGCTAAAGAGAAGCCCTTAGGGTCTGAGGCAGACGCTACCAAGGCGCTCGGGGTGCCAGGGAGCCTGGCTAAGGCCTGGATGTGAGAAGCTCCAGGGAGAACTGGGGTTTAGGGCCTCTCCTGTAGCCTCCCCCTGCCCATCAGGGGCTGCCGCCAAAACAACCACAATGAAATTTAGTGAGTGGCAAAGGCCGTGGCAGCCAAATGGGCTTGGATATTTTGGAAGAAAGAGAAACCGAGCCAGACAAGCTGTTTCCCTGGGAAACGAGGCCATTAGGGCTTCTGGAAGGAGGCCAGCACCAGGTCATCACTGTCTTGCCAGGCCTAGGTCTCTCCTGCACTGTGTTCCTTCTGCTGGAGGCCAGGGAACTTCTACTGTCTTCCCTCTGCCTGGGTCTGGAGAATCCAGACTGCAGCCTAAGGAGTGTCATCTTTGTCCCTGTCTCTGTCCTTTACGCCCTCAAGAGGAGCTTATCTATGCTTGAGATGACCACAGAACCCACTGTCCAAACACAACATTTTCTGAGGGGAGAAGGAGACACTGCCCGGTTCAGATGCAGGGACAATAGGCAGAAATTGTGACTTCCTTGAGCTGATGGAACACGTGGTCATATCCCCCTTTACGTTTTATGGAGAGTATCTTTAGAATCCTGTACACCTTGCAAAGACCAGAAGTTACCACTTCTCTGGCTGGGACCAGCTGGCCTGAGATATGGGTATCCGTGTTCATCTGGGTGCCCAGGCCTCACACTCCAGAGGAAAACAGCTGGCTGAGTGCATCACCAGTGCCGCAGCGTCTGAGAGGCACTTTGCCCATGTTATACCACCAGTCTTTCCCCTGAGTATCCTTCATCCCATGTCCTCCTCTTTAATTCCCCATTCCTCCGACTGGGTCTGTGCTACCCAAGGGACTGGCTGTACCTTGAGGGACCAGGTAGGAGGAAGAGAATTAGGTGTCCACTTTCATGATCAAGAGTATGACAAGGCTATGCCCAGCTCCCCAGGTGGTCTCAGTGGGAGCAGTGTCCATGTGCCACAGAGAAAGGACCCCAGGGTTGTCCATGTCCGCATCACCTGCTACTTCTCTCTGGGATCAAGTGAGGCCAGGCAGGGCAGGCTGGCCTTACATGCCCAGGTCAGATACCAGCTGCCTCCCCAACCTCTACAACCTTCCCAAGGTAAACAGTTCACACTACTCCTCCTGGCGTCCCATGGGGACAGCTGGGGTGAGTCCCAGCAGAAGGTGAGACCTTTGGGGCTGAGCAGATGGTGAAGCTGGTGGCCCCAGCAGCAGCCGCCCTCCCTAGCTCCAGGAACCAGCAGGGCAGTGGGGGCGCCTCGACTTTGCTGCTAAAACTGATCTCACAGCAGAGCAGCTGCGAGGCCCGCAGAAACCGGAGCCCGAGTCCAAGGACAAAGCGAGCAAAGGGGAGCCTGAGCTCCTCCTCCCTACCTTCATCACGTTTCCTCTTCTCTCCGTTGGAGCGAGGGATGCCCAGGATCCCGTTGATGGAGTAGGATCCGACTGGGTCGTTAGAGGCGCTGGACACAGGAGGGGAGGCCGTGCTGGGAACTGGAGGAGAAGGAGGAGGAGACACCATCAGGATAGCAGTTGTGACTGAAGCCCCAGGCTGGGACAGAGTGGAACAGAGGGCAGAAGGAGGCTCATGTCTCCTTCCTTCCTCTGAGACTTGAGGGAGGACTCGCTCCCACAGACAGACAATGCAGGCTGTTAGCACTTCTGCCCAGCCTGAGGAGAGAGGTGACCAGTCAACCCAGCCCCACTCCCCCCTGCCCCCCCCCCCCGCCGCCGCCGCCCACTGCCACCACCACCACCTGTGGCATTTGCTGGTCCCTCAATCCCCTCCCCTCAGATGGATGTAGTATAGGCTCAGAAACTGCCAAGATTAGCTGTCTAGAAAGCACTTCAGTGACCTTCTGGACAGTGCAGCTCCAGGATGCTCTCTGGAGCCATGATACAAGCCCCCACCTAATCCAACAGCCGAGGAAATCCTTCCAAACCCCAGTCCACTGCTTCTCAGTCTCCCGGGTGTAGTCTGAGGTTTCCTAAGATCTGCCTCTGACACTTGGGGCAGCTCTCTCTCCTCTAGGCGCTTCTGGTCTTACCATGGGAGAAGTTCCTACTTCCCTCTGGGGACAGGCGGTGAACACAGACGTTCACGGTGCTGTGATCAGCTCGGGTACAGCTCAGCAACCCTCCCTCCAGCTTACTAACCCAGGCCTGGGTGGGCAAAGACTCCTGACAGCCCAGTAGAGCTGGGCAGGAGGGAAGGAAATCAAGGAGAGGTCAGGGTTCCCGTGCCTGGGACCCTGGAAAGTTGCAGCAGGTGTTCGGGCAGGCCTGGGCTGTGTCTCTGAGGTCCTGTGAAGCGCTAAGAGGGCCAGGGAGGCAGAGAGCAGAAGAGGTAGAGACAAAGATAAGAGGAAACAAGCCAAAAGAAAAGAGGCCAGAAGGAAGGGTGGAGAGAGACTGAGGGACAGATCCACAGCGTACATGAGGGAGAGAAGTGGACTGGGGAGGAAGGGAGAGATGGGGAGAAGGGAGGAAGATCATTAAAAAAAAATAAAGGCTGGGAGATATAACTGTGGAAAAGTGCTTGCCTACCATGCATAAGGTTAGGGGTTCCATCCCTTCCTCTCAATTTTTAAAAGAAATATTTACCTTTTTTCTTTTGGTTTTTCAAGACAGGGGTTCTCTGTGTGGCCCTAGCTGTATTAGAACTCTCTGTAGATCTGCCTGCCTCTGTCTCTAAGCTCTGGGATTAAGGGTGCGTGCCACCACCACCTGGCGGGATTTACTTTTTAAATTTATGTGTATGTATGCATTCAGGTCCTCTGGAATTGGAGTTATAGGTGGTTTTGAGTCTTGCCTGATGTGGGTGCTGGAAACCAAACTTAGGTCCTCTGTAAGATCAATACATGCTCTTAACTGCTAAGCCATCTCTCCAGCCTTCCACCCCCCCCAAAAAAAAAGACGTCTTAAAAAAGATGAAGTAAACCGGGCATTGGTGGCACACACCTTTAATCCCAGCACTCAGGAGGCAGAGACAGGCGGATCTCTGTGAGTTTGAGGCCAGCCTGATCTACAGAGCGAGTTCCAGGACAGCCTCCAAAACAATATAAAACCTGGTCTTGAAAAACCAAGAAAGAAAAAAATAAAAAAGATGAAGTAAAAAAGTAGATTTGAAACAGTGTAGGACTTGAGGGAAGGATATATAGGGGGAGGGAAACAGATAAATGATAACCGAGCAGAAGATGCTCAGAGGAAAGGGGCTGAGGGGCAGGAGGGGAGGAAGACAGACTGAGGAGGCCACGTGGGAGGCACTGAACTAACATCACCAGAGAGGCCCAGGAGGAGAGGAGTGACTGGGGACCATGGGACCCTGGTCTCACTGGAGTGGACAGTTCCAGGAGGGGAGGAGTGACTGGGGACCATGGGACCCTGGTCTCACTGGAGTGGACGGTTCCAGGAGGGGAGGAGTGACTGGGGACCATGGGACCCTGGTCTCACTGGAGTGGACAGTTCCCAGGACTGGGCTGCGCTCTCTACGTTGACTTCCCTCTTCCCTGAGCCCTCTTACCGATGGTGTGGCCAGGGGCAGTCACTCCTGTCCCTGCGCCATCCGGTGTTGGGTGAAAAGGCTGCTGAACTTTGGTCCGAATGATCCTGCAAAGCGTCACGGCAGCGTTACACACGAAGGCCAGGCCCAGGCTCGCCCTGCCTGGCAGAGGGGCCTGCTGAGCACAACCCAACCCCCTCCCCCCAGCGGCCCTGCCTTCCCGCCCGCACCCACCACAGCTCTCCGCAGAGGTGGTCTGCAGTCTGCCCTGCCCCGAGCACCAGCTGAACTATAGCTTGAGTTCGGGCTGCTCGAGTCATGGCTCAGTCAAGTGGAGCACAGCACTTTTTCCATTTCTAGGGGGGAGGACTGGCCTGGCTAGTGGTCCACCTTCCTCCCTCAGTCACATTCATGTAGCCCCTAGTACCAGGAACTGTTGGGGGAAGTCCTGTGTATTTGTCAATAAAGCACTGTTGGCCTATAGAGAACCAAGATAGGTGGGACTAGGAGTCCAGGAGGACTCTGGGAAGGAGAAACACAGAGAGTCAAGATGTAACGCCATGGGGGTAGGAAGCCTGGAACTATTCTCCGGTAAGAGAAATACTTAGATTAACAATTATGGGGTAATTACTTAAGTCAGAGCTAGCCAGTAAGAAACAAGCAAGGCTAACAGCTTCATAATTAATATAGCCTCCTGTGTGTTTATTTGGGACTGATGCAGCTCTAGAACCAGGCTGGCAGGAAGGCTTCTCTCAAGGAAAAGGCTTCCCTTTACAAGGAACACCTGAGTCTGGGGTCATTTTGGCTGGCTTTGCAACTGGGATTAAAGTTAGGGAAGGAACTTCCTCGTCTATGGAAGCCTGGGGAGAAGGCAGAAAGGCAGGGCTGGGCCACAGCTGATCCCACAACAGCACCCGGTCCCTCTGCCGGGCATCAGGCCCCGTGCAACCTGCTCCTCATCTGACTGGCTTGCGGCCTCCCTTTCTTTTCTATGGTCTTCCTTGAGTCAGAGCTTCTTTACCAGTCTGGTTGAAGAGCTAGCACCATGCTTGTGCTCCCCCCGGGAAATAAAGGAACGAATCAAAACCTCCAGGGAGGGAGAGCACACCTGGCAGGAGTCCAGGAAATCACAGAGCTCCATAATGCAAGAGACCAAGCTGAGGGACTGGGAATGCCTCTCCCTCAACCCTGTCCAACTCAGCATCGCCCCTCCCTACAGACAGCCACGTAAGTTGCAAGCCGTGAATCACTCCACTTCAGCTTTTTATTTTCCCTTCTTCTTCTTTGAGACAGGGTTTCTCTGGCTGTCCTGGAACTCGCTCTGTAGATCAGGCTGGCTCCAACTCACTCACAGAGATCCCCCTGCCTCTGCCTCCTGAGTGCTGGGATTAAAGTTGTAGGCCACCACCGCCCAACTCAGCTTTAGCTTTTACTGATCACTTGTAGGCATATAGTTAGGACCCTGTCTCCCAGTGCTGTAAAGTTGGGACGGTATGCTGGGAAGCCCAAGGCAATGAAGCAGCCAGGGCTGGGGGAGAAACACCCCTTAAAGGTAGGGACCAAGGGGGAGAAGGGAATGAGGAGCCTGGCCCAGAAACAGTATAAAGTGTACCAGGCTGCACAATACTGGTCTGTCTTGGTCACTAAGAAGCCACACAGCCTCACACTTATCACTTAGTGTCTCTGTGCCTCAGTTTCTCCAAGTGAACAATGAAGGGCTCACAGGGACACAGCATCTCCAAGGTCTGTTTCCCCAGGAAAAAAAAAGTTAATGTGATTTTAAGAGGAACGAGAGAATGGAGGGAGGAGGCGTTATACACGGGTGCTGGAGGAGGGTGGAAGACCAGTGAGGAGGCCGAGGAGGGCCACCACGGCGGGGGGTTGACGCCTACACCACACCCACAGCCAGAAGCAGCGGAGGCATGAACAGGAGGGAGAGGAAATGGGGCTGAAAGCCTGCGCCTGGTGACAGAAACAGCTATTTTCCACTCGTTAAAATGTTGTACATTGATGTTATATATAATCTATATGACTCCACATGTCCTTCTGCTAACTTCCACAACTGTCTTCATTTTGCAGATAGAAAACCAAAGCCGACAAAGGTTAATGATTAAGGTTTCCTTAGGACCATAGTGTCAGTTAGAGGGGAATCTAAATTCAGTCTCTAAAGCCTGCATCTTCTGCTACTCTGTCATCCCTCCGTCGTTGTGAAAGAACCAGGTCTTAGAGGCCTGAAGCCATGAGCAATGCTCAAGTTAGAGGGGACACGATCCAAGTGACTGGCCTCAGGAAGCTAATATGTTGGCTTGAGGCAATAACAAGCTGGTCTCAAGAAGGACACGGGGAATCTTCAAGGGTGTGAAGGGGAAGAAGTGAGGGAGAATTGCCAGGGCTTGGTGACGAACTGGAGTCCAGCACGGCTCTAAAACACTCCTGTGTCATCGTGGAGAACGGGATGCAGGAAACTGAACCGCGTGTGACGTTGCCTCTGGATGTGTGAGTTGGGCAAGCCCAGGCGTGGGCTGACCCAGAAGGAAGGAGTTGATTGGTAAAGGGGCATGGAACAGTAGGGGAGGCTACAGTAGTGGCCACCGTAGACGGAGGAAGACATGCTAAGGATTTAGTCTATAGAGCCAATGCTGGCATCAAAAAGTGCATGGGTTTGGGAATAAGAAGAGGGGGCCGGGTGACCTTTAGTGACTTTGAGAAGTGTCTGAGCCAGACAGCCGGAACAGGATCCTGGCAAAAGAGGTGCAGGGAAGAGGAGAGTTCTAAAAAACGACTGTGGTGTAGAAGTCACAGGACGGCTCAGTAACCACAGAGTGTGGGAAGGGCGATTCAGGACAGGAAAGAGGAGTACAGGGAAGAGGAAGAGGGTGAGGTTGCCAGGGAGACCAGAGGATGCAGAGCGGGCGGACTAACGGGCGACAGGAGCAAAGGACCAGGGCGGAGGCAGACACACACACACAGCAAGATTGTCAGAGGGAGCTTCCTTTACAGCTCCACACTCTCGGCAGTCAGGAGGTAGAGGACAGGTCCCAGTCTGACCACTGAGAGCAATATGACCTCACCATCAAGAAAGTCTAGAGGTAGGACTTCTCCCAAGCAGCTGTTACTACGCAAGCTTTCAGGGTCTGGGGAACCTGCAATGGCTCTGCTTATAGGCCGACAGGCTCTGGTTTACGGACTTTCAGGGCTGGGGCCAGGGCACACAGATAACTGGACTGGCTGGTGGAGTTCCTGTCTTTATTACGAGAGCCTCTGACCCCTGAGGCACTGATACAGATTTAACTGAGGCAGCAAGTGATGGAAAATCGCTATGCCCTGACAGCGGCTTGGTGGTGCACGGCAGAGAAGTTGGGCAGGGCGCCTGCTGTGAGTTCCTGAGGCTCTTGGTGTCCATCCATGGCCCCAGGCAGTGGGCACCTGCCAGGTCCCAGAGCTGGTCATAGGGAATTTAAGAACCACGGCTGTGAAAACCCTGTGGTTACTTTTATTCCTCCTACATTCTGTGCTCAACGTGGGAAGGTGCATAGCTCCCCCTCCCACCCGAGCAGGCTTTCCCACACAGGAGGCACTTCCCTCCTCCATTTCAATGTGAGCTCAGCCTGCTCACACTGATCCCAAGACAGGGACAGCTGGGATTTTTAACGTCTCCCAAGGATGCATGTACAGTTAAAGGAATTCAGATTTTGGTTTTGCTTTTTTTTTAAATTTTTTTATTTTCATTTTATGTGAATAAGTATTTGCCTGTATATGTGTGTAAGTACTATGTGCATGCCTGGCACTCATGGGGGATAGAACAGGGGATTGGATGCCCTGGAACTGAAACTATAGACAGTGGTGCCTTCCAGGTGCTGGGTAGCACTACAGCTGTGCACCACCACAGTGAGGGGTTTGGGATATGGGCTCCAGACTCGGTCTACCTGAGTCAGAATCCCAGTTCTGTTCCATTCTCCCTGGGAAGCCATTGGGCTTTTCTTATTCCTCTATGTGTAAAATGAGATAGTGCTACTATGGACTTCCCAGCGCTGTGGTGAGGATTAAGTAGGATAATTCATGTAAAGTGATTAGTATGATGTCGGCTCGATAAACACTGGCTGTAATAATAATGTTCACTTGTGTTATTATCCCTGTGGGTGACCCCTATGCCTAGCTGCTTTCAATTTAGGGGTTGAGCCAGGTACAGGCAGGAGGCCTCCCTTCTCAATCTGCCCCAACCGGATCAATGCAGGCACTCCCTGGGAAGAAATGGAGCAGACGGATGAACAGCAGCCGGAATCACAGGCCGATCCCAAAAGAGGCTGCAATCAGAAAGACTCCCGGAAGGCGGACTGGGCCCGGACCAAGTTCCGCCTGCGTGCTCTGGGATGGACCCACAGAGGACTCAGGTGATGGCAGGGCTTCAGAGCATGGGGTGATGAGGCAGAGGGTGAGGTCACTTCCTCTTAGTTAAACTCCCAGGAGACCTCCACTTCCTCTCACCTTGAAGATCAAAACAGTCTCAGGTGCTCTGCGAGACAGAGGAAGGTCTGCCTGGGTCTCCCCAACAAGCCTTTTAAACTGATGAGGGGATAGCTCAGCCTTCCACTGGGAAAGACTCCTACTTAACCCTTCCCCCTCTTTCTCCTCCTTGTCCCATTGTTTCCTCTGTTTCCTTCTCCGTCCGTCTCTGCCCCTCTTTCTCTCTCCGTCCATCTGTCCATCTCCTTGCACCCTGAAGTCCCACTATGGCTGTGTGAGTTTATTGATTCCTGGGAGCTGGGGGGACGTGGGAGGCAGGGCTGGGGTGCTGGGCTAAGGGATGGAAATAGAAGGCTATAAATTATTTGTGACAGGAAAGCAATAGTGGCAGAATGCTGAGCACAAGTCCTGTGTCACTATTAGATTCCTTTTAGCCTGATGACACTGTAAAAAAGGTTAAGTGTCTGCTGGAATCGTACACCTGGGGGGCCGGGTTGGCCTGGGAGCAGAACAAGCCACTGAGAGCAGGTATATCAATTCTCCAGGCCAATAATATTCCTCTCATTGATCGCCACGCAAAGTTCAAAAATCTCATTACAGCCAGGCAGACCGGGAACTTTTTACAAATCAATAGAATGATATAATGTATGTATACTTAGTACAAATGTATCTATTCATCTATCCATCCATCCACGGTCTGCCTCAGGGTTTCCAAGTTAGCCTACCCATCATATTATGTTATGTTATGTATGATGGTATATTGCATTATATTATATGATAATAAATGATGAGCAAAAACTTCCCCTCAGGTGGAAACAAGAAGCAGTCCTATTAGCATTGAGATGACCGCAGACAGCTCACCTTGGAAGGAGTAAGGTCCAGGTGGCCGGGACTGCGAAGAGTGATACCTCCCAGACGGAACTTTAGTGATTAAAGAGCACCGTGCACTGATTTCTTTCCGTGTGAGAGGCCATGTCTAACATTTCATTTGCTCCATGTCCCCAGGAACCCACTTTGCAGTTGGTCATAGGCCCTCTATTTTATAAATGGGCAAGTCAGAGATTTGAACTCAAGTGGACCAATCCCAGGCCCCACACCCTCAACTACTCAGCTCTACTACTTCCAGAGAAAGACTTTCAAACATGCAGGCTCCTTGCTCCTACATTCTGGACCTAGTAGTTCGTTCTTAGACAGAGAGTAGGACGTCTCTGAGACCCACCATTCCTCCCCAGGATGAGGGGGTACCAACATACGTTGGAGCCAACTGCTGAGAATATGTAGACACGGGATCTCCAAGACTGTCCTCATGAAATCCTGCCCACTGCTTAAGCAGACTGTCCTGCTACCTTTGGAATCATTTCCTCCAGGAACAGTGGGCTGCCCCACTCCACCCTGCCCCCAGCCTGGCCATATCTTTGGTTTGCTCAAAGAGCTTTCATCGTGAAATGTCAAGTAATTGCACATACATCCTCTATGCATATACAAACCAGCTTAGACTGTTCCACTCCGGAGTCTACAAAACATAGTTCCCAGTATGGGATTTGTAAGGCCCGTGAGGGACTGTTTCAGACTGGATAAGCTAACTGCCCACTGAGCCGGTAACCACTGAGAGGGTGCGGCCTCTGCCAATGACTTCAAGCTGCGTGGCTATCATGAGCTGGGCCATTCTTATAACAAACAAACAACAATTATATTTGCTTCAGCAAAGGATATTTCAACCAACAAATGCAGGTAATTGCTTCATCTCTGAGCGCTGCCTGTGTTGGGCATGTATCCCTGGCTTGGCCCTGAGGCAAGCCAGCTGGAGACTTTTCCTAGCAAGTGAGATGTCATAGATCACCCAGGAAGCTGTTAACTCCCCTGAAGTGGTGTCTACTCCACAGAACTTGGTAGCCCCTACAATGGGAGGCTGAGATTTGCTTTCTCCTCACACGAGGACCCCCGGAAATTCTGCCTCAGCCTCCCCAGTGACCGCTTTGAGGCACTCCATCCACGAACACTGTCCCTTTGTGGGCTCTGCTTCTGCAGTTTGTATGGTTTAGAGGTGTTGCCCAGGCTTGCTCGAAGGCTCTGTGGGTTTTAGTTTGAACAATAAGAATACCAATGAGGCGAGCCCAGCCATTCTTTACAGCTGAGAACAGGTCTTTCCATTCTGGCTAGAGCAGGGCACAGCTAGAACACACAGGTTCTAGGTTATGAGAGATCTTGCCAGTTGATGTCAAGAGAGCAAGAGAGAGACAGACAGACAGACAAGGAGATGGGGTGGTGCCCATGTAGCCCAGGCTCACACCCTAACCCTGTATGTATATAGCTCAGGCTTGCTTTGCACCCTTTCGTTTGCTCGTCTGTCTGATGGTGTGTTTGTTCTGAGACAGGGCTCCTCTGTGTAGCCCTGGCTGTCTTGGAACTCGCTTTCTAGACCAGGCTGGCCTTGAACTCAGAGATCTGCCTGTCTCTGTCTCCTGAGTGCTGGGATTAAAGGCGTGCGCCACCACCGCCTGGCTTGCCTTGTACTCTTAATCTTCCTGCCTCCACCTCCGGAGTACTTGGAATGTAGGGATGCTCATCTGGAAGTTACACTTAAGCTCCAAGAACAAGAACCCTACCAGAAAGCTGGCAAAAGGGTGTCCTCAAATGACTGCCCTGAAACTACCTGCGTCAGAATCCCCTGGGACATTTGCTAAAATGTAAATCCCTTCGTATCTTCTTGATCTTCCTAAATTGGAATTTCTGAACTCTGCAATCTGAGATCAGCTCGAGGGGTGTGAGGGAAGCACCTGCTGGACAGAGTGAGATGGGGTAGGGTGGAGTGGGGGTGAGGTGGGGTGAGGTGGGGTGGGGTGAGGTGGGGTGGGATGGGGTGGGATGGGGTGGGGTGGGGTGGGATGGGGTGGGATGGGGTGGGGTGGGGTGGGATGGGGTGTTGTGGAGTGGGGTGGGGTGGGGTGGGGTGAGGTGGGGTGGGGTGGGGTGGGATGGGGTGGGGTAGGGTGGGGTGAGGTAGGGTGGGGTGGGGTGGGGTGGGGAGTCAGGAGATGCTCTCAGTGCATGAAGATGGCTCCTTAGTTATACGTCAGGCCACATTTCTCACCGCCTGGTAATCCTGACTCCAGCCAGCAGTCACCAAAATTCCAAAAGCTCTCCTTTCCTCTGTAGAGACTAAGCTCTGGGTTAAAAGTAGAAACATTTTGAAATAGTTTTCTGCATCCAGGCTGACTGGATCCCAGTGGCTTTCTAGATACTATGTAATTTCATGCCACAGCTTAGCCTTCTGAGACTGGCATTGGGGGCGACAGTCCTTCCCTGTGTGAACCTGGGAACCCAGGCCAGACACAATTTACCAGGTTAGATGGGCCATGGGGCTGACCCAAGGGGGCAATAGTGATAGTTTATATGATGAATGGTAAGCATATGGGTTGATTTAATGTCAAGATATGCATAGGTTTAAAAATTAAGGGGCAATGTGTTTAACTAACCATTTGGAAACCAGTCTGCAGTGCATGCCAAGCCAGAGCGTGACCAGACTCCTTCCCTCTTGTCGCTGGCCTTGCCCTCATCTGTCAGGGCTTCCCGCTAAAGCTGGGGTCTGCCAGCTGTTCACCCCAGGGTCCTGCTGGGAGAGTCCGGTGGCTCAGGGAAAGCCTACTGTAACGGGTACTGCTGTAGGCCACTTCTGTGGTGTCTCCTCCTCTGAGCCAGTCCATCCTGCCTCCCGGCTGCTCCATACCCTCAGCCCCTGTAAGCAGAAGGAAGCCTGCAGGGATATTGGGCTCCCTAGTGACTGCCTGGGCTCGCTGGGCCCTTGTCACCTCAGCCACTCAGGGATTCAAAAACCAATCCATCAGCCTCTGTCCTGAAAGAATAGGATGGAGCTAACCACTGCCCTTACTTCAGACACGGAAAAGACAGGGTTTCTCAGCCTCACTTCCAGAATCTTCCCCACCGGCCTGCTGCCTCCACAGCTTTCCAGTCAATCTCTTCAGTTCAACCTTTCCCCCCTCAGGGAACAGCATAGATCTGAAATCTTTCTTTGCCTATTCAGTTCATACTGAATCCTCCATAGACTCAGTCCAGCAAGGGCAAATGTCATAATTATTTTCTGCCATCTAGTAACAAACAAGGCCAGCTATAATGAAAGAGCTTGACTACTAAGTTATGAATAGTATTGAAACAGAAGGATCTTAAGGGACCCCATGTGCTAACATGTGCTCTATATGTTCCAGGCATTGTGTAAGTGCTTTATATGGACTTTAAAATTTAGTGTGGTGGTGTACACCTTTAATCCCTGCACCCATGAGGCAGAGGCAGGAAAATCTCTGAGTTTGAGACCATCCTGGTCTACATCGCAAGCTTCAGGAGGGTCAGGACTATGTACAGAGACCTCGTCTAAAAAAAGAAAATAATAATAAAATAAAACTCAGGTCTTATAAGTACCTATTAAACTTATTATCCCTGTTCTTTGTGTGTGTTTTTTGTTTGTTTGCTTGCTTGCTTTTTTGAGACAGGGTTTCTCTGTATTGTTTTGGAGGCTGTTCTGGAACTTGCTTTGTAGAGCAGGCTGGCCTCGAACTCACAAGTGCTTTAATCCCGAGTGCTGGGATTAAAGGCATGTGTCACCAACACCTGGCCTTATCCCTGTTCTTTAATGTAGACACTGAGGCTCAGAAATACTTGCTAACTTGCCGTAGGTCACACAGCATTTCTGGAACACAGTCAGAATGTAAATGTGGGTGTCTCACTCTAGAACCCACCCCACGAACCACTTGGTAGAAAGAGTTAGTCTTATCAAGAACAAGGCTAGGCCTCACTAGAGGGGCTGCATAGAATAGCAGTGGAAGTCATAATTATCATTTGTTTTAAGTTTTTACACGTATTTGTGTGTGGAGAGAGGACGAGTTGCCAGAGTCGGTTATCCCTTTACACCAGTCTCTGTTTCTGACTAGCACGTGGGGATTGAACTCGGGTCATCAGCAAGGGCAGCAGGCGCCTTCAACCACTGAACCACCTTGCTGGCTCATTTATTTTGTATTTTCTATAGACACTGTACACAATGCGTTTTCTTCATTCCAATCCTAACCACAGCTCTATCAAACCAGTGTGCTCTCTAGTCTACCTTAGAGTCAACAGCATGGCTAAGCAACTCACCCAAGGTCACATCCTTAATATCACATTGCTTTGGATCCAGGCCTGTGACTTCAATATCTGAGCGCTAGGTAATATAATCTCCTCTGGAAATTTCTATATTAATAACCCTTTGTGTCTATTAGCTATTTGAGCATGAACGATTTTTTTAGTCTTTTCACATACACGATTTGGACAACTGTGCAAACGTCTGTAGACAACTAGCAGAGGTTACGTGTGGCTGTGACTTGAGACATGCCTTCCTCTCCCGTGCAAGTGCCATAGATTACTTGATAAGCATCACGTCTGTGTTACAAACGAATCACAATTTGCAAATCGTGTACACAATCCCACAATGATCCTGCATATAGATGTCTCTCAGCTTCCACACTTTAGAAACTAGTTCTGTGATGAGCACATCTTTATATTCATATCTGTTCTAATGCATTGATCTGAGATTTATAACAGTGAATATACTTATCAAAAGCTACTTCATGAATATCTGCCAAGTTATGCCTGCTTCTGTTAAACACGTTAAGCCACAGCGAAACCCATCGATGTTCCCTTTCAGGGTGTTTGAGAATCTCACATCACAATGCTGTTTTTGTATTGGTCCGTGCAGCAGTATCGATGTGCAGAAATGTGCATTTGTATACCTGTGTATCTCCCTGTCTGTGGCCAGAATGGCGTGGGGGTGGGGGATGTGGAAATGAGAGAATTATTAAATGCCAAGTAGATGTGCAATAAATTCCATTGATTTTATAAACTCCAACTTGTCTTCAGTCTCCTTCCATTCTTTATCCTGGGGGCATTGCAACAAAAACCTATTTTAAATACCTTGGCCTCCCCCTCCGTCCCCTCCCCAAAAAAGTGTCAATATTTTATTTGGATTTTTAACTTCGCTCCATAACAGTTGTTTGACCTCCTGACTCGTGCAAGTCACATAAATTCTGGGACTTTATTCAGGAGCCATGTTCCTGCTATTGAATAAGCAATTTGGGAGGGTGAATTAATGACTTGTGCTGTTGCTGGAAAGTCCCTGAAGAAATATTAAAATTGCTTGCAGACTGAATCGATACTCAGTGAACACCCAGCAAGAGACGGCTCCGGCTCAGAATGGCCACGGAGGCAGGAGTCAGAGGGGAATTCCTGCACCCAGCTTGGAGAGCCCCCAACCCCCACCTTTCCCGGCATCCCTGGAGCACTGTCATTTTCTGTAACATGGAGGTCTTATTAAACCCCAACCAGGATAGAGCTGATTTGTCCTGTCTCAGGAAGCAGGCTCTGGGGACAGTTTACTGTTTTAGTAGCAACCAGAGCCTGGAGGCCTTATCAGAGGCGATGGTCTAGATACATCCACCTGCTGGACAGGGGGCTGTGCTGAGTCCTGGCAGCTGCACTGTGCTTAGGGACACTGTGGCTGTGACTATATTCTGCAGTGTGTGCTGAAGGCTGGGTGTTTCAATGCTGACTCTCAATCTTTGCATGTCTTACCAATGTTTATCATTGCTGCAAGGGCCACCTAATCTCAGCCTTTGTGTATGGGTGGCCTGTGGGATGGAGAGTTTGAATTGCGTTATGGGCTAACGTGTGTGGCATCATGAAGACACATCCCAGCAACCGGCCTCAGGTTTGTTTTGGTTTGTGGTATTGTATTGAGGTGACTGCACTTCCTGTAACACTGAGTTGGAGGAATTTGAGTATTGTTTGGTGGCAGTGTCTGTTTCTGCTTTGAATTACTGTGTTCATTGATCATATCTGCATCTCTTTACTCATAATGTATGTCTCAGAGATTAGGTTAATGGATGTCTCCTTGGTGATGTGGGTTGAATAATGATGCTGGATCTGGGTGGTGGTTGTGTGATTCAGTAATTGCTTTAATGGCCTTCTTCTTATAGTTGTGGGTGAGAGGGACAATCTTTTCTTCCTTCCTTCCTTTCTTTCTTTCTTGTTTTTTTTTTTTGTTTGCTTGTTTGTTTTTGTTTTTTTGTTTTTTGTTTTTTTTGCCTTACTCTGGCCTGGTCATTTGCACTGCTTCTTTCCAGAAGAAAGATTCCAGAGATGCAGGGCAAATGTCCTCTTGATGATAAAGTTTACATTTCTATTGGCTGGAAGAGTTCTGACTTAACCACACTGGTTCAGAGCTGGATGTCACCCTCCCTGCACCCGCCTCATCTAGAGAGTGAATCCCCAAGGCAGATCACTATCCCTGTATGGAGTCTAGATCTTGGCTGGGGACGGGGAGGGTGGATGGAAATAAAGTTTCCAGTCCCAGGAGGAACAACACCACGACCTCTGTCTCCCAGAGTCCCTGTTCCTCGACACTCTGTGTCACTTCCCTAAGCATCTTCTCCCCCACCCTTCCCAGATGATATGGCCCAGCAGCAGACTAGTGTCATGGGGATTACAGGCATGACCTTCCACTACAGTACAGGATGCATGCCCTTAGCTTGTAAGTAAACACATGAAATGGCATTAGGGCATGAGACTGAGGGGAGATTAGTCAGGTCCAAAGTAGACAAGAGCTGTGGTGTAGCAGATAAGCACATGGGTGCCAGCACCAGGACTGCATGGGTTCAAATCCTGGGTCTGCTACTTAGTCTGTGACCTTGAGCAAGTTATTTGACTTCTCTCTACTCCAGTTACCACAGCTATAACGTCGCTGTAAAGCCCTGTGGGGTTGTTCTTCAGGCTTAAATCAATGAATACATGTAACTTACTTAAACTGCTCTACTGTAGCAAGGACTGGTTGACTATGAGTGTGATGATGGTGATTGTGATGATGGTGATGATGATTATAAAAATTTACTGGGTAAAACAGCCATGAGACTGTCCAAATATAAACACATGTGCAGGTATGCTAATGCACATAAAATCTTAAGGTCGATCAAGGGGTGTATGATGTGTGTGCTTTAAGAAAAATAGAAAAACTGCAGTTGAATAGAACAGGGTGGGGGGGAGCTCTCTTTCCAGGTTGTTTGGACAATGCAGGGGCTGGAGGTTGACAATGGCAACAATTAGCTCTGTACAAATGACTGGAAGGAAAAGGAAGATGACAGCCCTTATGTAGGTTTGCTCTTAATTGAAAAAACTGAGGGCAAGTTAACCCCCACAGTTCCAACTTAGCTGATTTTAAATATTTCCTGGGGCTAAGGATATAACTCAGTGTTAGAGCAACTTTCGCATGTACACAAAGCCCTAGTCTCAAACCCCAGCACTGAGTTACTTTTCCAATATAAAAAATAAACCAAATTGACTGTTGGGTATCCAGAAAGAGACTGGAAAGATGGCACAGCATTCAAGAGCACAAGTTATTCCTGCAGAATATCTGACTTCAGTTCTCAGCACCCCTGTCTGGCAGCTCAGCTACTGCTTTCAACTCCAGACCCAACAGCTCTGGCCACTCACTCACACACTCACTCACTCACACACACTCATTCACACACACTCACACACACGCACACACACTCACACACTCATTCACACACACTCACTCACTCACACACTCACTCACACACTCATTCACACACACTCACTCACACACTCATTCACACACACTCACACACACTCTCACACACACACTCACAATTAAAAATAAAAGAAATCTTAGGATATCTTGGGGATCACTGAACTGAAGGAGGTCACTGAGCCAAAGTTAGGACAACTTTGGTTTTCACCTTGTTTATTTTTTTGTTTGTTTGTTTTGTTTTTGTTTTTGGTTTTGGTTTTGGTTTTCGGGACAGGGTTTCTCTGTGGCTTTGGAGGCCATCCTGGAACTAGCTCTTGTAGACCAGGCTGGTCTCAAACTCACAGAGATCCGCCTGCCTCTGCCTCCCAAGTGCTGGGATTAAAGGCGTGCACCACCACCCGGCTTCCCTTTGTTTTTTCTGGGCACAGAATAAATAGAAAAATCTATTATTATGGTTACTTTGGACCACTGCACCAAATAGACTAAGCCCAGAGTGATTTTATTTCCTAAAATCTTTTCTGAAAATACTTTTCCCTTGACAGTGGTAGTAACAGCAGTGGTTACGAGACCCCCATCCTCTGGGAAACACCTAGATACAAAGGACAATACTTGACAGATCTGACTTGAGTTTGTCAACTATTTGCTTCCTCCTCTCTTTCATCCTTTGTCTTATCTCCATTTTCTTTATTTTTTCCCCTCCTCTTCCTGCCTGCCTCCCTTCTCTCTCCCCATTACGGCATTTAAGCACCAGGAGAACCCTTCAGAACTATCACATGAAGATTTCCCCCACCACCATTTCATTTATCTCTTTAAAAAATTACAAATGCAAAGAAGCACAGCTTGTGAAAATGCCATGGAGCCTGGAAAATGCCAGCCTTCAACTCCTCCAGCAACAGCAACCTTATCCAGAAAAGGTGCAGGCCTGTACGAGAGCATGCACACGGGCATGCACACATGTATACGGGCTGGGCTTTCAAAGTGGACAAAGGGACAATTACTTGACTAACTCTATTTAGTGGTCAGAGACCTGAAGCACAGAGATTCTCCACCTCCTGGAAAACACACAGCCAACTCCTTTCCTGAATTCAGCTGGGCTCACAGGACACCATGTCTCTCACGGGCATTCACAATACCTTGCTCATTGACTGTCCCTTTGGCTTGTTAAGCAAGCTTTCTTTCTTTCTTTTAGTTTTTCTCTTCTTGTTTGTTTTTTAGATAAGGTTTCTCCATATAGTCCCAAGCCAGCCTTAAATTCAGGATCCTACTGCCCCAGCCTCCTGAGTGCTGGAATTACAGATGTGAAGCCAAGACACTGACCCTTCTTATTTAAAATGCTTCAGTGCTCATAATCATACAAACCAGAAGACACACATACTGACACAGACTCAAACTAGAAACGCATACTTGATTATTACTATTGCAATAAGAATAGTAACATTTATTGATCCCTTAATATTGGCTAGTTGCATTTCTAAGTAGATTTATGGGGGGCTCACTTAACCCTCATGAGAGCCTATAAAGACTTAAGTTATTATCCCTACCATCTAAGACTAGGGAAACTGAGGGACAGAGAAGACATGAGATTAGCCAGACTGGAAATACGGGCACTGTCTCCTTGGAGCCTGCCTCTTGCACTGTGCCATGGAACTTTATAACTTGCCTGGCACATAGGAAGCGCTTAGCGAGACATGTCTGAATGGGTGGATGAGATGGTGAAGGATTGAATGATTGGTCATGTCTATTAAGGACCTTCGGATGGCAGATTCCCTAGTGAACGCCAGGCATAATGGACAGCCGAAGGTTATTTGGATAAAGCCTCTTCCAGTGTGTCCAATGGCTACTTTTGTCCAGACACTAACTGCTGCCACCACTGTGCCTGGCCCGGGCTCCCTTTAAATTGGAAATCAGACCCAAGTGCCTCCTAGAGGCTTCCTAACCACACTTTGTTCTCCAGAATACTCTCCACTGAAACAAGTGTCTCCTGAGGTGCTGGTTCCGTGCCTGAATGAACCCTGAGAAATCCAATCCACCAGGTGGGCGTGCTAAATCACTACATCTTTGGCATCTTATGGACAACTAACATAGATGATTGACTAAAGTTTTTGATTCTCATCCAGATGTTTGGGCGTTGCCATGGTCATTAACCTGCTTGTCAGCAAGTGCTCATGCATTCCCAAGACACAAGTGAACACTACAGAGGAAAAGAATAACCCAGAATAAAACAGAGTAAAGAGGACAGGGGTAGCAGTTGTTTGCGAAATCAGTCAGCCAGGTGGTGTTCCAGGAATGGGCCGCTACCTCAGAGAGCCATTAGAACATGAATCCGGCTCACGAGAGACTCGTGTGCTTAAAGACCTTTGAAGACCCTCTGCAGCTGAGTCCTTCATGTCTGCGGAGCCGTACCAATCAGATCCCTGCACAGAGTCCAGCACCCACGGCCAAGCCAGCCTACCTTCTCTGCACTGTCAGGATGCCTTGGGCCTGTGCACTCAGGCCCACGGGACCCCCACCTACCGTGGGTCCAGGCTGTAGATTCTGTAAAGCTTGGTATAAATCTGGCTTGTGACTTTGTGCATGAGTCCCTGTTTGTGATTTAGCACTATGCCTTTTCTCATCTCTCCTACCTCCATTTCCTTTCCCGCTCGCGTTTTAATGCTATTTACAACTTCTTACTCACGGAGCACCATAGCTATTTTTCAGGGTCTCTAACTGATATACCCAAATGATTTTTCTTACCTAGGTTTTTCTCGCCTCTCAGCTTAATTTATGTTTTAGTAAGCAGGAACTTCATATCACTCCATTCAGTAGCATTAAGGGTTACTGCTTCTAGCAAAGGGATCATAGCACTAAAAGACTCATCTCGGGAGCCCATTGTTTGCTCTTAGGAGCAGCCGGCTCTCCCTGTGTGTAAGAGGCTGTGTGCGTGCAGACGTGCACACACAATGTCCTTTGCGATGTGTGCCTCCATGCTCCACTACCCTGTGTCAATGCCACTTGGTGTTGGCAGGAAGGGCCCAGAAAAAGCATGATGCGGGCAGCAGCTGACCCTCCAAGTGCTGGAGATAAAGCCAGACTGTAGGCCTTCCCTGTTGACATCATTGAGTTCTTCTAGGAACCGTCTTATATATGCCTGGTGGGGTTATTTCCTCCAAATCCTCCCTCCCACACCTCTTTTTGCCTCAGTTACAAGGAAGGCTTATGACGACATTATTCACAAGCAAGTCTATTTGTTTGGATTTTTGGAGGGATGGGGGAAGGGAGCTCCTATTCTTATAGAAGGTTAAAAAACAAGAAAATGCTTTCCTACATTACTGGGCTGTCTATTGCCTTTTCTCCTCTTTAATTCATTCTATATTTCTTCTTCTCATGACCAATTGTATTTGACCTTGAACTCTGCCCTTTTCCTTCACAGCCAAAATTTGTTGCACAGTGGACAGCACCTGCAGAGTAGGTACCTAACCTGATAGGCCTAGAGACCAGTAGTCAGAGGGGCCAGACCATCACTCCACTCCTGGAAATAAATCCCATTGTATTTGCATTTTAATTTTCCACATAAACAAAGGCTCAGAGTACTCGCTTGGGCAGCATCACTGGACGAATTTAATTAGAAATGAAAAGTTTATAGGGCCCTCTTTAATGCGATTAATGCTCAGTTAACATTTATCTCATCCGTATGCTGGAATCTCCTTTTCTGAGCAGCCACTAGCCATGAAATGAATTTCTCTCAACTTTTTTGTACCTACCCTGAGAGACCTTAAGGACTCTGCATGACCTTCCAGAGTGTCTCCCTAGGGTCAGGAAAGGAAGAAACGGGAGTGGAGGAAGAGGCAGATATTACGTGGTAGGTAGGAGGGTAAGGAGTGGAGAGTGAGTGTGACCCCCGTTTCTAGAAGGAAGTGGACTAGAGCCAGAGCTGTGTCCTCTGCAGGAGGCCAAACATCAGCCCAGAGGCCTCAGAGCGGCCTACTTCAGCCCTTTCGTGGCCCCCATCAGGCCTGAGGCAGGGCCAATCAGTGTCAAGGCATCCGGTGCTCACCTCTCTCTCCTGCTACCTCTTCCCTCTCACCTGGGAGTTAGCCAGGCTTTCCCTCCAAGGACCATGGTGTAAGGAACCTCTGCCTTTCCCAGAGGCCAGACAGTCACAGTAAGTGGAAGCTGGCCTGCCCTTCTTAGAACAGCAGAGGCGAGTGGGGAACACGACACCTCCACTGATCCCTAGAGGAAAGGTGGCCTCCCTTATCTTATCAACATCTCTTCACTCTTCAGTTAGAATTGGCTGAGATTGGTCTCTCTCCTCCCCATCATCTCACCCAGGGGAGGGGGGCGGGGTGAGGAGAAGGGGAAGGACTGTGGGGGTACACCCTGCCTATGATTGCAGATAACCATCCTGACCTTTGGCCTCATCCCTACACAGGCTGCCTCTGAGGCCACAGGTAAAGACAGCCAGTGCTGTGGCCATACACAGGTGAGACACTTCCAACAGAGCAAATGTGCACTGATGGCACATAGACCCGCACTCCAGATGCAGGCGTGCTCACAGATGGGTGTCAGAACCCTTTGTAGACCTGACCTGATCCTTACCTATTGATTCATTAGGATACCTATTGTCCCTTTGAACCCTTGATCTCTGGATAGCATTCAGCAACATCCCGAAGGTGCAGACTACCCAAGCCATGGCAGGGATCCTTGCTTTGGGACCAAACAGTCCAACCAGCCAGAGGCTTTTCTGAAGAAAGAAACCACCAGCTCCTGGTTTGACAAGCCTGACTTCCGAGAGATCGTAGAGATGCTAGGTCAGACCCCCAGGCTGTGAAAGCCGGGCTTAGCTTCAAACCACCAGCCTACATGAGCTCTAAAGGAGCCACACATGGCCCCCAGGCCAGCTCTATCAGCCTCTATCAGAACATGATGAGCCTTGGAAGTAAGACAAAGGCTGGCAGCATAAGGGACAGAATGGGGTACTTGAGCCTGACTATCTCAGTGACTCGTCAGACCCAACGGTGTCTGCAAGACTCCTGAGTTCCTTCCGCTGCCTGACAGATATGGGCTGGGCATCTGGATCCCCCCCAAAGATTCCAGGGCTAAGAGAGAGCACCAGAATCAGGAAAGGTACCCCAGTACTACCTAGTTGTCATTTGCTTGAGCTCTAGGGCCCCCTTGTTGTCCCTTTATGCTCTCTCTGCTCTCCCTCCTTCCTCGTATTTCTCCGCTGTGCCTGCAAGGTGAATACTGCTCCCTTTCCAGCCAGCTGCCCTGCTGTATACCCTGCCAGGAACAGCCTGGCATGTTCCCTCAGCTTTCTCTGCTCTCAGGCCACTGCAGAGGGAGCTCACCATGGGCAGACAGGACTGAAGACAAGCATGGCGCGAAGTCTAGAGCAATGTGGCCTTAAGCGCCAGGCAGAAGGTACAGGGGACTCCATTGTGAAGCCCCAGAGATCAGGGACCACCCTGCCTTCTTCTTGACCTCTCTCATACTTTTCTTGGGCCTGCCAATGACAGCCACAATCACTGCCAGGGATATGCAATGTGCTGAGGGGCAGGTGGTCACAGCCATGTTTACATTCCCACAGCTCTTAGAAAGGACAATGAAACTGTGACCTTGAGATTTGCCTGCCATGTCATTTGCTTTGCCCCACCATCAAGTCGGAAACTTCTCCCCAGCTGACGTCTCCTTTGTCAACTCTGGGCTTCTCAGGATGCCACCAGCCTGACCTGCCAGCTACTCTGGGCGCTGGTTGCCTCTAACCACATCTAAGATGCTTCAGGGGACCAAATGTCCCTTATTTAGATGACGGCACCCTACCCCCTTTCTCAACTCTAGTTTCATTCTCTATGCTCCAGTCCCAAATGCCATCCAGACCAAGGAAGCTACCAGACCTCTTTCGCCCCTCAGCTTCTCACCTCCTCCATCACTCCTGAGGTCTGCATCACATCTGCTGTACCCTTCATTGCCCATGACTGCCCTGCTCCTCCTCCAGCTAGGAGTTCTACCATCTCCCATGACACCCCAGAAACTTCTGCACCAAGGTCCCCTCACACTTGCTCTTTCCTAAAGCAGAGTTAGTATATGGAGTTGCACAGACCTGAGGCTGCCCACTGCTGGCCAAGATAGAATTGAATCCAAATTGTGCTTTATTTGGCTAGCACAGAAATGTTAAAATTTGTCTTTTGGGGTCCTGCAAGATGGCCCACTAGGTAAAGGCACTTGCCATGCAAGCCTGAAAACCCGACTTAAATTGCTAGAACCCTCAAGTTGGGAGGAGGGGCTGGAGAGATGCCTCAGTCGTTAAAAAGTTTGCCAGAACCCACATAAATGCTGAGTAGCAGCAGTGGCCTACCTGCAATTTCAGCCTTAGAAAGCAGAGATAGGATCCCTACAGCAAGCTGACTAGCAAGACCAGTCATATCGGCAAGCTCTGGGTTTGACTGAGAGACCTTTCCTCAATGAATAAGATGGAAAGCTATGGAGGATGTTTCCTGACATTAACCTTTGGTCACACACACACACACACACACACACACACACACACACACACACACACACACACACACACACCATGCACAAAAATGCAGGGTAGAATAAAAAAGGATAGAGTCAACTCCCAAAGTTGTCTTCAGACCTCATCACGCACACACGTCCTCATACAAACAATAACAGTTGTAAAAACTTTCTCTGTATCAATGCCTGGAGGTTGGGCCCATGTCCTCCGACTTCTGTAGCCTGCTATCCACGCATCCTTTCTGTCCCGAAAACACTGGTGTGTGACGCCTGTGGCTGCATGCATTTCCACTAATGCTCTTGGCACACACCAGCTTGAGCTTCGGGGCTCTACTCATCTTACCCTTGCTTCCAAGGCCAAGCTCTCTGGAGTAGATGACCATGGCACTCTTCATCCTTTTCTCTCTGTCTCTCTCTCAACACAAACTATCTTCTCACCACATTGTCACTCAAGAAACACAAGAAAAGTTCCTGAGATTTCCATGGCTTAAAAATAAGTTGTGAGTGGAACTTGGCTAAATGACCCCCCCCTTTCCACATGCCTTCCTTTCCTACCTGGGGACAGAGGAATCCTACTCTTTCTCAGGTCAGTCCATTTTTCTCTCTTTTCATGTGCCAGCAGCTCCCTTGCCTAGTCCTCTAAGGAGTTCCCATCACTGCCTTTGATATTAGGCCCTGTCTGGCTTCAAAACTTTCTCCAGTTCTACCATGTACTTAATTTTTCATCTAGAATCTTCCTTGCTCCTTAGTACCTAGGAAGGACCTGGGGCTTGGGCCTGGGCCCTACACAGATAAAGCTGTGTTCATAATTGTGGACGACTGCCATTGCCATGCTTCATGCTGGGTGCCCTGGCCTGAGGTTCCGTGTGTGTGTGTGTGTGTGTGTGTGTGTGTGTGTGTGTGTGTGTGTGTGTGTGTGTGTGTGAGCGCGAGTGCGCTTGTTGAGACGGTCTCATTCTATAGACCAAGCTAGCCTTGAACTTATGGAGATCTGACTGCCTCTGCTGTGATCAAAGGCATGTACCTCCATGCCTGGTGTGGATCATAGTTCTGAAGAAAAGTGTGTACGTGGAAGAACATCATCTTGGCAACTGATGTGACTAGTTCTGCCAACAGGGCTGTCCTCATGTCAAAGTAAGTATGAACACATGATCACAGAAATCCCCATCACAAAGGTGGTGCCCCAGCAGCAAAGGTTCTCGTATTGGGATTAATGGGACTTAAGGAATATTGTAATACAAATAAAAATTGATGGAAACTTGGCCCAAGGTTGTCTAAATTGTGAAATGGAACCACCTTTCGTCCAACTCTATGACTGTTAACTACTTCAGGCAACAACTCAAATGACTGTGGTGATAATTTGTTTATGAACTAACAAATAAAGCTTGCCTGATGATCAGAGTGCAGAGCTAGCCACACTACTCAGCCTTAGAGGCCAGGCAGTGGTGGAACACCTTTAATTCCAGCATCCACCCTAGTTAGCCACAGAAGCTGGGCAGTGGTGGTGCACGCCTTTAATCCCAGCACTGGAGAGGAGGATAAGGCGGTGGAGACAGGAGTGCAGTGTATTAAGGAGACAGGAGTGCAGTGTATCCAGTCTGCAGTCACACTGAGGCCAGGACCGCCCCAATCTGGTAGAGGTAAGAACTCTCTAGTGGTTGGCTGCTTTGCTTTTCTGTTTTATTTGTTGGGTAATAAACAAAACATCACAACTGACTTTCGATTAACCACCTGAGCCAAGGACAAGGTGCCCCGCCTTGTACTGTAATGACAGGTCACATACCAGGGACTGTTTTCTTTGTTCTCTTGACCTCGGAACCCTGTACCTAAGAGCAGATTCAGGCAGACACACAAGCACACACAATCTCCCACACAGAAGATAACCTTTGCTCCCATGTACCACTGTGCACACATTGTGCATACACTCTAACTGCACCTTCATAGCATCAAACCCAAAAATGTGATGCACCAGAGAAAACCGTCTGTGCCCAGCGGCAGCAGATAATTCCTGGAGACAACTCTTCAACTAGTGTTTCTCTTGCTTGGGTACTGGTTGAGACCACCAGTCTTCGGGTTTCAGGAACCATTCTTTGGATGCTTCGCTTGCCATAGATGCCTCCACCTTGTGAACCTGAACCCTGGACACCTGGTCTGATGGGGAAGGAGGTATGGAAAGACAACAGTAATCTAGAAAATTAGCCTGTCAGATGGGCACTGTCTACTCGATTCTTTAAGGACACGAGAATTGGCTTCTTCTCAGTGGGTATGTTCTCCTCTTAATGGGAGAACTGCAGTGCAACTCCAGATAGCATCAAAGTACTTCCCTGAGTACCAAGGCCCTGCAAAATAGCCAGGTCTGCAGCTGTAGGAAGCTGGGGGTGGATAATAGGTCCCTGGATTAGTTTTCTTTCCTCAGTCCTTCCTAGAAGGCTGAGAAGCTGGGCCTCCATTCCCTACGGGCTCAGGGGAACCCCCTCTCCAGGGTGCAGGCTTTGGGGCGAAAGAGTCATCTGTGCTAGTTACCACTACTACTTTTCTGTCTAAAGCTGTGACATTCTAGTCCTCAAGTCTATCCCATCATGTTGGCAACCCAAGCACCCTCTGAGGACCACAAGCCCACTCCCCGGTCACCCTCTAGAACACATATTCCTACCACCCCAGCATCGAATGTTGTCTCTCCTTGCTGAGGTTGACTGCACAGCAATGCCTTGTCTGTGCCAGGAAGCACACACAACCCTGCCTTCCCAGACTCTCCTTCTCCAGGAACCCCTGCTTCTCTTCTCAAGGAGCTGCTCCTGCCCAGCACCATCTCCCCTTGGCTAATTCCCCTTGTGGCCCCTCTATTGAACTGTTGTGTTGTCCATTTCCCTGTGACAAGGGCTCTGGTTACAGAGTTATTGATTGGTTTCATGCAGACAGATGGGCCCTTCCTGGCTCCCATCGAAATCCCTGGCTGTATGGGCTGATTGTTGCCTCTCAGGGTATAGGATTGCACCAGAGACCACCCTCCACGCAGTCTCCTTTGCCCGGGCTGTGGATGGTAATAAATGGAGTCAGCCTGAGCAATAATGAAAGCAATCCAGTAGGGTTACCTGTGCAGACACAAGATTTATGCCTCTTCATATTTGATGTGATTGTTTTATTGAGTTCTCAGAACAGTTGGGACTTTATTTGCCTATTTGGGGGTCCCCCCTCTCATTTCCTCTTTACATCACCTTCTAAACCCAACCTGGAGTTTTTCTTAATATAACCCCTCATCTTTACTTCTCAAAAGTTGCCAACTGAGGTAGGAACTCAAGGCAACCAACCACTGAAAACCCACAACCAACCAGCAGGGAATAGTCAGACCCAGGAGCCCATCACAACCTTCCAAGTTCGATCCCGGAACCCACATGGTAGAGGAAGAGAACCAGCTCCCACATGTTTTCCTCTAACCAGCATCTGAGTATTGTGCTAGGTGTGTCCCAAACACACACACACACACACACACACACACAATCAATCAATAATAAATAAAAATTTGAAACATTAAAAACACAAGAAACAAATCAGCAACCATGCCTGTGTCACATGCCTCTCTGAATATGGGTGACCAGAACAGCAGAGACTCCCTCTAGGAAAATGGGCGAGCATGTCTTTGAGGCAGAAACCACAGAGAAGACACTACTTGCAGCCCCTGTCTGAGAGGCCCAGAGCCGCAGGACAATTTTCCGTCCTTATTTTTCTCATTCCTCTTTAGGTTGAAGCCCTTTTCTTAACTCACTGACTCACCCTGACTTTTTGCCTGTCACCAACAGTGGTGCCTAACAAACAGCTACAAAGATCTAGAGATGTGGCAAGCAATGCCCTAGCTTCCATGCCAAGCCTGGTCCAAGAGGCAAATCTAAGTGATCTAGATCTGAGTTTCAGAGGCAGAAACAGATGTGTTGGTCTAGGGTGTGTCTCCAGAATTCCCACGGCTGTGGTTAGTGACCATCAGCTTACTTGCAAAAACAGGTGACAAACCACTGCCCACCGCCAGACCAATGATAAACTCCCGAGAATTACACAGTAGGGACGCCAGAGTGACACAAACTGGCGTTACCTAACCCAGCCATGAGTCTGCAGCCGTCTTGAAGCCAGTGCTGCCACTGCAAGGAGGAATGTGCTCACTTCAAGTCAAACAGGCTAAGGAAGAATACAGGGGTGGTGGGTGATTGGTGAGCTCCGAGAGTCCACTGCAAAGGGTACAGAGTCCTTGGCCCCCAAAAGTGCTGGCTAATCTCAAGAGGTTCATCAGCTAGTTCAGAGACCACGCCCAGAGAGTCTTCAGCAGCCCTAGACTCCACCTGGAGTTCCTGCTGTTCTCTCAAAGAAGTGGTCTCTACCCAGGGCAACAGTCCAACCTGAAGACTCAAGTGTGTATCAGGAAAAGCCTTCCTGCTTCATCAATACTCTACTGGATGAGGCAACTTGCCTCCTCCTTTGGTATGCGGGTCTTCCATCTCTACTCTACCCATAGGACATTTCCCATGCCAGGTTTCAATCTAAAATTACCTGTTTACAAACACTGTACCCAGCAGTGGTGCCTCAAAGCTGAAGAGCTGGCAACTCCACTTTCAGCTGTAAGTAGCCCAATATTTACAATGATTCAGTAAATTCCACTACCTGGTCAGAACTGAGATTTTAGCCAATGGTCTCTGGGTGCGGATGGTTCTCTATCACTCCTTTGGCCCAGAGAGGCATTTCTATGAGGATTTTCCAGGGGGAGGACTCAGGTTGGACAGCCAGGGTTTTATTGTGGCAGGGCCAGAGAATGCCAAAGCCATTTTTAAAGCATGGAAAGCAATTTAGTTTATAGCCATAACAGCATATTTCCAGTGTGGCGACAGCATCTGTTTGGGGGAGAAGACGAAAACCTTTGGCTCAGGTGGGTGAGCAGGTGTAGACTTCCTTTCTTGCCAGCCCTGGCTCCTTAGCACCCTTACTTAAGACATGTATGCATGTACGTGTGTGTGTGTGTGTGTGTGTGTGTGTGTGTGTGTGTGTGTGTCAACAATAACAACAATACACGTGGACACCCTACCATCCCCCAGGCTCTGGACTCAGGAACTCCCTGCTTCCCAATGCACACCACTCTCTATATACAGGAAAATCTCCAGCTCCTTCCTACAGTGAGTGAAAATTCTCTGAACAGAAAGGCCCAAGTTCCTGATACAACCTGCAGGAACGCCACACCTTTATCAGGCATTTGCAAGAAACACAGCTCCAGAAGAACCTTCCCCTTCAAGGCAGGGTACCCACAGGAATGATATTGATGATTGGGGTGCCCAAATGTGTCCCAGTGAGACTCTAGAAAGCCCCAACCAATTTTTCCAAAGTATCAACCATGGGAAGATTCCTCCCAAAGCAAAATTAAAAACAGCCTGATAGATCCTGTTGACAGATTAAGCCTTGAAGCCCAACTGCAGAGTCACGGCTGCCCATGTTGCTGGTTGGTGGCGTCCCTGCTCCTGGTTCATGCTCCATCCACCTTCAGCAACGCCTACTCAGCAATGCCTCGTTTTTCACACCCAAAGGAAGCCTGTGTGTACCTCAGGTAACAGGTCCCTGTGACCGGCAGCCTCTGTGGCTGTCAGAGTGGTTGGGCTCAGGTCATTCTTTCCCCAAAGCTCGTTTCATGGATAGCCAGCTAGTCCACTTTCTTCCAGTTTGGTAGGTGCACATTCAGACTCTGGAGTTTGATGTTAAGGTCACTTGTCCTCTGTACTCTAGGACTTTTTTAGGATGAAACATCCTCAAACTTGTGTCTAAACCAGCTCTAAAAATAGCCCGGCCATCCATGGATGTGTGTTGGAGGGGGAGCAGACAGGGAGGGGGTGCTAGTCAAGGCTGCCACCACACCCCACCCAAATAAAGCAAATCACGGTAACTCTGTGTGTCTTAGACTCTCCCAAAGCTTGCAATTCCTATCACAGACAATAAGTATCTCCAAAACAATCCCCAGGGCACGGTGCCATTACTCCTCATCTCAGCAACTCTTGGCTCAGATACTGTCCTTCCAAGACCTCAGTCTATCTCACCGTGAGGACCACCAGCTGCTCTAGAGGCAAAGTCTCTGGGTGACTCAGAAAAAAAAGTATTGTCCCCTTCCCCTCCCTCACTGTCACACCTGCCCCAGTACCCAAGCTCCCCCAGCCTCCTGACTTTTACATGCAAAGCATTTACTGTTTTCTCAAACCACCCAGTGTTTTTCTCCAGCTCTTTTGGAAAGTATCTAAATGTCAAACAGCCGCACATTTCCAGTGCCTAGCTGAGCCAGGCCCAGGGAACTGGAGAGTTTCGGAGGGTGTATAATTAGCCGATCAGTATTATGTTGCCCTGTTCATAACTGAATAACCATTTTAATACAGATGGCACACACTGGGATAATTTCTGGGGTCGCCTTGCAGTACGTTACAGCAGGAGTGTGGCAGAGGGAATCTTCTTTAGCCAAGGTACATTCTACCAGCTAATTCTACCTGCTGTTTTCAGGATGATTTGGGATAATTCCATATCATTTGCAAAATATTAAAAAAAGATAGGTGATGCTAGTTGCCGAAAGAAACACCATCTGAATTATTAGTTGTCCTGATAATGGGCCTATGAAGAGTACAAAGAATAACAGAGTATGAAACTCTTAACTGTCTTCTCATTTGGGGGTGCCTGAGAATGGAGGGACCTGCTTCGGACTGCGGTGTGACTTTTGCCGCCCTGACTCTCTGCAAACAGTGGTCAGGCTGTAACAATTCTGCAACTATGGAGCCAGTTTGGGATTCTGGGATTTAGTGCTGCCTGAGTGTTCTGTACACCCCAGGTTGATACCTGGCACGCACTGGCTGGGTGGGGCACATCTGCATAAAGCATGACTGTGTGATCTGGGGCTTAAGAGACCCAAGTATCCTGCAAGTTGACTAGAACCTGCGTGGCCCCAGTGTCTGAACCCATCAGTGTGGAAAAGATCAAGATAGGCATGCTTGCTGGTGGGGGCATCTCCCAAGAGTCGGCCACAGGCACCCAGCTCTCACTCCCTGCCTCGAATCCCGCATCCTTGTCCAGCTCCTCTACTCCCTGCCAAGTCCTGGCTGGTGGCTGGCATCTGCTCTGTAGGCCTGGATGCCAGTACTTCTCGACCGGAAATTTGTGTGGAGCTGGCTAGCAGGACCTGGGCTCCTGGGAGGCAAGCTCTGTGGGAGTTGGCTGAAAGGGTAAGGGAGTCGGGAATCTGGCTGCCCCTGGGGAAGGGTACATGACTTTAGAAAGAAAACTCTGCTTGGTAGCGGTCAATAGACAGTGGTCATTTTAAAAGCTTTGCTATGGGCTGTGATTGTTTCTAGATCCCGAGGCGGGTAATCTTGGAGTCTTAATTACCACAAACACTTGGATTCATTTCCAGGACACCGGCGGGAGAAGCCTGGCAGAGAAAACCCAGCCCTGAACTGGAGAGAGCCCTGTCTGTCTGTCTGTCTGTCATTTCTGCCTCTCAGGTCCACTTTCCCTGCCCAAAGACTTCAGGCTGGGAGCTAGAAGGAAGGGTAGAGGCTGGACAGGGCAAAGATGGCCCTGGGAGACGGCCCAGCAGGCGGGAGTAGGGAGCTGGAGCTCTGCCCTCCAGACCCAGGGGGGGCTTTGCTCACCTGTTGATGGATGAGACGCTGGGAACTGTGTCATTGTCGCAGATGCCCTCAGCTAGCAGCCGGTCCCGGATCTCCCAGGCGAACATGGTCGGGTTCTGTCGTTTGTATTCAGCAATCTTGTCCACCACTTTGGGCGTTGCCACCTTGGGCTTGGAGCCACCAATCACTCCGGGCTTGATGCTGCCAGTCTCGTAGTACCTGGGCCAGGAAGGCCGGCAGGGTCAGCAAGAAGCCGGTGGTGGCAAGGGCAGGGGGGCTGCAAGCTTCAGGGCTGCTAAGCCGCTCTCCCTCCCTAGGCATCAGCGTGAAGGGGAAAAGGCCCTGTGTAGCTGAGCAGACTCCAGAAGGTACTTGACTAGGGCCGGAAATGGGCATAGTAGCCGGACTCTGACAGTGGCTAGAGCCACCCGGAGTGGAAGACTGACTGGGGAAGCAAAGAAGGGCCCATGCTGGGAGAGCTAATCCCACCTGAAACACAGTCCCTGTGGAACCCAGACCCTCCTTTAGCCTTCCAATGCTGCGTTGTCCCATCTTGGGACCCCCTTCTTCCAACCCCATTCGCGTTGATTAGCTGGAAAAACTCCCTCCTTTTCTGAGTGTAGCCGGCTTCCTCGGAGAGTCACTGGGTAGACTATACTCCACCCTCACTCCAAGGCCCAGTCATCACTCGAATGCCCATCTCAAAAGGGGCAGCCAGTCCTTTAGGTCCCTTCAAGTGCGGACCTTCATTCCTGCCTAGCATCTCAACTTTTAACTAAAGCCGGGAAGGGACGGCAGCAGCGGGCCCTCACCTGCCCAGGATTTTGCTGACACAGCCATGGCTGACCCGCAGCTGCCGGGAGATGTCACAGGGCCGCACACCCTGGTGGGCCAGCTCCACGATGCGCTGCCTCACCACGTCGGGTAGGGGTCGGCCGTTCACAAACACCCCCCCAAGCTGGTTCACACCCCCGTGCCCTGCTGGGGAGAGACAAGAAAAAAACACAACACCCCACACACAGCAGGGACCGGCCATTAGTCAGGGTCCGAGGCCCGCCACGTGGGAAGGGAGCAGGCAGGGCTAAGGGGCATGTCCCGGGAGAAAGGTGGGCATGCAAGACAGAGGAGGGCTAGATACCAGACCCCGGCTAGCTGTACAGCCGCCTCTCAGACTAGTGCGCTGCCAGGGAGAGAGCCCAGGAAGAGTAGAGAAGCCAGGAGAGCGAGCAGAGGCGGGAAATGGAGAGGGAAATAACCGACAGAGGGGAAATAATGTCAGTAGGAATGGAAGTAGGGTGGCGGGGAGGGGAAGGACAGGGTCAGGGTCAGCATTGCTGCCCACTAGGAACCCGCCTGCACCGCAGGCTAGGCGCGGCTTGGGTATCACAAGGGCTCGGAGCCAGATGATTTTGGAGGGTGGGGGGTCCTCTTGACTCAGCTCAGAGGAGTCTTCCGTATAGAGAGGGACTAAGTCAAACGCACCCCCTTTTTAGCTTCGTTGCGTACCTCTCCCCTTGGATTTATTTTTAATTGTAATTGTACGGTTTCCTCTTTCCCTGTTTTTCCATTTTGTTTTCAACGGGAGTTCTTTCTTCCCTTTATGGTTTCTGTCTTCTGGTATTTTGAGCCGTATTTCTCCTCTGCATCCCTAATATCTAAGGTTTTGAAATCCAGGTGGAGAAGGAATGGCTCAGAGGTAGTGATTCGGAATCTGCTGCGCTCAGAGACAAGAGGCGGTTAAGACTCCTTCTCTTCCTGGCAGCCGGCAGCCGCTGAAGAATGCTGGCTGTTGGGGTTCTCTGCTCACTGCTCCCGGCTGTCCCTCCCAGTCTCCCCCAACCCCAGATGGCTTGGTAGGGACCCCACCTGCCGGCTTAGGACTCAGAGACACTTGGTGTTGCAGTCTAAGCCAGTTCGGGACCCTCTGACCTCTCATTCCTCGGCAGCTGTCCAGGAAACCTAACAGTAAAGGCGGATGTTCCACCGGCCAGAGCAAAGCCCTTGATTTCCAGTCCCACTAAGTGGGGGCTCCCAATCTGGAAGCCGAAAAGCGCACCCGGTGCCAGGCTCGTGGCCGCTGCCGATTGTCCCATTTTCCGCGGCCTAAAGCAGCCTAGAAACCCTGCACCTAGAGCGATTGATTAACCTACAGCTGCAGTTCCTCAGCAATCTAACCGCAGAGACTTCTTGCCGCAGAGTCAGGCCAGACAAGGTCGACAACCTGCAGCCCATGGCCTCAAACGAGTTTCGGAGAAAGCGGGCTCTCTCTCCCATCTTATTCTGGGGAGACCAATACAAGCTTGGGAGAAGCCCCTGGACCGAGGCCTCTAGTCGAGAGGCTCCCGGAGGCCAGCACCTCTTATCTTACACCTCATATCCCCATAGTCTCCCCATCCTTGGTCCCGCTCTTCTCCCCTCCCCTCCCTATAAACCCGGACATCAATAATTTAGGCCCCGGGAGAACTCGCGTTACCGGTATGAAAAGGCGGCAGCTGCGGGCAGATTAAAGATGAATAATTCAGCCTCACCGGGCTCCGGGCCCGGCCCCTCTGCCCCAATATCTGGGATGGGGATTGCAACCCGGCACGGCTGGGGTTCTGAGCCCACGGTCCGAGGAGGATCCGCGCTGAATCAGGCCTGAAATATGCTACTGCCGAAGGCGCGCCGACCCGGACTGCAGCTGCTCGCCCGCCCGCCAGTCGGCTGCCTTGCCGGCCTGCATAGTACCCCTCTCCCTTCCTTCGACCATTTTCTGCTGGGTTTGCTCCCCTTTTGGTTTCGAAGTGGTTCCCTGAAACTGGCCCTGACTGGCGCGTCCCGGAAGCAATCCTCAAAAGAAAAAAAAAAAACCACCACCACTGAGAGAGGCGGTGGCAGCAGGGCCTTGGTGAACCGGCCGGCGGGTGGACTCTGTTTCATTCCCTCCGAAAAAGAGCTAGGCTTCCCGGCCGGTTGAGACACAGTGGCCCGAAGTCTCTCGCTTGGGTTTCCTTTACCTAGAAATTATTTAGGTAACTGTATTTTATTCCAGGAGTTTTTTAAAAATCGTCCCATAAAGTTAAAGGTGTGCTTAGGGAAAAAAATAAACTAAACACGGCTCTCTCTTATTGGATCATATTTTACAGCCCAGATCAAGGCTAGGTCTAAAAAGTTACCTTGTGGAAAGTTACAAATTATCCTTAATTATTAATCTATAGATGGGAAGGACTATTCAACTTAGAATATTATTTATCTTTTTAAGCAAAGGAAAATATCTGACAACTAGTTTTCCAAGTTAAAGACCTGGCATGAATTAGATAAATTCAAAATTCATTAAGATATTTTCCCATTTCCTATTTTTCTATTTATTCCCCCATAAGATCCTTTTAATTTTCTTTCCTTGATTTCCCTCTCTTGATTTGATTTCTCTTCTCCTTAGCTTTAGCATTTGCCTTTCTTTTGTTCTTTCCCTCTCGTTTTTTTCCATTCTTGCTGAGTCCCCTGGTCTGGGCGCTGGCTGTATGGCCCTCAGCAGAGAGTGGAGGGAGGCAGGCAAGGAAGTCTCCAGAATACCCGGGAGCGGGCTTGGGAGGCTCTACTACTTGCTTTCTCCCTGACTTTGATTTCTTCTCAGAACCCCTTATTGTTTTTAGAACGACCACCTCCCTGGGCAAAGCCAAGAAAAGTGACCACTTTCTCCTGCCAATCTCATGCTCCCAGCTGGAAGGGAAGGGGGGAGGTGGACAGGTGAAGATGAAAGAAAGAGGATGGAAATATTTCAAACCCGTCCCCACGAAGCCTTGACTAAGCTGGAAGGAACCGGGGATGCTGTGAGCTGAGGCTCAGGAGGGGGTCACACCCCCAGGAGCTTCTGCATGGCTGTCCTGACTCCAAGGAGTTCAAGCTAGGAGTCTCCTCCTGACCATCAAACTCTTAAGTTTGAGAAAGGTGAGAGAGAGAGAGAGAGAGAGAGAGAGAGAGAGAGAGAGAGAGAGAGAGAGAGAGAGAGAGAGAGACCCCGAAAACTGTCAATTAATCCTCCAGTAGTTCAGGGCAAAGGCTAGGGAGTCGTGGGTGGCTGAATCCTAGCTGGGCCGAGGGCTATGAATCCCGCGAGGTGAGGAGGAGCAGGTGGAAGGAGCAAAGGCGGGCGCAGCACTAGGGAAGGTGGAAAGGCAGACAGAACGATACGCATGGGGCGGTGAAAGCAGGAAAGAGAGCGGCTGAAAGGCTTGAGAAACACTAGGTAAGAGAAATAGGCAGGACGCGAAAGGAGGGGCCGGGGGAAAGCCCGTGTGGCTGGCCTCTAGGATGAGACCTGAGCGCAGGGGGCCGGGCCGCGCTGGGGCTAGCTGGGATTGGAACCGAGACAAGAGCCGGGCGCCGGTACTCACGGTGCATCGCGGAGAAGGGGTCTGCTTTGCAGTGCATATCCATGGGGAGGCAGAGGAGCGGGAGCAGCGCGGCCGCCGCCGCCGTGTCGCCTCTCAAACTCAACTTCAGGACTTGAGGAGAAAAGGAAGGGACGGTGGGGGAAGGAGGGTGAGCAGGTGCCCGGCTCCTGCGGGGTACGCGAGGGTGGGGGGTGCCGCGCTGTGCTCCCCGCCGGGACTCCTCCGGGCCCGCCGGGGTTTGCAACCGCAGCGGCTGCAACTTGCCACCGTCGGGGCACGCGGCTGGGCAGTCAGCAAAGCAGCCCCCGGGCGACGGCCTGGGCCAAGGGGCACAGGGGGCGCATGGCTCGCGCGCCAGCTGCGGCCAGAGCTGAGGCCGGGTGGGGAAGACGGCTCACTCAGCTCCCCTGGAACCCGGTGGTCTGAGAGGCTCTGAACGGAGAGGGCTCAGGGCAGAGGCGGCCCGAGGGCGCCGGGAGGGGACCCGGGCCGCTCCAAGTGCCGGCGAGTTGGCGAAGTTGGCAGAGAAGTAGCAATCCCCGGGATGTCCAAGCGGGCGCCCGCAGGAGGGGAGCGCGCGAGCCGGCCCCCGCCCCCGGAAAAGGCAGGCGCACGCCGCGGCGGCCGGAGAGCCGGGAGGGAGGGAGGCAGCCTAGGAGCCGAGCAGCGCTGTGCTGGCCCCAGGTGGGTTGCGGCTGCAAGAAGACTCGGCCGGAGACTGGAGCCTGGGCTCCCGGTGTGTGTCTCTCTAAAAGCTGCAAAGCCCCCCTCCAGACCCCCTCCTCCTCCCCGCGCCGGGAGATGGATGACTTGTCAGACAAAGGCAATAGATTCCACCACTCTGTGATTCGCCAGCGCCGGAGCCCCGAGCTTCGGCAAGGAGGGCCCCGCGCCTGTCACTCCGGTGCCGGCGAGGGGAGGGCCGGGGAGGGGGAAACGGGAGGGAGCAGCGGGCGAAGGAAGAGGGAGGGTGAGGAGCGGGCCAGGGGGAGGAGGGCTAGGAGCCCGGGATTAAAACTACACTGAGAAACGAAACTCGCCGAGAAGATAAACGTTAGATAAGGATAAAGAGCGGCCAGCCTAATGAATATTCAGGCATCCACGGAGGGCCTTGGAGCGCGCCGCGACCCGAAGCCAGGCTCTCCGTCCTAACTCGCCCGGCCCTGCCATCCACCGGCCAGTGCCCGCAGATCCCACCGCCCGGGGTCCGCATCCATAGTCCTAACTCGGCTATCCCTAACGCCGAGCTCCCTTCCGTTCCTCGCGGTGTCTTCCTTCCTCCATCCCTTTCCCTCTGGTCCTTCCCTTTCGCCTTTCCCTCCCGTGGTACCTTCCCATCCACTCACGCCTGATTCTCATTCCGGGGCAAAGTGCCCAGCAGTTTGTCCCCTCCGGTCCCACACGCGGTGGCGCGCACCCCCCTCCCCGGAGTCTGGGCAGTCCAGGACGCTCGGTTTAGAATCAAGCTAGAGGCCTCTGACTAGGACCCACCTGCCTTGGTGGGACCAACGGACGGCAGGAGAGTCGGGGAACTTGGCTTCTGGACCCTCGGGTAGCTAGGGAAGGGACTGGGCCGGGAGACCGTGCGCAGCGGCTTGTCCGCAGCGGCGGCAGAGGATGCCGAAGCCCAAGGCGGGACCAAGACGCTCTCTCCCCGGCTGGAGAGAAGAGGAGGCTGTGAACGTAGCTGAGCGCCGCCCGCCGCTAGCTCTGCGGATCCGGAGCGAGCGCAGTCGGCGCAGCACGCAGGCCTGGCCCGGCTTCTATGGGAGCCGCTGGCCCAGTCTCCACAGCCTGACCCGCACTCGCTCCCTTGTTCGCTGGGGTCCTCTCGCACGCACTAGGCAAGAGAAGCCCTTTGTCTCCTAACTGGTTAAGTACAGAATATCCGGGAGATCTTTATGAAATATTTTCCCTCGTCTCATAAATCATCTTGGCACTTCAGCTGATGTTTTAACTCTCTCTCTCCCCCCTTCGCTCCCTCCTCCCAGGTTTCCCTGGGTCTGAGAAAGGGAGGCTCCGGGAAGCTGGAGCTGCCAAACACTGCTTTCTTGCCTTGCGGACCCGAGACTCTTGGCGTTGTCTGCAGCTACCGAAGCTCAGAGGAAGGTCAATGAGTGGGTTCGCGCCCATCCCTATAGCCAAAAAGCCTCAGCAGTAGCTGGGATTGGGGGAGGCACCCACTAGACTCAGTCGACTCAGACTGACTCCTACTGGGCATCTAGGACCCTGGTTTCCTGGATGCCCTTACTCTGAGTGGGTTTCAGGCCAGGTTCAGCCGCACAGGATTCTGAGCTTTCCATTGCTTGGGAAGATGGGTCCGCTGGGATCTGAGCCTTTGCCCTGTCTCTCGGAAATTCCTGATCCCGATCCGATTAATCCAATTGCAGAGTAACTGTTAGAAAGTAAAAAATAAAAAAACAACAAGGCAAAACACCTATCCATCTGTCCCCCACCGCCCTGTCCCTCGCTTCCCTTGGGTAGGAGACTGTTGGCTCAGGGGTCCTGCCGGGAAAGACAGTGCCTTCTTCCAAAGGCCTGCAGATGGCGCTCGCGGGTTTGCTTTGGCCTCACAACCCCAGGAACCCTCACTAACTTCTTGTCAGGAAGGGAAAAGGGGAAAACAGAGTTAGTCAGCTCCCTGGCCGCGGAAGCCAGGACCTTTCAAGTGGTAGTCACAGGAGTAGCCTGCGCTTCCTTCGGAAAGGTAATCAACTCAGAACTGAAGGTGGGGAGCATTCAAAAGGTTCCTATGGAGAGAAACCCCTAAAGGGACCCTTGCCCAGGTCTCCATGTGTTGGGTGTACAAAGTTATGTCTTGATAAGTCTGAACTGTTGGAGGAACAAAAACTAGTGGAATCCACACTTCTCTAGAACTCACTGTGTTCCTCTGTTTCGTATCCCATGAAGTGTGAACACGGACAATGGACATTTTTACAAGGGGGGTGTTGATCTTTACATTTTGTAAAGAGAATTAGCAATTTGTGAAGCGTGTTTGAAGTTGCACTCACACACGTACTCGTATCCTTCATACACACCCTCTCAGGAATGAGAGCCAGCGATTATCTATCTAATTTCCAGGCAGCCTCAGAAAGCCCTGGCAGACCTTCCTCCCCTTGGCCCTGGGACACTCACTCTCCCAGGGCTTCCTGCTCAGCTTCCCAGCCGGTCTTTGGGTCTAGATAATCAAAAGGCAATCCACCCTGCTGCTTCGGAAGCCCCGTTAGCCCCTGCACAGCCTTCTCTTTGGACTTCGGCAGGCATTGAAGGGCTGCTCAGACGTCCCTCCCCACTGGCCTCTCCCTCCGACTCTCCTTTCCTGTTCTTTTTCTTCTTCTATGGGCCCTGACAGAAGGGGAAAGAGTAGGGAAAGAAAAGAAGAAAGAAGAGGAAAGAGAGGAAAGAGAAAGAAAGAAAACAATCCAACCCCAAACACAACCAGGGTTCCGACCTGTCAGGGTTGGTTGCTTTTCCCTCGTCTGCCTCTAAATGAACCTTTTCTCCCGAGTGTTTTCAAAGCAGCCTTTCCACCCCCACCCCAACCTAGGGGCATTTACACTTCAAACAAGGCGCCCGCCTCCCTGCGGAAATTTAAAGGCAAATAAACTTTTGGGGAGTTGCTCTGATACCCATCTCGGGATTTGCATCATTAGCCGCCTGTGTGCATCTGATCAGCCCAATAAATCTTCCTGTGGATCGCAGCTCCTTCTCCTTCTCCGCTCCCATCTTTGCCGTGCTCGCTTGGCGCCTGGCGGCCCCCTCCTACCTCCTCCCTTTCCGACCAGCTAGGGTCGAGCTGGTTCCCCGCCGGAGCGGGCCTGCTCCGCTCGAGTGTGAGGTGTGCGAGCCGCCGTGGTCGCCATAAGAAGACCCTCTTGTTCATACTTATGCAAAGGTGTCCCAAGCCGTGTACGACCTGTACCTCAGGTTTCAATGTCTCTTTCGGCAGATTAAGCATAGGTAAAATGTGAGTGGACACCCCATCTGCTATCCCTGCTTGCCCAGGCTCCTTTTTGTGACTTTTGCTAGGTTTTTGGTTTGTTTGCTGTCCAGGAACTTTCTGTTGGGATAGAAAAGAGTGATGTGGGTGCCTCCCTTCTGCTCACAGGGCGCTGATCCTGGGTCTAGACACAGGGTCTCAAGTAGTTCTGGGAGGTGGCTGTGCTACTGGGGACCTGGAGAGAGGCTCGGCAGCAGTGGAGCAGCCCAGCTGTGCCCCTCCCCCGTGGTCTGGGCTTGCCTTTCTCCTTCTACCTCCTGGGGAGTAGCGAGGGGAGCTAGGGCCTGAGCGCTGACGGAGGGGATTAGAAATTCCGAAATTAAGAGCATCTCCCCAGGAAATGCTCCCCACAGCGCAGACCAAATTAAAAGCATTAAAGTTGGGGGGGTGCTGCTTAGAATTAAGGGCCAAAAAAAAAAACCTAGTCCGAAGGAAAGGAAAGCAGCATCAAGAGAGATAGCAAGGGTTGACTACGTCTCTTTTGGATTATTCCGTTTGGAACGCATCGCTTCCATTAACAAAAAAAAAAAAAAGAAAGAAAAAAAAGTTCTTACAATCAAACTATGGGTCGCACACCCGCGGCCCATTTGCCCTCCGAGTGCGCCCTTGGAGGGCGTACCCTAGGTATCCAGATCCCTGGCAGTGGGTGAACGCTCCGGGGCCCCTCTCCTGCCCCGCCTGACCGGCTCCCGCCAGCCCTCCTCCCTGTATCCCTCCCCCTGCCTAGCCGGCTTTCTGGTCACATTGGAGGATTTTTTTTTTTTTTGGAAGAGCTTCTGGTACAATATGGAGCACCATGGGCTGCAATTTCACACTCCACAGCACATTCTCCCTAAAGCTACTTTTTTTTTCATCTAAGACCCCCTAATTTCTGCTTCCTCGCTCTCCCCCTTGCTCCCTCCCTCCTGCTCTCACTCTTCTTTTCCCGCCTTTGTTCCCAATATTTGGACACCCCACAAGAATCCCGGGGGTCCTGACTGTCAGCTGGCCCCGCCTGCCTAGTCTGTTGGCCCTGTCGAGGCCGAGCGCACGTGCTGAGTCTTTATCCTCCTTGGCCCCTCCTCCCTTTAACCCTGCTTCCCCACATAAGAGGACCCAGCAGCCTCCCGGGTTCTTCACAGCCCCTTTGAGGAGCAATGACAATACAAACCACTTGGCCACCAAAGGGGCCTCATACCGGCACGGGTCAGCCAGGTGGCTGCCAGTGGACCACTGAACTGGTGGAGGGGGCGTATGAAAAAATGGTCAAAACATGACCGGTAGACCCACAGGGTAAGAGTGGAGGACGGTGACTAAAGAGAGAACCAAGGAGACCCGATAATCCTGGCTCGGACCTGAACACCAAAGGCACTGGCCCCAGGCCCCCACGGAGGCCGTCTAAAAGGACCTTTCCGTCCCCTAGCCTACAGGAAGAAGTTGCCTCTGCCTGTGTAGTCCCTGTGCTGCTCCAGACCCCAGTGTTCTCACCTGTAAAATGGGGACAATTACACTTGTCTACTATGGGGCCCACCAATGGACACTTTGAAAACAAACGCTTCTGTGGTAGATGAAGGAGTAGCTGTCCAGCACCTGACGTCCACGAACACCGAGGGGAGGGATCTGAGCGTGGAGGCTGGCAGAACACGAAGGTGTTGTTTTCCACCCTACCCCGGAACTGTTACTGGGATTCCCCACCGCCACTCCTTCCTGCGTTTCTTCTTTGCAGACTCCCGCCCCTTTCCTTGGGACTACACCACACCCATCCAGGTTTCTCTTTCGCCACTCCTCCAAGCCCACTTCCTGCCCCCACCCCTAACCTCCGCCGGCTGTAACTGCTACTTCAGTAAGATTTCTCACCCACACCCCCAACAATCGGGCTGTGACCTGAGGCGCGGCCCCCTCTTGGGCCACTCCGCCAAAACCTTTGGCAGAGACCGGGGAAGGAAATAAATCCCGGTCTGCCCGGTTCCAAACAAAGAGAGTTGGTCGTCCTAGAACCTGCAGTCAGCTAGCCAAAGACTGAGTAGAAATGAGACGTGGGCAGAGCCTGAGAGCAGGCAGAGGGGGGGCAGAAGAGGTTTATCCTTTTCGCCCAAATGGGGTGCTGAGGCCACCGAAAAGAGGCCTGCCCCCGAAGGCCTGCAGAGGCCGGGAGGGCAGAGCCTGTCTCTGTCGGGCCAGCTGCCCCCTCCTCCTCCGAGCCTGGGTGAGAGAGTCCAGGGGTGGCTGAATGTTGACGGGGAAGTAATGATTAACCCTCTTCTCAGTCTGCTGGAGCCCGCGCCTTACCAGGCTGTGGTGGAGGGAGACTGTGCTGGCGGATCTGGGATGTCCCCAGCGCCACCCGCCGCCACCACTGCGACTACAGGGACTGCGGAGGGAGGGGACAGGAGGTAACCAGAGGTAGTCAAAGGCAACTGAGTGCCCCGCAACTCCAGATGCGGGGAAGCTAAGGGTGGCTAAACAGCCAGGGCCGATGCATCGGGAAAGGAAGGAGCCGTGTGTGTGCATGCGGACCTGGGCTTTGGGCCCGGCGGTGCTGAGGAATAGTTGGAGAGGGGCGGGAGCAGCAGGGCAGACTTTCCCGGGAGTTGTGAGCAGACACACCAAATCTACTGTGTCGGATCCATCCGCGCGCCGCCCTCCTTCCCTCCTCGCGCAGCAGCTGTGTGGATGGATGTGAGGAACAGGCGGAGCGCGCGCCTGAGCCGGGAGCCGGTAAGGCAGAGCGAAACCCGCCGGCGAGGCGAGGGAGGCCTTGGGGGCTCGGCCGCCCAGGCGGGGGAAGGGCTGCGAGGTGGCTGCTGGAAACAAAGGACCGGAGAGGAGGGGAGAGAGGACACAGGGGCCAGGAGGGCTGGCTGAGACGGGAGAGGCCCAAGAAAAGGGGTCTCTCGGGGACAGACCAAGGTTTGTGCACGCCTGTCTCTTCCATCACGACTAGCTTAGAGCCAAGACGCTCCTGGGGATCTTGGCCCGATGGCCTGCGGCCTCGGGTGGGGACAGAGGCTGTAGCTGCAGCTGCGGGAGGGGGGACTTGCAAGTGTGCGAGCTTGCAGGTGACTGGGCTTGGAAGAGATGGGGAGGGGAGGTCCTTCCTAGGGGTTAGATTTCTGCATTTGGTGCTGCCAGTCTCCGCCCTCCGCTCTTGCAAGCCAGAGCATCCATCCCCTCAAACTTCGCTGAAGTAAAAGGCCTGGACGTAATTTTTTTTTTTTGAGGGACCAGAACAAGTTCCCTTCTTTGGCGGGGAAGGGAGTGATTTGGTTTGAGACTCTAAGGGTCATCTGTATCCAGGGTTATCTCTTAAGTTTCTGTCACTATCCCTAGAAAGAAAAGGCAGCGCAAAGTCAGTCCTTGGTAGAAGGAGCCCAGACTCAGGAGTTCCCCCACCACGTCTAGACCGGCAATGAGCGCTAGACCCGCGGCTAACGAATACGTTGATGAAACTGACTAACGAAGAGAGAAAACCCCTTTCAATGTCTGAATCAATTAGAATTCCTAGTATGTCTCCTTAGAGGCAGAGACCTCTTGGTAAGGTGGTTGGCTGAATGTGTCTGGGTGCCGTAAGGGTTTCTAAATTGTGGTGAGGGGTGTTTAGGCAAACAGAGTTTCACACAGGGCTAATGTAGAAACCCAGGACCCATTCCCAGTGCTGCCTCCTCCTCCGCATTCAGCCCTCAGCCCAGGCAGTTCCCAGGCCAAGGCCTCCCAACCTCTTCCAGCAGGACTGCCAATCAATCTTACAGGTCAACACAGCAATTAATAACGGGGTGAAGAGGCCCAGCAAAAGAGGGTGGGAGGTGTCAGGCTGTGTCTTCCCTCAGGCTCTGAAGACCCAGTGACTGGATCAGGGAGAAGGCAGCGTTATCTGAGGGGAGAACAACAACAAAAACCCTGGAAACTCAGTGAGAGTCTGGGAGTCCACTCAGGGCTTCCAAAGGAAGAGGCGGGGTATCATCAGACAGCTGACTGGGGGTTAGGACAGGCCAGAGGAACAGGGAGGACCCACGACCTTCATTTCGATACTTTGGGAGAAAGATCGTAGTGACCCGGTGACCGATTCACTCTCCTCCGTCCTTTCTTTCTTTACCCTCCCGCGTTTGTGGTTGCTGCTCAGACTCAGGCCAGAGAAGCTAAATAAAACCCGCATCTCACGTAAACCCCCGTGCCACGCTTTCACTGCTGCTGCCAACAAGCCGATTTGCTCGCTGGCTCCCTTCTCTTCTGTATGTCATTGTCATTTTGAACTGTCAGATTGGGGGGCTCACAAAGGGACACAGGGCACTGGGGGGCTTGCAGCGGTGGGACAAGCCTGTGATAAAGACAGAGGATAGAGAATCCGGAAGGGCGGAAGAGAGAAACCGGGGTGGTGCCGGGGTGGGGGGTAGCGGACCTGGGCACAGCTCCGCGGCAATGGGGGGGATCTTGAACGAAATAGACATTTTTCCTCTTCCCTGCCTCCCGCCTCACTTGGCAGCCTCTTCCTACCCTGTACAAACTAGGCCTGACTGGACTGCCGGCCTGGCTCCGGGAAAGGGAGGCTTGACAGCAAACCTGAGCGGTGCCGGGAGCCGAGCTTCTTGCCTACCCCACCAGGTGCTCCCGCGGTAAGTTCCAGGAGCCTGGTTTCTTCTGAGTGTCCCATGCAACTTGGAACGAGAATCCTGACAGGGTCACGGAGATGTCTTAGGGCTCTGCCTTTTCCTTTCCCGAGGTGCTGAACAGGGGGCTTGCATTGGGCTGGATTGCTGGGTCCGAGTACCCAGTCTAGGCACCTTAGGTCTACAAAGCAGTTAGAGGCCCCTTCTGGAAGAAAGGATGGAAATGTTGGAGCCTGAGCAAAGAGGACCTGGGAAGGAGAGGCAGGGGTAAGAAGCAAAAGAGATTCAGAGAGTGAGGTGGGGAAAGCCTGTGTAGGAAAGGAAGGGAGAGGGAGAGAGGTTCCCAGGAAGGCTCAGCCATTAGGTCTGCCCTTGGGCTGCAAGCTTATACGGTCGAGGGGGTGCACAGATGGGCTCTCAATTGAATTCCATCTTCAACACCATCAGAGATTGATTTTATACTCGCTTTTAATTTTGCCATAATTAATTAGATCATTACAACTGTTTGCTATTGATCTCCCTACTTAAACCTCTGGTGGAGAGGGCCTGCCCAGAGCCCTAAAAGCCCAGGAGGCCACAGTTGACACTCACAGGGACTCACGGGGGCAGCCCGAGGAGTGAGCCAGGAAGCTAGAGCAAGAAGTATGTTGGGGCTGGGGGGGAGGGGCCCTTGAATTATCAGTTGAAAGAGCTGAACTTGAGCTGGGGTCATGAAGTGGAGAGAAGTGAGATTTGGATAGGTGAGGAGTGGAGGGAAAAGGCCCCGAGTTAGGCCTTGACCTCTGCAGAATTACTTGGAAAACTCTGGAAACTTGATCCAGGCCTCTCACTACCAATCTCAGTTTGGGTACTTGGCCTCCCACCCTTACATTACACCAGGGCGCCTAATGGGCAGTCACAGCTGAGTTGGCAGGTCTTAGAAGAGAGGGAGGAAGGGAAATAAAAGACAGCAGCACTAACAGCCCTTGGCTAGTCAGTTTCAGACTCTCCTCCCCAGCCAGCCCCTGGCGCCTGTCATCTCTCCACTAGCCCCCTCCCAAACTTCCCTTGAGTTTTTTTAAGGGGTCGACTCTCTACACTACTTCTTATAACCAAATATTCAAAATCCACACATGTGCACACAGTATATATATATATATATATGTGTGTGTGTGTGTGTGTGTGTGTGTGTGTGTGTGTGTGTATGTATGTATGTATTCCCACCACTGGAAGCTAAAGTCTGCCCAATGTTTCCAACTTGAGGAAAGTTGTGTAAAATATTTATGCCAAGAGAGAAATCAGAACGATCTAATGCTAAACACTCAATAGAAAGGAAAAGCCAAGTTCTACAAAGAGAAGTTGCAAAACTCACGTTTCCTGCGTGGAAAGTTTTCAATAGAAGATCTAGAGGTCACCAGGAGGGAAAGCTTAAGAGGCCCCAAAGAGGAACCTCTTTTCCCCAGCCCTCAAAGTCCCAGCTGTAGACCATAGCCGGGAAGGAAAGAAGAGTGGGTCCCGCTCTCAGCCGCACAGTCCCAATCCTTCTCCACTGATCAGCGCCCCCCACACCCACCCCATGCCCCCACTCCCACCCTTGGCTATGCCGCTGCCGCCCAGAGGTCCTAGGTCTTACCTGCTCGGCCCGCACACTGTTCCATGCTCTGCTTGCTGCTGCCCGGGCCTGGGTCTAGGCTAGCCGGCTCCTCTGCCGCCCCACAGTCGGTCTTGCCTTGGCCGCCGCAGCTGGGAGATCCGGGAGCAGCCACCCGCGACGAGGAGGCTCAGATAACCGCGCTGCCGGCTGCCTGAGCCGGCTATGAGCTCTGATCGCGCCCGCGCTCACACACCGGCCTCAGAGCACAGCCACCGGCCTTGGAGCCGCGGGCTCTCCGGGCCGCGCACAGGCGCGCACACGCACGGAGGCCCCCAGCCCTGCAGGCGAGCGGATATCTATACCCTCGCTGCCCAGAGGCACCCGAAGACCGAACCCCTGGTCTAGACTCCAGCACACCCTCTTACCCCACCCCCTCATCTTCACGGTCACAGGCTCCCCCTTCAGATTACAGCCTGAGAGGCCAGGCGTCCACGCTCTGGCTCTGGCCTTTGCCTTCTCCCCAACTTTGTGCGGCTCCCCCTCCCCAAGACTTCCAGCATTCACCCCTTCAGGCTCCTTCGCCTGCCTTGGACTTTTTGGCTCTGAGTTTAGCTTCTAAAGTCTCCCCAAGCACACCCCAACTTTTGCAGGCCACACAGTCGTTCCCAGAGGTTCCCTGTCCCTATTAATACTTTCACTGTGGCTCTGCTCTCTAACTTCTTTGCAAATCTGCTCTGGATTCTTTTTTTCTTTTCAACAAACAGAAACTTAGGAGAAAAGGGAACCGTCCCGGTGTCCTTGGAGAGGTATTGAGGACCAAGAGCAGGAAGGAAAAGTCCACCTCTCCATACTCAGTCTGCACTCATTTGGACACAACCCTTCTGCAGTATTCTGAGCACCCCCCACCCACGTTTCTTGGGCCTTCAGACTCACACCCTTTGTAACTACACCTGTGCTTTCATCCGTGATCAAAGGCCCACTCTCCCTTGTCCCGCATTGTACCCTCTCAATCTGCAATTTACATCTCTCCAACTTTGGCCATAAATTCTGTAAATCTCTCATAGCCCATTTTTCTTTTATGTGCCTGCTTGTACTTCCACTTCCTTCAGAAGCACACCATGTGCCCCTGATGTCCCCCCGCCCCCTCCCCCGTGGTCCCTTTTCTGGTTTGTTCTGTTTTACCTTGCTTGCCCTGGGACTTCCCCTCTTAGAGCCTTGTTCTCATAGCTAACCCTGAGCAGCTGTCCAGGAAAGCATTGGATAAGTAAGCCCCGTGTGCAAGAAGAGTTCTATGATGATGTCACACACACACACACACACACACAGAGAGAGAGAGAGAGAGACAGAGACAGAGACAGAGACAGAGACAGAGAGAGTGAGAAAGACAGACAGACAGACAGACAGAATGTCTGGGAAGAAAAGATCAAGGCAAGAGTTGTGACTCTAGGTGGTGGCACCCGCCTTTAATCCGAGCACTCCAGAGGCAGAGGCAGGCAGATCTCTGAGTTCCAGGACAGCCAAGGGCTACACAGAGAAAGGTCTCAAAAAACAAAACAAACAAGAAAGAGAGTGTGACTCCAGTCCACCATACCTTCTTTCCTTACTTGAAGACTTGAAGCTGACTCCAGAGACCACACCCCCTCCACTGAGCTCACCCTAGAGAGATTGTCCAGCAAGAAAGAGGAAGCTGGAGAAGAACGAGGAGCCACAGTAAGCCTCCATCTTCCTGGAGGAAGATGACTTCTTGGACAAATTATGACCTTGTTGGCTTTTTCTTTTCCAACAGCACTGGGTATTGAACCCAGGATTACTCATCCTAGGATGAGTATTCTACCACTGAGTTAGATGGTTTACCAACATGTTTTGTTTCATTGGCTCTTCCTCTTTCTCTTCTCCTCCTCCTTCTTTTCCTTCTCTCCTCCCCCCTCTTCCTCCTCTTCCTCATCTAACCATGATTTTCCAACCCAAATGCATAAAAACTTAAAAGTAAAACAGAATCCTCACTGGTCACTTTATTCCCAGTACTCAGACAGCAGAGGAAGACAATTTTCTGTGTATTTGCTGTGAATTTGAGACCAGTCTGGTCTAGATAGCAAATTTCAGACCAGCCAAAAAAAAAAACCCTGTTTTTTTTTTCTTGCTGTTGTATACAGAGAAATATGTCCATGGTCTAGAATAGGAGACTAGTATGCATGATTAAACTCTAGGCACACAACTATCATGCGATTACTGTGTCCATGCACATGAGGTAATGACTGCAATTAGCTTCTCATCGTCACCTAGGACCCCACCCAGTCCCACACCATTTCAGAGTGTTTTCTGCACTTATATATTTGCGTGGGTGTAAACATAGTGAGCACATGAACACATAGAATTTCATGTGGAGGTCAGAGGGCAAGACTAAGAGGAATTAATTCACTCTCCTCCCACCATGTCTATGGGTACCAAACTCAGGTGATCAGGCATGGTGTCAAGTGTCTTTACCCCTTGAGCCATAACACGCATACATGGCTGGTAGTGATGAAGGTGGTGGGTTTTGTTCGTTTGTTTTGTTTTTTGTCTTGTTTGCAACAGATCTTACTATATAGCTCTGGGTGGCCTAGAACTCAGGGTGTCCTTGAGCTTGAACTCATAGAGATTCCTCTGCTTTTGCTTCCCAAGTGCTGGAATTAAAAGTGTACTCTGGCACACATGGGTTTTGTCCTGTGAAATCACACCTTCACCGCAAAACTCTCTGTGTCCTTGTTTCCTAACATCTGAAATGGTGGCAATAACCCTTACCCTTTTCACGGGTGTCTTAGGAGACAAAGTGTGCTTAAATGATTTACAAAATGTAAAGCGAGACCACACTTGCATCAAACATTATTGTTCCTACTAAACCTAGGAATTGAGACCCAATCTCCCAGACACACAGGGCAGGAAGCACTCACTGTGGGGGCTTTTGAGGTCACACACTCAACTTTCTTGTTCCTGAGCTAACTACTGGGAAACAAGGCAGGATTCAGGGTTGGGGCAGTGCCAGGCAGGGGCGGACGTAGGTCTGGAGAGGCAGTTGAGTGCACTGTTGTTCTAAGTAGCTTGAGCATCACTGAAGGACTTGAGAGGGCAGAGGTTTCTTAGCCTCTTTCTCTGTTACTCTTCCTCCAGACACCTACAAGATGATGTCAGTCAAAGACATCTGGTCACCTAGCTCCCTCCAGTCTCCTCCCCGGGTTCTGTCTCCCTTTGTCCCCAGGCCCTCACTCCTGTGCCACACTGTCTCTTGAGCCCTTTTGCTCACTGCTGGTCCCATTGATTGAAAGTTTCTTTCAGGATCTCTGAGGAGTCACAGGAGAAATGATCCGCCAGCCTATTGATTCTTCATTAGAATTACATTTTCACATGTGCTAAGTTGGTTTTAAGAGCCTTTTTCTGTTGTTATTGTCTTGTCAGACCCTGGGGTCCAGGGAAAACCAAGTTTAAACATTGTGGCTTCTTAGGGAGAAAAAAAATCACCAGCTCTGGGACTGTGATTACCTACCTTACTGTTGTCATGATGATAACTGTGATTTGGTTTAAGTGTCTTTAGGAAAAGGGTCTCCTAAGAGGAGGCTACCCAGGTCAGGTAGAAGCTGGTTGATAAGGGATCTGAACTCCTGGAGGAAAGATACTAGAGCAGTTTTTTTTTTCCTGAAGTTAAATTTAGTGGTAGAAGTTGTGATAATTGCTTCTGAAACAAGGGAGAAGGTACAAATTTTAAGAAGGACTTTTCTGCTATCCTGTTCTCCCTCCAGATGGACAAGAAGAAAACACTTTTTCTTCTCCTTAAATAGTGTGTGTGTGTGTGTGTGTCTGTCTCCCTCTCTATGTGTGCGTGTGTGTGTATCTCTGTCTCTGTGTGTGTGTGTGTGCGCGTGTGTGTATCTCTGTCTCTGTGTGTGTGTGTGTGCGTGTGTGTGTCTCTGTCTCTCTCTCTATGTGTGTGTGTGCGCGTGTGTGCTAACCCTTGGGGGGATTGAGGGGGCAGATGGGGGCAGTTATCAGACATCAGGGAATGAGCAGGGATGGGCCAGCAGAGGAATGGACAGAAAGGGCAGAAGGGAGGGAAGAAGAGAGGAAAAGCAAGGAAAACAAGAAAACGGGAGGGGCAGGGCAGAGAAGCAGAGAAGGGGAAATGTACAAAAGAAGGAAAGGAAGACAAAGGTCAAGGCAGGCAGAGGAGTAAGCCTCAGGGACTCCCAGTCTAGGCAGTCTGTCCTGCCCCCAGCCAAGGCCCCTTTTTCCTGGCCTGGCAACTGGCAGCATTTGAGTGGGCACAGGCATCGGTGGAGCTGAGGAAGGAAAGCAGAATGTCTCCGTGATGTGTTTATCCCCTAATCAGTTCATTAGTTATAAACAACATGACATTAGAAGTTAGGAGGCAGTTGATATTAATTTTTATTTAACTAGTTGATGTTTAATCCGTCACGCCAGGCTGGGTAGCAGCGAGAAAGATCTTCCTGACACAAAACCAGTTAGAACTTCATAAGGCGCAATCAGTGTCCGTGCCTCGAAACAAACAAGACACACACACACACACACACACACTCACTCACAGAGAGACAGATACACACACACACACACACACTCACTCACAGAGAGACAGAGAGAGAGAGACAGAGATACACACACACACACACAGAAGAAACGTGCTTGAGGCTGAGAGAACCTGGCAGGCAGGAGAAGACTAACTCAAGGCTAGGGCTGGAAAAAAGGAAGGAAGGAAGGAAGGAAGGAAGGAAGGAAGGAAGGAAGGAAGGAAGGAAGGAAAGGAAAGGAAAGCTGGCAGGACCAAGGATGGGAGGAGGACAGCTGTGCATGGGTCTGGCAAATCCAGAGAGTCCTGGGCGAGGCAGAAACGGGCAGCCCTAGGAACAGCAGCAGGGGCCTTGGTAAGCCTGGCCGAAACCATCACCCTCGCCCCTAAGCCAGGAATGCTCCCGGGTCTGGCAGCCTGGCGAGAGGCCAGAGGCTCACGTGCCAGTCAGATGGGGTCCCAAGTCCCAGGTTTTGAGGGCAATGACCTTATCTTTCCCTGCTGCAGGAAAAGCAGGACAGGCAAGGAAGGAGGCAGGCGTGTGTGTGTGTGTGTGTGTGTGTGTGTGTGTGTGTGTGTGTAAGGAGTTCAACAAAGTTAGCAGCGTCAGAAGCCAGAGCAGGGTGTTCATACGTGTGGACTCGGGGGGGTGCTGACAGTGACAAAGAGGGGGAAAATGAGTTATCGTCCCAGGGGTCTGCAGTCCTGAGAGGACTCTCCTTGTGTCTTCCGAACATCCCAGCAAGCCAGGCTTGAGGCCGGGATCTGACTGTGTTGCTTCTGGGTTCCTGGTGTGACTGTACGTGCCGATGGCTGAGGTCCCGGGCTAAGTCTGGGTTAAACTCCCCCCTCAACTTCCCTCATGCACAAGCACTGGGCTTTTTCCACCTTCTCTGCGGGCACTGACTGGGTCACGGCCCCTGCTCAAGCAGGCGTGGGGGACCGGGGCTGTAGTTTTCCGCTGTCCCGCGGCGGGACAGTTTGGAGGGACAGAGTCATCCTCGTGGCGCGCAGGCTCGAGTCGATCGCCTGCCCCGTTTGCATGTTAATCTGCTTCCACGGCGAAAAGGAAATCGCTGAAATTCCGGAGAAAATTGCCTCTCGCCAACGGTTAATAGTTAACTCAGACAGGAAAGTTCCCAGGGAAGGATGAAGCCCGGGCAAGAGGCGCAAAGGGAGGCCCCTGGGAGGCGCCCAGGGCGGCCCGCAGCCCCGCGCCTTTCCCCTCGCTGGCCCAGCTCGGCCCTGCTCGCCTCCCTCCTCCCGCGGCGCGTCCCGCACCCCGTAATTAGCATCGTTTAGTTCACAAAACCCTTCCTAGGAGAAATCTGTTCTCTCGTTCCGGGGCTCGGTTCAACACCTGATTCCGCCGAGCGAGGCGAATAAATCACCGTGGCGGCGGGGGAGCCGGACCCAAGCCCGCCAGACGGGGGCCCCTGGGAGAAGGAAAAAGTGAGAAAAGGCGGAGGAGCCAGGAAGATAACGTCGTCCAGGGACAGTGAGGGGTCCAGGAAAGGGAGGCTCCAAAGAAAAGAGAGGGGCCCAGAAGGAGAGAAGAGGCCGAACAGAATAAGAAAATAAAGACAGACGATAAAAGAGAGGCAGAGAATGAGAAAGAAAAGCGAATTTGAAGAGAGGGGAAAGTGGGAAGAGAAGTCAGAGAAGAAGGGTTAGGAAGACGGAGAGGAAAGAGGTAGAAAAAGGGGAAAGAACAGTGAAAGAGCAAATAAATGCTTCCGCGGCTAACCACGGCAGTGACATCAGGGCTGGAGCAGTGGCACCAACCCAGGAGGCCACAGTGGGGAGCTCAGTATGTGCCCTCGGGGCTCTAGGCCAGTCCCACGCAGGACTGGACTCAAAGAAGTCCCGGGGTTTGACCACACAGGCGTGCGTGCGTGCGTGTGTGTGCGTGTGTAAAATGACATCTGAGGCCATGAAGTGAGGGAGACCTATGCAGATAAATGACACGGGAATCTTTTTAGGAGTTGAATTGGGTGCCCGGCCTGAAGTGGGTGAGAGCAGATCTTTAGCTCAGAGCCCCTGCAAGCCCGCAGCTCCTACCCTTCGCTCTTCAGCAGGCCCTCGAGAATTCCCCTGTCATGCATGAGTCTGGAGCTTCCAGAAAGGAGAGACGGATCACAGCTGTGAGGAAAAAGAAAAAAAAAAAAAATCTAGGCAGAAAACCGCGACCCAGCGCCAGCGGAGGGCGCATTTCCTAAGCCGATTCCCTGGCATGTCTGAAAGGCGCTCTGCTACTCCCCCTTGCTTTGGGTGCCGTGGCCAGCACTGGCTGCCTAGACCAGAGGGTAGGAAGAATGAAGAAGCTTGACAGAGCAAAGTAGTGAGAAAAAGAAGGGAGAAGAAGAAGGAGGAGTGGGGAAACAGGAACGAGGGAAAGGAAGGCCTAAGGATGCTAGGAATTGTCCCATGAGGTGTGGATAGAGGTGGGAGCGCCCTCCCCCTTTCTGGCCTCGCCATTGCAAGCTTTGGCACTCCCAGGATACCCGTGTGAAGACTTAGACCCCAGCAGGGTTGCTAAGGGCCTCAGTGTCAGTGTGACCCAAAGTAAGGAGTGGAAGTCATCCAGTCGGGCCGGGCAGCCTCCGGATGACAAATGCTCAGGAAAAATTCCAGGCTCAGAGCCCCTGGGTCCATGCGGTCCAGCCCACACCACAGCAGCTCTATTTCCGACCTCCCCTCCGAGCTGAAGCAGGACAAGAAAAATAGTCCTCCAGGAAGCAGGTGGGCTGGCTGCTTGCTCACTTCCTACACGTGCAGGGACACCCGACACGGGGTGCTTAACTGATGCTGAAATCTGAGGGCTGAGAGTTGAGGAGAGAAAGGAGGGGGCCCTGAGCTGGGACAATGCCGAGAGAGAGACAGGATATCCCTTAGCAAGCCTTGGTCTGCACAGCGCTGCACACTGTGATCACAGATGTTGCCCCACCCCCACCACACAGGCACAGATCCCTTTTAAGGATGACATTACCTGTTGGCAGAGAAACACTGAGCATGTCAAGATGTGGACTCTCAGCTGGGCTTGGTGGTGCACGCCTTTAAACCCAGGATGCAGGAAACTGAGGCAGGCTGATCTTTGAGTTAGTTCAAGGCCAATCAGGAGTTGCAGGGCATTGAGGGCTACATAGTGAGACCCTGTCTGTCTGGGGTTGATGGTGGGTGTGGGTTGTCAAGGTGATGAGAATATAGGAAAACACAATTTAGTGCCAGGGGACACTTGGTAAAGGACCTCACAAGATGATAGACTTGAGTTATGCCTGTTGCTGCAGGTCTGCAATCTCACTGGTCTTTGATCTTGTGTGTGTGTGTGTGTGTGTGTGTGTGTGTGTGTGTGTGTGTGTGTGTGTACTACATGCATGCAAGAGCCCACAGCGGTCAGAAGAGAAGTTCCATCTGTGGGAACTAGTGACGGGCAGTTGTGAGTGGTCACGTGGAAACGGAACCCGGGTCCCTACAAGAGCAGTGTGTGTTTTAAACTACCGAGCCAGCACTGCAGCCTCGTCCCGGCTACTCTTGAGGTTGTAGCAGAAGATGGAAAAGTCAAGTCCTCCCTCGATTACAGAGCAAGTTCAAGGCCAGCCTTGGCAACTTAGCGAGCCCCTGTCTCAAGAATTTAAAAACAGGAGTCGGGAAACCTGGGGATATGTCTCAGTGAGACGCTGCTTGCCTAGGGTCTGTGAGATTCTATCTCCAAAGGGAGGGGTAACTAAACTCACCTTAAATGGAGGGGTGGGGTGCATATTCCCCCGGCCTAGAAAATGTAAAGAGAAAATGCATGGGGAAGTTCAACAGCTTACCTATTTGGGAAACTGTTCCAAACCAAACCTAGGAAGCCTTGTAAGGGGAAGGGCAGAGACCAGGGCAAGGACAGGGAAGTAACAGCATTTTTCCTAAGTTTTGATTTTCCCTTGCAGAGGCTCCCGGGGATTTTAAACTAGGGAGTAACAGGTCTGAATTTAGGGGGAAGATCATTAATGGAGGTATGAGTAATGGACTGGGGGTGAGAGAGCAGAAACCAGGTAGACAGTCTTTTCCAGAAAAGACAAACTCTCGAGGCCAACCAGTCTGAGGGACAACGTGTGAGCTTAGGTGGAGAAGTAGAGGCAAGAGGCCTGTGTACTGTGTGTGTGTGTGTCTGTGTGTGTGAATGTGTGTGTCCATGTGTGGTGTGTGTGAGTGTGTGTCTGTGTGTGTGAATGTGAGTGTGTCTGTGTGTGGTGTGTGTGAGTCTGTGTGTCTGTGTGTGTGAGTCTATGTGTCTCTGTGTATGTGTCTGTGTGTGTGGTGTGTGTGAGTCTGTGTGTCTGTGTGTGTGAGTCTGTGTGTGTCTCTGTGTGTGTGTGTCTGTGTGTGTGGTGTGTGTGAGTCTGTGTGTCTGTGTGTGTGAGTCTGTGTGTGTGTCTCTGTGTGAGTGTGTGCCTGTGTCTGTGTGTGAGTGTGTGTGTCTGTGTGTCTCTGTGTGTGTGTGGTATGTGTGTGTGAGTGTGTGTCTGTATGTGAGTATGTGAGTGTGTGTGAATGTCTGTGTGTGAGTGTGTGTGAGTGTGTGTCTGTGTGTGGTGTGTGCGCGAGTCTGTGTGTGGTCTATGTGTGTGTGAGTGTGTCTGTGTGTGAGTGTGTCTGTATGTGAGAGTGTGTGAATGTCTGTGTGAGTGTGTGTCTGTGTGTGTGAATCTGTGTGTCTCTGTGTGTGGTCTGTGTGTGAGTGTGTCTGTGTGAGTGTGTGTATGTGAGAGTGTGTGAGTGTCTGTGAGTGTATGTGAGTTTGTCTGTGTGTGTGGTGTGTGTGTGAGTGTGTGTGTCTGTGTTGAGTGTGTGTCTGTGTGTGTGAGTGTGTGTGTGAGAGTGTGTGTGTGTGTGTGTGTGTGTGTGAATGTTATGGGGTGAGATGCTAAGTAAAGATCCATGTAGGATCCTGAGGAAATTTTAAATATTTTATTAAGTTTTATTTCGTGTGCATGTGAGGAGCACACACACACCACAGAGTACATATGGGAATCCCAGGACAACCTGCAGAGTCTGTTCTCCCATTCCACTATTCAGGGCTCAGGGATTGAACCTGGGTCATCAGGCTTGGCCGCAGGCACCTTAACTTGACGTCATCTCACCGGCCATCAGATACCTTAATCTCAATCCTGGCTCCTCCCCAGTACCCTCTTCATTCTCACTTGCACACCCCCTACAAGACAGCCCTCACAGAACAGTGCATGTTACTGAAGGCGTGGCTTGTCACTAATCCCAGAGCATCAGCGAGAGCAGCGTCAAGAGTGGGCAATGGAGGCGAGGTCCTGAGGTGGGCTCTTGCTTAGATGAGAAGCATACCTACTGCGTGGCCACATCCCTGCACCGGTGCCTCAGTGTCCACTCTTGCAATGTCCGTATATGCCTGGCGTGTGTTAGCTCATTGCCAACCCTCTCCAGACTCGGGTTCTTTTGCTTTGCTTTGTTTTTGAGACAGGGTCTCATTGTATTGCTCAGTCTGGTGGCAATCGGGAGACCCTCCTGCCTCAACCTCCAGGTAGCTGGGTTATAAGCAGACCTGGATTACAAGGCAGACCTGGCACCTCTTCATGCTGAGCACAGGACAGGTGTCAGAAGCACCAAGAATGGTTAACACAGGACCACAGGGGAAGGCAGTCAGCTCAGAGAGGGGCCTGGAGTGCAAGGTGAGTGATAAAACAGCGAAGACCACTAATACCCCGAGGGTTCACTGCATGCCACACACTGAGTACTTATGTGTGATCATTCCTTTCATCTTCACCTACTGTCATCTGCCTGTGTGTGTATGCGTGTTTCACGTGTGTATATATGTGTGTTTCATGTGTGGGCACGTGTATGTGTTTCATATATGTTTATATGTGATTTTCATGTGTGGGCACGTGTATGTGTTTCACATGTGTTTATGTGTGTGTTTCATGTGTGGGCACGTGTATGTGTTCCATATGTGTTTATATTCGTGTTTCATGTGTGGGCACGTGTATGTGTTTCATATATGTTTATATGTGATTTTCATGTGTGGGCACGTGTATGTGTTTCATATATGTTTATGTGTGTGTTTCATATGTGGGCACGTGTATGTGTTTCACACGTGTTTATATGTATGTTTCCATGTGTAGGCACGTGTATGTGTTTCACATGTGTTATATGTGTTTCATGTGTGGGCACGTGTATGTGTTTCACATGTGTTTATGTGTGTGTTTCATGTGATGGCACGTGTATGTGTTTCACATGTGTTTATATGCGTGTTTCATGTGTGGGCACGTGTATGTGTTTCACATGTGTTTAGATTCATGTTTCATGTGTGGGCATGTGTATGTGTTTCACATGTGTTATATGTATGTTTCATGTGCGGGCACGTGTATGTGTTTCACATGTGTTTATATGTGTGTTTCATGTGTGAGCACGTGTATGTGTTTCACATGTGTTTATGTGTGTGTTTCATGTGTGAGCACGTGTATGTGTTTCACACGTGTTTATATGTATGTTTCCATGTGTGGGCACGTATGTGTTTCACACGTGTTTATATGTATGTTTCCATGTGTAGGCACGTGTATGTGTTTCACATGTGTTATATGTGTGTTTCATGTGTGTGCACGTGTATGTGTTTCACATGTGTTTATATGTGTGTTTCATGTGTGGGCACGTGTATGTGTTCCATATGTGTTTATATGCATGCTTTCATGTGTGGGCACGTGTATGTGTTCCACATTGTCTTCCTCCGTTACTATGTACTTTACTGAAGCAGGATCTCTCTATGAACCTGGAGCTAACGAGTTTAAGCTAGCCTAGCTGGTCAGTTTACTCGGGTCTCTACCTCCTGAGTGCTGGGTCACAGCTGTCATCCACACAGCTGGCCTTCTTGAGGGTTTGGGGGATGTGGAGTCCAGCCTTTGTGCTTCAGGGGCTTTTTAACCCATGGAACCATCTTCCCAACCCACCACCCACTGTTTTCAGTCCCATTTTACAAATGAAGCAAGTGAGACACACAGAATTACAGTAACTTTTCCTCCACCACACTGGGCAGGTGGCACAGATAAGCTCTGTAGCCAGAGGTTGTTTCTGTGGCCTGTAGCTATGATCTTATGCTGTGCTGGACATCTCTGGTCAGAGTAAAGTCAGAGGGAAGAGAGGTTCTGTCTGCGTCTAAGAGGCCCGCCTTGGAAGCCTTCCTTTTGGGGCAACACAGGAGTCTCTTCCAGTCCTACTCCAGATCTTCACACCACTCCCCACTCTCCTTCTGTGCCTGCCTAAATCTGGGAAGGCAAAGCTGGCCTCCGTGATGAGGCTGTGATGACCCTGAGGCTGCAGGCCCACGCAGCCCACACTCCAAGAGGTATTTTCTGTGTGGGGAGGGTTCCTTCCCCAGCCAGGCTCTGTCTCTGGCTAAGATGCCCGTTGACTGGGCTTTAAGCTTCAGTATGGGGAGGCAAGGTATGCTTTGTGCCTCATGGCAGCTGGGCTCAGTCTCTGATTGGGCCTGATCCTCAACACCAGCTACAGACAAGACCTGATACTGGTAGTCCAGGGTTCTCAACCTTCTCAATGCTGTGGCCCTTAATGCAATTCCTCACTGTGTGGTGACCCCTAACCATAACATTATTTGCATTGCTGGGCAGTGGTGTTGCACATCTTTAATTCCAGCACTTGGGAGGCAGAGGCAGGCTGATCTCTGTGAGTTCGAGGCCGGGCTGGACCGACAGCCTCCAAAACCATACAGAGAAACCCTGTCTCGTAAAAACCAAAAAAATATAAAATACTTGCATTGCTACTTCATAACTGTAATTTTGCTACTGACATGAATTGTAATGTAAATATCTGTGTTTCTGGGTGGTTTTAGGCCACCTCTGTAAAAGATTGAGAACTGCTGCCTTAGGCTGATCTTGATCCCCAACTCCAAGGCATGACCTGGGATGCCCCATGCAGAGCCTCATGAAGCTGACCAAAGCCCCTCCCACTGGAGGCTAAGGGTGCTGCTGAGAACCCCACTCTTCTCTCCAGGGCCCTTTGTGTCCACATCACCTAGTGTGTTGTGTGGCTATCACAGAACTGACCTCATGGGAGCCAGAGGGCACCACCTACACCCATGCTCACAGCCTGGTACCTATCACAGCTCCCTTCTCTCATCCAGAAGTCCTGACCTCCTTGCTGACAAAGACAGGAGCTGAGGGAGTCCTGGAACTATCCAGGTCTGCAGGGGTCATTCCTGACTCCCTTAACCCCAGGTGGAAAGAAAGGAGTAAGTATGTTGTGGAGGATGACCCTAGGCCCATGTTTCTGGAGAAGGCTCTGTTTTAATATGTATATAAGCTGAAACTTAACTGTTTCCTAGCAAACACTTGATACCTTCTTTCAAATGACCTTGGAGTTCTGTAAAACAGTCGCTGTAGTTGAACAGACAGATATGCCCACAGAGCAAGCACCATGGAGCAGAAACCATTTATGTACTCCTCTCGGGGGCCTGCCTTTACAGCTCCAAGTGCAGTCTTGAAAACCTTCCCGTAAGATGGACAGGGTGTTGGGCAACGTGCCAAATCGCTCAGAGGCGACACTGGGGATGAAGGTGACTGACTGGAAGGATGTAAATTAGAGGTAGGAACTGTCTCTCTCGCATCTCCCTCCCACCTCTTCACCTTTCTCTGCCAAGGAAAAGCGTGTGTGTTGCAGGAGAGGCGAGCAGACTGAGGTGGACCACTTCCCCTCTTAGAGCAAGTGTCTTCATATGGGAAGCAGGAAGCCTGGTCCCTCCCACTGGGGAAACTGAATCCTCAAAGTGCCTCGCACAGTACTTAGCACTGAATGGGACCCTCACAGATGTCATTGTCTTGATCATTCGCCTTTCAAGGATGCATCCTGCTCTGGGTCACAAGCTCTCCTAGACACCTCGAGCTGGGAGCCTGGGGTGGGGCTGGAGGGTTTCTCTAGCAGGGTCCCTTCTGTTGCAGACTTGCTGGCCTCCCGGGTATGGACCCCGGGTTCAGCTGCGCAGGTGCGCAGGTCAGGCCTGGAACCTGCTGCTTGGGAGTCGTCTAAGGAAGCACGGGTGACAGGTGCATGATATCACTGGGGGACTTTGCGGGCTGCAGCCCGCATCTGAAGGGGACCTAGTCGCGGAGCTCGCCGGGCTTGCGGCTGCCCAGGGCCTCGAGCGGACTGCACACTCAGAGCCTCGCTCACCCGCGGCCCGCCCCTCCCGCCGAGCGCCGGTGCTCGATTAATAATCATAAACCCCCCGCTCACCCTCCTCTTAAAATTAATAACTCTGTAATTAGAGTCATTTCTGGAGCCTCTGGAGCCGCCGAGGCCAGCAGGGCCGCCGGCCGCCCGCACCGTGGGCAGGAGTGAGGCGAGGCAGGGTGCGGGCGCGGCATCTGCAGGTACCGAATGAGAATTAAAATCGCTCTCGCCAATCCAATGCACTTTTTATCAGCCATCTATCTGGGAGCCGGGCCCATTCATCATCCGAGGCATTCTCCCTGAAAACAAGACCCATTCAGATTTTATACAAATTATCATATTTATCATCGTCTCCAACTCCGGAGTAACATCTCCGCAAAGTGTCTGCGGTCTCCCCGGGGAGCCGCGCGCCTCGGAGCGCCCGCCAGTCCCCCACCCCCACCCCCCGCCGCGTCCCTCCCGGGTCCCTCCGGAGTCCCTCCCACCTACCTCCTCCCGCGCCCGCGCTGGCCTTTGATCCCCGGTGGTTCCTTAGCTCTGTGGTCCACATTTCCCCCAGACTCTGCTCTCCTTATCTCTCCGTTTGGCCTTTGATCTCTTAGTCTCCACACGCCCTCCGTCTCCACTTGCTGACCAGGACCCTGTGGCTTACTGGTCCGCCCAGCCAGCCCGCCCTCCCCCTCCCCCCTTCCTTTCTTCCTTCCTCTCATTCTGTGTCTACATCCTTACTTCTCTCTCTGGTCTTCCTCCGTCAGAGCCCAGCCCATCTCCTATCTCCCTAGGAAAACTAAGAAACAAGAGCTCTCTAGACTTGTTTGCTAGACTTCTCTCAGAGGCTGCAGAAGTCTCCCGAAGTGGGGCTCACACTATCTGAATGTAGGGACCACCCGGGGCCCACATCCAGGATTCAAAAGAAATGAAGCTACACACATACCAGGGCTGCACACGGACCAGATATGTTCACCAGTCTGTAGAAAGCCAACATGGCTGCCACACAGTCCACTGTACACGGCAAACACAACAGGAACCCCCCCCAGACCTCACCGCACACACTGTGTTCATTGTCTGACTGCACACTCACGGCCCCAAGTTCTCACACAGCCTCCCATCGCATAACGTCCCACACTAACACTAGTACCTGAGTGCAGCCCTGCGCAGACACACACCCCGGTCTCCATAGGAAGACATCGCCCTCCACATACACGACTTCCCGATGCATGCACAGCTTTCTGTTGCATACACAGATGCAAACGCACAAATGAGGAGATCTACAATGTTTTCTTCTCAAGTTCTCACCTCTCCATCTCCCTTTCACTCTTGCTATCCTTCCTCCCCCTCCTCCCTCTGCCTCCTTCTCCACGCTGACACCTGCCAGGTGGCCACAGGGCAGGTGTAGCAGTGTCAGGAACGTGTGTGCTGGGGTGGAGGGGTCGTTTCCCTATAGCTAGCTGCCCATTTGGCCCTTGGAACCCATTTCATGTGCTCTGCCTGATCCATAGGGGTTAAGGAGGCTTCTCTGGGTAGGAGGGCTTATCCAGACTTCCAGGAGACGGCGTCACACACACAAAAGAGAGCAACAACATTCAAAATACATGTTTCTGACTCAACCGTTACGAAGGACTGCTTCCTTTGTAGGCCTTGGTCCTGCGAGTGATCCTTTGGCTCCCCAGGGAACGGCTAGTCTCCAACATAGTATTGATGTCCACTTGGTCTAGTCCATTCTCAGCTTCCTAAGGGTTACCTCAGTGTGTTGCTGTGGAAGGAGTTGTGTCCTGTGGGCCATTGGTTGGCTTGTTCATTTATTCCTTAGTTGTTGATTCCCATAGCGTTATTGAATGCCTTCTCTGTAGCTGCTCAGGGAAGGGCATGAGAAACAACAGTGGTAGACAAGGGTTAGGGAGTCCCCGCCTTTGCCGAGAGTCTAGTCTAGAGCCGTGAATCCATAGAGACGCTGCAGACGTTCTGTTCTGCACTGTTCAACTTGGTGTCCACTGGCCATATATGACTATGGAACATTTGAAATGTGACAAGGAACTGAGAGTGTGCATGTCCTCACGTGTCCACATTTGGTGCAGCTGCATGCTTGGAGGGTTGTGTGCACTTGTGTGCTTGGAGGGTTGTGTGCACATGCATGCTTGGAGTGTTGTGTGCACATGTGTGCTTGGAGGGTTGTGTGCACATGTGTGCCTGGAGTGTTGTGTGCACATGCGTAGTTGGAGGGTTGTGTGCACATGTGTGCCTGGAGGGTTGTGTGCAGCTGTGTGCTTGGAGGGTTGTGTGCACATGCATGCTTGGAGGGTTGTGTGCAGCTGTGTGCTTGGAGTGTTGTGTGCACATGTGTGCTTGGAGGGTTGTGTGCACATGTGTGCACCTGTGTGCTTGGAGGGTTGTGTTCACATGCATGCTTGGAGGGTTGTGTGCACATGCGTGCTTGGAGGGTTGTGTGCACATGTGTGCTTGGAGGGTTGTGTGCACATGTGTGCTTGGAGGGTTGTGTGCACATGTGTGCTTGGAGGGTTGTGTGCACATGTGTGCACCTGTGTGCTTGGAGTGTTGTGTGCACATGCGTAGTTGGAGGGTTGTGTGCACATGTGTGCTTGGAGTGTTGTGTGCACATGTGTGCTTGGAGGGTTGTGTGCACATGCGTAGTTGGAGGGTTGTGTGCACATGCGTGCTTGGAGGGTTGTGTGCACATGCATGCTTGGAGGGTTGTGTGCACATGCGTGCTTGGAGGGTTGTGTGCACATGTGTGCTTGGAGGGTTGTGTGCACATGTGTGCACCTGTGTGCTTGGAGTGTTGTGTGCACATGCGTAGTTGGAGGGTTGTGTGCACATGCGTGCTTGGAGGGTTGTGTGCACATGCATGCTTGGAGGGTTGTGTGCACATGCGTGCTTGGAGGGTTGTGTGCACATGTGTGCTTGGAGGGTTGTGTGCACATGTGTGCACCTGTGTGCTTGGAGTGTTGTGTGCACATGCGTAGTTGGAGGGTTGTGTGCACATGTGTGCTTGGAGTGTTGTGTGCACATGTGTGCTTGGAGGGTTGTGTGCACATGCATGCTTGGAGTGTTGTGTGCACATGCGTAGTTGGAGTGTTGTGTGCACATGCGTAGTTGGAGGGTTGTGTGCACATGTGTGCTTGGAGGGTTGTGTGCACATGTGTGCACCTGTGTGCTTGGAGGGTTGTGTGCACACGTGTGCTTGGAGGGTTGTGTGCACATGCATGCTTGGAGTGTTGTGTGCACACGTGTGCTTGGAGGGTTGTGTGCACATGCATGCTTGGAGGGTTGTGTGCACATGCGTGCTTGGAGGGTTGTGTGCACACGCGTGCCTGGAGGGTTGTGTGCACATGCGTAGTTGGAGGGTTGTGTGCACATGCGTGCTTGGAGGGTTGTGTGCACATGCGTGCTTGGAGGGTTGTGTGCACATGCGTAGTTGGAGTGTTGTGTGCACATGCGTAGTTGGAGGGTTGTGTGCACATGCATGCTTGGAGTGTTGTGTGCACATGTGTAGTTGGAGGGTTGTGTGCAGCTGTGGAGGCCAGAGGTCAGGCTCAAGTGCTGTTTCCCAGATGCTGTTCACCTTGGTTTTTGAGGCAGGTTCCTTTACTGGACTGGAGTTATCAAATAGCGCAGGGTGAATGCCCAGTGAGCCGTAGGATCTGCCGGTCCTCGCCTCCCCAACATTGGCATGATAGCAACATGTTGCCATGCCAATCTTTTTTATTTTAACATGGGTTTTGGGAATTGAATCCAGGTCTTCATGCTTGGATAGTGAACACTTTACTAATGGAGCTATCTTCTCAGCTCCAGGGATGGAGGGTCGGTTTGTTTGTTTCTGTTTTTGCTTTTCAAGACAGGCTTTCTCTGAATAGTTTTGAACAAGTCTATTCTGGAACTTGCTTTGTAGACCAGGTTGGCCTCGAACTCACAGAGATCTGACTGCCTCTGCCTCCAGAGTGCTGGGATTAAAGGCATGCACCCCCACCTCCCAGCCAGGATGCTGATTTTAAAAAATTAATTTAATTGATGTATTTGATTGAATTGTGGCTAATGGTTGTCGTATTGACCAGTAAAAGGCTAACAAGCAGGTTAATCTTCATTTTGTTAAATCTGACATGATATAGGTGAAGGATTTCCCCTCCCTCCTTCCTAAGCTTTGGAAGACCTGTGAGTGTATCTCTGAGCAAAACAAACAAACAAACAAACAAACAAACAAAAAACAGTTTCTCTCCTGTCTGGACCTCCAGTTCCTAAACACTCTAAGAATGTAACTCTGGGGCTGCAGAGGGGGCTCAGCAGTGAAAAGCACTTGCTGCTTTTGCAGAGGACCCAGGTTTAGTTCCCAGCACACACATAGCTCATGACTTGGTAATTCCAGTTCTAGGGGATCAGACACTCTCTTTTGGCCTCCAAGACACCAGGCACTCATGTGGTATACATACATACATGCAGGCAAAAATGCTCACACACATAAAGTTAAAAATATACAGACTTGGGCTGAAGAGATTGCTCAGTGGTTAAGAGCACTGACTGTTCTTCTAGAGGTCTTGAGTTCAATTCCCAGCAACCACATGGTAGCTCACAACCACCTTGAATGAGATCTGGTGCCCTCTGCTGGCATGCAGTCAGAAGACTGTATACATAATAAAAAAAAATCATAACAGCCGGGTGGTGGTGGCACACGCCTTTAACGCACACCTTTAATCCCAGTACTCAGGAGGCAGAGGCAGGCGGATCTCTGTGAGTTCGAGGCCAGGCTGGACCGACCGCCTCCAAAACAATACAGAGAAACCCTGTCTCATAAAACCAAAAAAAAAAAATCATAACAAGGTATTGGAAGTAATTTTCAAAAAAAAATACAGACTTAAAGAAAGAATGCAACCTCCCCGCACATGCATGAAAAGCATTTAGTCAAAACCTGAGTCCTTAAAAGAGACACATTCTAGGACTGCAGATAGAAGAATAACTACTTGCGAAGGAGAAATAATCTATATTACATACTTATTTGGTACCAAACCCTAGTTTTAAAAGATACTTTATTATTTATTTACTTTTCAAGACAGCTCTGGGTGTTCTGGAACTCACTATGTAGACCAGGCTAGCCTTGAACTCACAGATATCCACCTGCCTCTGCCTCCCAAGTGCTGGGATTAAAGGTGTGCGCCACCACTGTCCGCAAACACTATTTTTATATTATCTGTTGCATAAATCTTACCAGGGCTCAAATGTGCAGGGAGAAATAGTTGAGAAGACAATAAAAAATGACCTATGGGAGAGCCAGAGAGGGGAGGCCTCTTCTTCTTCTTCTTTTTTTTTTTTTTTTTTTTTTTTTTGGTTTTTATGAGACAGGCTTTCTCTGTATTGTTTTGGAGGCTGTCGGTCCAGCCTGGCCTCAAACTCACAGAGATCCACCTGCCTCTGCCTCCCGAGTGCTGGGATTAAAGGCATGCGCCACCACCACCTGGCTGAGGCCTCTTCTTTTACTAGTCTGTGATGCTGTGCGTGGAACCCAGCTTGGGGTGTGCTAAATACACGGGTCACCACTGGAGCTCCACCAGCAGCCTAGGCAGGGTCCCTTGGTTCTGGACACACTGGCCTGAGATGTAGCTCAGAGGCACAACAGTTGTCTACGGTGTCCGAGGTCTCGGCTCAATTTTCAGCCCTTGGGGAAAAAGGGAGACTGTTGCCATGGAGCTGATGGAGCTGATGTCACCATCAGGTGACAAGTTGTCTGGTGGAAAAATACAGCTTCAAGGATTATTTATTTATTTATTTATTTATTTATTTATGGAATTTTGGTGCAGAGGTTCAAACTCTGGGTTCCATGCAAATTAGGCATTGAGCTATACCATCAGCCCTAAGTTCCTTAATTTTTAAACAACGACCAGAACAACTGTTTTTTTTTTATATGAAACACACTGGAAGCTATTTAAAATATAAAAGACAAGTGACCCTCCAAAGCCACAGAGAAACCCTGTCTCGAAAAACCAAAAAAAAAAAAAAAAAAAAAAGACAAGCGACTAGTGGGCCAATGATCTAAGGACAGATAAGCAAGGATAGTCATGGCCATTTTGTTTGCATGACACTGAAAGTCATAGAAGTCATTGAAAGCCAGTACTATGGTGCATGCCGATAATCCTAGCACTTGGGCGGTAGAAGTAGGAGAATCAGGAGTTCAAGGTCATCCTCAACTGTATATTGTGGTTGAGGCAAGCTTAGGCTGCGTGAGACCTTGTCTCAATTTTTAAAACAGCAATCCTTAATATTTTTTAACAGAATACTGTGCAGTCTTAACCTAGAGGAAAGTGTCTCTTCATGTCGGGTTATGGGAAGATCTCCATGACAAACGCGAAGGGGAAGCATGAAACAGGTGTGCAGTATCACTGACATTAGGAAAAGGGCACACGTACATGCACATCATCCCATGGCACCCGTATCCTGCATAGCGCCGTCCAGATTGGTGCAGAAGAAACTGATTGCCTCCATAAAGGTAGCATGGATGGAAGGATCACTCATTTTTCTCGTGTGCCCTTTAGCATACTGTAAGATGTGCTTTTTGTTGTTGTTGTTGTTGTTGAGACTGTATCTCACTATGTAGCCCAGTCTGGTCAATGTGTGATCCTCCTGCCTCAGCCTCCTAGGATTCCAGTGTGTACCTCCATACCCAGAAGTCTGCTTTGACTTTCTCACTAACCACGTGATTTACCTACTTACCATGCAGGCTGAGCAAACCTGGCTGGAGATCGACCGGCCATGGCTTTGGGCCACATGTTTCTAGGTTCTGATCCTCATGGGACATCTTTTTGAAGCAGGTGTTGTTGAGTTTATCATACAGATGAAGAAATTGAGGCCCATTCGGGTTGAAGTTGCACCAGGGCTTAGAAACCAATTTCATGGTGGCACTTTGATTTTACCCCGGCCTGCCAGCTAGAGCAGCACACAGAAGCGGGGTGATGGGGATGTCAAATGTCAACACCGACTGAGAACATGTTCTGTGCCAGGAGTTCCCTAAGTCTTTAAGGTAACAGTTCTCGGGAGCTGGAGAGATGGCTCAGAGGTTAAGAGCACTAACTGCTCTTCCAGAGGTCTTGAGTTCAATTCCCAGCAACCACATGGTGGCTCACAACCATCTACAATTCAATCTGGTGTATATGTAATAAATAAATAAATCTTTAAAAAAAAGGTAACAGTTCTCAAAACAACTGTATGCCATTACTATCCTATTTTACAGATAGGGAAGATGAGGCAGAGAGGTTAATTAAGCTATCCAGTTACCCTGGCCAAAAAGTGGTTGAATTGAAAGTCTTATATGAGTTTTCTAACTCCGGGACTCTTTCGACACACAAAGAGAACACTGAGAATTTTTAATTTTTATTTGTGTGTGTTATCGTGGTCCTGGGGACTAAACCAACACTTCTTTCATGCTAGACATGTGCTTTGCCAGTGTCCCTGCTTTTATTTTCTCTCTTCCTTTCATAAGAAACTTTAAGTGCATTGGTTTAAAGGTCAGATTCCCTGGAACTTGAGTTACAGACAGATGTGAGCTGCCATGTGGGTCCTGGGAATTGAACTCATGACCTCTGGAAGAGCAGCCAGTGCTCTTAGCCACTGAGCCATCTCTCCAGCCCTGCTTCTTTCTTTCTTATATGCCCCAAGACTGAGAGCAAAGAGAGGAGTTCCTGTCTTCTAAGTAAATGTGAGTGTTGAACTTTAGGACTTGTGGGTATTAATGACGAAAAGAGAACATGAAGCAAATTCTCTTTAACTCTGTAAAAACAAAACAAAAACAAAAACCAGGAAGAATTTGTGCTCCTCTTGAGTGGATGACATCACAGGGACTCATAAGTCACATCACACACACCACACACACAGCCTGACCTACATGAGACCTTATCTCAAAAAATAAAACACAAAGAACGAACCTAAAAGTCCGCTGTTCGGAACCTGGTTAAGTGACTTACACCATCTCATCAGCAGAACCTTCCCAGGCAGCCTTAACACAGAGGGAGGAATGATTGGGTTCACATCAAACCAACTGCAATGTACCATCGTCTCTGGCAAAGCTGCCAAGTCCTTGTGCCCATCTGGGAACTACAGGAGAAACCTGAAGTAAGAACCCAAACTGGAGATGGAGGAAGATATCCTCTACAGCAACAAAGATGTAATGGGAGAATCAGGGCTATGAGCAAGACCTCATCCCATTGGCAGTTGGGGTATGACGTGAGGTCTGATGTCGCTTTCTGTGCCCAAGGACTTGTCTCTACTCCAGTGGCTCCAAAGGCCCCAAGTCCCCTGAGTGTTCACCCACAATACCTTCATCTTTCTGCCAGACCTGCTCAAAGGCCAAATGAAGAAGAAGGCCCCCACATCCTCCACTTTCTCCTGCTCTAGGTGCCTAGCATTAATTCCAACACCCTACACACGTCTAAGGAAGAACAAGCAGGCAGGCACTGAAGGAACTTTCCATGCTCTGTCTCCCACACCCATGCTTCTGTGGCCAAACAAAAGCTCTTGCAGGATCAAGATTGGTGGACCAAGGGCAGCGAGAGACAGCCTTAGACATGAGGGCAACCTTGGCAACTAGATGTACATCTTGGCCTACCCTAGGGTCTCAAGTATTACCTCCAAAGAATTGATTTTACAAACATTTATAAGGTACTTAGACCACATGACATTATTCAGTACATTGTTAGTGTATTAATTTCCTTTTGCTGCTGTAACAATTGCTGCTGTTTTTTAAAACATATTTTATTTATTTTGTTGTTTTCAAGACAGGGTTTCCCTGTGTAGCTTTGGAACCTGTTCTGGAACTAGCTCTTGTAGACCAGGCTGGTCTTGAACTCACAGAGATCCGCCTGCCTCTTTATTTTATTTTATTTTATTATGTATATGAGTGTTTGTCTCCATGTATATCGTGCACCACACGTGGGCCTGCTGCTCAAGGAAGCCAGAAAAGGGCGCTGGATGCAAGTGCACTTGACTCGCTAGCCCAGACTGTGAGCATCTTTTTTTTTTTTTTTTTTTTTTTTTTTTGGTTTTTCGAGACAGGGTTTCTCTGTGGCTTTGGAGGCTGTCCTGGAACTCGCTTGGTAGTCCAGGCTGGTCTCGAACTCACAGAGATCCACCTGCCTCTGCCTCCCGAGTGCTGGGATTAAAGGCGTGCGCCACCAACGCCCGGCCGACTGTGAGCATCTTAAAAATCGCATTTATTATCTTACAGCTTTGGGTTCAGAATTTTAAACTGTGGGAGTGGGGCTTACCGTCTTCTCAAGGTTCTGAGGGAGAATTTTAAACTGTGGGAGTGGGGCTTACCGTCTTCTCAAGGTTCTGAGGGAGACTTTGCTTGCTTGCGTCTTCTGGAGGACGCCCACACCCCTGGTCATGGCCGCATCGTTCCCGCCTACGCTTTTGTTCTCCCGTTTCCTTTGCCACTCTGTTTTCCTCTGCAAGGATCTCTCTCATGGTATATAAGACCCATCTGGTTAATCTACAATAATTTTTAATCCACTATTACTATTATCATTATGTGAGACAGACTCTCACTATGTATCCTGGCTGGCCTGGAACTGTATATATAAATCAGGCTGGCCTCAAACTCACAGAGATCCACCTGCCTCTGCCTCCCAAGTGCTGGGGTTAAAAGTGTGCTCCACCATGCCTGGAAATTCAGGGTAATTGATTCATCTTGGGATACTAAATTTTTGTTTTAATTTTATGTGTACAAGTGTTTTGCCTGTGTGTGTATGTGTGTGTGTGTGTGTGTGTGTGTGTGTGTGTGTGTGTGTACACCACGTCTGTGCCTAGTGCCCACAGAGACCAGAAGAGGGCATCAGGCTATGGGCAGTTGCAAGTCATCATGTGGGTTCTGGGAACTGAATCTCCAATCTCCATCCTTTGTAAGAAAAACTGATGCTGAGCTACTTCTCCTGCTCTAATCTCCAGATCCTTCTCCTCCTCCCCCTCCTCCTCCTCTTCTTCCCCTTCTCCCCTGCTCCTCCTCCTTCTCCCCCTTTTCCTCCCCCTCCTCATCATACCCTTCTCCCCCTCCTCTTTCCCCTCCTCCTCCTCCTTCTCTTCCTCCTCTTCCTCCTCCTCCTCCTCCTCATTTTATTTTTGTTTTTCAAGACAGGCTTTCTTTGTCTAACAGCCCTGGCTGCCCTGGAACTCACTTTGTAGACCAGGCTAATCTTAGATTCTTAATCACATTTTGGAAATTCCTTTTGCCTCAAAGGTGACCTATTTGTGAGTTTTTGACATTTTTAGTACACCAGCTATTCTTGTATCCGCCATAGCAAGTGTTAATTCGTCTAACCCTGATGACAATCCTGTGAAGCAGACACTGACATCATTCTGCAAAGAGTGATCCCAAGATACCTAGAGGCTGTTTGCCCAAGGTCATACTCAGGACACAGAAAAGTACACACAGTTCAAAACATGTCCCCTGAGTGTATGACCTTAACTGCCACATGCTTGGAGACCTGACACACACAGATGCTCTGTGTCTGCAGGTGCACACTCTGTCCGCTCACATGTCTATGTGTTTTATATATATATACAACACACACATGTACTTTTCATGAATATGTATTCTGTTCAAATACTTATACACTATAAAAACAAGCATATCTAGCAAATATCTGGGCACTTGCATCTGCAGATACCCCCTCTGCTCATGCACATGCCACTCACACACTCCCTGAGCACATGCCTGCACACTCACACTCATGTGTCATATCTCAAGCACTGTCTGTGCATGCATGTAAGTATACACAACAAACAAACTTCTGATAGTATTTGGATTTATCCTCTATTAAAAACCACACAGTACCCTTTGATGTATGCACCCTGCATATATCTGCACATGGAACCATGCAACATATAACCTCTTGGAAAAATATACTGTGTCTGCACTAAATACATGTACTGTACACAAACACACCATACAGACATGTATTCAGTAATACCTGTGCTATCTAGACTTACATCTCACCCACAATACTGTGCATACACACACATATTGCACACAGAGGCTCATTTATCTCACATACATGTTACAAACACTCAATGTGCAATTCAAAACATCTTGCCCTGAATTCCCTATTTATGTGCACATACTGTGCATTTGTTCTCCATATAGAGACCCTGAGTACTCTCTCTCTCTCCCTCTCCCTCTCTCTCCCTCTCTCTCTCTCTCTCTCTCTCTCTCTCTCTCTCTCTCACACACACCCACACACACTGAAGCGCACACTAAATCCTTAATATATTTTTATGCACACTTCCTGCAGTTGCAGAGAGGTATACATCCTATGTAGAAATTCTAAATTCGTACTGAATTCTCTGCTTCACTCAAAACATCACATAAGAAATAACCTCACAATTGTGCAAACTCATTCGAAGTCTAGAGGCGTTTTCCTCAGGCGTCCCCCACCTAGGAGATCTGTTAATGCCCATTTTCCTGGGCAGGAGGCTGAGGCAGGAGAGAGGCGGGGCTAACCCAGGGCCGCCCCGCCCCCACCCCGCCTCAGCCGAGGTGTGATCAGCCCCCCGGCCCCGTATCCCTCATCCCCAATAGAAAAGTAGTTCCAATACCATGTTTGTTAACTAGGTTATCTAGGCTGTGGAAGATTTTAATGTTGAATTTTATAGCTTTACCACGCTCTGCCGTCCTTGTGAATATTGTAATATTGCATTTTTTACAAGTTACTCTTCTGTTAATGTTCCAGCTAGTAACTTTTATAATCCTCCTCAATGAAATTTTTTTGTATTCTTCCGCACCGTTAACCCCAATGGCGGCGCCTCGGCCCCTGGCAGGAGGCAGATACGAGATGAATTCCTCTTTAATCAGAAATAATAATAATAAAAACACACACGCGGCTACGCCGCCTCTCGCCCCGGCTTCCCTCGCGCCGCCGCCGCCTCTCAGGGCCGCCTGTGGGCCCCGCGGCCTAGGCCCGGGGCGGCCTGCGACAGACGGCGGCGGCGGCGGCGGCTGGGGCAGCGCGGGCTCGCAGCCACCCCGGCCGGCCAGGGCGCCTCCGGGTTCCTGGCTCTCCCGTAGCCGCACCCGGCCCCCGGCCCCCGGCCCCCCGCTCGCCCTGCGTCCTCCAACTGCGGGAGTCCATCTGCGTGGGCCTCCGTGCCTGGGCCAAGCACGGCTCTCCCTCTTCTGTCTGTGAGCGCCTCTAGCTCGCACCCTCCTTTCATTGAGCTGCCTGCCCCTCCCACTGTTTAGTTTTTATCTTCAGTCCTAGATCTCGGGTTTTTTCCCTTGTAGCTAGTTTTCCTCATTCCTGCTTTCTACACCCCCCCCCCAAGACCCAAAATTAGGGTGGAGAGTAGGAAGTTCCAGGGGAAGGATGGGACCCTGGCCTGTGAAGTGAGACTCAGACAGTCTGGGAACAGGGCTGGCAGGGGCGAACAATTGAACTGTCCCCCGTAGGAGCTGTGCAGGAGAAAATTCTGGTGTCTATGGTCATACCAACGGGAAGAAGGCCTCTGGGGTGAGCTTGGGAGGGAGTCCAGAGTTGAGGTTAAAGGTCGGGGAAAGCAGTTGGCCAGTGGAACTCCAGTGCAGGATCCGAGGCATTTTTTCCTTTTAAACTAGATTTTTAATTTTATTTTTATATGCGTGTGTACTGTACGAGTGCCTGGTGCCAGAGGAGGCCAGAAGAGGGCATTGGATCCCTAGAAACTGGAGTTAATCACCGTGTGGGTACTGAGAACTGAACCCAGGTCTTCTGCAAAAACAGCAACTGTTCTTAACCACTGAGCCATTCGTGTCCTTGGTCTTGTCTAAAGGAAAGGATCCCAAAGATGTGGGGAAACAAGCTGGTGCCTGGAGATGGAAGCGAGATGTTCGGTAGCCTTGGTGAGGCGAGATTGAGTGTAAATGCTTTGTTCTGGGGTAAATGAACTGACCTCATCGGTAATGCCCAAGCATGACCCAGGACCCACAGGAGTCTGTCTTCTCAAAGCATTTGCTGAGTACCTACTAGGCGCTAAGCCCTATCCTAGACCCTGGGAAGACAATGATTGATGGAAATAGTTCTTGACCTCTTGGGGCTTGTAGACTGGTAGATGCCACAAATATTTAAAAGCCATGCAAACATGTCCCTACAAACTAGGGTCACTGCCAGGGATTTCTGGGGTGTACATCACTATCCTCTGGACTTGATGGCAGCTCCAGAGTCACATTCCTGGAGTTCCTATCTTCCTACCTGTGCTACACACACACACACACACACACACACACACACACACACACACACACACACCTCCATTGTAGAGAGAGTGGAGCCCCCTCCCAAGTGAGATTTTAACTAGCCTCTTCATCAGAATTTCCTAGCGACTCCCAAATCTGACCATTTCAGCATTCTCCTCCTTCATCATGCAGAAGGGATGGCGGTCCCACACGTGAGAACAGAGGTGCCCAACATCTGGAAAACAGTCTCAGATCAGCCGAACATCTGGAGCGCTAATAGCGGGAGCCGCCAGCGGGCCCAGGATGCTGGGTTCTGGAAGGGTGTGGGAAGTGAAAAGGCTTCGTTAGTAGGACACTCAGCGTCCTTGGCTTCAAGCCCCTCAACCTAGAAGATCCATGTTGGCGCGTTATAATGGTATCGGGCCTTTCTGCGGCCCACGCCTGTGCCACCAGCGTATCCCCACGGAGTCCCAATCCTTGTAGGAAAGGGTTAAAAGGCCCTGCTTCCCTGCTCTACCTTTATTAACCAGCGACAGAGTGCAGGTGAGGGGCGATGCTGTTAAGTGGGATCTGGACGGGTAGGAAGGAGAGGAGGGGGAGGGGCGGGGGCGCCCGCGCGTCGCGCCTGTGCGGAGCACGGAAGCTGCGAACGCCCGCGACAGTAAAACATCTGTAATGTGCCATTCGCCGCTGCTCGCTGATTGCTCATGGATTAAAGATTAAAATCTCGGCTTTGGCAGATGGGGAGAGAGAGGAAACTCTTACGAGCACGTTTTGCATCTGCATTTCATTCTGCTCTGTTCCCTGCGCCACGCCTGGTGGCGCCCGCCCTACCCCGCCCACCCAGCTCCCGGCTCCCCCCCCCGCGCGGCCTAGCTGGCCAACAACCCCTCGGGCGGCCAGACCCCTTCCTGTCCTTCCTGGCCCACATTTTCGGCTAGGGTTTCCACCTCTGGTCAGGACGGTCACTTTCCCGCCCCGGCCCACGCCCCTCGCAGGTCAAGGTGAACGCAGAAAAGAGAAAACGCTCCATCCCGCAGCCATCCTATGGCCAGCACGGTGCTAACCTGTTTGTCCCGACCGGCACCATCCTGCCGTGGTCCTTCTGTGTTTGAAGGGTAGTAATTGTGGCATAACTGGGCGGGCTCACCTGGGCAATTGTGTTTCTTACACTGAGCTTCTGTGGAGACAGAGAGGGGGACAAGAGAGGGATGAAGATAGAACTGCATCAGGGGTCCTTCCCACGTTCTGATAACCCTTGTAAATTAGTCCAGTCCTAGCTCACTAAGTGTGCTTAGGCACCTGAGGTACATCCTTTAGTCTCTTCATTTCCTCCTCCCTACAGGACATGTTCTTAACATCAAACTTGGTTGAGGAAGGAAATCCAGGCCGATGGGATTAGAGACAAAGGGCTTTTGGAAAGACAGAAGGGCATTAGGGAGACAGAAAAGGAACAAAAGCGGCAGAGTGGTGTGGCAGATGCTGGCACCTGCATGTATGGAATGGTGGGGGTTGAGAAGGGCAGGGAGAGGGATGGGGGTCCTGCCAGGTCTTCGGTGGGAGGAGAAAGTGGTCCAGGGCATGTAGAAAGGAAGCTGAGGAAGGGTGAATGAAGATGTGGCAGATGTAATTAATTACAGCACATTCAAATGTTTGTTTACAGAGATGAACAACGGCCTAGGTCTGATGGTAATTAATTCACAGTATTTCCCGGTACTCTTTGAGCCTCAACCCCTGGGGGAGGGGCATTGGGTCAACTGGGCTGGGTAAGGTGCTCCCACCCTTCTCTGACAGGGATTAGAGCCCAGAATGGAGGCGGGGTGGGGGTGGGGTGGGGGTGGGTAACCTCAGACTTTGCCTAGTCCAGCTCCATCCTCTAGACCAGGGGGACTGAGTGGTTTTTCTCGAAACCAGCAGCTAGTTAGTGGTAGAACTAGGGAGGATTATAGTCTGGGCTTCCTGGAAACATCTTCAAGGCCAAAGGAATGTGGAAGACAATGGCGGAAATGGCAGGGTGGAAGGAGCAGAAAAGGACATGGGGGCTGAAGGAAGGGTTTGGGGAGGAAGACAGATGTAGGACTTTTCCTGGGGAGATGATCAGGGGCTCCCTCATTCTGGGGCAGGGTGACAGGGTGGTATGGTTACCAGAAAGTGGCCCCATCCTCACTGCACTGCCTGGCCCTCAGCAGAAGCACAGGGCACCCTCAACCTTAGTGTCCCACAGTCTGTCAAACTTTGTGACTTCAGGGAGACAGCTGACCTCTCTATACCAACCTTCCTTCCTTTTTCTAGTCTTATCTTTCTCTCTTCTGCGTTACACTTTTAGAAGGGAGCTTGCTGGGTGAGATGACTCCACAGTGAAGAGCTGCTCTTCCAGAGGACACAGGTTTGGTTTCCAGCACCCACATAGCTTCCCATGATTACTTGTAACTCTAGTACCAGGGGGTCTGACTTCCTCCTCTGGCTTTCTTGAGCACTAAGCTTGTGAATGATGCATAGACATACATGAGGGCAAAAGTCATACACATGAAATAAAATAAATGAATCACAAAGTGCTTTATTAAAGGATCAGTTGAGTACTTAAAAGACAGTCTAATTTTAGTATTTGTGCTACCAAAGCTAGCACTCTTTTCAAAAATGTATTCTAATTGTTTCGTGTGTATACGAGTATTTTTCCTGCGCGTGTGTCTTTGCAGTGTATATATGTGTTGGGTCTAGGGAAGCCAGAAGAGGGCATCAGATCCCTTGGGCCTGGAGGTACAGATGGTTGTTAGCCTCCATGTGGGTGCTGAAAATCAATCCCAGGTCCTCTGGAAGAGCAACCTTTGCTTCTTTTGTTCTCTCTCTCTCTCTCTCTCTCTCTCTCTCTCTCTCTCTCTCTCTCTCTCTCTCTCTCCTTCTCGAGACAGGGTTTCTCTGTGTAGCCTTGGCTGTCCTGGAACTTGCTCTGTAGACTGGATTGGCCTCAAACTCACGGATATCCACCTGCCTCTGACTCTGGAGTACTGGGATTAAAGGTCTATGCCACCACCACCCAGCAGGCAACCAGTGCTCTTAACCAGTGAGCCATCTCTCCAGCTTCCTTTCCTTTGCTTGGGACTAGGTCTTATGTCACCCATGGTGGCCTTAAACTCACTGTACGGCCCAGCTGATGTTTCTGTGTCAGCTCCAACAAGGGTCCTTTGTTCTCACCCACTTCGCTGGTGCAATGTCCATCTCAGGATCAGAGATCCTCCTAAATTCACAAGCAAGTTCATTCATCTATTCACCGGGGATTCAGCGCATGAGAGGAATTGCAGGACCCACAAAAACAATAGTGAAGGCTCAAAGGAATGCCAGTGGAGGGTGACACACAGTAGACATGGGAAGACACACACCTGGAACATCTGGTCCAGGCCAGGACACAAAGGACAGGGGACGTGGGGCAGGAGTAAGGGCAAGGGTGGGTCAGGGTGTTGGTGGAAGTTTGGCCCATTCTCAGAAGGGACCCCATAGAGGCTTCTCCTTAAGTGGGCTGGAGAGGGGATTTAGCATTTTCAGGCTGTTCCTTTAACATCAACCCCCCCCAGTGAAGAAAACAGTAAGGGGGAATCAGGCTCCAGGTGAGCAAAGAAAAAGTTGAGGACAGATGAAGGTAGTAGCATTGCCTCCTGGAAGGTTCTGACTTGGAGCAAGAATGGAAACTGGAACTAGTGGCCCTAGACTTCTTTGTGGCTGTGAACGGCTGGTGGGGGGTAGGTGACCATGACTGGACTATGCCTGCAGGTAGGTGTGTGTGTGTGTGTGTGTGTGTGTGTGTGTGTGTGTGTGTAGGAGGGTCATCATAAAAGAAAACTTTCTTGCAAACAATACAAAAAATACACAGAAGACAGAACCCAGAAGACGGAGATGAGTCAGAAGAATCAATGGCACCAGTGAGAGCCCCCCACATGTTGCTCTTTCCTTCCAGTCTTTTTTCTTCAGGAACACACTGAGACCAACGGTGCCTTCAAGCACTTCTCTTCCTCCACTCCTTCTATCTCCAAATCCTAAGCCACCTGGCCATAGGGTCGCACCGGCTCTCCTGTACAAATCCCACGCCACGCAGAGGAATTCTGGGGGCGGCCTGGCGGGCCAGGCATGCTGCTGGGGAGTGTGGGCTGACTGGGAGGGCAGCGGGGCGCGGGGAGAAGCGGAGGAGGGAGAGCGCGGAGGAAGGCGGGGCGGAGCTGTCGCTTCCCATCAGCCGGAGGATTGTTCCCGACACGCGCAGGCCCCGCGGCGTTTCTGTGTCAGGGAGTTTTGCCGGCGCCGTGACCCATGCGAGGGGGGTCGGGCTCCGCGCGGGGAGCGGCCAAGAGTGACCAGCGCGGCCGGCCGCATCATCACCACCTGGCCGGGTCACTGCTTTGCTCTCGTGCCCGGAGCCTCGAGGAGCAAGGGAGGGCTCCCGGGGGTGAGGGAGGACTCTATATTCTTCCAGCGTCTTCTCCCCATATCCCTTGGGGAAGGTCGACGGGGAGCATCATTTCCCACACAGAGGGAAGGAGGCTCCTAGAAGCAGCCCAAGCCAGCATCCCGGACTCAGTTTCTTAGGTTTGGAAATGGGGGTGGTGCGTTTCGTGGTCCTGCCTGCTGACAGTCTAGCTCTTTGCAAAGTAGAGAAGGCCTCGGCTGAGGAGTGCAATGTTCGAGGGTGACGGGTCCCCAAAAGAGGCGCGGAGGGACTATTGAGCCCCAGGTTACCCCAGAGTCAGAACTGAGATTGGACTGGAAGGCACCAGGAGGCTGGGGGTGTGTCTATGCAAATTAGATGGTAATCGGGTCGTGGGTGGCCAGTTTCCGGAGCCGAGACTGCCGGTGGAGGGTGGAGGAGGGGCGGTAGAAAGGGCCGGGACAGCTCCTGACCTCTTCCCCCAAGCCACTGGTCCCATCTGAAGTCTGCCGGCTCCATCTTCAGCACTTAATGATTTTGACGGGCCCCACCCGCGCACCATCGGGGCTTTTGTGTCTGCCAGACCAATGGCCCCTCTCCTGGGCCCACCCATCAGTCACCCGGAGCTCCAGCTGTTCCCAGCCTTTGGAGCAACCTCGGCCCGTCACCACTACAAATTGGCTCTCAACAGCCGCTGGGAGACCCCTTTTCTGCCATTGTCTACGGACAAATGGCCTTTCCCCTGCGCACTGCCCGTGCAGGCCCAGCCCAGGCTGCCTGCTGCTTCTGGGAAAGGGGGTCGTTGAGCTTTTCTAGGAAGCCATCCTGACTTCCTTTTCTAACTGGTATAACCTAGCCAGGATGGGCCAGGAAACATCTGACAGCCCAGGATTCTGAGTCCTTTGCTCAGCGGGCTCCTCGAGGCTTCTTCTGTTTCCTTCCTGGCCTCAGGAGCCAGAGAAGTCTCACTTGTTGCTGAAGCTGAATTAAGGAGTACAGAAGGAGGGAGGGCTAGATTGGTGGGTAGGGCATGAAAACTGGGAGCCAGGGATCCCAGGAGCTGCCATGGCCAAGCACAGAGCCAAGACAATTACATGCCTAGTTTTGCTGATTGCATTAAAATCATTAGAACGAGAGATCTGAAAAACATACATTAAGGGGCAGAATTAGGAAGGGCTTTGGAGACCTGCACGGGCATTCCCAAAGTGGATCTGGTGCCATTAGCTGGAATTGTGTTCTTCATGCAGTCACTGTCACAGTGTGTCAGTACCTTGTCATCCCTCTGCCTGGCAGCGTCCCCTTTCTGTACCCCGTTTCCCCCTGATCACTGCATCTCAGCTCAATCCCCCTGCAACACACGTATCTTTTGCTCTCTTCCTTGCTACATGCCAATCTTCCTCTACCAGCACTGCTGCCCTATGCGTATTAAGCAAGGAGCAAAAAACAAACAAATAAATAAATACATAAAATAAAAAATAAAAAAAGAAATGGGAGGAGGGACATGATGGCACACACCTTTAATCCCAGCTCTCTGAAAGCAGAGGCAGGCAAATCTCTGAGTTAGACACCAGCTTAGAAGTTTTAGGCTAATCAAGGCTATATAGAGAGACCCTGTCTCAAGCAACAACAATGCATTTGAACTTTTCAGGTGGGAGAAATGCCAAGACACTCTCATTGGGTCTAATCTTAGAGTCTAAAAGCCCATCTGTGCTAGTGTCAGTACCAAGGTAGCAACAGAATCCAAATGGTACGGTAGCAGTGAGAATAGAAGATACGGTGTGTCTGTGTGTGTGTGTGTTTGTGTGTGTATGTGTCTGTGTGTGTATGTGTGTATATGTGTCTGTGTGTGTATGTGTGTGTCTGTGTGTATGAAAGAATATTAAATTGAATATTAAAATCTAGATAAGAGTCTATGGCTACCTGTGTGAATGTTTCAGTGTGTGTGTATGTGTGTATGTGTCTGTGTGTATATGTGTGTGTATGTATGTATGTGTGTGTCTGTGTGTGTGAAAGAATATTAAATTGAATATTAAAATCTGGATAAGAGTCTATGACTACCTGTGTGAATGTTTCAGTGTGTGTGTATGTGTGTATGTGTGTGTATGTATGTATGTGTGTGTCTGTGTGTGTGTGTGAAAGAATATTAAATTGAATATTAAAATCTGGATAAGAGTCTATGACTACCTGTGTGAATGTTTCAGTGTGTGTGGGCACGCATGTACACACCACCTTTTTGTCTGCCGAACCTTGATTCTCAACGTAGCTGGCCTTCAGTGGGCATTGACTGGCATTCTAGAGAGGAGAGCACACACAGAGAACTTTGGATCTCAAGTGGCAGTGAGTGGATTGGGCTGGGTTACACCAATGTAGGCTCAGGCCTGGCTAGGTTGGACTAGGTAGGGGTGGAGAGCGTTGTAGCCATGGTGAATGGGACTATCTGGTTAGAGGCATGGTGGAGAAAGGATGAGGCGTGAGTAGGGATGGAAAATGGAATTGCCAGTCCCGAATGAATGGATGGTGGAGTTTCTCTTTTGTAACCGGGAATAATTAAGATAGATGTGCGGATGGATTAGCTGTCCTGCAAGGTCAGAAGCGCATTGCCGGATCACTCTATTATTTCGCTGCGCCACAGCTACCCAGCTAACGCCTTTTTCATGATATTTTGAACATCCGCACAGAAAAAAACCAACTGAGTGCTCGAGAGATACAAATGGATCGTTTGGTGGAGAAATCCGTCTTCGTCACCGCCGCCAGGCTGGGATTAATGCGATTGAAGGCCCCTCCAGGCTCCGCCAGGGAGACGGGCTCAGGAAAGCAAGAGAAATTGGTTTGTACCCCTGGGAACACGATTGATGGGTCAGACCCTCCAGGCTGGGCTGGGCTATGGTGTTCTCTGTAGGGCTGGGGGCAGGGAGTCAGTCTGGGGCCTGGCCTTGGCCTGGGTGGGGCTCTGTTCTCAAAGAGAGACCTAGACTGGCATGAGGCTCTGTGAGGGTGGGGAGATTTCAGTCTGGTGACCCAGTTGGGCTGAGGGACTTTGATTAGGAATAGGAGGATGGTAATATGCTCTCAAGTGTCACCGTCTTTTGTGAGTGACCAGGGCAGGCTCTTAGCGCCTATCCAGATACCGGTGTGGACAGGAGAAGGCCGGTCTGAGCTGAGTGCTGGGTTTGGTGGAGTGTGGTTCCTGTGTTCACAGAGAGCATCATCAGGAAGGCAAATTCTGATGGAGTCATTCCAGCCCTGTGAGGTAGAAGTCAGCAGCAGGAGTGGGAGGGGGTAACATGAGGGAGCTCACCCTTCAGGGGTGATGGAATTTGTTTGTTCATTCTTTTGAGACAGGGTTTTACTGTGTGGCCCTGGCTGGCCTTGGACTCTGAAGACCAGACTGTCCTGGAACCCAAAGAGATCCGCCTCCCTCTGCCTTCTGAGTGCTGGGATGAAGGTGTGAGCTACCACCTCCACCACCCATCAGAGCAGAGGTCTTAAAGGATTGAAAGTCTGCGAGAGGGTTCTGCAGGTACAGGCGCTGGCCCTGCAAGCCTGGCGACCCGAGATCAACGCCTGGAGCTCATGGAAAGGTGGGGCAGGAGACCCAGATGGGACTAGAAGGAAGGCCTTGCCCTCGCAGGATCTTACTAGTCCAATGAAGGAGACAAACAAACAAAACAACAACAAAAAGCCCAACTTTTTCTTAGGGGGAGGTGCTTAATTTTGTTGTTATGTTACGTTTATGGTGTTTGCTGGCTTATGTCTGTGTTCTAGTGAGTAATTGGTAACCCTAAGCACCAGAGAGGGCTTTGGAGTCTCTGGAACTGGAGTTTTGGACAGTTGTGAGCTGCCATTCACCCAATTCCCAGTGGGTGCTGGGAACTGAACCTGGGACCTTTGGAAGATCAGCCAGTGCCCTTACATGCTGAGCCATCTCTCCAGCCCCTGAGACAAACGATAAGTATATGAGCCTCACTGGGGAAGGGAGGAAGGCATGCTTGTGGGCCAGAGGGTACATGCAAACGCTCACCTAAGGGGGTATTAGGGGTTCGGGGGTGGCAGAGAAAGGTGGGTCTGCTTTGTCTCACTTTTTGTGCTGAAAGTGAATGCAAGCCCTCACAGGTTAGGCAAGTACTCTATGGCTGAGCTACCGCCTATTTTAGTTTTGATTTCACTCGTTATATGCATGGATGTGGTAAACAGTGAAACGCCATGCAGGAGAGAAAACCCAGGTCCTCCTTATCGTTCACTTTCATTCCTTCAATATTCCTTCTCAAAAGTAGCTACTGGTATCGTGTGTGTGTGTGTGTGTGTGTGTGTGTGTGTGTGTGAGAGAGAGAGAGAGAGAGAGAGAGAGAGAGAGAGAGAGAGAGAGAGTACCCTCATAAATGATAGTCAATTTCACACATTATTCATTGTCTTGTTTTTTTAATTTAATAAACTGTCCCAGAAGTTACTTCTGATGAACCATGCTGTGGGTCTTTTTCTGAAAGTGTGGTTTTCCGCTGCAAGGCCGTGTAGGTCACTTTTTGAACCCGTCCTGATGTGCACTAACCCTGTTGCCAGTTTTCCACACTGTACTAGATACCAAAGTGCTGTCCTTGAAGCTGAATAGCTGACTGGAGCTTGGCCTTTGAAGGAAAAGGGAACAGTGGTATAAGAATTAGGAGCAGAGAGGGGGAAGGGCCTAGAGGCCCCAGAGGTTCCGTAGAGAGAGGTTCAGTCAGGAGGCAGCAGGTTGGGCCTAAGTGCTGTCCTTACTAGCTCTGCTATTTTATACAAGTTACTGAATTTGTCTGTACCCCTCCTCCCCTCGGAAAATGGTGAGGATAATATGAACTTCATTGATTTGTTGTAAAGTTAAAAAAAAAATCCTTCGCTGTGGGAAAATGGGCGAACATACACTCTACAATAACAGCAGCAATTATCTCTGGGTAGTTATGTTTGAAACGTTTTGTGTTTTCTTTTCTACTTTCTGCATTATCTGTGTTATCTAAAAGTTCTTCAATGTGCATGCGTTATGCTCACAACCAGTGAGAAAGAATACAGGCCAGATGATGGTGGCAGACCAGGCAGGAGGCATCGTTAGACACCGTCACAGGTCCAAACATTTGGTCCTGACTGCTTGGCAGGGACCACCAGGGGTGTGTTGGAGTGACAAAAGAACGGAGTTGTCCCAGAAAGCTCATCAAGTGGAGACCCGAGTGAGTGAATGTGGGGGGTAAGTGTCAGCCGGGCTGGAGCAGGCCCCCCCCCCATCTTGTTCATCCTTCTCCCTAGTACTGAAGCAGGTACGGGCCCTGGCCAAGCATCATGTTTGGCCCTGGAGACATCCTGTCTTTTGGAGTTTTTGGTTATGAAGCTCCTGAAGACAAATTGCTTCTGTGAAATGTTAACCCAAGAGCAATTTGAGCTTCTGTGATCCTGGAAGTGAGGCATTTGTCCTAGTCAGGAAAGTCAGGGCAGGCTTCCTGGAGGAAGTCTCCCCTGCTTTAGATGAAGATTGAGGGAAAACAGGTGTTGTTTAAGGAAAGCATGATCCAGGAAGAAAGAATAGCCAAGTGGTACCTTCAGGGGCCGGAGGAAGCCTAGTTGATGCCTTTGTGCAGAGAGCAAGGGAAGGTTGGAGATGGTGCTGTGGCGAGTCTTTAAGGGCTGTGGTGAGAATTTCAGGTTTCATCTGGAGAGCAGCTGCGTTCAAGGAGGGTGCAAACCCACACGCGACACTGTCAGGCCTGTGTTTCAGCAGCCTTGTTAGCTGCAGCAACTGGAGACGTGTGAATCAGTCAGGAGGCCCCTGGGAATAGAAGGTGGTAAGTGAATGAAGGGGGAGATGATGAAGACGGAAGGAAAGGCATGGGGTTAACAGGTAAGAGAACAGCCTGGAATTAAGTGAATGGGCTGGGGAGGTGGGAGGGGCTGTAAGGCCAGACTGAAGACTTCAGCCAACCACCTGGAGCCATGGACAACTCTGCAGTCAGAGCAGCCATTACCTCTGGGCAATCACATTCATTATTAGTATTGTTTTAAGATGGGGTCCATGTAGCCCAGGCTGGACCAGCTATTTATCTAAGGGCGACCTTGAACTCTTGATCCTCTTGCCTTTACCTGCCCAGGGCTGGAATTGCAGACCCACATCAAGTAAAATCTCAGTAATTATGTTCAGACAACATAGATGATCAGAAAATGGAAAGAGAAAAACAAAACCCTTGAGGCAGACAGAGCTAGGCTTTATACCAGCATTCTAGTTCCTGAGGATAATCCCTTGGCTACCCTGCCACTTGTGATGAAGTCTGTGGCTTTGAAAGACTAATCTGGTGGCTGTGAGCAGGATGGATGGGTTGGAATGATAGGCTTGGAGGCAAATGGGCAGGAGAGTAGTCAGTGGTCTCAGCCATGATAGAAGCAAAGAGATGAGAGGGAGGGAGGGAGAGAGAGAGGGAGGGGGAAGAGAGGGAAATAGAGGCCATTGAGTAGGGACTGGACTTAAGCCTCCACATCTCAATTCTGGGATTATAGTCATGAACCACTATTCCCTGCTCAACATACATTTATTTGCTAATTTATTTGTAATTGTGTGTGTGTGCACACACATGTGCACGCTCACATGCCCTCGTATGTACACATGAGTGCAGGTACTGCAGATCCTGAGGCATGGGCACTGCCAGAGCTGGAGTTGCAGGCAGTTATGACTGCCCATTATGGGTGGTGGGAATTGAACTCGGGTCCTCTGGAAGAGCAGTATAGGCTCTTTTAACATTTATTCATTTTTATTTTATGTGCATTGATGTTTTGCCTGCATGTATGTCTGTGTGAGGATGCCAGATCTGCTGGAACTGGAGTTACAGACAGTTGTGAGCTGCCATGTGGGTGCTGGGAATTGAACCCAGGTCCTCTGGAAGAGCAGCCAGTGCTCTTAACCACTGAGCCACCTCTCCAGCCCCCACAGTATAGGCTCTTAACCCGTGAGCTGTCTCCCCACGTCCTCAACGTGCATTTTGAATCTCACCGGTCCCTAGGTCAGAAGCCTGGCAGGCAGAACTGCGGACCCTCTCAGAATAACAGGGATCCGGCTTTAGCTGGTTGGGCTCTTTTTTGAGGTCCTGGGGACAGACTCCGTCCACACTCACTGCCACTCCACAACTTGCTCCCCGCACCCTTGTTGGGTGTCAGCAGGAAAGTCAGCCTTGGCTTACAGAAGCCACTATCTGGTCCTTGCATGTGTCCCTTCTGTCTTCAAAGCCAGACACAGTGTGCTACTCTATGCTTCTGAGAAGACTTCCTGTGTTTCAGGAAGGGTTTTCTGCCTCAGATTATGCCCCTTTTGCCATGACATAACCGCAGTTGTGATACCTGTTGGTGAAAGTCCTGGGGCCACCCTTAGAGTCTGCACAAGAACAGGATCACTTGTGTTCATGTGTCTTTGGAAGCCGGGTAAGGAGAGAAGATGTAAGGGGCACAAGGGGGACCCTGTAGACTGGAAAGCCAATGATTGCAAATATGATGGCGACAGCACTGGGCACAGGACTTAGGAGAGCAACATATAGGGCGGGGGCTGTTGGATGAGGTGAGCCTCGAGGCAGACACCTAAAACAGCTGGACATGGGGCATTCCCACCCATCAGACACCACCTCCTCTCTTAAAACAAAACAGACGCACACTGTAAAGATCATGAAACCCACGACTTTCCCACATGCAGACACTGGGACACACATATCAAGATTTCTAGTCCCCCTTTCCCAATGTCTTTGTGTTCCTTCCCAGTTATCAGGTCCCCATAGGTGTCCATTATTTGGATATCAATCACCGTCGATTGGTTTTGTTTTGACTTGAACTTCATCTGAATGGTCATCTCATCAAATAACATACACAGGCCTGAGGTATAACTCAGTGATGGAAGATGTATTAGTATTCATGAAGTCCTGGGTCCAGTTTCCAGCATTAAAAAAAAGAAGCAAATAAAAAGGCTTGTGGGGTGTTTGCTCTATGCTGGGTATTATAGCAACTCTGGGAACTACGGAGTAAGCAAGGTCTCAGCCATCATGAAACTTAAGCTTAGCCCGGATGGAAGTGATCATTTCTGTAAAAAGTAGCAAAGTGGTTTGGGGGGAGAGTGTGGACAGAGAAGAAGGAGGGTGGAGATGAAATCTCAGGGAGTGTGTGTGTGTGTGTGTGTGAGTGTGTGTGTGAGTGTGTGTGAGTGTGTGAGTGTGTGCGTGAGTGTGTGTGTGAGTGTGTGTGTGTGTGTGTGTGTGTAGGCGAGCTAAGAGAGTCAGCGTGTGGCAATTGGAGAACCAGAGCACTCCAAGAGGGAGGGAGCGCTCTCTAGCCTCGCCTGCCTCTGAGAGGTTAATCAACGTGTATTTATGGAGCACCTGCTCTGTGCAAGGCTATGCGTACGGGAAGAATACAGAGTGGCATAAAACTCCCTGTAATAATGATCTCTAACATGCCTATAGAGATAAGCGAAAGCCCTGGTGGGGGCAAACACCATAAAACTCAAATATGATCATGTCATTATCCGCTTAAAACCCTTCCACGGCTTCTTATTGTCATTGGGACAAGTACCAAAAGTCCCCATGGCCTCTCTGGCCTCAGTGGTCTGACCCTGTGGACTTCTGGAGCCCTTAGATATCACCTCTCTCCCTGTCAATCTTTCTCTCTCGACCCCACAATGGCTACCATGCCCCCACACCGTCTTCTGCTCTCCTGGATCCCACAGCTTTTGTATACTTTTCTTCCGATTAATAGATTTTTCTCCTTCCTTACCCTCCAGAGTCCTAGTTAACTCTACTCGTCCTTATCTACAACTTATTTCAGTGGCCACCTCCTCAGAGGAGCCTTCCTGGTTTGATGGCATAGAACACATCTCTATGCTTTGTCCTCCGTCAGCTTGTCACATGGAACAAACTTCCCTCCCATTTGTCAAGGGGAGTAATGATATATCCACGTGATAACTGTGTTTGTTACAGAGAACAAGGAGCTTTCTTGCATGTGGCTGCCAGTGACCCTCCAGCACCCAGCTTGGCGCGGGCCTGGTGAGTACTTGCTGAATGAATGAGTGTTTGGAAGTAAAGTCAGGGGCCCTGTCTTTGAGCCCAGGCTACATGACCTTGGGCACGTGGCCTTCTTCTCTTCCTGGGGACTCAGTTTCATCATCCATAAAATGAAGGGATAGATTCTCAAAGGACCTCCAGGCTCGTGTCCTTGGATTCCATGACTCACCCTCATAAGAATGTCACTGGGCCTCCGGCCAGCACATCAGCACTGATATTAGTAAGTGCTGAGTAAGGTGGCCAATGTCTGCTGCTGGAACAGGACAGGGCAGAAGCTTGGATGCTCAGAGAAAATGTCCTGGAAGAGGTAGGGAGGGGAAAGTGTTTCCAACACATGCCTATAATCTCAGCACTCTTGAGGTAGACAGGAGGACCATAAACTGGATGCCAACCTGGACTATACTGAACTTAGGGGTAGCCTGGGCTACATGGCAAGTCTTTGGGGTAGGAGGAAAAAGAGAGAGATGGAAAGACAGAGACAGACTGACAGAAAGAGAATTAAGAGACTGGCCTGATCTGTGGCTAAGGATTCCAGCTCCCTCTCAAGAAGGAGAGAATCTGTGTTTTAATTTCCTGTTGCTGCTGTAACAAATTACCAGAAGCCTGAAGGCTTAAAACAACAAAATTCATTATCTTACACTTCCGGAGACTAGAAGTCTGACGGCATCCCACTGTGTTGGAGTCAAGGTGTGGACAGGGCTCCTTTTATAGAGGCTGTTGGAGCCTTTGTGTCTGAGGGTGTCCTCCTTCTCGGGGTCACTGCCTTGTGTCACTGGCCTTTGCCCTTGACCTGTCGCCTCCCTTCGTAAAGGTCTTGTGCTTACATTGTGTACTTTCAGATGATCCTGGACAACCTACTGGCCTCAAGATCACTAAGATAATTACATCCACAAAGTCCCTTTTACCAAGTTTGGCAATAGACTCTCAGGTCCTGGGGATGAGGACATGGACATCTCTGCTTTCCTGCCATTTTTCTGTAACCAGTGGATGCTCATGCAGCCCTTGGAGCCAGAATGCCTCAGTTCAAGCCTTTGTTAAGTCAGTCACCAGTGGTCCAAGGTTAGGTGAACTCTGTAACCCATCAATGGCCTTAGCACTCCCATTTGTAGAGTAAAGAATGGCAGCATGTTCCTTATTGTGTTGGTTACTATTGTATGACATTTCAGTCCAGATCTGGGGGCTAAAAGAGGATTTTTTAAAAATTGTAGTCAAGTGCTACTACTTAGCTACATTCCCATCTCCGGTTAAACAATGATTTTTTTTTAAGCTCAAGGACCATTTTATTAAAGTTTGAGAGAAAAACAACATGGCAGGCAAGCTTCAGATCCTGGCAGCTGTTGGGGAGGAGGGAGTGGGGAGGAGAGAAAGCCATGTCTTTTGAGTTAGGGTCAGCAGTGAAAGCACCTGAACCAAGGGGGAGGGGTATTTCTTGACTCCCGGGAAAAAGGAAGTGCTCTGAGACACTGGGCATGACTTGAGCATATATGCGATCTCAAAGCCTGCCTCCACAGTGACACACTTCCTGCAACAAGACCACACCCACTCCAAGGCCACACCTCCTAATAGTGCCACTCCCTTTGGGGGGCCATTTTTTTTCAAACCACCACAGCCTCTTTTCTTTTTTTCTGTGTAGTCCAGGCTGGCATCAAACTTGCAACTGTCTGGCCTCTGCCTGCAGGTTGTGGGATTATAGGTGTGAGTCACCAGTGTAGGGTGAAAGGGACAGCCAAAGAAACCCTCTCTGACTCTGAACTCAGAGTCAGTGAAAGAAACACACCCAGGATCTGAAACCGGGCTAGTGAGAGAAATACTTTATCACTGAACCCAGAACCAAAGAAACACACCCTGACTCTGAAACCAGAGTCAAAGAAACATATTTGGCTCTAGGACCAGAGCCAGTGAAAGAAATATGCTTTAGCCCTAAAACTAGAGCCAGAAAGCTTAAAAAAAAAAAAAAAAAGAAAAATAGGCCAGTAAAATAAACAGTTGGGCCCTGAAATCAGAGCCACCTCTGTCCCTGACCAACTGAAACACAAAACCAGCCAATCCCTGACCAGGAAAACCAACCAATCCTGGAGCACCCTGACTCTGAACCCAGAGCCAGAGAAAGAAACATAGCCAGGATCTGAAACACTTTATCCCTGAACCCAGAACCAAAGAAACACACCCCAACTCAGAAACCAGTGCCAAAGAAGCACGCTTTGTCCCTAGAATCAGAGTCAGTGAAAGAAATATGCCCCAGCCCTAAAAAAGGACCAGTGAAAGAAACATTTTGTCTCTGAAATCAGAGCCATGTCTGTCCCTGACCAACTAACCTAGCCAATTCTGAGTAGGAAAACTAACCAATCCCTGAGTAGAAAAACTCCCAGAGTTTTCCTCTGGCCCTAAGAAGCCCTATCTAAGCCCCTCTGCCAACTCAATTTTGGGCTGTCCTTTCCCACCCTGGCCGAGGTGGCCACTCTCCTGGACTCCTCCTTCCTAAATAAATCTCTTTCTCAAAAGAGTCTTGGGTGAAGATCTTCATTCACTGGTGTAAAATAGAAGACCCTTGCTGAGATGTCCCTTAGGGACATTCCCTTAGGGGGGCTGAGCAAGGCTGAGCAGAAAAAGTAGCAACTTTTCCTTGGAGCCGGAGGAGATTGCTTCATTTCTCCAGGGTCTTCCCCTTTAACAGAATGTAACAGAAGTAACATCTTGGGTCAAAGAAGAAGCAGATAGCTCAGCTCTAATGGCTCTCTCCAGAAGAGCAGCAGGATTGCTATATCCTGAGAGGAGATCATCACCCATGCAACCCCAGTTTCAGGAAGTCTCCCTTCCCAACAAGTCAGGATATCTTTGTAGCTCTAGAGTGCAGCATGCTAGTTTACAACCAAAGCAAGATTATAGGTGAGTCACTAAAACTGCAGATGGTGGGATTATAGGTGTGAGTCACCATGCCTCCAGGTGGTGGGATTATAGGTGTGAGCAACCATGCCAGGAACTAAGCATTTCTCTTATGTCCCTTTATTTAAGGTAGTTGTTCATCCTATATGCTGAACAAAACATCACACACACACACACACACACACACACACACACACACACAACACATTTCAAAGTCCTAAGAAATTTTGGGATGGAATTATGGTTAGGACCATGATACAAGTCTGTGTGACAGTTCAACTATTTCCAAATTAGGGATGATGTTGAGTTTTTAGTGTTTTGTTTTGTGTTTGTTTTTAAGTAGAGAACAGGGAACATTCTTGCCAGTCTTTCCAAACAAATCCAGTGTATAACATGATACTCTATTAGTATATTTTTTGAAAGCTCTGCCTTTTTTTCCTTAGGTAAAAATCTGTCAACTAGCACATGTTTATAATGATGTAATCTGTAATGTGTTGAAATGCAGTCGATAATGTTTCTGTGAGCACATAGCCTTTTATTTTTTATTAATATTTTTTTATTTTCCATTTTAAATTTAGATAAGAAACAAGGTTGCTTCACAAGTGCACATAGCCTTTTATTATAATTGCAAAGCAGTGCTGGCAGGATAGCTCATTGGATAAAAGCGATTGCCACCAGACCTGATGACCTGAGTTCAACCTGCAGAATTGCCTGGTAGAAGTAGAGAAACATCTTCCCCTGCAAGCTATCCTCCGACCTCCGCACACACTGTGAGGCATGCTTGTGTGTAAAGGGAAGCTTTTTCCTTGAAAGAAGCCTTCCCGCCAGCCTGGTTATAGAGCCGCAAAAGTCCCAAATAAACACACAGGAGGCTATATTAATTATGAAGCTGTTGGCCTTGCTTGTTTCTTACTGGCTAGCTCTGACTTAAGTAATTACCCCATAATTGTTAATCTATGTATGTTTCTTACCGGAGAATAGTTCTGGGCTTCCTACCTCATGGTGTTACATGTTGACTCTCCTGTGTTTCTCTTACCCAGAGTCCTTCTGGACTCCTAGTCCCTCCTATCTAGATTCCCTATTGGCCAGACAGTGCTTTATTGACAAATGCACAGGACTTCCCCAACACTTGTGTACGTGGATTTTCACGCACACACCAAATAAATAAGTAAATGTATAAAAATGTCAAAAGGCATCCGTTTCTTCAGAAAAAAATTAAAGCTGGGTGAAGCAACAAAGGCCTTTGATGCCAACAATTGGGAGGCAGAGGCAGGCCTGTGAATTGGGGGACAGCCTGGTCTACAGAGAGAGTCTCAGGACAGTAAAGGCTATACAGAGAAGACCTGTCTTGAGATAAGCAAAGAGAAAAATTGAAAAGAAAACTAACAACAGATTTTTAAAAACTGCTTATTAAGTGCCATGATCTTATCCTGTTGAGTTACAGGTAAGTATCATCATCATTCTTTTTTGACAGACAATGACACTGATGCTTACAAGTAACTTGCCAAGCTAGTAAACAGCGGGGCTGGGTTCCAAGCCTGTAAGAAGTCAGGCTTACATTAGTCAGTCCCATTAGAATAAAAATAAAAACTTTATTGTGTTGTACATGCACACTCATGTTCACATGCCCATGACAGAGACATCAGAGGACAAGTTTTGGGAGTCTGTTCTCTCCCTCCACTGTGGGTTCAGGAAACTGAACTCAGGTCATCAGGATTGTGTGCCAAGCGCTTTTATCCGCTGAGCCATGTTGCTGGCCCCTCCACTGGAAATCTAAAATAGCATACTGATTGCATGTGTGCTTTGTGCACATTGTAGGTGCCTGTGGAGGTCACAAGAGGGCTTTGTGCACATTGTAGGTGCCTATGGAGGTCACAAGAGGGCATTGGATTCTCTGGAAGAGGAGTTATGAGCAACTGAGAGCACCCAGTGTGGGGCTGGAAACCGTAACCTAGGCTGTCCTCAAGAGCAGCAAATGGTTTAACCTAGGCTGTCCTCAAGAGCAGCAAATGGTTTAACCTAGGCTGTCCTCAAGAGCAGCAAATGGTTTAACCGCTGAGCTATCTTTTCATCCACTCCCCTGGAAACTTCTCAAGTTTTTGTTTGTTTGTTTTTGTTTTCTTCAGACAACTTTTCTCTGTGTAGCCTTGGCTGTCCTGGAACTCTCTCTGTAGACCAGGCTGGCCTTGAACTCACAGAGGTCTGCCTGTCTCTGGCTCCCGAGTGCTGGCATTAAAGGTGTGAGTCTTTGGAAATTTCGATGAGGAGTCTCCGAGTAGCATGTGGGGTGGGGGAAGGAGGTTAGGAGGGAAGTAGGGGCAGGAGGCAGAGGCCCTAGTGCAGAGCAGGGAGTGGGCTCTTGACTGGGAAGGAAAGGGCAAACAGGATCCTGGGTCCGGAAGGTCCTGGAAGGAGCACTCTCAAGGCTGAGGGTGGGGGCGGGGAAGATGACGAAAGAAAGGATCATGTTTATCGGATGAGAGGACAACTTGTGGGAATTGGTTCTCTCCTTCTGGTTGTTTGTTTGTATGTTTGTTTTTGTTGTTATTTTTCTGAGACAAGATTTCTCTGTATTGCTTTGGAGGCTGTCCTGGAACTCACTCTGTAGACCAGGCTGGCTTTGAACTCACAGAGATCCGCCTGCCTCTGCCTCCCGAGTGCTGGGATTAAAGGCATGTGCTGCCAACTCCGGGCCTGATTCTCTCCTTTTGCTATGTGTCTCAAAGATCAAGTTCAGGACTTCAGGCTTGGCGACAAGCAGCTGTATTTGCAGAGCTGCTTGTTTCACCCGCCCTGCTTCATTTTGTTTTGAGACAAGGCCCCGTCTATGTATATATCCCAGGCTGGCCTGAAACTCACCATGTAGTGGATCTCAAACTCACAGTCCTGCTCAGCCTCCTCAGTTCTGGGAAGGAGCATATATTTTAGAAGCAACCAGTTCTGGGTGCAAGGTTAGCCTCTGGTTCTTACAAGCTGTGTGATCTAACTTCCCTGAACTTTCAGCTCTCCTCTTTCAATGGAGATCTTATCTACAGAGACAACAGCTTCTGTTCCTAAGGGTGTTGGGAAAGGGTTACTGAGGCAACAGTAGCCACAGCAAGCTGCTATTGCATCTTGGTGCACAGGAGATGTCCCATGAACGTTTCCTCCTTCCCTGGCCTGCGGTGCAGCCGTGCCTTTGACCCAGCGGTCTCCTATGCTCCACCTGTCGGAGTTTTGCTGGCTCAGTTCCAGAGGCACTTACTCTCTCAATCATTTTCTTGACCCTGGCAGCTTGCAGAGATCAGGGGGTTGTCTCTCTCCAGGACATCCGTGCACCCTGGATTATTCCCAGAAAACTTGGGCACACTCACTGCATTAGAATTTGTTAGATCTGTAACAAACACAAGAAGCAGTGCATGTGTCCTAGCCTGAACTCTGGCACCCGCAAGAGCCAGTTTTACGTGTGTGTGTGTGTGTGTGTGTGTGTGTGTGTTGTGTGTGTGTGGTGTGTGTGTGGTGAGTATGTGGTGTCTGTGTGTGTGGTGTGTGTGTGGTGAGTGTGGTGTGTATGTGTGTGGTGTGTGTGGTGTGTGGTGTGTGTGGTATGTGTGTGTGTGTGGTGTGTGTGTGTGTGGTGTGTGTGTGTGGTGTGTGTAGTGTGTGTTTGTGGTGTGTGTGTGTGGTGTGTGTGTGTGTGTGTGGTGTGTGTGTGGTGTCAGGGGGTGTCTCTCTAGAAGATCTCGGTTTATTTCTGAGTCCTCAGAAATTAACCATAGTTTGATGCTGAACTGAGTAAAGTTGAATGAACTGGAGACTGCAGAAAACGCAGGTCGCCTCTGAAAGGAGACCCCAGTGCACTGCAGGTGACGAGAGTCCTGGTCCTGGGCCCTCTTGGGTAAGAGCAGGAAGGATGGGGCCTGATGGCACAGGATGGGGGTCAGGGACAGTGGAGGAAGAAGATAGCCCCTGTGGCTGGGGCTTGACTCTGACCTTCTCACCTCTCCTCCTGCATAGTGTCCTTGCCACCTGGTCTGTCACCAACAGGACTCCCCTTCTCATAGGAAACAGTCACGACCTGCTCTCTTTACCTTGTAGCATTTCTAGACCTAACCAATCTCTCCCTATTGTCCCACGCTGTTTTCCTTAGTGAAGTTAACAACAGGAGGCGTTTTCTCTGCCCCACTGAAAGGGCAGTGTAAGTAACCATAAAACAAGCATGTCATCGCATACAGACCCCGAATAAGCTCAGTGCAGTCAAGGGGCTGCAACTCTTCCTGACAAGTGTCTCAACACTTTAGTTTAGCTTGGGAGTGGAGGAGATACATGCAGAGGTATTGCAACAATACTACTTCCTGCTTTATATATAATAATATCAAGACCACCATCTAAGATGACCCCTACACTAAGCCTATGAAGCAGAAATTGACCAGCAAAAAACTGATGTCCAGAGGGTTAAAGTAACTCATAAGGTCAACTAGCAGTGTTAAAACTGGAGTTCAGCCGGGCGTTGGTGGTGCACACCTTTAATCCCAGCACTCAGGAGGCAGAGGCAGGCGAATCTCTGTGAGTTTGAGACCATCCTGGTCTACAGAGCAGGTTCCAGGACAGGTTCTAAAACAACACAGAGAAACCCTGTCTTGAAAAACAAAACAAAACAAAAAACAAAAAAACTGGAGTTCAGTTTAGATTCTATGTCTGATGCCAGACATTTCCAGAAAGAGCTACAGGGTTCTGGAGGAGCTCCGGTTATTCATGGAACACCAGAAGGCCTCTGCAGAGGTATGGCCTCATTGACAGGACAACTGGAGAATGGAGTAGAGGAACATCCCAGTGACTTTATTTGAGAGGATTTGGCTAACTGGTTCCTGTCTGTGGGGTACAGACTTTGAGGCTTGGAGTCCCCCCAACTTTCCTACAGAAGATCTTAACTTGGCCATGGTGTGCTTGGGGGAGGGAGTAGGGGGTCTCAGACCTCTTTTACAGTCCAGCCTCTGCCAGCTGTCCCTTCTGACTGCCTGGAGCAACTTGAGCTGAAGCCATTGTCAGCATCCCCATGTCCCCCTCCTGGTCCTAGGGGACAGTGTGTTCCCCTTGTCCAAACCCTGAGAAGCCATAGAAAATCTCTACCACCTGTCCGGGTCCCTTCCCTGCAGGTCAAGGCTCCCACCGTGGACAGGCTCCTGCGATGATGAATCACTGGCCCCAACGCACATATTATTATGAAATGGGTTTATTACACTCTAAATCTCTCACTAATGTGCTGCTGTTTAATCCCTTTATCCAATTCTCAGTCTCTTAGGCCCAGCCGTAGCTCTCTCTAGTCAGGAGGAAGACTGAATAGTTTAGTGGATAATTTTTGACTTGGGGAAGGGGGGACAGGGCAGAGTCTTTCGAGAAGGAGGGAGGCCAGAGGCAGCCTTGTGGCCTGAAAGGAGGTGAAGCACATGCCTGCAGGCCTTGAACCCGGTAGGGCCTTGAATGTGGTGCCTTTCTGGGGCCTGAGTTCACCAATGGCGCTCGTCTGACTGCCTGTCTGTCTGGTTGGCTGTCTGCTTGTTGGTCCCATGGCGGTCTTCTCCATCTCTGTTTCTTAGACCCACACCCGCTAGCTGCCCTGCTTCACCCTGGTCCCTGTGCTTGGCACCTGCTCACCTCCTCTCTGGCCTCCCTGAAGCTGGACCGCGGTCAGGGTGGTGACGCCCAGCTCCCTCTGGATGAGGGGATCCATGGTTCTGCCTTCTCCCACCCCTTCCGGCCTCGTGTTCTGGAGGGTTCCTTCCACCGGACCTCTGTCTTCATAAGTCTGCTCCTTACCCGGCTCCGCTCATCAGCCGCCTTCCTACTTGGACACCTGCTACCTGCGGCGGCCCCGCCGCCTTCCCTCTTCTCCCCCAGCTCCTCCCATCTGCCCCACTGGCAAGCCCAGCCGCCTCCAGCAAGTCCCCGCCTCTTCTGCTGCCTGGCGGAGCCCACACCTCAGTTCTCCAGGCCGCCTCCTTCCTCTCCTCACTCTTGTCTGGACACCTCCCTGCTGGCCTTCTCTCCCTCCCTCAGTCTCTGTCCTGTCTCTCCCAGAGTCTCTCCCCAGCAGTCCCTCCCCACTCTGACACACCAGCCGGTAAGGCAGCCAAGGCTTCCTGCTGTCAGCTGGGGAATAGATAAAGATAAATGATATTATGTTAAATTCCACTTAATGACAAATTTTTAATTTTCTGAACATGGTCATTTTCTGGCTAGTGAATCAAGTGGAGGGAGCTAATTACATGAAGATCTGAACAAAAATAACTCCTAATTTTCAAGGATAATGGAAGAGAAATGTTGGAGATTAATGGCACTATTTATCTTTTTTAAATTTCTATCTTTCTCTGTGATAGCCGTGCTCCCCAAGGAAAATATTCATAAAATGAAATTGAAGTCGTAACTTAATAGGTTATTAAAATTTTTGAGTGCATATCACTTTCCTTGCGCAGCACTGTAAATTTAAATTGAAGTTTGCGGCTCCCCGAGTCACCAGCGGAGTTTTTTTTATGATGGCACAATAGAGAGAAACATGCATCTTTGTCAGGAGGTATTTGCTAGTCTAATTTTATGGCAGGCCGGATTATCAGACGGGAATGGCAGCGCCGGGGGAAGCTGACAAGCCCGCAGCCGGCAGCCATGTGTTTCCATTAGCGCCTGGAGCCGTCCGGGGCTTCTCGGACTCTCATTTTCCACTTCAGTCTTTTATCTTGATTTAAAGTGAGGGCGCCCAATATTCAGGGCCTGTCATTTTTCTCTCTCTCACTCTTGCGCTCTTCCTTTCTCCCCTCCCACTTCCTCTGCTCGGGCCTCTCCTTTCATCTCTGTGTCTCTAGCATGGGCACTGCCCTCCCTGCTCCCATCTCTCCTCATCTCCTGGCATCCTCCCTCCACCCCAGCCCTGTGGGCTCTGCCCTCAGAGGAAGGGGAGAGGAGGCAGGGGCTGGCCGGCTGCCTCTGGAGTAAGTTATAAATTTGAGTGAAGCCTTCTCCCGATGGGCTCATCAGACCAACTTTTGAGTGGGGCCTGCCTGTGTATGTGGTGCACGGGTCCGCCAGGCTCTGGCCCATCAGGCCTCCTAATTGAGTGTTAATAGAGTTGCGAGGGGGAAGGGTCCCAGCTGTTGGCTCTGGGGACAAGACAGGGAGAATGATCACCATCTCTCTCAGGGCCCCTGTCTCTGCTCCTGGCTTTGTCTCTGAGACTCAGAATCACAGAACCCAGAGGAAGGCTCAACTTGAGCCCAGCCGACGCTGTCACAACTCAGGTGAACACACTGGAGTCCAGAGATGGAGAGCCTTGTCCCAGGTCTGGAAGCTCATTAGTGGCAGGGAGAGAAGAAGCTGGACCACCAAGACATTTAGATGAATGCATTTTCATTTAACTAACTGCTTCCCTCAGCGTTTCTGCTCTTGGAAGGGAGCCAACACCTTGATGTCCACCTCAGCCCCTATGCAGCTGTATTCCCACTGTGTAGGAGTTGTGGGCAAGTGGGCACGTGCGTCCTTCCAGACCCTCGTCTTGACCTTGACACCCTGAGCAAGGTCTTCTCTTGCAGTCTGCCCTCAGCCCACGTGAGTTACCAAGTCCTTCCCTCTTACACCTCGTGCCTGTCTTCAGGCTCACCATGCCTGTCTTCAGGCTCACCATGCCTGTCTTCAGGCTCACCATGCCTGTCTTCAGGCTCACCATGCCTGCCCCGTGTTTCCATGTTGTCCCCTTGCTCCTCCCATCTGGTGACCTTACCCAAATATCCTAGATCCCCAAATGCCTTTCTGGAGCGCTTCAACACTCTGAAACATTGAGTTCCATAATCTTGAATTCAAACCTCACACCCTGCATGACCACGGCTGTGTCTTCCCCCCCAACCCCCTTTGCCCGCCACAGGTCCAGGGGGGGTCAGCTCCAGTCCCTTGGTGCCTCTTCATCCCCTTTTCTTGGTATCCACACTAGAAATGACATCAGTCTTTCATGTGTCACCTCAAGCCACCCTCTTGATAGACTCCACAGAGTCCTATTGGTGTCCCTCTCCTCTGGCCCCATTAGCCTTCACGCTTCAGGACAGACACCTCAGCGTTTGTCACCTACAAGTGCAGTGACATCTCAGGCAGCAGGTGAGTGGGTGACCAAGGACCCACTACCCAGTTCACACGCTTGATTCAATTGGCCACAGGTGTCCGCCTGGCTATGTGTCCTATCTACATGTCCCCTGCACACCAGTGGAGTCCCCTGGATAAGGAGGCCTCCTAGATAGACCTTCAGTGTTGAGACTTTAACTCACTCAGTTTATCGATGGAGAAACTAAAGCTCAGCAGAGGGAATGCAGAATTGAGTTGGGAAGCTGGCTGAGGAAGTCATATTTCAGCACCCTTGTATCCCCAGAGTTCAGGCTGTCTTATTATGTTGGGAAGTTAGCAATAGAACTTTCAAGTGCAGAGCACCATGATGCCTTTTCCAGAGTGGTATCAGGGGTGACTGGGGAACCCTGTAGCCATAGGAGGGCCTTCTATGGCGGCATTCACCCCCTTCCTCCCCTTCCCCTACATCATGTTCTGTTCAGCTCCTGCAGCAGTCAGACTCCTGCCCATAGACTCCCCGGCCTGGCTATTTCCAAGGATGTCTTGGTTCCTTTCCCTCTTTCTGACTCCTGCCATGGTTGCAGGAGTGTTGCAGGCATGTCACACGCATGTTGCAGGCATGTTATAGACACGGTCATTTCCACTTGGCTGCCTAAGCCACACAGGTCAGGTGGTGAGCGGCCTGGGCTGCCCCCACGCCGTGTTTAGCAGGAGAGCTGAGCGGAGGCGGTGCCTGGTTCCCCAGCTACAGTCTCTCGTTAGAAAGAAATTAAAAGCCACTCAATTTTGGCTAATATCCCTCTGAAGGCCTTTAACTCCACCTGTGACTAACCCATTCATAATCGCTCCGTTTTAGTGGCTCAGGCTGATGTAGCCTCAATTAATTTGGGAGGAGAGATAAACGGCCGTTCCTCTTTGTCTCCCATCCATCCCTCCCTTCCTGCTCTCCCTGCTGTCTCCCCCACAGCCTTTCTGTGACTGCTTCTGAGCCCAGTTCTTCCGTTAGTCTCACCTTTTTCTCACGTCTTGACTGTTGGCTTAGACGTCTGCCTCTCAACTCTCTTTGTGTCTCAAGCCTTAGGTTCTGATTTTTTCTGTGGAGTCCATCTCTGGTGTCCGTCTCCCCCCCTTCCTCTCTCTCTCTCTCTGTCTCTCTCTGTCTCTGTCTCTCTCTGTCTCTGTCTCTCTCTGTCTCTGTCTCTCTCTTTGTCTCTGTCTCTGTCTCTGTCTGTCTCTGTCTCTGTCTCTCTCTGTCTCTGTCTCTCTCTGTCAGTTTTCTGTTTGGCCTCTGCCCTTGTTTGTCTTTTTCTCTGCGCCTGTTTCCTTTGGCTCCTGACTTTGGCCGCTTTGACCCCCCCCCCCTTGGGGCACTGGTGTACCCGAGTGCCCTGCCCCCCTCCGGTGCTGCCTCTCTGGCCTCATCTCTCCCCATCACCTCTGTCCCATCCCGCTCTTTGTCCCAGCCCCTCCTGACCGGCTTCCTTCTGCTCCCCAGCCCCTTCCGCTTCACCCCCTCTGTGCAGCCCCTCTTCTCCCTGTCCCCTGCGCTCCCTCTTTTCTTTATTCTGGTTCATCTTTTATTCTTGGTGTCTCTGCTTCTGCTCTGTGTCCCCGAGTTTTTCCCCCATCTCTTCCCCTTCCTGCCCCAGAGACGACGACTCCCCGCCCCCTCTACAGATGAGCGCTCTTTTCTTTTGGTGCCCCAGAGCCCCTGGCCCATGAGTCCCTTTGTCTCCCCCCACCTCTCGATGATTATTAATGATAAAAGCTCAAACATCACACCAATAATTTCTGAGTGAGTTTTGCAATGAAACTGGGGCCTTCTCAGCCCCTCCCGAGTCCCACAAATTTTACTTTTGTAATTTCACGCCTTTGGTTATCGCCACGCTGCTCCGTCCCTCTCTGCCTCTCAGCTCCCCTCCCTCCCCCTCCCCCCCCGGAGAGAGCACTTAAACTTGTTTTCATTCCCTTATTCTTTATTTTTTTAATGTCCACTCTCTCCGGAGTCAGTAATGTTCTTCCTCTCTTTCCTCTCCCATTTTCTGTTAATTCTGCGCCATCTGCCTTAGCATCTGTTAAAAATAAAATTTCCCTCACACAATGAGAAGCCTCCCTGCTCCTCCCTTCCCCCCTGCAGCCCCCCAGGTTTGGTGCTGGGGCGTCAGATGCCACTTCCTCTCTTGGGATCCTCCCCCTCCCCCCAGTCCCTAGTCTGGTTTTCAAAGCAGAGACACAGTGCTGGGCTAGCAGGCAGCCCAGAGGGAGGGGTCTGCCCAGGAGGACCAAGCTGGAGGGGGCAGCTGCAGAAATGGGGGGTGGGGTGTCTGCAGAGGATGAACCAGGCGCCACCTTCCTGCCTTTTGGGACCCGACCATAGCTGGGGCTTTGAGCTGCTGACACAGACCACCTGCGCAGGTAGGTGACAACAGGTGGGGGCAGGAGCTTCCTAAGAAAGGAGTTGGTTACTCTGTCTGCCCTTTCTGGAGTGCTGAGGCCTGAGGCTGGTGGGTGGTATGAATGATTTTGGGAAGATGGAAGGAAGCTCCCAAGTCCCACTGGCTGGTCCCAGCTTGGACTGGCTATGATGGCAGAGAAGGTGTCCTCAAGCCTGGCTGTCTGGGATCCCCTGCACAAGTCTGCTGGAGGACTGTGCTCAGCTGCCCTGGGCTCAGCTGGAAGAAGGTGTGGGGTGGGGTGGGGTGGGGGTGGGGTCTATGACTCATAAGCCCTGAAGACTTTGGGAGGCAAGAAGCTCTTGGGTAAAAGCCAGCTTCCCAGAGGGTCTGAAGCTGTCTGTGTACATGTGAGTGTGTGCCCGTGAGATTAAGTTTCCCTCTGCCCACTTATCTGTGTGGGTGTGTCTAGGACATATGTGTAATGTAAGCTGGATTTTGACTGATTTTGTGTGTGTGTGTGTGTGTGTGTGTGTGTGTGATCTAGATCTGGTAACAGCTCTCAAGTGTGAGTGTTATATGTTACAATGAGCATGTTTGTGCCTGTAATGAGAGTGTGTGATCCTGTATATGTTGAAATGACAGGACCTCTGTGTTTCTGCTGGTTGGTGTATCTGCATATATGTGACTCCCCTCTGTGAGGCGGGTGTAGCTTTCTCAGTATGATGAGTCGCTTTGCTGTGACCAATGGCAGACTGGCACAGACTGGGGTTTGCACGACTTCTAAGCAAAGTGACACTCTCCAGCGCCTCTTTCCATAGGAGGGTGGTCCTGTGTGTTTGTCTCCTGGGACGTAAGTGTGTGAGCACTGTAGACTTTCTTTGGCTCAGTGCTACACAGGTGTGTGGGTGCCTGAGGTGTGGTTGGACCAGATGTGAGGGGAGAAAAGTGTGAGTGTTGGTGGGTCCAGTGTCACCTACTGAGATTAGGTCCTGTGGGAATCCAAGCAGCGCTGAATTGGGGTGGCGAAAAGACATAGGATTCAATACCAAACAGTCCTGAGGGCAATTCCTCCATCTGCCCCCGACCATGTCAGTCACTGCAAGTATCTTATATTTTTGGTTGTGAACCTAGCCTTTAATGGCTGAGCTATCCCTCCAGCCCCACTGCAAGTATCTTAAACATTAAGTTTCCACTTTTGTCAAATGGGGATAATCATATCCACATAGGTCGGAATAAGGATTAAGCACCAAACGCTCAGTTTACCTGGTACCTAATACAAAGATAGTCAAGTGCTGGCTGTTACATACCCATGTCCTTCCCTCCTCACTCAACTCCTAAAGGATCCTTACTGTTTTACAGATAGGAAACTGAGGCACAGAGTATAAATAACAGCCTAGGCAGCCAAGTGTCTATTCAGCAAATGCTAGCTTAACTGGTAAGTAAATCTTTCCAAATTATTAATATTATTTGTGTGTGTGTGTGTGTGTGTGTGTGTGTGTGTGTGTGTACACGAGTGTTCTGCCTTATGAGGTCTCTTTCCTAGATGATCAACACCCTCCCCCGAAGCCAGCACCCCCGCAGAGTGCTTGTCTTGGGGACTAGACAATAGAGAGGGGAATGAGGAGCCAGCTACTCTAAGGCCAGCTACTGCCAGCCAGCCTTGATCGACACCAAAGACGCCTAATCTCTCTCTGGCCCGAGGGGAGCAGCAGCGATTGTGAAACAGATTTTTACAAAATGTTTTGACCCTGCTCTCCCCTCCCCCCTGTATCCCTGCCTGGCACCGTGTCACCTAATTAAATCAGCCTTCGTAGGCGACTCAGCTTCCTGCTAATTGTGCTCTGGGCCTGCTTCCGGAGGCGGCTCTCCCCCACCCCCTAGCCACCACCCGGACTCCGGAGGGCAGCACGCATGTGTGTGGGAGGTATGTCTGCGGGGCGCGGAGGTCCTCAGAGAAGAACCGCGTGGCAACACCCGAGTTCCTGAGGGAGCTGCAATCGGGGATACTGAGGCACCGGGTTTGGTCCTCTGCTTGACCGGGCTTGTTGCCCAGGGACCCGTTTGGGTCCAGGTCTGAAATGACCCGGGATCTCGGGGAGACCAGCCCGAGCGTATGAGTAATTGTCTCCGCCAGAACGGCAGCCGGGGAACGCGATTCGGAAATTCCCAGGTTTCTTTCCCCTTCACCAGCTGCACCGCCGCCCAAAGCCGCCGGTTTCTGGTTCTTTCCCTGTCTTGGAGGTCGGAGGGAGGGCGGTGCCTCTGTCCAGGGTGCTGAACGCGCTCCGGCCCAGTGGCGCCTCCAAATTCTCTCCATAATAGCAATAACTAAAAACATCACAGGCGACTTTGACCGACCGATTTCGTGAGTCATGCTCTGACCTAAGCGCTTCCAAGCTCTGTTTAATTTAACTCCCTCAGCAACCCCAGGAAAGGAGATCTCCCCATTTTAAAGATGAGAAAATAGAGACAGAATGGCTAAAGAGCTCCAGGTGGGGAGGGTAAATAGGCCGCTTTCTTTTACAATTTATTTAATTATTTTTAATTGTGTGTGTGTGTTTGCACGAGTGTGTGCATGCGGACACTAGAATCCTCTAGAACAGGAGTTACAGACTGTTGTGAGCCACCTGATTCTGAGATTCAAAATCATCCCAACAACTCCTCTTCTTTTTTCTTATAACTTAAAAAACACACTATTTGTGAATTAAGAAAAGGTTGTGGGGAAAAAAGATCTCTTGTTTTCTTTTCTTTTTTTTGAGACAGGTTTTCTCTCTGTAGCCCTGGCTGTCCTGAAACTTGCTTTGTAAACCAGGGCAGCCTCAAACTCACAGAGATCCGCCTTCCTCTGTTTCCCAAGTGCTGGGATTAAAGGTTTGCCCCACTACTGCCTGTTTGTTTGTTTTTTTAGTGTTAGAAACATCCTTCTGGTCACATGACCCATATTCTTCAAAAGGAAAAGAGATTCGCATAAAGTTTAAAAGAAAGATAGAAAACATTACTGGATGGACTTTATTTGGTTTCTTACTCTAACCAGCCAACGTCTATATATGGTGTATATTAAATATATACGTATTTGGGAAATAAGTAAAATTTAAATATGGGCTGTGTATTTAATAAAATTAAGGAGTTATGGTTAATTTTGGTATGTGTGAGTGTAATTTTGACTTCAGAGATTTTCAGAAATCTTTGTCTTTTTTTTTTCCTTAAAGAAGATGCCGGAGATGTGGCCGGAGCAATTGCCTGGATGCAGGAATTCCTTCACTTGGTCCTCAGTACCTTATAAACTGGGCCTATAATCCCAGCACTCAGTAGTTGGAAGTAGGAAGATCAGAGGTCAGCATCATCCTCATCTTTGACACATGATGGAAACCCAAGGATAACCTGGGCTACATGAGCCCTATCAGGGGAAAATGTTGTCAGGGGCTGGGCCACACAAGCTTGAAGACACAAGTTTGGATCCCTAACCACCCACATTCAAACAGATCTTGGTGGCAGGTCTGAAACCCCAGCACTCAGGAATTAGAGGTAGGAGGACTCTTGGAGCTTGCTGGTCCAACCAGACAGACATTCTAGCCAACCAGTGAGGACCAGGTTCAGCAAAAGACATTGTTCAAAAATTAAGATGAAAAAGCGATTGATTAAGACACCCACTGTCACTCTCTGGGCTCCACACAGGTTCACGCCCTCCTCCCCCAATACATGTACCCCCCATGTGTATACACACGGATAATACATAAACATACGTAAAACCACAGAAGGAGCTGTTCGGTGACTTGCTCCAAGTTTCTTAAGAGCCCCTCTCTCAACAGCCCCGGCAGCCTGCCACTGGCAGATGCCCACACATCTACAGTGTGGCCTCTCTGTAGGTCAGTGTGACTAGCTGCAGAGGTTGGCATTGTAACTCTGTGAGAACACAAGCATCAAGTATTAAGTAGCTAAAATATGCCAGTGTTTCCATAATGTGTATCACAGCACTTTAAACTCACAGCGACCCTGAGAGAGAGGAATTACTATTCTGGTATTGCAAATGCAGGAACTGAGGCAGAGAAAGTAATTTGCCTGTGGCCTTACAGTTAGTAAGGATGGAACTGGAGCCCAGGTATTTTGGCTCTACTCCCTAATGTTCTTGCTAATTGACTAAACCACAGTGGCCTTATTAGTGTGTGTGAGGCTTGTGCCTGAGTGTGACTTCATTTGTTGGGTGGAAGAGAGGAACCATGCATGTGGTCACAGCAGGGGCCACTGCCTCTGGTGCAGCCTGAGATGTGAGGAGATACAGAGAAACAAGCGGGGAAGGCTGATCTGAAATGAACCTGTCAATGGAAAGGACAAGGTCCACTACACCTTTACTTGCTTTGAAGGATTTACCTGGTTATGAAATGTAGCTAAATTTGATTTTGAAATTAAAAATGTCCTCTCTGTAATAATAAAAGAGATCATTCATCAAGCACTTCTGTCTCCTTGCCTGTAAGAAGCTATAGAAACTATGCAATGGAGCTGGGTGGTGGTGGCACACGCCTTTGATCCCAGCACTCGGGAGGCAGAGAGCAGGCGGATCTCAGTGAGTTTGGGGCCAGCCTGGTCTACAGAGCGAGTTCAGGGACAGCCAGGACTGTTACACAGAGGAACCCTGCCTTGAAAAATCAAAAAGTAAGACAGAAAGAAGCTGTGCAATGCACGATGTCTGGGACAGGGTAAGGGTTCATTAGCGACCTTGGTTATTGTGGAAGAGCCTGGGTTAAGAATAGGACACAGTCTTTCTCTCAAGAGTCACCAGCTGAACAACCTTGGGCCAGAGACTTACCTTACCTGGGCCTCACGTCTCTTTTCTGCGACAGGGAGCTAAGCATGCTTTAAAATACTGTAAGAGTGCTAGGTATAGTGGCACATGCCCACTCCCAGGACTTAGGTGGCAGAGGCAAGAGGATCTCTGTAAGTCTGAGGCCAGCGAGGTCTACATAGTGAGCTCCAGAACAGCCAGAGCTGTATAGTGAGACAATAAAAACAAACAAACAAAAATACTGGAAAAATTTAAATGAGATTATAGAGAAAGTGCCTGGCAGAGTGCCTAGGGTATAGTGGGTGTGTCCAGTAAATTATTCCATTCCAGTTGCTCTGGATATATGCCCCCTGGACCCTGCTGCCAACTAAGTGATTTGATGTTTCTTTTGTTTGTCTTTCGAGACAGGGTTTCTCTGTGTAACAACCCTGGCTGTCCTGGAACTTACTTTGTAGACCAGGCTGGCCTGGAACTCACAGAGATCGTCCTGTCTCTGCCTCCCTAGTACTGGGATTAAAGGTTTGTGTCCCGCTGCCTGACTTTTCCTCACTCCCTTCCCCTCTTCCTCCCTCCCTTCCTTCCTCCCTTCCTCCCTTCCTTCCTTCCTTCCTTCCTTCCTTCCTTCCTTCCTTCCTTCCTTCCAAGACTCTCTGTGTATGTGTGTGTGTGAATGTATGCCATGTGTACGTAGGTTCTATGACCAGAAGAGGGGTGTTGATCTCTAGAGCTGGAGTTACAGGTGTCTGGAAGGCACCCGATGTGGGTGCCGGGAACTGAACTCTGGTCCTTTAACCCCTGAGCAGCCTCTGTAGCTCTATGAGTTGATATTCTAACCTTGGCTTTTTTGTGTTCCAAAGTCACACCTGTTATCAGCTGCCTGAGTGCCTGACCCCATCCCGATGAACTACCTGCTACCTGCTTTGTCTAAGTCTTTCTGAAAATCAATACAGGGCATTGGCATAGGGACTGACAGGCAGAATGGTAGGAAAAGGCCTTGCCAGAGAAGGAAGGAAGCAACTGGGAGTAATGAGACTGAACTCCCAATGTACAACTACCCTTAGCTTTTGGACAGTTGTGTGACTTTATGTTTCTTCTGTCAAGAGTGCCGGTTATCATCCCTTCACAGTGACGGGGTAGTTTGGCACCATAAGACTCTCTAGGTGACTGTGTGTGTTTATGAGATAGATGGAAGAAGAGAGGGTGTGACCACAACTGGATTCTTAGAGTCTGGCAGGTTATGAGAAGGCGTTTTGGATGCTAGAGTTGAAGGTACGGAGGCGTGACTGTATCAGTACAAAGGCAGTGACTCAGAGAGACTTGTGAGTACACATCCTTGGGTTGAATGAATGCATCTATGTGATGCTGCATAGTGAAAAGGAGGGGGTGGCTGTGTGCAAGCATCAAACTCTATACAAACTGTGTTCAAAGAGGTGTATGTAAGAACATGAAAATTGTAAAAACCAAACGATGTGAAACAGGCGAGGAGTGGCTGACAGGGGCGTGCGTGGATTGTAGGATTACACGTGATTGTATGTGGGAAGGTGGAACGTGTGAGGAACTGTGGGCTGATGGGGAGGATTCTGTGGGGAAGAGCTTGAGCCACAGATGAGCTCCTGCCCTCAGGAGCCCTCTAGAGGGACTGGTGGGCAGCTCTGAGATCTGGGTCGACCACGCATGCTCCTCAGCTGTGGTGGCAGGAGTGTCTTCTGAGGAAAGTCTGTGTCACCACAGGCAGATCCTGTTAAGTGGCGTTCCCTCCTGTCTGCCTAACGCTCTTGGCCAGGAGACCCCAAGATAGCGGCAAGACTGACAGTGGTGAACATCCTTGGAGTGGGGGGAAGGCCCCCCCGCACTGACCCAGAACGCACCCCTCCATGAAGTGGCAGGGGAAGATGTGGAGGCTGTGTGTCCTTTCCTGAGAACATTTATGCAGGATTTCAGCTGATTTTGTGTTGATGTAGAGAACACAGGCCTAAGCATGACACACTTGTGTCTCAGAGACACGTACACACATAGAAACTAGCCTGAAGAACTAGATTTCATTGCTGCCACTTGATCTCTTCTAAGTGAAGTGCAAAAGACAACCGTCTTTGCATGGGTTGATGGGGTTACACAGTGCTATGAAACACTTTGGAGACAGCTTGGTGATTTGTGGCCACGTGTAAAATGTATATTTTCTCTAAATATCATAATTTATTTTCTAAGAATTTATCCCAAGGAGATAATTGTATGAATGCAAAAATAACAGTCCACACGTACACTCGTCTTTCAGTATTTAACAGTGGAAAGCTGGAAGCAACCTAAATGTATTTGGCTAAGCAGGTGAAATGGTGATCTAGAATATGCTATTAAGATGCTCACAGAGCTCTGTACTTGTGGGAGAAGAGTGGTTTCCTGATGTGCTGCTGATTAAATGGTTGAATGGAACAGAACACAGAGCTTGACTCTCTTATATCTCACACTTGTGTTTATATTTATTTAAAGGCAGGGAGAAGCCAGGCGTGGTGCCTCTTACCTGCAGTCTCATTATACTTGGGAGGTGGAGACAGGAGGATCGTAACTTCAAGGCCTTTATGGGCTATGTGGTTGGGACACATGAGACTATCCCTAAACAAACAAACAAACAAACAAACAATATGCAGAAGGCATTACCTGGTAGTGTAATCATTCAAGTGACAGCAGTGATTAGGTGGTCTTTATTTCTGATGATAATTGATTTTTGTTATTGCTGTTTTCTCTTTTTCTTTCCTGTTTTCTGTTTTACAGTGAGTGAACGTGCATCTCCTCTAAAGATGGTGGGAAGAAAGATGCCTGGCATGGGGCAGCCACCACTTAGGGACTGTTTAGGACTGAGCCTCCACATGAAGGTGTTGGGAATGACAGTGCATTTAATAGAGACATTCCAAACCGAATACTTCTACAGGGGATGTTAAATGCCCCTCCCACCTTCCCCCAACCCAGTGCTCCTAGCCTGTCCATGTTTTATTTCCTCCCTTCCTCCCTTCCTTCCTTCCTTCTTTCTTTTCTTTTCTTTTCTTTTGTCACAGGAAGAAGATGTGAATTTCCTGAAGAGAACCTGGGCTTCAAACTAAGAAGAAGGAGACATCTAGCTAGTGCTAAGTCAGCGTTAGAGCCTCCACCCCTTGGTGGGACACACACACACACACACACACACACACACACATGCACAGGTACACACACACACCACCACCACCACCAACCTAGGACTCCTTCTGCCCTTGGTGCCCTGCCCCTTACAAGGGTTCCCAGCTCATGTCCAGCAGGAATAATGTTTTACTTTCCAACTAAAGCAATGATCCTGAACATATTTTCCTCTTGGGGTGAACTCCTTAGAGCCCTGGGGCCACGAGTGAGTCTAACAGCTAAGGATGGTGCTGCTCCCCATCAGGGTCCTTCTAAGGGAGCCTTGGCCTCTGCTCAGGGCTTCCTGGACACTGGAGGGTCAGCATCTCCTGGGTGGGACCTGACTCTAACAATTAGTTTTACAAGAAGGAGGGGGAGGAGGAAGAAGGAAAAGAGGAGAAAGAAGAGGAAGGGGGGGGAGAAGGAGGGAGGAAGGGAACAAAGGAAGGAAGACAAGAAAGTGCAAACCGGCCTCACGCTGGTTTTCCATTCCTGCAGAGGGGATGCGCTTCGAGGATGGCGGTTGCTATAGTCTGAACGTTCGTGTCTCCTTAAAATCCATTTGCCAGACGCCCCGCCTCTAAAGGTGATGGCACGAGAAGGTGAGGGCTTCAGTTGGTGATTAGGTCATGAAGACAGAGCCTTCCTGAGTTGGATCAGCACCCTGGCTCCAAGATCTGTGAGCCCTTCCTCTCACGAGAGGTGTCTATCTGTGAGGAAGTAGGGCCTCCCCAGACCTCCATCCAGTACCTTGACTTCAGGCTTCTCGGTCTTCAGAGCTGTGAAGAATAAATTTCTGTTGTGAATGAGTCACCTAGTCTATGGCATTCTGTTAGAGTAGCCCCAGCAGACTGCAGCAGTGGAGGAAGATACAGGAGTCAACGCCAGTAGCCCAAGAGCCAGAGCCCTCAGGTGGAGCACAATGCAAATGAGTGGTGAGGCTGATCCAGCTGCCACCAAAGGTGTGGCCCCAGGGGTTTCCACCAAAGGTGTGGCCCCAGGGGTTTCCACCAAAGGTGTGGCCCCAGGGGTTTCCACCAAAGGTGTGGCCCCAGGGGTTTCCACCAAAGGTGTGGCCCCAGAGGGTTTCCACCAAAGGTGTGGCCCCAGGGGTTTCCACCAAAGGTGTGGCCCCAGAGGGTTTCCACCAAAGGTGTGGCCCCAGGGGTTTCCACCAAAGGTGTGGCCCCAGGGGTTTCCACCAAAGGTGTGGCCCCAGGGGTTTCCACCGTGGGAGTAATCAAAATAAATCCTAGAAATGTTGGGAAGGCAGTCCGGTGGGATACCCAGTGAGGCAGTGATCCATACCAAAACCAAAAGAGTTCCTTATTTTTGTAAAGTACTGAGGGTTGTGCAAAGAGCCTGTATGGAGGAGGGTCAATTCATTTATCTGACCTACTCTATAAAAATGTCATAACTGTGGATCAAGTTCTGGTCTCCATCCTTTGAATATCTAATGGACACAATGTGTCCTGACTTCTGGTGCCCCTCAGTCTCCACTTACCTTCCTTAGGCACCACACTCCCAAGGTGTGAGCTCTCCCTCACCTCTGCTCTTTTTCCTTTGTCTCTTTTAAGACACTTGATCGCCATTGTCCTGTGGATTGAGTTCCCAAGGCCAGAAATGTAATTTACACGATCCACAATCTTAATACATTTAAAGTTTATTTGTTTGTTTATTTCTGAGATGGGCTCTCACTGCTGGCTCGGGGTGGCCTAGGATTACGACTGTGTGTGTGTCAAGCAGGACATCATCACTACATGGGGAAAGGTGGCTCTTTGTCCTATCCCAAATGGTCATGCCACCTCCTTAGCTCGTTCCTGTCATTTGAGTCAGGAGCTCAATTCACTCGTGCTCTGGTCCAAGTGTGCTGTGAGTTAAGCATGATTCCCCAGGAGACAGACTGCTTTCTCCAGCAGGCTACCAGACAGAGGCTTATTCACCCCAAGTGTATTTAATAGTAGGTGTGAAGAGATGCTCTCCAAACTCAGCAGAACTGTGATTGCCCTACTGTCTCCCAAGCATTAGTGACTCTCCTGGTGGCCTTAGTGCTCAGGTGTTCCCCTTGGCTGTGCCTACCCTTAGTAACATCTGTTAGTAACAACACTTTCAAAGCCAGTGGCGCATACCTTAAATCCCAGCACTTGAGAAGAAGCAGGTGGATCTCTGTGTTTAAGGCTAGCCTGGTCTACAGAGTGAGTTCCAGGACAGCCAGAGCTACATAGTGAGACCTGTCTTAGAACAGACAAAAACAATACTCGCCACTTGGATTGCACGTAATCATTTCTCAGGTCACTTTTACGCGGCCTCATTGCTTCGGTTGACTTTTTATGGTGTGAAGTAGGTGTAGAGAAACCCTGTCTCAGAAAAAAAAAGGAAGGAATAAAAGAAAGGAAGGAAGGAAGGAAGAAAGAAAGAGAGAAAAAGCAATCTGTGGGGCACATATTATTCCCACATCTCAGGTAGGCAACCGAGGCCTAGTTTACAGAACTAGCCAAATTCTTAGAGGGTAGCACTGGGAGGTGAACTTACGGTTCAAGCCATTGAACAGACTTGGGACTAGGCCCGTGAGGGTGTGTAATCTTGGAACAGATGAGGGGCTTGTTTGTTTGGGGGGACTGATGGAGAGACCCTACAAGAAGAGAAGCCTTCCTGTCCCAGCCTTACCTAAAGCCCCACAATTAGATCTTTTTTTCGGTCACCCCGTGATGGGTACCCATCTTGGCTACCCAGTTCAGCTCCAGGCTATCGAAGGCAGCGAGGGATGGGGCCTGCAGGGCTGACGGGCACAGCTGCAGGGTCCAGTGGACTAGACCCCCGGATGGCAAGTGCGGGAAGCGAGGGGGCCACCCTCACCGTAGGGTGGCGCTCGCGAGGCCACCCACCCACCCACCCCTCCGGGCCGATAGACTGAGACTCGGACCGCTCGTGACCGCCCCCTGGTGGACGTCGGCCAGCTCGGCGCGGAGCCCCACGCCGCCTGGATGCTTCCCGCTGTGGACCCCGTGGAGGCGCAGGCGCGGTGACTCTCCCGGCGCTCGCCCCCCTCTCCCCGCCCGCTCCCCCCGCTCGCTCCACTTTGGGGATAATTTAACATGTTTCACACTAACTTTCCCGTAATGGCCGCGGAGCCTTTAGAAATGCAGCCTCCCGCTTTATCGGCGGCCGCGCTAATGGTTATCTCGCAGCCGTGCCCCCGGCGATCCTGTCAGGAGTAAATAGAAGCTGACACAGTCATTTGCTTAAATCTTCTCCACACTTTTGCCGCATTTCCCTCCAGAGGATACCCCTGAAACAACAATTATTTGAAATGTCACGCGTTTCTGCCCCTGGGCTACCAACAAATGAACATTAAATCTATTAACAGAAAAAAAAATTAAATGTTTACTTTTCCAGGAAGGTGTGAGAGGCCGGAGTGAGGGAGGGGTCGAAAGATAGGGATGGCAGCGGGGAGTCGGGCAGAGAATGGAAGAAGAGTGCTACAGACAGACAGAAGGACGGGCGGACTGACGGACGACAGACAGACAGGCCTACAGAAAGAAGCGGAGAGCAAAAGAGATGAAACACAGAAATCAGGACCAGATCAAGACAAATGTAGGACTCCCAGAGAGGCGGGGAGCCGAGGCAGAGCGACAAGCACAAATCACAAAGAAAGGGGAGAACACAGAAAGCCATTGTCACCCCTCCTATGTTCTAGAAAAGGAAAATTCCGAAAGGAAGCCATGGACTTTCCCCAGAAAGCTGCACTGGGTGGACCGAGCATCCTCAGCCAGGAGCAGCTCCTCCCGGAGGACTTAGCCACTCTTGCTTTCCTCCGGACCTGGGGATGAGGGTTGCTATGTTCTCCTACTTGGAGCTGGGGCACCCCTGCTGTCCAGTCAGGAGTGTAGGGGGCTTGAGATGCTGGGCACAGCGGGTGCTGGGACAAGCTGGGAGTCCCTTGGGTCCCCCGCTGCTTGACTCCCTGTGGAGTCTGCAGTCCTGGAGTTCCCCCTGGCCATCCTAGCCCATGCTGTGACTCAGTCTCCCCATGTGGACAGTGGGAACTTGCACTCCGTGGGCCACCCAAGAGATAGACTGCAGTGTCCCAGTGAGGTGTAATGGCCCAATTGTCCTCCCCGAGACTGTCCTATGCAACCACCAAGAGATGTCTCTCCGGGTTACATAGAAGGATCTGGAGGGTGTGTGGTTGTACATTTTGGTGCCTACAGGAAAGTGCCTTGCTGTTTGTGAAGTCTGTGGCAACAGGGCACTTCCGGTGTAGGACAGTAGGGCGGGGCAGGGAGCTCTGTCATGGAGGACCATTCTTCCCTCCACACATCAATCCCGGATCAGGGCTTAGTGAGGCATGGGTGAGGAGCTAAGGGATCGAGGGAGACTGGGGTAGTGGTGGTCAGACTGATGGAGGGGTCAATGGGAGGTCAGAGAGGGCCCCGCCCTCTCCTCTGCTTGGGCTGGTCCCTCGTGGAACAATTTCCTGTGGCATTCTTGGTTAAAATAAGTAGGTCAGGTTTCACAGGGTGGGGGTGGGTGGGGCGCCTGGGCCAACTCAGCAAGGTGTCAGCCAGGCTTAGGTGTGGCCAATGCCTCTGCCAGGCTGCTCTCAGCCTGCTCCTGAGAAGCGTGTCTCAGCTGTGGCTACACCCCAGGAGCCCTCCTCAGTGTGTAAACCGGATGTGAACACCCACCCCACACACACCTGTCCAAGCCAAGGACTCACACCTGGACACAGCAGCAAAGCCACGAATTAGCTGTCATGTTCTTGCTTTCAGTCCACACATTTTTATCCTCACATGAACCCGTGCTCCGAGCACTTCAGACATGCTCCCGTACGCCCAGGGGCACACCTTCCATATTCAGGCCTCACACACACACACACACACACACACACACACACACACACACACACACACACACGAGGACTCTTGGTCCCTGTCCCTCACCCTGGCAGTGCCTACACCCAATCCTCCCGCTGACACCACAGGAATGGCAAGAGGAGTGCCTGTCTGTCTGTCCTACCGAGGCTGTGTCTCTGTCTGGATGTAAACTTGTACATGCTTGGGTTTTTTTTGTGTGTGTGTGTCCTACAAAGAGAACTTAAATATATTTTTGTGTCTTTGACTGTGGACACATTGCCACTTCCGGGAAGACTGTGTGTGTGTGTGTGTGTGTGTGTGTGTGTGTGTGTGTGTGTGTATGTGTGTGGTGACGGTTGTGTGCCAGTGTGTGAGCGTGGGGTGGGGGGTGGGGGGGTGAGTGCTATTTAAATAAAAGAGAAAGGAAGTGAATCAGGGTCGTTTCCATTTTAATTGTAAAACAGATAAGCACTAAACACTTTGAAAAAGTAAATGACTTGAGAATAATTACTCTCTATTACCCAGCGTCCCAGGGGGGCAGTTGGAGGAGCCCAGATGGCTACAAAAATGGGATTTAGCAGAAAATTGAAGACATTATTCACCGTAACACATTATCAATTACCTTCATATCAATTACAATAACCTTACATTAGCGAGGGGCCCCGAGACCCTCAAGCCCCGAGACTGTGGAATCACTGCAGCCCCGTGGGGGAGGGGTGGGAGGAGGTAAGAGCATGGGAGGGGACTGGGAGGGTCTTGCTTCCTTTTCTCTCCTGGAAATGCTGCCGGCTCAGGCCTCACGCCCCATTCTGAATCTCACTCCTTGAATGTCTCCCTGTTCCACAGCCCCTGGCTGGGGCTCAAAAGAGAGGACGTGGGAACCCGGCAGCGAGCTAAGTGGGTGAAGGGGTGAGGCCGAGAGACACAGGGACGTGATGGACGTGATGGGGGCGGGGCTGACGTCGGAAGCGCAGGGGAGATCTAGATGGGTAGCTGAAATCTGGGAAGCCCAGGAGAAGGCAAAGTCAGAGGCTGATGGGGCCAATGCGTACAAGAGGCACCTAGAAATTCCAGCTCTGTCCTGTGACCACTCCCAGTCCACCCTCTGTATCTCTTCCCTTCAAAGAACCAAGCTGGTCTAGCTTCCTGGGTCTCACTGGCCTTTCCCCATCTCCCCCGGTTCCCTGCCTGCTTGAGTTTCTACATGATTCTCAAACTCAAACTCTCCCAGATGATGTGGGGTAGCGGACACTCATGAGAACCAGGAAGGGGAGTGGGGCATGGTGGCTCCTATCAGTAATGCCAGCACTGACATGAGTTCAAGGCTAGCCTGGGCTAGAATAAGACCCTGCCTCAAAACAAATAAGCAAATAAATAATCTAGAATGAGACCCTGCCTCATAATAGACTGTCTCAGTCCTTTAAAAGGTATTAACTACTTATGAAGATGGTATAACTCAGCTATTTGGTTTGAATAGGTTTTGTGATCATTTTTTCCCTTTCTGCAATGATCACAGTCAAAAGATACATTTTATTTGTTTATATTTATTATTGATATCATTATTGCTTTGGTTTATTATTACAGAGACAGGTTTCTCTGCGTAGCAGTTCGGGTTGTCTTGGAACTAGCTCTGTAGATCAGGCTGGCCTTGAACTCACAGAGATCCTCCTGCCACTGCCTCGTGAGTTCTGGGATTAAAGGCATGCACCACCACCACCCAGCTCAAAAGATACATTTTAAATTATCTTATGGCCATCATTGTATTTTTTCTAGTCTTTGATGGGCTAAGGCACCTGAAAACAGAACAGAACAGAACAGAACAGAACAGGGGTGGAGAAAATTACAGGTGCCTCCCCTGTCATTCTCCTCCTTGGGGTCCTTAGTTTCCTATTTCAGAGCTCTGGGTTTTCCAAAGAGCAACCCTTCTGTGGCAGAGTGAGGCAGGAATGCTGGGATCTGCCTCTTCATGTTCTTCTCCCAAGATCCAGTTCCAAGGAGCAGTCATCCAGAAGGGAGAACATGGCCATGGAAACTATGAAAAATCACAGCTTATCAAACGTAGCACACCCCCACTTCCATGCCTGTCCCCAGCATGTGTACATGTATTATCTGTCCTTGTGCAGGGTTTATACATTTCCACTATCTACTTTGTCCTACAAAGTACTCTATACAACACACACATTCACGCTGATACACACTTGTGCACACACACTCGTACACACTCACCCACATACACACTCACATGCTCACACACAGGTCACACTCACACTCATATACTCTCACACACATACACTCTCACACTCACGGTGACACTCATGCTCACACACACGGTCACACACTCATATACTCACACACATACACTCTCACACTCACGCACACACATGTGCTCACACTCACACACTTCTCACGGTGTGGCATAGTCCCGCATCCATACGTGCAGTCTCCTTTTCACAGCCCCGCACCCGTGCTCTCTGACATCACGGCCGCACACATCCACTGGCATTCCATGCAGACACACGCTTTCCGTTCCACACACAGAACAGGCCGGGCAGGACAGGCCTGGGCAACATTGTCAACTTGATTCATGGTGTGTGGTATGTGTCCAGGGGAGTGAGAGCTAACAGTGCCCCCCTCCCCTAGGCTGGGCCCAGAGCACTAATTGCCAGTAATGAGCTAAAAGGAGCTCAGAGCTGGCCTCGGGCATTGGATGAAGATGTTTCCAGAGACCAGCCAGATCTGTCCTGCTGTTTTGTTGATAGAAAATCTTTCTCCCCTGGTGCCCCTCTCGGTCTGTCCCCCCTCCCGCGGCCTCTGAGGAGTCCAACCTTACCCCATCCCTGCCTCTTGGCCTCCCTCACTTCCTCCTACCTTGCATGGTATTTTCTGTCCATCCCGCCTTCTCTCTACCCTTAAATGACTGCCCATCAGGGTATCCACTGTCGCACAGAAGGCGGGAGCTCAAGGATACCTGAGGCAGTGCTGGGCTTAGTGGGGACTGGGATGGTTGTAACAGGGTCTGAAGAGAACCTTTCTCCTAAGAAGATCTGCTCAGTAGTGATGCTGGACAGCACCTGCCTCTTCCTGCCCAGACCTCTGCACTGTTAAGAAAGCCCTGGAAAAGATTGCCCAACAGAAGGGAAGTTGCCTAGGATACCCCCAGGAGGCCTCTTCCTCAAGTTGTTATTATAGTTATTCATAAATTATTGATACAAGCATTCACTAGTATTAATTATTGTAGCTACCACGGGTCAAGCACCTATAAAATGCCAGGCACTTTACACTCTCAATTGTCTCCCGTCATCTTCAGAGAGCCCCTTCAAAGCAGACATTATCATCCATGTTTTATAGATGAGCGAACCGAGAACAGGGAGAGTTTAAACCAGAACCATGTGACAGTCATAGAGTCGGGATTAACCAAGTCTGACTCCAATACCTATGCTGTTTTCATCAAAACTCAGATTTTATTCAGCAAATGTTCATTCATGGATGTGAGAGCCTATGATACTGCAAGACCAAAAGGGTTAGATAAGCCTCCCCCATTTAAACGTAAAAGAATTTAGGGGAGTAAGAGCCAGTGTGCATGAAGGGAAAAACCATCGCAAAAGATTCCTCTGCCATGCCAAGTGGCTGGGGTGTCAGGTACACAGATCACACAGCACCCGTGTGTGTGTGTGTGTGTGTGTGTGTGTGTGTGTGTGTGTGTGAGGCAAGCATAGTCACGTGTGGGAGTCCATGTGGGGGAGCATGCAGTCAGAGAGCTTTGGGGGAACTGGGAGTCACAATGGTCTGTGGGATGACTGTCTCTAGGCATGCCCACTAGAGTCATTCAGCAAGGGCTGGGCCAGGCCAGAGCGGTGCTGGGGGCAGAAGGGTTTGGGGGCTTTGTACGCACACATCAATTCCCCTTTCTCCACTGTCACACCTACATTTGGAGCAGGGCTGGGCAGAGGAAAGGGAAGGAAGCAAGGAGAGTAAAAAGAGGGACAGAGGTTAAAGTTGGAGAGGACAGGGGTGGCAACCAGAGGCCAGGAAGCTGTTTATGATGCAAAGATGTGGAGACCTTTGCATTGCTTCCCTGGAGAAAGGAGCCTAAAACTGAAGTCTAATTATAACGAATGATTGTTAATGAGTTGTCTAAACATAATAGATGGAAAGAATTAAACATCCAGAAGAAACAGGGTTTCATTAACACACAATAAAGAAACCACGAGCGAGGTGAATAGCGCCCTCCCCTGTCATGCAAGACATCCTCTCCCCCTGTATGGGCCTGGCAGGTGGCAGCAAGCCCAGGCCCCCAAACTGGGAAGCTTGCAATTTGCAGGGGACCCTGAGCATTGAGGGCAATGTTTGCAAGGGTGGCAGTTGCCGAGGCCCATGTCTTCTTTTGTGCATCTCTGCGTAGGTGATGCTGAATGCTGCGCATCTGTAGACCAGCGGGATTTGGTTGTAGTACTAGTGCGAACCTGTGCCTCTTCCTAGAGTGGACACCAGTGGATGGTGGTATGTGGAATCTCGGGTTCTAGGTGAGGGGCAACCTGGGTTTTAGGGCTGCTGCCGCCCTTCTGCTTATATACCTTGAGTCTGTGGGAGGAGAAATTGCTAGGAGAGGACACACGTGTAAACACATGTAAAAGTCTGTAGGTCATGAATCAACCACACTCATTGGAACTCAAGGCTAGAAGGACATCAGAGATCATCTAGTGCAAAGGGCATCACCCAATGCCCGGCAAAGGGAGGTAACACGGCTAATGTTGCGAAGCTCCAAGCCACACCTCCCCTTCAGAAGCCTCTCCACACCCATGGCTTGCACAAAGGTCACACACACACTAAGATGGTATTCTACTGGACACATACTACGCCTCCACTACACAAGCCTCAGACTCTTCTGGGCGGGGCAGAAATATTTAGGTGTTTGCATCCAGGTAGCAGCAGCCACATTTGCACAGGGAGAGGCCCCACGTGGACCCAGAATGGCACAATGTGCCGGGACTCACAGAGAGGGGCTGTTCCAGATCGCAGTGGGCGAGCTGGAGAGACGCGGGCTTTGACTGGCAGGTTAATGAAGCGCTTTATAACTGCAGAGGCAAGATGGGAGCAAGCTCGCTCTCATCGACACCCACACAAACGTACACTATGTACCCCACAACACAGATGACACCCAACAGGACTGAAGCCAGCATAGCCAGACTCCAGAGTGGCCTCCTACATCCAGAAGGTTGCCCTCTCAGCTCTGCCGCCTCTCCTTCAGGGATCTTGCGGTTGACGGGATGATGCACTATCTGTGGTATTGATTTAGTCTGGGTCATATATGGACGGGAACAGGGAGGCCAAGGGCATTGGGGTCCTTTGTGATCATAGTCGGGGTGTATCACCTACAGAGGGAGTAAAGTCAGGCTCCAACTCCTAGGCTAAGCCCCAACACCCAGGTAGGCTCTTGGATGGGCATGGAGTTTGATTCCGGGTGGACCTATGCTTACCTTGCTTAGCCTCATTCCAGACCCAGCAGCCTACCTTCCCCCAACCTTCGCCCTTCTTTTGACCCCGCCCCTTTGGAGCCAACACTGATTGGCTGCCATGCAGGCAGTGCGGGCCAACCAGCCCCCGCAGCGCCAAGAAAAGTTAATTTGGAGTTCTGGTCTCCTCCCAGGATGCATTTGGGCGGCCGCCCGTAATGAGATGCATAATTGCGGAGGCCTGCCAACAAAAGCAGGCTGGATTTAATTGAGTCAACGCATGGCCATTAATAATCCGACGGCAGTCCTCCCCACCCACCCTACCCATACCCTCCATCATCTAATGTTTTGCTGCCCCCAATTTACTGGGCTCCCATCCCAGTCTGGGATGCAAATCTGACCATTTCCCAGTCTGCCCCAGTGTGCAGGAAAACCAGACTTCCCTAGAATGTCATCTCTCCATAACTGTTATCAATATACCTTGCTAGGTACCTGTGTCCACAGAACCTCTTTGTCCATCTAGTGATACACAAATGTTCCTAAGCCTCGCCCATGTGCCAGGCTCTGGGTTTGGACCTGGGAATACAACTCACCTCCAGTTCTTGGAACTCAGTGTCACTTCTCACTGACACTCTCGTGACCATTATGTCCCTGACAACCTCAAGTGCCCATAGGTACATCATCCCCCTGGTACACCCACACCCCACAACCAGCCATCACCCCTCTTCTGCACTTGCTGGGTGTCTCCTCGTGTCCTCAAAAGGCTCCTGTATCTGCCCCTTTATGTCTCATTCAGAGGCCTATCCACCACATACCTGTTCCCATGCCCATCCCCATAAATGTCCCCAAGTGTCCTGCCTCTCTGTCCATCTGAGATGACCGGTGTATCAAATTCAGTAGAGAACTTGGCAAACCCTGTCGCTCTTTGCTGACCTTAGCTGAGTGTAGTGAATACATTGGTTCTCCACATACACCAAGTTCTGGACTACTCAGCCACCCAAGAGACGCCTCGGGATAACCAGTTCTCTGGACCGCAGCCTAAATCTGTGTTTGTTTGTTTGTTTGTGGAGGCATGGTTTACTCTGTAGCCAGACTGGTCTCTCAGTCACCCTCCTGCCTCAGCCTCCATGCTGCTGGGATTACAAGCGTGTACCACCATGCCTGTTCTGGACTCCTCTTGAGCCTGGCCTGAGGCAGCAACTGACACTGGATGAGGGTGGAAATCACCACCCCCTTTCCAGGACCCCCCCCCCGCGAAGAAATACTTGTTTTCACTTCCATCTGTCCCACAGACACCTGTTTGCCCACCTTTTCCTCAGGAAGGGGATCGACCTGGGATACCGTAAGGTGAGCGTGAAGGTTAAGAGGAGGGAATGGATTCTCAGGCAAGCCCCTGTCAGGGGGTACACTCGCCTGGTTTGGGGGAGCCAGTAGGGGTGCAGTCAGGGGGCACTGGACAAGGAAGTTTCTTGTGAAATGACAAGAGTGCTTCCCTTCCCGCCTACTGAGGTTCTTCTGTAGACTTCTGAGGGAAATAGAAGGGACGAACTCCCACATTTGGGTAAAGGAGTTGGCATGGAGGAACCCAAGCCCTCCCTGTGTGCAACCCCAACTCACTACCTGTGTTTGGGAGTGGGGGGCAACTGGGTACTGCCACTAGGCTAAGGAAAACGCCCTTCTTCCGGATCCTGAGCCGTTCCTTGCACCCAGGATGGGCCCAGGGGGCTTCCGGGAGGAGGCGTTGGGGGCTGAGCTCTGTGAGCTACCCAGGCGGGCGCACGTGGGCTCGCGACTCCTCCGTGAATCCCCGTCACCGCCGAAATCGCCGAAATTGGCTGCAACTAGTAAAGATGCCAGGAATTTGCACCTTGCTCTGTGACCTAAAGCAAAAATGACATGAACATTGACAAATTTGACAAGGAAATTTGTGCAAAAAACAACTTCTATTTGGCTAGCCAAGCAGCAAATATGCGGGATGATACGCTTTATTAAGCAATCCATTTCTCAGCAATAGCGGCGCCATCTGCAAAGGTTACCGCGCATCAGGCTCGGCACAGAATTTCATCTGCGTCTGCAGTCGGGGCCGCACGCGGACACATTTTTCATGTACATGCGATTCCGGATGCAAATAGAATCCGTGATGAAGGAGGTGACCTTCCGGGCCGAGCTGCGCGCGCGCGCTAAAGTCACGCGCGGGCTCGTGGGGAGCGGGCGGGGCAGAGAGCTGTAATCGCCTGGGGGGCTGGGGCTGGAGGGCTGATAGGGGGTGAGTGAGAATCAGGAAGTGGGGGTCGTTGAGGATGAATAGCATCTTTGGAGCTTTGGGTCTGAAGAAGGCTACTGGCGAGCATTGGCCCCATTCTCCCACTTCACTGATGTGGAAACTGAGACCCTAAACCAAGTTATTGGCCAAGGTCATAAAAGTGGCCATGATAGGATTGGAGTGAGGTCCCTGTACTTTGACCTCCTCTGCCAGTATAGAGGGTTCACAGATCTAGGGTTACTTCGGTAACCTTGAGCAAATTAAAGGTCGCCTCAGTGTCCCAGTCCATACCATGAAGTGTGCGATTATGTACATCATAACCTTGTGAGGATTGCAGACTGTAAGATCTTTCAAAAATACTTGTTAAATGAGCAAATATTGTTCCTTGTCCTCTCTGGGCTGTAGCAGGACGAATGGAGTTAGGAGGAAAGGGTGGGCTAGCACCCTTCCCACAACCGAGAGAGGAGGTAGATGCTTAATCTCTCTCCGAGGGAGGTCCCCTAACCTCCTCCCTTCATCCCCTGGCTCTGTCACCCTATTTACCGGTCCATTCTTTCCATGCAAAGAAATAAATTGCACCGTCATTTCCCATTCCCAGTCTTGGTCAGCTACTCCCATCTGCCCTCTTAGGCTTGTGGTTCACTGAGACTGAAGAATCTGTCTGTCTGTCTGTCTGTCTGTCTGTCTGTCTGTCTGTCTGTCTTTCTTTCATGATCTGCCCTATCTGTGCTTGGTCGCTCCCTCTCTTTTTGGCTTTCCATTCAGTGGTGGGTCACTCAGGTCGATTTCACTGATGAGGTCTCTCTCTCTCTCTGTCTCTCTCTCTCTCTCTCTGTCTCTCTCTCTCTGTCTCTCTCTCTCTCTGTCTCTCTGTCTCTCTCTCTCTCACACACACACACCACACACACACACACACACACACACACACACACACACCTACCTGCCCCCCCATCTCCTACCTTGAAGGATTTCATCCTACACATCCTCAGTGACTTTTTGATTGTATTTGAGACAGAGTTTCCTCACTATGACTGGTCTGGAACTGACTATGCCAACCAGGCCGCTAGAACTGGCATACAGACAAGGCTGGCTTTGAACTCACAGAGACCCACCTGCCTTCGCCTCCTGAGTCCTGAAAAGACACGCGCCACCATGTCCAGCTCAGTGACACTTTTTGATCTGAGGTGAGGCTCCACCCCACCCCCTTCTCACAATCCCCCTTTCCCGACTTCCCCAGAACAATTTGCAACTGGTATCTGCAGAATTTAATGTGATTTTTTTTCTTTCTCCAGGTTTCACCCACACAAAAGCCCATGTCTGTAGCCTCCAAAACCAGTCTTTGCCCTGGGCAAGGTTTTCTGTGGGTAGGCATGGTTCCCAAGATCTCTCATACCTGTCTCCCATCACCCTCTACTCAGTTCTGGGATCCATAGCAACCTTGGAGAGGTCTGAAGGGTGACAGACTTGGTCTCAAAGGTAGACTCTCAAATCTACCCCACGTATAACCTTGAGCTAAATTTAAACTCTCAGAACCTCGATTTTTTTTATCCACCTGTATAATGGGGGTATTAGTAGTTGGAAGAAGCTGATGAGTTTAAATGTCAAATCACTTGGTGGGGGGGGTGGTCAACGGATTTCTTTGCTTCTCCGTTTCCATTTTGGTGCTGGTTACCGCCGACCTGCCTCCTCCAACCCTACTCCATAAGTGTGTTTTTTCAAAGGGCCAGGATTTCAATCAAAATAATCTGTCTTGTTCCAGCTCCTCACCCTGAATACCCTAAGTCTGGTCTATAAACAGAAGCCTGGGACTGTTTGCTGGTCTACTTAAACCCTGGGGACATCTATGACCTGCAAGCCAGCTGGGCTCCCCAGCCCTGAGTGAAGCGGCAGCGTCAGCGGGTACAGAGCAGCTCCACAAGGAGGTGGTATTGGGGTGCCTGGCTGCAGTCTGGGTCCTCGTTGGGGCAGGGAAGAAACGCTTTCAAGGAGAGAGGCCTCCTGAATGTCCTTTACTCTTTACCCTCGGCCTCCTCGCCACCCCCTCTCCACCCCGCACCCCTTGCTAGCCCCCCACTCCGCCCCTGGGCGCCCGTCGGCTCTGGGATTCCTTGACGCTCTACAGTCTAGAACATCTAGAGTCTAGATTGAGGTCAGAGGGGCAGGGGATCGAAGGCCCACTCGGCAGGCCTGGTTCAGGAGCTGAAGTCCCGGTGTTGCAACCCCACCTCGCTTTTCCCGGAACCACTCAGGTAAGCACGTTCTGGCCCCGCCAAGAGCACGGAGGGGCGTGGCCTCGGGCGTGGCCAGTGGCTCCACCCTCCCCTTCATCTCTCTCCGCCCCTCCCTGCGCGGCCCCGGCAGGCCAGCCCGCCCCTTCCCCCCGGCCCGGGCACGCTACAGTAATCCAGAATGTGTATTTCTGCAGATGATTAAATCAATACAATCCTGACAGGACTTGTTGGAACATGCTTCTTTATTTTGCGCAATTCCTTCCCCGCGTCGCCGGCATTTATCACCCACTCGGCTGTCAGCGCCGAGATTGTGCGGGGCGCGGGAGGGGTGGGGTGGGGGAGGGTCGGGCTGGGGGGGGGCCGGGCCCTCAGGCAGGCGCAGCCCACGGGCCGCCACCCTACACTAACACAGACAAATAAACTCAGGGGTCGCGCTGCGCCCCCGCCACGCGCGGCCTGCCGGGCCCTGACGTTCGCGGGGGCGGGGAACGGAGCTCTGGGACGGGGCGATGGGAGGAGGGAGGGGCGCGGGACAGCGTCCTCGGGCTGCACCCAAATTGTCCTTTACACACCGAGCCCCCGCCCGGGTTAGAGCCCCGGGAAACCGGGCCCCTGCGAGTCCTCTCACCCTTCGCTGACCTTGGTCCTGGCGGCTGGGACCCTGGCAGGCGGGGTGGGGGAGGGAAAGGAGCCAGGCCTCGCGGCCCTGCGGACGGATGAGCCTCGTGGGCGCGGCGGGCCCGGAGGACCGGGGGACGAGGAGGAGGAGGGGGAGGAAGGGCAGGGGCCAGATGGGGACAGCTAGAATAGGCAGAGAGGAGAAAGGGGGCAGGAGGGCCGAGGGAGGAAGGCCGGAGGGCGAGGAGGAGGAGGAGGAGGAGGAGGAGGAGGAGGAGGAGGAGGAGGACGAGGAGGAGGACGAGGAGGAAGGCTCGGAGGCGGCGGCGGCGGGTGACAGGTGCCTCGGCGGTGGCGGCCCTCGGCAGACGTGATTGCCGCGGTGGCTGCGCGCCGGAGCGTGACTTTACAACTAATCCTGTTTGTAAGTTATTATTTATCTTCAGGAAAGTTTGTCAAACTTGGGCTTTGATTTTTCGCCCTGATTTCCCTCTTGTGGCGCGCTCTCGCACGCGCTCCCATATAATTTATGACTGCCTCTGGTCCTGATGACAGATTATTAAAAGTAGAATTAGTTTTTCGCGCAGAATTTTTCCACTGGGAATTGGGAAGGCAGCGCTCTCCGCGGAAGGTCTCCGGCGAGGTCTCCATTACTAATAGAAGTTTTTTGATGGGGTGAGGAGACTAATGATTTGAATTTACTGTGGCAGTAGTCACGTGGGCGGGAAGGCATCAGCCGAAGAGACAAGAGGTTAACTTTCTCCCTGTGGAGAGGTTTATTGGATTGTTTAGCAGCAGAAGGATAATGTTTTTGTCATAGACTGCTGGTGCCACGCTGCAGTGCGGTGGCCGCCAGCGCCAGGAGAGAGGAGAGGGGAGAGGGGGAGAGAGGGAGACCGCAAGAGGCGGAAAGGCCGACGGATGCAGCCTGGGAGGGGGGGGGGGGTGCGAAGGCAGTGGGGAGGGAGAGAGACAGAAACACTGTGACAGCAAAAGCAGCCCCCCCAGAAGCTGGCAGGGAAAGGGAACAGGGCCCCCAAACACAGCGAGCCACGACCCAGTGACCGGGCGAGAGGGGGCGCTCGCGGCCTCGGGGTCTGGAGGGAAGGACCCGAGGCCCACAGGGTCCCCGACCGACCGGGGTGTGGGGTAGGGTGCCGGTGACTCCAGGGCCAGGCTCCCGAGCTGGGGTGTGTGGGAGGCACAGGCTGGCCTGGCGTCCCCAGCCCTGCGACTGTGGGCCGGGCGGGACCCCGGGGAGGGGTGTGGGGAGGGGGGGAGCAGGCGACGGCGGCGGCGGCGCGTTCACCTGGCCGTGCGCTCGGAACTTGTACTCCCAGCATGCCTCGACAACATGGGAACCGGAGGGGAGTCGCTGCGCAGCTGAGAGCCTCGGCTTAATCTTATGCACCATTAAGCACTCAGCAGCAAGCCCGTCCTGTTCATATACATCATCCACGCTTAATAAACATAATGATGACATAAGATGTAATTCTAGATGAATTTTCATTTTATAGGGAAATGGAGAATTCCTGTAGAAGGGAAAAAAAGTAAATTATCTGGGAAGTGCAAAATAAATGATGTTGCTCCCAGAGATGAATAGAGGTGTTAGAGGGAGAGAGAGAGAAGGAAGGAGGGAGGGAAGGGGAGAAAGGGAGAGGAGAGAGAGAGAGAGAGAGAGAGAGAGAGAGAGAGAGAGAGAGAGAGAGAGAGAGAGAGAGAGAGAGAGAGAGAGAGCAGAGACCGAGAGATAAAGTCACTCAGAGAGACAAGAGTATGGGGGTGGGGCGTGTGTCTGAAAGGTGGGGGAGGAACCCGAAGAGCTGCGGGCAGCGGTCGGCTGGGTGGGAGCTGTGGGGGGTCGAGGCAGGCGTTTGCAGAAGGGGTGGAGGGCTGGGGGCCGCCGCGGCCGGGGCCGGGGAGAGGGTGACGGTGACGGACGGGGCCGGGCCGGGCGGCTCATTCATCAAGAGAAGGATCAGGGGCCCGCGGAGTCACTTACGGGCGGAAATTGAATTCTGATGAAAGCGCAGAGAGATGGGGGCGGGGGCGGGGAGGTGAGGGGGGGGGCGAAGACCAGGCTAGGACGGAGTTCCCAGACTTGCTAAGGGGAGGGGGAAGGGTCTTAGTGAGACCTTCCAGATTGAAGCCCACGCCTCCTTCCTGTCTCTACTCCCCCTTTTTCCTCCCCTAGTAGGGTTGTCCGGGTTGGCTTGACAAAGTAGTGAGCTTGGGAGTCCGTATAGAAATCCAGTGAACCTTCTTAATGGGTCTGGACTGCACCGGGCCTTGGTCTGGCCAAGGAGCCCTGGAGTGGCCTATGGTGAAGTGCCAGAGAGCAGTAGGGATGTGGATTTTGGTTTGGGGGCATTGAGTCCAAGGTCAGGGGAAAGGGGGATTTGGTGAAAGAATTTGAGGCCTCTTGAGGATTTGATGATGGGTCTTCACTCAAGAGCTAAATCCAAGAGAGAAGGCGTGTGTAGTCATTTCAGAGAATTGTAAGCCTGTCCTGGGGTTATGGGCTGGAGTGGAAGCCATGGAGAAGGGTTTGGGGTATCTTGGTTGGGAGAATTCATGAGGAAGGTGGGTCCATCAGAGAAGTGGGGTTGTCAGAAGTTAGCTGTAGTCCGCCTTACCAACAGGGAAGGACCTCATGAATGAAACTGGCCTAGGTAACACTGGAGAGGCTCTCCAGGGCAAGGCGGTCACCTCACACACTGGATAAAGGGGGCTTCATTCCAACGGGAGGCTCCCTCACAGCCATGCTAGCTCTTCAGCCGACCGGACAGTTCGAGGCTCTCCTACCAGGGGCTGGGGTGCATAGTTCTGTCTTTGCCGGAGAAAAAACCATGAAGAAGAGAGAGTGGGAGGCTGGGAATGTAGAGTTGGTAGAGTGCTTGCCTGGAATTCAAACCCCTGGGTTGGCCCCCTAGTTCCACATAAACCAGGATTCTGTGGTACTTGTAATCCCAACACTCAGGGAGGATCCCATGTCACTTACCAGGCAGGAGGCCAGTCTGGCAGACTAAGATACACGAGGCCTTGTCTTTACAAGGACAAGTACATGGGAGCAGGGGCTGGGCTTTAATTCTGCTGGGATGTGTTCTACTCCTTAACTCACACCCCCAAACCTGCTCTGGCCACAATTCCCCTTGTCCCAGGGTATTTGAGGCATAAAGAGTAGAACTGAACCCAGTAGGTCTGGTCAAGAAACTGCTCCCAGAATTACTGCTTTGGTGGGGCCAGCATGAAAGTCCTATGAACTGGCATCAAATCTGGCCTCGATGAATCTTAGAACCCCAACAGGAAGAGACGGGGATGGGCTTGAGGCTAATGTGGGCTCTCAGGCAGGTTGGGGGTGATAGAGCAATGTTGAGGTTCCCTACTTGCTTATACGCATTGAGGGTGTGTGGGAAGCAATAGGAGCTGAGCCTGGAAAACGGGGTTGGAGGAGTCTACAGAGAAGGGCCAGCTGTGCCTGGCAGCAGAAGGAACGCGGACATTTGGGCAGTGAGGGGCTATGAGCAGTTCCGAGTTGTGGAGGCAGAAGTCAGAGTTGTGGTTTGGGCTGATGACACTGTAGTGGGACCCAGGATGGGAAAGACACAGTAAGAGGGTCACGGGCAGGTGATGCCCTTTTGCCTGAGCATCCTACTTCCTGGAGACATGGCATGGGTGCTGGAGAAGCCCTCTCCGGGGACAGCTCTCACATGTCTATCTCCTGGGAGTTCACCCCTAATCTCTCTCCAGATCCCCTAGACCTGGAGCCTCTGCCAGCTTTCTCTGAGCTTCTTACAGACGGGTCTTGAGGAGGCATGGGGGGATGTGTAGGCGGGTCTCATTGTGGTTTAGTTGGTAGGTTCTATCCAGGTTGAGTGGTCAGTTGGAGAAGGGGGCACAGAGGAGAGGGAATGGTGAGCGTGACTATCTCCCCAAAGTCTGGGACTGCACAGCCACACTCAGGGAGCCTGTCCCACCCATTCCTTCTCCTTCAGAACCCTGGCTCTCAGTCTAAAGTTGACGTGCTCTCATGGGGGCAGGGGTTCTGGCCTTGATAGGCGGGCCTGTCATTTTCTCTGCCTCTCTTCAACCCTACCCTTCCTGGTGCCGTCAATCTAATCCAAATAAGGACAGCCTTGGATGATGTTTGGGTTTTCTTAATGATGTCTGGGGTTCTGTGCTAGAGTAAATAGTGGCCATTTTGCTTCAGAGGGGGTGAGGCTTTGAGAAGGTGGAGCCTTGAGCATTCTCCTATCATCTTATTCAAGAGCGCTTTTGTTCAAGCCGTATCCAAGGAGTGAGGTCAGGCCGGTTGTCCTGCTGATCTGCAAAGGACGAAGAGGCTATTGAGGATGAGCGTCATGAGGAGATTGCTCTGATCTTTCAGTCCTTGTGCAACCTTGCTGTGGGAAGCATGAGGTGGTACCATCCACCCCTCAGGAAGGACAAGGAGGCCACAGCAGTAGAGTGCCGGGCACCTGAAACACATGAAGCTAGGCCTAGCCATAAATCCCCAGGCTTATACAGGCAGGAGTTCCTACATAATTGCACATGCATAGCTACTTGTGTTTGTGATTGCCGTGTGTGTCCATGGAAGTCATTGTTCCAGTTGTAATAGTGTATGATTGTCAGTTTCACAAGGATGCACATGTACATGTACACAGGTGTATATAGGAGTGTAGTTACATATACGTGAACGAATACATCATATCCTGCTCTTGTAGTTCTATAAAAGAAAGGGCAGCAAAGGTGGGTAAAGACAAGATAGGGGCAGGTAGGGGTGGGGGACATGGTGGGGAGTCCTTAAAACTGCAAGAACTATAGAGAAGTAATGAGCTAAAACCTCATGTCTGGCTCCTTCCCACCCCCAGCCCTTCACAGGCCCTCCCAGAAGGGCCCAATGCCTCCATCCCCTCACCCCCTTGGAGTCCTAGTTTTAATTTGGGCGGTGTAATTTTGGTGCGAACGGTTGGGCGCCTTTCGTTGGGAAATTGGGAGGAATGCAAACAAGATCTCACTTCATTAAACAGGGGCAAACAGTAGAGAGATCGCACTTACTTATGGAAATGACTTTTAAACATGCACAGCATTTACTGCCCGAGCTGAAATTCTGCGAGGATTATACATGTGAATAATTCACCACGGGCCAATTAGATCTCGCTCTGTCCCCAATCTCCGCAGACCCCATCCCACTCTGCCTCCAGCCTCCAGGCTCCTCCCATCGCCTCTCGAGTTTTGTCTTTTACTTTGGAATCCATGCTGAGAAATCGGTTATCACATTGACCTTCAGAGACCCCTCAAGCACAGTGACGCCTCACAGGGTGCTTCCACTTGGCAGCGCACACACGCACTTTGACAACCCAAACACGCTCCTGCATGTGAGGAGCGCTCAACAATTGCAAAGAAGAGTTTCCAATGCTCCCAACATGGCGATACATATTGTGACAATTTTAACATGATACTCATAGACACACATTATAACGCTGAAGCGTAAGTACAGACACATAACTCATGTGTGATAATAGACAGTCATGCAGTGTGACAATTGAAACACGAGTCACACAGTCACATGTTGTATCAGCATAAACATTTGATAACTCAAATACATTGTGCCAACTCAGAGAGAGACAGGCCATGTTGTTAGGACGCAAATATATTGTCACACAACGATAATCTATAACGATTCAAAATTAGAGTCATACACACAGACACATTGTGATTATTCAAACTGGATAATACCATCATAATTTGGGGACAATTTAAAAAATGCTTGTAATTGTGTCCAAACCAATTCCATACCTGATAACCCTAAGAATTCAAACCTGGCAGTGTACACACCTTACACTGTAGAAATATAGGCACAATAAAGGATACACTCATGGTACCACAATGATGACTCACAGCCTTACCACTGAAACATGTGGTTCACAAGAACACATGATTGGGTCTTCCAGACATGGTGGCATGGATTTAAGCACATATGATGTCAATTGAGATGTTACATTAATTATGGTGTACTGATTCACATACCTGGACAACTCAACTACAGTACCACACAGAGAACACATTGCAAAGCTCCCGAGGTAACAATGCACTCACTGTAACATATCAAGTGCTCACATACTTACATGTATATGAAGTAAGACATAGGGCATGTTCTGTGACAATGCAGACATGGTGGAACACAAGTGAAGATGAGATGACACACGTGGTGACTACGTCAAAGCAAAACACCCTGCACCAAAATGGCAATCATAAACTAAACCAGCAAACACAAGCGTACTCAAAGCATGGACATGCAAAGGCAGCCCGGGACAAGGATATACTTGGAGACACAGTGGTGCTTAGGACAGACACATCCTAGGATTTACACACCGGTGTAGGTCACTGCTGTGCCCCATCAGCAGATGCGCCTGGACTCCAATCCCCCACCCACCAGCCTATCGCCCGGTGCCATATCTATGTGACAGGGTGGAGACTGGTAGAGCCAGCGTCTCCACTGCAAATGTGAGGGGATGACAGGGAAAGAGTTGAGAGAAGGAACACACGGCTTCTGAATACAACACGGAACTTACACAGTCATGAGTCATGACGCGATGGCTGGTACTTAGGGAACGCCTGCCTACGCCGATGCCTTAGGCCAGCCTGTCACAGTGCAAGTGGTAGACGGGGGGGGGGGATTAGGAAGGAGATGAGGGCATCGGAGGAGCTGGTCAACATCTGGAGCCCTGAGGAAGCTTCCCAAGAAGGTCCCTACTGACTAAAGAGCACCCGCAGCGTAAAATGGTTTCACAGCTGTCACCTGCCCGTCTCTTCACACTGAAGGAGTGTCTTCTCGCCATTGCATCTCGATCTTTGCCCTACTCTAGGCCAGATTGAAGGCAGGACCCGATACAGGGCAATCAATGCCACCCCAGGAAGGAGAGGACACCTCTTCCAGCCAGGGACTGCCCAAACTAGTGAGTGGGCTTTGAGAACCGAGAGACTGTGTCAACACCAGGAGTGAACCTTCTAACTTCACATGTCAGGGTACGCTGACTAGTGTTATGTCAACTTGATACAATCTAGAGTCACTGGGGAGGAGGGAGCCTTAATTGAAAAACGTCCTCAATAAAAATCGGGCTGTAAGTAGGCCTGTGAGACATGTTCTTAATTAGAGTTTGATATGAGAGGGCCCAGCTCATTGTGGGTGGGGCCACCCCTGGGAAGGTGGTCCTGGATTCTAGAAGAAAGCAGGCTGAGCAAGCCATGGGGAGCAAGCAGCACCCCTCCATGGCCTCTGCATCAGTTCCTGCTTCCAGGATCCTGCCCTGTTTGAGTTCCTGTCCTGACTTCCTTCAGTGATGGGCTACAAAGTGGATGAGGAGGCAAAACAAATTCTTTCCTCCCCAACTTGCTTTTGGTCATGGTGTTTCACCACAGCAATAGAAACCCTAAGATCCAGGGCTACCAAGGGTCTGATTACGGGTATCAGGGTTTTTTTTGTTTTGTTTTTTTTGTTTTTACGAGACAGGGTTTCTCTGTATTGTTTTGGAGGCTATGGGTCCAGCCCAGCCTCGAACTCACAGAGATCCGCCTGCCTCTGCCTCCCGAGTGCTGGGATTAAAGGCGTGCGCCACCACTGCCCAGCTACGGGTATCAGTTTGTAAGACTGATGTGATACTAGGAATTAATGTCTCTGTCCCATGGGTTCAGATGAGTCTAAGTGCCCCACCTGACCCATACTAGGTATCAAAGCAAGGGCCTTGTACATGCTATATAAATAAGTGATGTTTTGAATATTGGTATATTGGAGCATGTACCAGAGTGCTTGCCAGCTTTATGCTGATAATTATGCCATGATTATCTGTGTAGCAGTTGTATGTATGTCCCTGTGAATACCTGGGCTCAGCTTTGACTGGCTCAGTGTTTACATTTATACCAATGTACCAGTGTTCCTGTGCTGCGTCATCTCAGATGAAAATGTGTGACTCAACATGGGACTCATCTCCCTTTTAGGGTTGGCATTCTGTACCCGGAGCTAAGTTGGTAGGACTTGGTTGTCATAAGGTGCAATTCTTCTAAGACCCCAAGACTACTGAAAGCAAGAAAAGACCACCACACTCCCTAGAGCTCCATCAGTCCAGTTATAAGGCTGAAGACCAGAGGCCAGTGTCATGCTCTATGGCTATCCCCGTTTCACAGAAAGAGACATTAAACACAGGCAACCAGCAAGGTCACGCTTGATCTGGGGAGGGGAAGAGGGGGGCAAGAGAATATGGGGAACCAGGTATCACATGTCCCTTGTTCACTGTGGTGGAGAGCTCCTGGACCACAGCTGGTCCACTACTCCCTTTCCCCCAGTGCCGAGTCCCAGTAATCCCATTCTCCCAGGGTTAGCCTCCCTTCTCTGTCCCCTCCCCACTTTCTCCCTTGCTCTCCCTCTCTCCAACGGGCACATGTCAGAGAACATTATGTGCACCGCAGATTTGCATAATTCAAGAAGCATCAAATTAAATTTGCATAATTCCTTTGATTACACTTGTTATTAAATGTAAGTGACATTGATTTACAAAATGGCCCAATATAAGGTTAATAGCAAATGTCACCTTCCAACAGGGTGAGTGTGTGTGTGTGTGAGAGAGTGTGTGTGTATGTGTGGCAGGGGCAGGTGATTGCTGGAGGATGGACCTGACTCCTAGCATTTCTTTTGTGCCAGGCTTAGTTCCTCTTCTTCCTGTCCATCCCCTGAGCCACTGCAGACCCTAGTTTTTCCTCCCCAGGCCCTGAGTCCTGATGTAAGAACATCAATTTACTGTACAGTTAGTTCGCTCTGTTTTTGTGCCTCTCCTTCAGTGCTGGGTCCAGTGAAATGAGATTTCAGGTAGATGCTGTACCTAAAGAGAAGCCCAGAATTGTAGGGTTACTGGTGAGGTGGTCCAGGATCAGAAGCTATGAAGCATGGGAGCGCTTTGGGATTGGCCCAAAAGACGTTACTGCCCTAGGGAGGGTCATGGAAGGAAGGCAGTTGCTTCTGTTCCCCAAGGACTGAAGAGACACAGCAGAGGTTGGGTGGCAGAGTGGCTTCTGAGCCTCCAGATGGAGGACAGTGGGGACAGCTGAGGTTATTCGAGTTCAAGGCTGTGAGGACTCAGGAGCACAGCAGGAGTGTCCTGGGAAACAGAGACTGGAGATGGGTCCAGTTCCACACCCTGGCATCTGAGTCACCAGAACCTACTTTGAGTATGGAGGGGAGTAGCACGGAAGCTTCCTTCAGCAGCCCTTTGGATGGCAAATGGTCAGGCTTCGGTACCCAGAGAAGGATGGGGACACAGCCACCGGGGCTACTGTGAGGGACAAGGACAAACACACACACACACACACACACACACACACACACACAGAGACACACACACACACACACACACACACACACGAGAGAGAGAGAGAGAGAGAGAGAGAGAGAGAGAGAGAGAGAGAGAGAGAGAGAGAGCAGGGCCCATACTATCACCCCCACCCTACACACTCACACCTCTACAGATGCGCACCTGCGTATACCCCAGCCTGAACACGCGAGGATGCACATATGGGGGTGAGCATGCATAGCCACATATAACCCTGAGACACATAAAGGCACACATGGACCTGGATAACTAGGTCATCGATGTGGTCCAAACTGTGGCTTCCTGATCACCAAAGCACCCAGAGTTGGAAACTTGCAGACACATGCACACAGGCATTCTCACACAACCAAGCATGTGGCAGGGAGAAGGCAGACAGGCTTGCTCTACCTCAAGAAGAGTCTTCCCTCATGAACCCCAAGATTCATAGCTTCCAGAACCTGGGGGACTAGGAGAGGAGTGGCTGAAGGGAGCTCATTCTGCTTATGTCCATCGCCTTTGTGAAAGCAATTGGAGGATCCCAAGAAGGGGCCCTGGTAATGTTCCCGAAGAGCCTCCCCTGAAGCAGCCCTCCTCCCGGTACTTGGTGGCAGGCCCCTCCCTCATCCTCGATCTGCTGCAGTATGTGTGTGTGTCAGGGGCGGGGGCAGGGCCTCACCATTCATCCTCTCTCTGGGTGAGGATATCGACAAGGCGGTAACTAATCATTAAACCCACTGGCCCTTTTAAACAAGGAAGTAGAATTATGGGCAGAACTGTGGGGGGCAGGGACCCTGGCAAGGGTCTTTTGAGGTAGACTAAGGGTTGAACTCTACATATACCTCAGAGCCAAACTCAACCATCATTGTCTCAAGTGGAGACTGCATGGGGGGGCTCGGCCTGGGGGACTCACAAACCCACAGGGACAGGTGTCTGAATTCACCCACAGTGTTCACGTGAGGCCACATGCATAAGGACCTATAAGTGCATTCCTTTTTAGACACCACAAATAAATGCATAAGATCGCAGGACAGACGTAGGTCATGCCTGTATTTATTCTCACTCCCCAGACTCACCCACCCTCAAATAACACTAATGCCCTAAAGGATCATAAGGAATTGGATTCAAATATCTATCTATCTATCTATCTATCTATCTATCTATCTATCTATCTATCTATCTCTACCTAACTAATTAATTTACTTATTGAGCTACATTGTATGCCCTAGGCTGGCCCCAAACCCACAAGTATCCTACCTCACTCAGCCTCCTGAGTGTTGACAGGCATGTGTCACCATGTCTAGCTTTAGGTTCAAAACTTGCTTTGACCATTTCCTGTCTCGTTAACTGTAGTGACTAATTCAGAACTCTTTTTCTCTGATCTAAGCAGAGACAATAATAGCACCTACCCATGGAGCTGTTGTATTCAATGAGATAATAAATGAGAAGTGCCTGGTTTATATTAGGTGTCATTATTCCCTCTCATAAGTGTTGCCCAAATACCTTATATGTGCCCGGCTGACTCAGGTCCAGGCCATGGGATACGGCAATAAACGAGGCAGACATAGTAAGGAGTTCGTGTGGGCTTCAGGGCAGAGGCGCCGGTCATCTCATCTACCCCGCTGAGGGGCAGGTGCAACAACACAGAGGCCTGGACATTGTTTTGCCATCTTTCTGGGGTGTCTATGCCCTGTGCCTCCCAGGAAGATTTTAAGAACTCTAAGAATTTCTCCCCCCTTCCTGAACAAACCCCATCCCCTGACTCATACACATACACACACACACCTGCCACTGTGCTTTCTGTTTTTGCTTTTCCTATGTTTCATGGACCAGGTCCATTCAGGGTGGAGAAGAATGCAGGGGTGTGTGCACAGAGCCGGTGCACAGGCACTTCCTCCTTGGTTCCCTGCCCCAGGAGACTCACCTCACATCACCCTGCCCTATCCAGGTGGGGACACTGCTTGGCCGCCAGCCTCCTAGTTAGCAAATCCGCAGGCTCCCCTCAGTATTTCTTCTCTGCGACCTCTGCAACCTCTGCTCATTTGGCAGCAGCTCCGCCCCTCCTCCTTGAGACAGTCTCCTTTCTCAATTTCCATGACATTGCACCTTCCCATTCCCTATCCTCACAGCTCCGAAGCCTTTTCCAGCCTCCTACTGCGTCCCTCTGCTTCCCTCACCTCTAAGTGTATCTGTGACACCCCCATCCGCAAGCCCCTTCTGTTCTCTTGCCTCCTTCTCACAACTGTCAATCACGTGTGACCTGTAATCCTCCTAGAAATAAACACTTCTAACCTACACTCTATCTTCTAGATGACAAGGTTGGATTTCCACCTGCCTGTTCCGGTTGCTATATCAAACTCACCTCTTGCAAAAGTGAACAAGCTAATTTTTTTTTTGGACAGTCATTCTTGAGGACTTCTGTCCTGACACTATGCCAGGAGTTTATACTAAGAGAAGAACACAGCTGTGCCCTTGACTAGCTTGGAGTCTGGTAGATTCTCCTCCTCCTGATGCCACCCCCCTCCCTTGTTTTCCATTCATCAATCTGGTCACAGAGTCTCAGAATCACCTGGTCACTCCCTTCTCACTGCCTCCTCATCTTATCATTTGTCAGCTCCAATAAAACTATCATTTCCCAGAACCCCTGGCTCTAATCACAGCCTCTCACTTCTAGCCTCTTGAGTGGTCTCCTCAACATCTGTTTCTCTAGGATGTAGCTGGTCCCACTCACCCCTGCTAATCAATCTATTCTGTACACGGCTCCCACCATGGCTTGAATGTGCTCCCCCCATTTGCCCCTCCTCATGCTGGCATGTTTCTAACCCTTGGCACTTGTTACTGCAACCTTTCTTGGAAACGGGAATTTTGCAGATGTATCTAAGACATGAGTTCAAGTCAGGTCTAACTGTGTAGGGTGACCTTTAGTCCAGTGTGACTGGTGTTTTTGCGGGGCGAGGATAATGGTGAAACACTGATCCAGAAGAAACTGCTCTGCCTCGTATAGAAGAGGCAGAGACGAGAGCCATGTGGCTACAAGCTGAGGATGTTCTCCCCTTCCAAAAGCTAGAAGAGACAAGGAAGGATCTCCCCTAAGGGCTTCAAGGGAAAGTGGCTCTGCAGATAGTTTGACCTTCACCCACGCAGTCCTGGAGACTAAACTCATCAAGTTAGACAACCTAGATCAGCTCTCTACAGCTGAGCTACACTGCCGCCTTTGAACTTGAAGCCTCTAGAATAATGAGAGAATAAATTTTGTTGTTTTAAGCCACACAGTTTGTGGTACTTTATTACAGCCCAACTTTGAAATACTCAGTGGTTCCCAACATGAATTACTCTAAATCACTTTATGATAATAGCTATTGCTTCAGAGCATTATTTTCCTATATTATTTCATTCAAATTTCACCACAGTCTTAAGTAGCTATTTCAATTTCATCCTGTTTTACTAACCAGGAAACTGAGATAGAGAGTCTAAATAAGTCTTTTGAACCACAGTACCTTGGACTGAGGTCCCAAGCCTGTACCCCTAATATCGGGCAATTTCGTCTCCAGTCCAAAGTGGCCACAGATTCCTTCTTCTTCCTCCTCTTCTTCTTTTTAAAGTAAATTATTTTGGGGGACTAGCTCTGTAGACCAGGTTGGCATTGAACTCAGAGATCTGCCTGTCTCTGACTCCCAAGTGCTGGGATTAAGGTGTGCACCACTGCTGCTCAGCTCAAATTTCTCTTTTTGTCATTATTTCCAATCCATTTTCTGCTTGCATTCTAAGCTTTGGCCAGACTCTTTGAAGTGTTTGCTGTGTTTCTAAGGAATCAGGTCAGACGCCACCTCCCTAACTGATCACAGGATGTGAGACACTCCTCTGTAATTTCTTTTTTGCTGTGTATAACCCTGCTGTGACCAGTCTGACAGACCCACACAGCTTGCAGTGAGTGACAAGCACCTGACCAGTTGGACACATTGACTGGATGGTCCACCCTTGAAGAAATCACAACACCTATGTCAAGGGTACATGCTCTGGCGCCAAACACATCTGGCTTTGGACCCAGGCTCTAGGGCTAAGCAGGCTAAGACCTGAATCTCAGTTAATACATCTGTAAACGGGGGAGTAGTGATAACTCTTTAAAACTAATTTATTTTATATGTATGAGTAGTTTTTCACATATATGTCCGTGTATCACATGTATGCCTGGTGCTCTTAGAGGCCAGGCAGGAGAAGGTATAGGACCCCCAGTACTGCATTTACAGGCAGGAGAAGGCATAGGACCCCCAGTACTGCATTTACAGTTGGTTGTGAATTGCCATGTGGGTGCTGGGAATCAAACCCAGACCTGCAGAAGAATAGCCAGTGCTCTTAATTGCTGAGCTATTTGTCCAACCCCAAGGTTAACAGCTCTTAGTGTGCAGACTTGTGAAGATTAGAAACCTTGACATCTTATAGAAGGAAACTTGGTGGTGGAGGTCCCTGGAACATGGGCTCGTCTTTTGGAAACCAACAAATGGTCTCAGAGAGGGTCTTTTAATCCTACCCTACCCTGTCAGGGTCTGATGGTTCTGATATAACAGCTGGCCTGTGGGGACTAGTCTAGGTCCATCCCTAGACTTCTTCATGAAGACTTCATGAAGAGAGTTGAGTGCTCCCCAGTGACAGTAGGTGAATCCCAGAGACACAGCATTTGGGTAACCACTTAGGCCCTGCTCTGAAGGTCCCTGGGGCTCGGGAACTCTGCTCTTTCTTTCTTGGAATATTTGAACCTAGTTTTGGTCACCTGCAAATTTTTCCATCCCTTCCAGTAGATTCCATTACATACCTAAACTAATTCAAAGTGTTTTCCCGTGGCCAGTAGTCAAATGAGAACTGAGAGACACCACAGGCAAAAGGTCCAACACATAGCAAAGCCAAGGAAGAATCAGGAGTGATCTCTTGTCCACAGAGGTGCCCTGTGGGTCTGTCCCAGAGAAGAACAGAAGCCTGGATGTGTTTCCCCACAGGGAAGACACAGGGTGGTCTAGAAGGACCTTCAGCCCCAAGCTCCAGCCCTTGATGCCACAGGGAAATTACAAAAATCTTGTTCACATTCCCTTCCCACAAATAATGTAGGGTCAAAACCAAGCTGAGCTAATATCTAAAGACAGAAGGGACTTAGGAAACAAAGGCTTGCTGCAGACAGACGAAGATGGAAGACTTCAAAATGTCATATATAATAAATTTGGGTAGCAAAGAATTCATTACAGATTATCCAAAATAGGAAGTCACCTCACGGGGCTCGTATGTGGGAGTAGTGTTGTTGCCCCTCCTGGCTCTCTGTCCTCGCGCCATTGTGGGAAGCTTGGTGTGCTGAACCCTGACCCTGTAACTTGTTCTGCACAGCTCAGCATGCTCAGCTTCTGGGGTACAGCTACCCAGGCTCAGGGTTCAGGCAAGAGAGTACTGCCTGCTGCACAAAGCCCGGGGACTGAGGGGGTGGGGTGGCTCCGTCTGCTTCCCATATGGGGACATTGTCTGTCCCTGCCTGAGGGGCCACCTCCCTCCTGCTGCACATTGTCCCTTTGCTGTCTCCTGCTGGTCCAAGACCCAGCCTGCATCTTCCCTTCTCATTAGCCTCCTAGTGGTAGCCCCGGGCAGGACACAGGAGGCTGGGATTCTGTCGGCTCCTCGGCAGACCTGCTGCCCCTAGCCAGCTCACCTTGGACTGTTCGCAGTCCAGAGCCTCAGTCTTGGCACACAGCACGTATGTGGAGGGCCGCCGTGCCAGGAAGGCCTCCAGTTACTCTGATGCCTCTGCTGGCCCTGGTTCAGACCCCTTCACACCCTGTGTGAAACCCCCACGTTTTATGAATCTAACCCTGAAGGGAATGAGGCTGGGGTTCCAGAGTCGATCCCGACTGAGGTCTGCTACTTTGTGAGAGGATGAATTCAGGAATCCTGGGGATGGGAGGGCTTGTCTTTAAAGATAAAGCTCCTTGAGATATTTGAGTGAAATTAGTTAATAAGGCATTGTGGCCAGCTCTGTTTCTGTTACATTCCCGGCTGGAACCCTCACTTTAACAGCTGGACTCTTTACCTTGTCAACTCAAAGGTCATTTATCCCGAATTCTTTTCCTCGGCCCCTCTTCCAGACCTCTCCCCAGTGCTTACAGATCGAACTTATACACTCCCAGTCCTGTTTTTGACTTTAGAGACAGTTTTGTGTGTGTTTTCTAGGCAGCCTTGAACTCACTATGTGGCTCCATTTGGTCTCAGAGTCATGGCAATTTCCCCGCCTTAGCCTGCAAAGTGCTGAGACCACAGGCACATCCCACCCACCACACCTGTTTTCCCTTCTTTGGAGATTCCTCCTCTGCCCAACACTTAAGATGTAGGCCAACTCTCCTCTCTTGCAGAAGTCTCCCTTGGACTCTACTATTTCCCCAGACCATTACAGGGCTCCTGGCTGTCCCATTTTCTCCATTTCTGACTCAGTGGCTGGGCTGGGATCTGAAAGCCTCCCTTTTATGAGTTCCCAGATGAAGCTGCTGTTGATGTCCAGGGATTTGAGAACTGCTGGCTTAGACCATTTCCTGGTGCCCGGGATTCTTAAAGGGCCAGCTTCAGAGGTATAGGAAGCCCAAGGCAAAGGTGGTTAAAAAAGCTCTTTTGGCATCACAGGGTGTCTGACATTTAGTGGAAAGGGCATGGGACTTAGAATGAGTGGCCTGGGCAACTTGCTGCCAGGTTTTACACCAATCGATTTCTTTCAGCCTCAATTTCCTTGAATAGAAAAGGAATTGCAGGGGCTGTGGAGTTGGTCCAATTGGTAAGAAAACTTCCTGTTCTTGCAGAGGATCTGAATTTGGTTCCCAGAACCCAAGTGGAATGCTCACAAGTGCCTGGAGCTGTAGCTCTAGGGAATCTGATGCCCTCTTCTGGTCTCTGCAGGCACCTGCATGTGTGTGCACATACACAGGTGTGCATACATATATATACATACATACACATAAAGGGAAATAAAGGGACTGGGGACAGGACTCAGCAGTTAAGAATAGTTGTTCTTTGCAGAGGACACAGGACTCAGTGGCACCCATGGGAGACTCATAACATCCATAATTCCAGTTCCAAGAGATTTGACCCTGCTGGGCTTAGTGGTGCTTGGGAGGCAAAGGCAAGTGGATCTCTGTAAGTCTGAGGCAACCTGATCTACAGAGTGAGTTCCAGGACAGCCAGAGCTATATATTGAGACCTTGTCTTGAAAAAAAAAACACAACAATACAAAAAAGAAATTTGACTCCATCTTATGAAGTCCTTGGGCATCGGACATACAAGTGGTGCGTATCTGTACATGCAGGCAGAATGCTCAAACATAAAAATAAATAAATATGAACAAGTAGTAAAGGTGAAATAAACATTTATTTTAAGAGATTTTGTTTTGGTTTTTACAAGACAGGGTTTCTCTGTATTGTTTCGGAGGCTGTCGGTCCAGCCCGGCCTCGAACTCACAGAGATCCGCCTGCCTCTGCCTCCCGAGTGCTGGGATTAAAGGCGTGCGCCACCAACGCCTGGCGAGATTTATTTTTAAAAGGGGTGATAATAATCCTGACTCCAGTGTCACATAATTCTAATAAGACAATGCCCATGAAAGCTTGATGCAAACTTCAGGAGCATGGGTTTAGCTTTTCAGACTGTGTGGTTTGTTCCTCACACTCATTGTGTTTCCTGTGGGTCTCATGATTTTGGCAATTTGTAAATATTCACCCGACTTACTCTTCCCAAGGAGAAACTGCTACTACTATTATTACTGTTCCCGTTATTATTATTGCTGTTCCTATTTAATAGACAAGAAAAGCGAGATTAAATAACCTTCTTAAAGTCACTAGCATGAGCTGGGGGTGTAGCTCATGGGACAGCATTTCATAGCAAGCCTGAGACCCTGGGTTCTAACCAGCACTGACAAAGAAATGAAGTACAGGTAGGTAGCAAGTGGTGAACTTAGAGTGACCTCTGTGTGTCCCTAACCACCTCTCTGCACCTCCCTACATGTTGGATCCCCTAAAGTCAGTAGTGGGGAGTTGCACATTTGTGTGAATTCACTCTGCTTGAAGAGGTGCTGCTTTGTGTAAGGGCTGACAAGTGTGTGCAAGGTAGGTGATGTTAGCAGTAATCACCTATCCAGTGCTCGCTCCAGACCAGGCAAGGTTAGCCAACACCTATCCAGTGCTCACTACAGACCAGGCAAGGTTAGCCAACACCTATCCAGTGCTCGCTACAGACCAGGCAAGGTTAGCCAACACCTATCCAGTGCTCACTACAGACCAGGCAAGGTTAGCCAACACCTATCCAGTGCTCGCTACAGACCAGGCAAGGTTAGCCAACACCTATCCAGTGCTCGCTACAGACCAGGCAAGGTTAGCAATCACGTACCCAGTGCTCGCTACAGACCAGGCAAGGTTAGCCAAGACTGCCACCCACTTTAGCCCCACAGTTCACATTCCCTGTGTCTCAGTACGGTTTCTGCTGTTGTGGTAAAATACCATGACCAAAAGCAACTTGTCAAGGAGATGGCTTATTTCATCTTACAACTCTTAGGTCACCCTCCATCACCAAGAGAAGTCATGGCAGGAGCTCAATCTCAAGACAGGAACCTGGAGGCTGGGACTGAACCAGACATGGAGGAGTGGTGCTTATGGGCTTGCTTCCCACGGTTTGCTCAGCCTGCTTTCTTTACAATTCTGTTCGGGATGTCACTACCCACAGTGGACTGGGTCCTTCCATCTCAATCATTAATGAAGAAAATGCCCAACAGCTCAGTCTTATTGAGGCATTTTCTCAACTTAGTGTTCTCTCCCAGATGATTCTAGTTTGTTTGAGTTTACAAAAGCAAAAACAAAACGCAAAAAACAAAAACCAACCAGAATACCATGCTACTCTTGTTTTATTGTTGGCAATGCTGAGCAGTTAGCACAGGCATCGGAGCCGTAACCTGGGGCAGGCTGGTTTCAGTAAACACAGAACCACTCAAAACCCCCAAGCTGCACTGAATTCATGTGTGGGGATAATATGCAGAAGAATGTTTGCATGTAAGTATCTCTGTGTCTGTTTGTCTGTGCCCATTCATCTCTTCATCCAACCATCCCTGCCTGTCTAACACTGGCAGCTAGGTCAACCTGGGTCAAGTTATTTTTGTTTTGTTTTGAGATAGGGTCTCATTATGCAGTTCTGGCTGAACTGGAACTTGCTATGCAGACCAGGCTGGCCTTGAACACATGAGGTCTTCCTGTCTCTGCCTCCCAAGTGCCAGAATTGAAAGTGTGAGACACCATGCCTGATGTTAGGTCAAGCTTTTGAAGAATCAACTGTGAGAGATGGAGACTGGAAAGGGGTAGAATTGTGGCCTCTTTCAGCTCCAAATTCCAGGATGTGTTCTCTTGATCCAAGTGACTGCAAAGAACAGTGTGTGCAGGTAAGCAGGGAGGAGAGGGCTCACCCCAAAGGGAAGACATGGACGCTTCCCCATGGTTACCACGCTAGGCTCCAATGGGCACATCCCTCCAAGACAACTTAGGAGCAGGTCCCCTCTGACTGTTTGACCCTCATATAGTGGTTCTACGTTGGAACCCAGGCTAGTTTATATCATCAAAAGCGATTTTGTATTCCTTTGTGTTTCCCCTCAGCCCTTATTTTCTTCTGTGGAGTGTGAGTGCGTACTGAATCTGGGTGTAAACAGATGGAGAGACAGTTGAAGAGCTCTGCTGATGCTTCAAGGAAGGCAAGACTGGTGGGCCAAGGAATAAAAAGGTTTGAAGAGCAAGAAGGAACAGAATGGTGTGACTAATACGTTTCTTTTTGGGCTGGGGCAGAATTACCTGGATCTGCTGGGGTAAGGGTTACTTTCTATCTCGAAGAAAAATGTGTGATGTTGGTACTGTCTCAGAACAAATAGGCCTGTGACTGATGGATAGTTTACCATTTATGTAGCTGCTTTCATGTACTTTTGACAGCTCAATCAGGATTCCAGCAGTTATAAAAAATGATTTTATCCTAGGAAGTTATGGGAGGGGAGCGCGTGCCCTTGCCCTGGGTCCACTGGGCGCCGCCTCTCGGAAGACACGGCGCTGAGCAGTGTGGGGAGCTGGAACACGCCTGTGGGTGCATGCTGGACTTCTCTGGTAGGGCGTGGGGTATGTCACTTTTAAGAACTGTTGGCAAGACTAAGGCCTGGAGGGCTACCTGGAAAACTCCATGGTCCTGGGGACTGAGGGCTCTGGGGATGAGGACTGTGCGTATCTCTGGGAATGGGGTAAGGGCAATTACTGGCATGAAGACCAAAAGATAAAGCCACCAAGAATCCAGGAGCGCTGGAACCAGATGAGTACTAGTCTTGAGACCATATGGAGGCTCTGGGCCTCAGTGTGGCTCCCCTGTCCTGGGTCCAGCTTGTAACCAAGCCACTCTCTTGGCTGACCCACTCCTGTGAGGACAAGAAGCGCACTGTGGCCCGCTTGGCCCCCAAGAAGGCACCAGATAGGCTTTCACCACTGGACATGCGGGGGTGGGGTGCATTTTGGGGTGGGGCTCACCTGCTTTGAGGGGATATCAGTCTGGAAAGGTCCAGATTTGTGTGAAAGGTCAGTTAGAGGCTGTTGAGGTGGTGTTGCTGAAAGACAGGATTGTCTCAATGGGGTTTGTTCACACTGGTGCAGGGGACAGGCTTGTGAGGCGTCAAGAGAGATGCCTCCAAGCTTCCGGTTTATGACTGAGAGGATTAGGATGCCTTCAAAGAAGTAGCCTCTCAAGGGGTAATGACACCACACCATATGGGGACTCGGGCTCCCCTTAAAGGCAAGGCTATTCAAGCGTGTATATGAATGTGTGTGTGTGTGTGTGTGTGTGTGTGTGTGTGTCCATCCATTTTTAGCATTGCCTTCCTAAGCAGAATCTGGAACCAGACTATCTGGCTTCAAATCCCTTCTCTTTCACTTACTAGCTGTGTAACTTTAGACAAATTTCTTGATCTCTCTGGGTCTCTGTTTCCCTTGCAAATCAGTATACATTAGGCCAATCTCCAGTAGGGTTGGCAGGATTTAAAGAAATGACACCATGTCTGTTTAGCATGGCGTTTGGCACACTGCGGGCACTCACCTGGTGGTCATTTGTCCTCCTGGCTCTTGTCATAAGTCCCGGTGCATCAGCCCCAGCTACACGCTAGGCAGAAGTAGACGTGCATCTATTTTAAACACATAGCAGGTCGGTCTGAGAATACGGTAGAGGCTGGCAATCATAACATTACCCAGCATGTATGAAGCACTTACTGCAGGTCAGAGAAATTAAACACCCAGCATGCAGTGTCTCATTCGTGAAGGTCTTTGCCCGTACAAAGCTGGGAGTTTCAGCAGAGCTTTGAGAGATGACCCAGGGCTGAAGACAGCTTGCTGCTCTTGCAGAAGACTGGAGCTTGGTTCCTAGTACCCACGTCATGGGACTCGTAGCCGCAGGGGAGCTGACACCGTCTTCTGGCCTCTCTGCAGACACCTGTGCTCTCTCCCTGCCCCTGCCCCTGCACCCTCCCCCTCTCTAAATATTACCAGCTAGTCTCCATATGTCTCCAATCTAAAGATGAGTTGGAACTCAGCTTGGATTTAAAGCCAGCTGTGGTTCAAACAGGTATAACTAAGTATGGCCTTAGATAACTGTCCTATTTATAGGGACTGTGGGCCTGAACCCCCAATCCTGGATACATATCTGTGACTGAAGGCCTCTGTTAATTGTGTGGAATTCAGATTCCAAGCTCCAAGACTGAAGGAGACTTACTGGGCCCTGGGCAGTATGGGTGAATATACATTCCGTTGGATTATGGGCAGGGCGACTGTGCCTGTGTGTGTATGTGGCGGGGAGTGGGGAGTGGGAGGGTGAAAGGGTGGGAGGGAGGGGTCTGTGGAGCTGTGGAGGACTCGGGTTAGCACGGGAAGAGGTGCTGGAGGCTTGAAGACTGGCCTGCTATGGAGACACTTCCTGGTGGGGTGTCTCTGGGCCTGGGTCCCGGCTTTGCCCCAAGGCTTCTGTGCTCGGTGCTGGGAGAGAGATGAAACTGCTCACTTCCCCTTAAACACGGCAGATTAAGGGCCCGCAGTGGGCACGGGCGGGAGGGCGCGTGTCGTTCATGTTACAAATCAATTCATTACCCGCACTCGCGGTCGCCTCCGATCTTCAAGGATCGGGGGTTTGATGAAGAGGATTCATTTCAAGAAATAAACCTTTTAAATTAACCACGAGATGAGGGAGATTTCTTTATTTAAAAAATGCTCAGGCCCCGCCGGCTTTGTTTTCTCTCTTATTAGTGTTGTTATTAATAACCCCACCCTCACACTCCAGGGGATAGTCCACCCTTGCCTGGGAGGCGGAGTGCTACTAGGGGGGCACCCACACCCTGACACAGCCTACACATCTGTCTACTCCACCAGGTCTCCAGCGTCCAACCATGGAGCCCCCCCCATGCTTCTGTCCCCCGGCTTGACTCAGGCTGGTGGCTGGGAACCTGTGAAGTGACCTTGGATAAGTCGTTGGACTTCTCTCACCAGCAAATGAAGACAAACCATCATTTTCTACAGCTGTCCTTGACTGAGAATTCTACTTTTGCTGTCTGTGAGCTAAGAGGTCAGAGAGATAGCTCTGAGGGAAAAGGCTGGATACTGCCAAGCCAGACAACCCCAGTTCAAGCCCTGGGACCCACATAATGGAAGACAAGAAGGAGCTGACAGTTGTCCTCTTGACCCCTGAAGGAGTCCTGTGGCATGCCACACACATATGCACATACATGCATACATATACACACATATGATAAAAATTAAAAAGAAGAAGGACACCCTCCAGGAGGAAACATTCTTTTCTGAGGCCGCATAGAGTCTTCTTAGTAGAGATGGTTTTGTCAGCCAAACACCCTGCTCTGGTGTCTATCGGACGCGAGCATTTGGACTTGTGATCTACAAATTGCAAGATGGTCTGGGCATGGCTCAGTGACAGAGCATTGGCCTAGCATGCACAAGGTCCTGGGTTCAATCCCAGGGCAGCAAGGAAATAAATTACCAAGTACTTGAGTCCGTGTTTGTCTTGCTGGCTGTACTTGAGCTCGTGCTATCTTGCTGGGTGTGTGCTAATGACTCAGCTTCTGCAGGAAACTCACAAGTGCTCCAGCGGGTCATCTGTGGAGGGTCTAAAACAGCAAGGAGTAGGAAAAACACAAGTATTGGTGTGGTACCCAGAGGCAGGGAACAGTGGGAAGCAGAGGAAAGTGATGGAGATGATGGGATCCAGAATAACAATATGGGGAGGTGTGGATGGAGAGGTGTGGACGGCTGTATGTCCATCTGCAGCAACCTGGAGGAGTTGGACTTGAGGATTTTCTACTTTGCCTATGGCTCACTATGGCTAGTCTTGGCAGAGCCCACACAGGCAGAATGGTGGGAAGGGATCTGGATAGGCAGGCACAGACTCAGGAGGCTGTGACATGCCAGTGAATGACAGAGAAAGGATGTGTCCCCAGGATTGTTGTTCACTAAGTAAAAGCCCATAGTCTTTAATGCCTCGCCACTCTGCCTCACTGAGACCCGGCCCTTGCCTCAGGAATTTTGTACAGCTTAAGCTACAGACTGAGCCTGAAGCTGCACCCTAGTATGAAGAAAAAATAACTGGCACTCAGCAAGGACAGGTGACACAGGGCATGCTTATGTCATAGGCAAAATATTCTAGAAATGAAGGTTTTTACTCAGCCAAGTATCCAATGGGAAAGACCTTGTGCTCTCTGCTATAGGTTCACCAAGCAAAGCTATAGCCTAAGAATCTGCAGATCATAGAGCTAGTACAAGGATTTGATAGAACAGACATCTTAATACAGACACACACACACACACACACACACGTTCACTCACAGCACAAGGAGGCAGTCTGGCTGTCTTAGTTCACTCAGGTGCTACAAAAAAAAAATACTTAGCTGACTGATGACCAATAGAAGCTTGTTGCTCATTTTGCTCTGGATTCTGGGAAGTTCAAAATCAAGGTGCCAGTAAGCCAGTTTCTGGCCCTGGCTTGGTCTTTGCTTTCTGAGAGCATGTTTTCTTGTTCTCCCGTTCAATCTCTTCGACGAGGGCATCAAGCTTTTCCAAATGACCCTACTTTAAGTATTAGGACCCAACATGAGTTGGAGGTGGGGGGCACTGACATTCAGACTGTATCAGAGGGAGAAGTGTGAGATCCATGAAAACACTGGCCACAATTTCACATGGCTTGATGTGATTTAGGTTTGGGAGAGGATGGTCCAAGAACACCTAGATTAAGGCTTCCTATACCTTGCCTCTCCTTTCCAAAGGGAAATCGAAGCTGATTAATTAATGTAATAGAGAAAGAGAAAAGAAAATGGGACCCAAAAAAGGTGGAGAACTCAGAGCTCTGGAGCAACCAGAGCCTAGGGGACATCAGGGAACTTGGGGTTCTACCTGCAGGAGGGACTGGAGAATGAGGGATTGGAAGCAGCGGGGTGGGGCATGACCGTTTACATCCTACCTCTTAGCTTCCATTCAACTGATATTTGACCTAGGAGTCCTTTCAAGGATAGAGGCTGGGACCATAGTCTTCAAACTTGTCATCAGCTGAGTCCAGCCCTAGCTCATCCTCTGTGTGGTCCAGGGATTTTTCCTTGGGGGTGGGAGGATTCAGCTCAGACATCACCTCCTCACCTAGGAAGAGAACCCAAGAGGCTCTCCTGCCTCCTAAGCCCCCTGCCAGCATTATTCCCCTACAGATTGGAGGAAGGAAGGGAGGGAGGAGAAAAAGGCCTTCCCAGCTTAGGCATAGACCTGCCCAGGTGTGTGGGGGGACCAGCTCACCATCTCATTAATGTGGAATTGTTTTTAGGTTAATAATCTTGCGTTAATTTTCCCTTAAAATATTGTCTTTGACCGTTAAATGCTCACACTGTTATAAAAAGAACGTAATAAATGATCTTGAAGCAAATTCTCCTGCCAAATGTCATAATTTATTTGCATAATTAGCTCTTAATTTTAATTCAATATGCAAATCCACGCTTCCTTTCCATTGCAGCCGCCTGTTTCCCAGCCAGGCAGCCATGAATTTACTGTGAAGCTTTCTGTGGTTGTCAGAGGTGGGGGTGGGGAGGCAGGCACCTTCTGGGCTTGTGCCTGGAGGAAGGGCTTAGACACACAGACTTAGATGGACAGACTCAAGGGCCCCCTCCACAGATGCAGGCCTTCATGGAGGGACCTGTGTGGAGACAGAACACTAACAGAAATGATTGGGAACATAGTTATACAGAGACCTAGAGGTGATGGCACTGAATCCAAACTTACAGGCTGACACATGAAGTAACCCATGGTCGCCCACTGAGACATGCTATACAGACAGAAATACCACCACACAAGAACACACTACCATGAAGGCACAGACATAGGTCTGACCTTCAGAGACACGGGCATGCTCAGAGACACCCACAAAGACAGAGATCCAGGTACACAGATGATAGACAGACAGACAGACAGACAGACAGATACATAGATAGACAGACTAATAGGTGTTAGGTAGGTAGATGATAGACAGACAGACAGATATTAATCTTAAGAGCTGAAGATATAGACCATTGTCATAGTCCAGCAGGAGAGACACCCTGGGGGAAGAAAGCAGGGAGAATTATTGTTTAGGTTAGGAATAGCAGCACTTACCTGTAATCCCAGCACTTGGGAAGCAGAAACGGGAAAATTGCAAACTCAGGGTCAGTCAGAACAATGTGTGGAGTTCTAAACCAGCATGAGACTAAGCCTGTCTCAAAACAAGCAAAACAAGCAAATTTGTGGTTTTATTAGGATATAGTTCCCCTTCCACACAATTTACCTATTTAAAAGGATCAAGACAGAGGCCTTCAGCATATTTGCAGGGCTATGCAACCATTCCTACTATAGTTACCCTCTTTAACCCCAGAACCTTCTTCCAAGCCCTAAGCAACCACTAACCTATTTCCTGTCTCTATGCATTGCTTATTATGAACATTATTTACACAAGGAATCACTGTGTTTGTGTGTGTGTGTGTGTGTGTGTGTGTGTGTGTGTGTGTGCGCGCGCGCGCACTTGGTTTCCCTCACTTAATGAAATACCTTTTCTTTCCGCTTCCCTTTGCAGTGCTGGGATCAAACCCAGGACCTTGCACATGCAAGACAAAGGCTCTGCCACTGAGCTGTACCCTCAGCCTTGACACTGTTCAGTCTTACACTTTAGCATGAATAAGTTACTCACTCCTTTGAATAGGTGGGTAGTGCTGCACTGTTCAGAAAGACACATTCTATTTACCATTGGCTGATAAGACATTTAGCTGCTAGGGATGGAACCCAAGGTCTCCTGCATAAGAAGACATTCTCCCAGTCTGCCCTGCATTATTGCTATAAGGAGTAGGAGTGTTTGAACATTTTCTTACAAAATTTTCTGTGAATCCTTTCATTTCTCTGGTGTTTATTCCTAGAAATATAACTTCAAAGTTTGGTTTTCCTGTCCATTCTATAGAGTAATAGAGACTTTTCCAGAGACATCTCACAGGACACCCACACTGCATTTGCCAATGCTGGCCTCGGCATTCTCCACAAGAGTTTTTACTTTCTTCACACGCCCAGACATACACAGAAACTCAGGCATTTTCACGCACTCATGGATTCAGGTGCTCGTGTGCACGCACGCACACATACACACACTCAGTCACACTGCGCAGTCACACACTTAGTAGCTGTCACAGCCACCTGGGCACAGACATAATCCCCAAAGCACAAACAGATGTATCCAAGGTGATCTAACCTCCCACAGAGGGACCTTGAGGACAGGGACTTGAGAAAAGATGAAACTGCTGTCAGAGGGACCGTGACAGCTGGAGGAAACTCATCCTGACTCGGAGAGTCTTGCCGTGGTACCAAGAGGGGTGAAACTTGGCATTCGGGCAACTGAGAGTCCGTCAGAGGCAGGATGAGAGGGGACACTGTGGTTGGCATGGGTTCAGGAGATGGTCTCTGTGGTGGGGGCCAAGTGGCATCTGAACACCAAGACACGGGCCCCAGGTCCCCATCAGTGTGAGCCTACCTTTCCCATAAGCCAGTGGCCTTTGTCCCTTTGCTTCCCCACCAAGGAAATGTGACCCCTCCTACCCTTTGCCCCCACCTGACAAAAACTCTGGAGACAAAAGAGATCTTTTTCTGGGGTAATTAAGCTTCAAAGACAGCGGCCCCTCCCAGGAAACTGATCAGGTTTGCCCTGGCAAAGCCCCCTGGGTGGGAGGACAGGCAAGCAGAGCCTAAGAGGCCAGGTGACCAGAAAAGCAGAAAGCAAGTTCTGAGATGTGGCCTGCTTCTCCTTAGAAAAGGGCTGTATCAAGTAAGGGGCCCGATGAGCAATGGATTCCAACACTGTCTTCTCAGAGTCACAGGAGTCCTAGGTGTGGGTGTGTGCATGTGTGAGTGCCTCGTTATTACAAATGAGTTTTGCTGTTGAGATGCCGTGCAAGTGTGAGAATATGTCCCTGTCCCCATCCTCCCCACAGCCCACTCCCACCCATGCCCCCCTGCAGAAGACTCACTGTGCGGCCTCAGCTGAGTTTTTAACCTGGAGTGATCGCTTTCCTGATTTGCCACTTTAGTACTCTTGTTAATGAATTTTTAATCTTCTTAATGACATTAAACACGGAAAGTAATTAAGGAAAACAAGTTTGAAACTGCTGACTTCAACCCTTTATTCACAACTATTTAATGTAGAATTAATTTGATTTTGCCCATTATTCAAATGAACGCACTACCTTCTCCCCGGCCCCAGGCCTGTCCCCTTGTCCCCTCCCCTAAATGCCCAGAGACCCTCTGTCATGATCACCCAGTAATCATTGACCCGAGTGGGTGACAGTTTCCTTGTGACATGTCTGTTCTTTGGGTCTAGGCATGACGACTAAATCGAGGCCTGGCGGATGGTAAGGAAGCCAGAGTGGAGGTTGGTGGTCAGCAGAACTGAGGGGACCCAAGAGGGAGCAGGGAAGTCAGAGGGGCAAGCACCTCAGGGTACCTCATTGGAGGTGGAGGGAGCGGAACCCCCCTATTTCTTCCCTCCTTTCTCTGCGACCTGCACACTCAAATAGTTGGTGGCAGAAGCCTTGTGTATTCAGACGTTTGGACGTCAGGTTCATGGATGCTTGGCTTTAGAATGTAAAAATCTGTGGAACATACACACAAAAAAATCTAGTGTTTGGAGGTTCGGGTCCCGGGGTGGCTGCTGAAGCAGCAGGACTCATCTCGTGCCCTTTCCAGAAGTTGAGATCAAGAGAAAGAGGCTCCCCCATGCTCTAAGCCTTGGGCTGCCATTTTGGCTGAGATTCTGGACAAGAAGGTACAACTCTTTGAAGCTGGGCTATAAGCCCTGGACGTCTGTCCCTAAGTGTCTTCTTCTTTTGACCCTGGGTTTCAGGGTCCCACTTGATGTGAATGTCTGTGTGTCTGAATTGGGGCCTTCGTAGTAGGTGCGGGGTGGACATGACCTTGGGAGGCAGCAGAGCCATCTTAGCGATGGTTCCAGACGGACCTGACTGCAAGCCTGAGTGGGGCGAGCCTCTGACGGTTTCCTTCTGGCTGAAGAGGGAAGCCAGGCTTATACCTCAGAGAGCTGTTGTAATGAACACTCAAGATGTGCTCAGGTGCAACCCTAGTGCCATGTCCCCTGGAAGACTTCCCATCAATCCTGTCCCATCGGCCCCAAGCCCCCAAGGGTGAGAGACTCCAAGATTTGCCAGAGAAAGAAGGTTTCTGGGTCTGGGAACCAAGAGGAGGCTGTTGGAGCCTGGGGACCTGCCTTGCTACCCAGAGGGCAGGGAAAGAAGAGCTCTGAGGAGAGGTTGGCTTGGAGAACTTCCTCCCCACCCCTGGGCGACTCCAGAGCATCTCCTTCTCACAGCCTCCTGAGTTATACCCCCAGGAGGGTTTCTCTCCCTCCCTACCCCTTCCTCTTGCCTCTTCCCTCCAAGCAAGCCTCCCCCCCCCCACCTTCATTTCACTCACACTAGCTTCTGGAAGATAACTCTCAGCCCCACCCCCACCCGCAGGCACTGAGCTGACCGGGTTGAGTTGAGGTGAGAGTCTCCCTCACCCCCTTCCCCCCATTCCAGGGACTTCACAGGCTGCTGGCCTTCAGTCTTCCCCCTCTCTGCGGGTCCTCTCCTCATCCTGTTCTTGCCTGCTCTTTCTCTCTCCCTCAGCAGTTCAGTTTCCCTGGCTCTGCTGTGTCTTAAGCTCCTTGTCCCTGTTACCCCTCTCTGACTTCCTCCCTACTTGAGTGATCATGGGGTCCAACGTGGATTTCTAGCAACAGCTTCTGGCTTATGGTCCCAGAAGGAAACCCAGGCTGAGGCAGGGAACACAGAAAGAAACCTTTGATGCGGGTAGATTCTTGAGATCTTGTCATCCTGGAAGGGCCAGTAAGGCTCCAACAAGGACTGACCAACGGAAATCACCTCCCCCCTCCCCCCATATACACACCTACCCTGTCTCACACACCTAAAACCTCTCACTAAGGCCCACACTTTCTCACAACGCACACTGGAATGACAAGCTTGCACACTACACAGACACACACACACACAAGTACAGATAAACGTGAGTGCAGGTGCATGCGCAGATACACACAGCTCCCCCAGACTGCACGCACACGCACACACATACACACAGAGATCCCACAGGCGCCCAAAAGCACAGGGCAATGATTAATGTCCCCTCAGAAAAAGAAATTATATCGAATAAATTAAACTACTGTGGCAGCAAATTGAAAAATAAGGATGTAAATGAGGTTTGAATACTTAATATCGAAGACAAGGGGGGAACAAGAAGGGATGGCTGGGTCCCCTGAGGAGGGAAGCGATGGTCCCTCTTGCCCTTATTAGACTAGTTCCTGTCCACAGGCCTCCGAGGTGGGTCAGGAGAGATACAGAGGGTTAGTCAGCACCAGCACCTTCTCCCCAGTGGCTATTGATGAGAAGGTTCCATGGCCTTCTGGAAAGACCCCAGGAGAGGAGCAGGGAGGAGGAGGTGGCGTGGCTATCTGGCTGCCCCCAATGCACAGTGGTCACTTGCTTTCAGGTCCAGCACTTAGGCAGAGATGCCCCACTACACATACTCTTCCCACTCTCAGGACACTTGAAGGCATCTGATCACGTGGCTGAGCCCCCTCCACGTTGTCTGCTCTACTCTAGAGGCCACAGAGTTCAACCCCCAACTAGCCTTAATTTAATTTATGCCGACCCAGAAGCCTACCACATACTAGAGACAACCTGCCTGCCATGTGCCAAAAACCAGCCTCCCTCTGACACAGTCCTGCCCTGGACAAATACCCCAGCAGCACACATGCATCCACGCAGAGAGACCTCACTACACCACGAGGCGGTCTGGTCACACACACTGTGCACACACATAGTCACAAATACACACGGAGGAGAGCAGCCCGTGGCTAGGCCCCAGGCCCTCGGTGCTGTGGGGGACTGAGAGACTTCTCCCACTCCTCAAGCTTTTAGCAGCCTACCTCCATCCTTCCCCCCCCATCCCTCCCCTCCTCTTCCTGGGGCACTTTCGATAGCCTCCACCTCGCTTGCTGTCTCAGTTTCCCTCACTCTGCATGTCTTATCTTTCCCTTGCTGCCTTTGTCTCGGACACCCCAGCAGACCCCTGCCTCCTCCTCATTCCTTCTGGTCACAGGACCCTGGGTCCCCCCTAACCCGTCCACACCCCCCCCCCGTCATCGCGCTCCCCCCCATCCCCCTCCTCCGCCTCGCTCGCTGTCGTCTCTGTTCATATATATTTAGTATTTATTTACAAGGCTGGGTTTTTTCCCTGGGCGGGAAGCCAGCCGTGCACAGAAATCCTTAAGATGCTATAAAGCTGGTGAGGTATAAAATGGAAAGTGGTTAGTGCGCTGTTTGGAGATATCTCACCGGCGGCCGGGGGCCCGCGCCGCCCAGCCGCCCGCTGTAAATCTCCCGGAGTTTAGCGCGCTTGTTTGGACGTGGCCAGGAGGGGAGGCCGCGGCGGGAGGGGGCGCCCTAGACCCCAAGTCTCCCTCCCAGGCTGCCGCCAGACGAGCGTCACTCCTTCCTCGGGAGGACAGGGGCCCAGAGTGGCAGTGAAGACCCGTCTTGGAGAACAAAGGCTTCAGCTGTGTCCCCCACCCCCACCCCGCACCCAGCAGCCCACGTTCCCCATCCGTGTGTGCAGGCGAGGACTGGGACCTTACAGGACTCCCAAGCAGTCTATGGGCTTCCTCTCCAGGAGTCTCATTCCCGGGTTCCTCCACCTCCACGGGACGGGTGGTGTGGGAAGACTGGGGACCCCGCTGGACGAGGGAGGGGCCGCGGAGCTCCTGTACAGTTAAGAACTGCGCCCGGTAAGGTGGGGTGCCTGTCAATTCGTCTCCCTGAACCTCAGTTTCCCTTTCCTCGATGGGATGCGAGCAGCGCCTGGTTACAGTGTGGAAAGGAGGAAGACATGGAGCCGATGCAGGGAAAAGACTTAGCACAGCACACAGTAGGTGCTCAGCAAATGCGGGCCCGCGTTGTTTGTGACAATCTGCTCAGCCAGTTGCTTGTTTGTGTCTAGTGAGCTGCTCGTTTACTTCTTTATCCAGTTAACTGTCTTCTCAACCAGTCACCGGGTTTAAGCTGTGCAGTTTTGGACTCTAGAAAGTGAGTGGACTCTGCCCAAGGCAGCGGAGGAACTCAAGTCTGGACAGGGCGGTAAGGGCTTGCCCCAAAGGATGAAAGCCGCTCCACAGTAGGCAATGTCCTGAGGAAAGCCCCCCCCCCCGCAGCTCCAGTCTGCCCGTCAACCACTGCTGCAGTCCCTGGAGCCCCTGTGAGGAGCAGTGAGCAAGGAGCAGCTACACTGCGAACCCCCAGAGGGCAAGTCTGGCCTCCTTCTCCTGCTCAGCCCCCAGCCTGCAGTCCAGCCTGGCTCTCAGGAGCTGTCAGTAAGTGCCCTCTGATGGATGAGCTGGGAAGGCTGAACTCTGCCACAGTTCCCTCTCGCTCTGGAGGGATGACACACCTGTCATACAGCCTGCACACGCGTGTCCCAGCTCACCTGGACACATGTCAGGAGGGCTGGGAGTAATGACAGGAAACTCTTCGGTGGTCACTGTCCAGAACAAGAGATTCAGAAGAGCCTGTCACATAGCCAGCCCAGCAAGTTCTGCTGTGTGGGCTCATTCATTCATTCATTCATTCATTCATTCAACAAGTGTGTGTTGAGTGCAAGTCCCTGTCACATAGCCAGATCCCAGCAAGTTCTGCTGTGTTGCTTCATTCATTTGTTCATTCATTCATTCAGCAAATGTGTGTTGAGTGTCTGGGATAGGAGCTGAAGGGAGTATAGCAGGGCATCCCTCATGCCTGGTTCTGAAGAAGTTTCTAGCCAGGACAACTGTAAGACGGCCATACAAACAATGATTAAATTACAAGAACTAAGATCAGAACCAGGAAGTCTGTGCTGAGGGACAGTAATTTCCCTAGGGAATAGAGAGGGGAATCATACCAATAGCCATTGCTGTAGTAGCACCCCATGCGGAGAGGGGGGCACCTAGCTATAGAAGACAGCTATGTTATTCAGAAAATGACCAGCAGGGCGGTGCACGCCTTTAATCTCAGCACTCGAAAGGCAGAGGCAGGCGAATCTCTGGAAGTTTGAGGCCAGCCTGGTCTGCAGAGCAAGTTTCAGGACAGGCTCCAAAGTTACACAGAGAAACTCTGTCTTGAAAAGTAAAATGAAAGAAAGGAAGAGAGAAAGAAAGAGACAGAGAGAGAAAGAAAGAAGAAAGAAAATGGCTTTCCTTGTCTCAGGTCTTGCAAGCAAGTTGAGTTGGTTGTTGGAGGGCGACACTGTTCCAGAAGGAAGGTGATGCAGGCAGGGGAAGAATGGTGGGCAATTGCTGCGTGGGGAGTGTTCAGGGGAACCACTCTGAGACCAATTTAACTGGCTGATAAGAACATGGAAGGAGAATGATGAGAAGGCTTAGAGAGAGGACCAGGCAGGGGCCAGATCACAAAGGGCCGTGAACATCGGAGTAAGGAGTTTGTGCTTTAATTAGTAGGCAATGGGGAGCCATGGAGGGTTTTTGAGCAGGGAAGTGAAATGATCAGAGCTGTGCTTTAGGAAAATTAATCTGGCAACGAAGTGTAAACCAGCTGGAGACCGTGGAAGCTGGAGGTAAAGAAAGACGCCTGACCTGGTGCCTGGTGCATGGAAAGCGCGCTGCAAGTGTGCTGGCTGACTTGAAGTGACCTGAGCTGCAGTAAGGGCTGTCCTGGGGCACTGGTGATGGGAAAGAAAAGGTGGATGCAGAAGACATCAGGGAAGGGCTGAGGATGCAGTGAGCTGTAGCATGCTTGTCTAGAGCTGAGGATTCAGTGAGCTCTAGAGTGCTTGTCTGGACTGAGGATGCAGTGAGCTCTAGAGTGCTTGTCAGGACTGAGGATGCAGTGAGCTCTAGAGTGCTTGTCAGGACTGAGGATGCAGTGAGCTCTAGAGTGCTTGTCTGGACTGAGGATGCAGTGAGCTGTAGAGTGCTTGTCTAGAGCTGAGGATGCAGTGAGCTCTAGAGTGCTTGTCTGGACTGAGGATGCAGTGAGCTGTAGCGTGCTTGTCTGGGACTGAGAATGCAGTGAGCTGTAGAGTGCTTGTCTGGGACTGAGGATGCAGTGAGCTCTGGAGTGCCTGTCTGGACTGAGGATGCAGTGAGCTCTAGAGTGCTTGTCTGGACTGAGGATGCAGTGAGCTCTAGAGTGCTTGTCTGGACTGAGGATGCAGTGAGCTCTAGAGTGCTTGTCTGAACTGAGGATGCAGTGAGCTCTAGAGTGCTTGTCTGGACTGAGGATGCAGTGAGCTCTGGAGTGCCTGTCTGGACTGAGGATGCAGTGAGCTCTAGAGTGCTTGTCTGGACTGAGGATGCAGTGAGCTCTAGAGTGCTTGTCTGGACTGAGGATGCAGTGAGCTCTAGAGTGCTTGTCTGAACTGAGGATGCAGTGAGCTCTAGAGTGCTTGTCTGGACTGAGGATGCAGTGAGCTGTAGCGTGCTTGTCTAGCACACGTGGAGTCCTGGGCCCAGTCCCCAGCATCACAAAAGTCAGGTGTGGTGGTGTGGATCCATGACCCCAGCACTCAGGAAGTAGAATCAGGAAGACGAGAAAATCAAGGATATCCTTGGCTATCTATTGAATTTAAGGCCAGCCTGGGTTACATGAGTATCTATCTCAAGAAAACAAAATCTAACAAACAAACAAAGCAGACACCAGGAAGCATCTCCAAATCGGCTCCGTGCTTAAAGGTGGGAATTAAGAGGGAAGGAATACAGGATTCAGATTTCTGTGACAGAATGATAGGTTATTTGCAAAATACGGGAGTCACACGCTGTGGCTGGTCATAGGAGAGACTCTTAGTAGCCTCTGAGCCCACTGGCCATACATCATGGACTGGGGAAAGTTTTGCTGGGGTCAAAGGCCCCACGTCCTGCTAGAGCCAAGGACTGAAGGTCAGAAGCCGAGGACTGAAGATGAAGCTGTTACTGTCTCCTCCCTTGGAAGAGAACGTAAGGAAGCCGGGTAGGGGCACTGGCAGTGGTGGACGAACTGGGCATACAAAGGTTAAAAAGCCTTGAGAGGACTGAGTAAGGCCTCAGTGTCGAATGTGCTTAGCAGGGCTGGAGTCTGGACCGGAAGCCTGGCATCCTGAGGAAGAGAGGTACCCGTGGAGGAGAAAATTCCAGAACACAGCAGCTACCAGGATGCAGTTGTCCCCAGGGCACGGTGTTCAGAGTCTCCATCACCTGCTCACTGCACAGACCAAGGCCCAGACTGACTGTTTATTATTTATTGCTACCACCTCCTAGTGGCCATCAACATGGACTGGGGACAAAAATCAGAATCAATGAAGGGAACTGGTTCTTAACTTGGGAGCTCCAAGACCCTCGGGTCTCAAAGACATGGTCTACAATGGTAGGTCAGGCTGGCCTTGAACCTATGGTCCTATTCTTTGTGCATCCTGGGATCAGAGGCGTGAGCCACCATGCCTGTTGGCTCATGCTCTTTCTCTGATGCAGGTACACCCGTGTCCGGACTTCTCTTGGGCACGCTTGGCCATCTTCTGCCCTGGCCTCTGGAGATTCCTCTCCCTCACTGTCTGCTACTTTTATCCTCAGTTACATCCCAAGCACTTGGACTGGTGATGCTTAGGTCCCCCGGGGCCTGCAGAGTCCCAGGGCGCAGGAAGTGGCTTGGGAGTTAGGGAACAGAGGAGTTGGGACTCAGAACCTTGCTTCCCACTTAGGAGGAACAAGGCACGGGAGGTGGTGTGGGCCCCCCACCCTCCCGGAGGGGACCCGCAGTCCTAAATGCCCCCGCGCCTTCTCCATATTGTGGGAAAAGCTGCTGCATCCATCACTGTCAGGCGCCGAGTTTGAATAAATTTGAATGCACTGAGCCGTGGGCTGCAGTTTCTATAATATCACTTTCCAGTTTGAATATTTCACTTACTTTTTTTTTCAAATTTCTTTTTATCCCACAGTTTCTCCTTTTCATCTACCCCCGCAGCAGCCAAGCTCTGTATCCAGAGAGGACGGAGCCTCGAGGGTGTCTGAGATGGGGAGAGGCTAGGCCTTCACCAGCCTTGGGATCTCCGGCCTCCCACTCATTCCCCGTTCTGGAGCCTGCTATTCTTTGCTCACAAAGACGGGGCAATAGCAGATAGAGTGATTTCCCCACCACCACCTGCAGCTGGCTCTTCCACAAGGGTGGGGCATGTGTGTTAGGGTCCCTGCTTCTTCTTACAGGGGCCCAGACCCCTTATCTACTGACCCCCATTATCCATACACCCACACACATCAAATGACATACTAACTTTTACCAAGGTATTAGTGGATGATTGCAATTCCCATTCAAAAACTTGCCCTTAAGGCTCCCTAGCACTGTGCTGTTTTCCTCTATAACTAAAGACCCCAGTCTGGATCCCATCCTGTCTTCCTGGAGCTCTTCCCTATCCTCCGCATGGTACCCATATGGCAAGCGTCCTGAATAAGGGCTTCAGAAGCAGTAGGATGGGAGTCCTGATGGCACACTCTATAGGTTTCCCTAGTCCTGGCCACTGGGCCTATGGTTTGCTAGACCATCCCTGGAGCTGCCTCCTCTTTTCACCCAGAGATCAGGTCCAAAGAGTGCTGAGGGGTAGACAGGGAAAGAAAGCATCCAGAAACAAATGAGGCAGGAATGCATTGGACATGAAGTCCAAATGGAGGAAGGGAGAGGGTGGAGAGAGGTCTTCTAGGGCTTACCAAATAGCTCAGTAAGAATACTTGCCTAAGCACGCAAGGCTGATCACTAGCACCAACATGGTGCCAAGAGAGAAGTGACTACTGAGAATTATTCCCTGTCCTCTATATACACGCATGTAAGCACACACACATGCATGCACACACGCATACGCAATTAACATTTTTTAAAAGAATGGTCTTCTGGGGACCCTTCAAGTCATTGTGTCTCTCCATAGGAGGGTCTGGCTATAATGCCCACTGGCATGGATGTCATACCAACAGTCTGTAGAGGACAGTGGTTATCCGTAAGGTTTATATGATGACACTGAACATTCTTGAGGATATGGCTACAAGGGGATTAACTAGTTGGACATCAAGTACCTCAAACAACACTACTGACCAACTGGGAACTATTTCCTTTTCGTCCTCTAAGGAGGCACCAACCACCCAGGCTGCCCTTCACAGTGACATTGCTCACAGACTGTGTCCCCTTCTTCTGACCAGAAGCAGTACATACCCAATCACACTCATTCACAGTGTCACTTGCTAAGTGTGTGATTGAAGGATGGGGAGGCCCCAATAATCTTTGCTGGGTTTTTGTTTGTTTGCTGTTGTCGTTTTTGTTTTTGTTTTTCGAGACAGGGTTTCTCTGTATTGTTTTGGAGGCTGTCAGTCCAGCCTGGCCTCGAACTCACAGAGATCCACCTCCCTCTGCCTCCCGAGTGCTGGGATTAAAGGCGTGCGCCACCACCACCCGGCCCACGCCACCACCGCCCGGCCCGTTTTTGTTTTTATATGGTTTCTGTTTTCTAGGTGATGATGAGCTCTTACTGTGCTGGCCCCACAAGCTTAATGTTAGCTGGGGCAGAAACAGGAGACAAGGAAGGATGGTCAGACTTTCTGTGGTATGGCTAGAGAGATGAAATTATCATTAGGAGTACTATTTATTTATTCATTTACTATGTGTGTGCATGCAACGCTATGCATGTGTGTCTGATTGAGGCAATCTCAACTGTGCACCTCTGGCTGGCCTAGAACTTGCTACATAGACTGGGGTTGACTTTGAAATTCCAGAGATCCACCTGTCTCTACCTCTAGAACGCTAGAATTGCAAGCTTGATCCACTACACCCAGATCGTAACTTTTATTTTTAACCTTTATTTCTAATGTAATTTTGCTAAATTTGAAGGAAGTTTTAGAAAACATACAAGTCTCAAAGTGGTTAAACAACAACAACAGCTAACAAAACAACCAAAAGAGGACATTTGGAAACCACTTAAAGGCAGGAGTCCCAGAGGCAGTCTGGCATAAGTTCAGGCATACAGGTTGCATAGCACGTGCCGTTGAAGCCCAGGCAGAGGCTGGTCCTGCTTTCAGGGAGCACATACATTGTGAGTTTAGGTAGTCAGGGAGGGCTTTCTGGAGGAAGAGAAATGAGTCAGGACATTTCGTGGACAGCGGAAGTCCCAAGCAGGTGCAACATCCCAGCAGTGAGACTGGTCTCGGCCATGCAGGGCTTGGCAATGAACAGGTGGAAGAGACGCAGTGTGTTTGGGGGACAGTGGGGAGACAGGAGAGTAACTGTGATTGATGGACAGAGGTGGTGATGTGGTCAGTACGCTAGGAGGCCCGAGAAGGTACCTCAAAGGAGCTGGGCCCCACCCAATCCTGCCTCATCCCAACACATGCCCTCTGCACCCTCTCGCGGCCCCACCGAAATGAGCTCAGACTTGGCATCCCAGTATGATAGACCCTGTGGGGGGCATACAAAAAGGGGTCCCTAGGAAGATGAAGAGACGGGCCTCCTATGAAGAGGGTGGCCTCCCTCCCCTCCCCCCAGTGCCCCGGCCAAGCCTGCGGCAGGAGGGAGTGTGGCGTGAACAGAGACTTGCCTGCGCACCATGACAGATGATTGACTCGAAACAATATCTAAGGCGATCAGGATAAAGTGCTGGCCATTTCAAGGCTCAGCAGAATTCAGATTCTAATTAGACTTCTCACCACATTCCAAATAAAAATGGTTCCCCTGGTATCCTCTTTGCCTATCAGGTGTCTCTCCCTGATCGCTGGAACAAAACGCATAAAGAAAGTGATTAAAGCCATAACAAAGGCATAAAATTGGAATTATCGCTGCCACCACATCTGGGAGCACAGAGTGTCACCACGCCGCCCCCTCCTCCCCAAACCTATGCACACAGAAGCGCTGCCCCATCCAGGCTCCGGGCTGGGCACCTTGCAATGACAGCCTTCCGATGGGTTAGAAGGAGACAGACAGGGGCTCAGGAGTAGGGTTTGGGAGGGAGCTGGGGTGCCGAAGTTGCCTGGTGTTGGAAACTGTGCAATAGGAGAAGTGGGGGAAGGGAGAAGTTCTAGGTCTAAGGAAGAAGGACGTGAGCAGACCAGAAGTGAGGCATGGGGGAGATAATGGTCACCTCCTTGTGTCTAGATATTTACTAGTGGAGAGGGACCTTGGAAATCTTACCTTGAGTTTAACTCCTCAGGGCATGCACATAATGTATGTACACACACACACACACACACACACATACACACACACACACACACCTGCACCCCTCACAACAAGCTAAGCATTCTAAAACATGGCATCCACATGTGTTGGGAGATACTGTCCTGTCAATGGATCACAAACTCCCCATGTGCCCACTGCCCAGGCAGCTGGACCAAGGGTTTGCTTTCAATTGTTTTTCCCCACCTGCTTGCAGGGGGTACCTAGCTCCACAGATGGTCGAGTTACCATTGGTGTAAACATGCGGATGCACCACAGGGACCTCAGTATCCCACAACAAACATTTGTGTGCAGGCACACCCACGCACAGCAGGCCTATAACAATACCCTCACACAGTGCCCACACCGCGGAAATGCAGCGATGCCCCCTATCATCTCAGGGTGGGGGGCGTCCAGGCCTGAGGGTGCCTCTGGCCTCTCCACGCCTTTTGCCCTCCTGGCTGTAGCCCCTGCCTTCCTCACAACAGGCAGCCTGATACCTGGTACCCAGCATCCTTGCTCCCTGTGTGGGGCGGGTAGGCAGGCGGGAGGTCCAGAGGAGGGTGAAGGAGCGGGAGCAGGGCTCTGAGCGGGGACGATATAAAATTAAAAGGTAAAAAGCAGGAACGCAAATGGAGGGTGCTTTCAGCTTTCACATTATTAATGACTCTTCAAAAAATCGGCGAGTTTTCCAATCTTCTCTGAGAAGCGCTTGAAGGAGCTCACAGATGAAACTGACCTTCAAAATGTTCTTTGGTCTTTAGTTAAGAAATTCGCTCGCCATTATGGCATCATTAGGGAAACAAGGATAAAATTACTCCATGGTTAATGACCTATAGTATCTCCCCACCAAAATTTGTTTCAGATCTAATAAAACTGTGCTTAACACACTCGGATGAGTTATGAGGACTGTTCTGCAGGGTATTAAAATGTGGAAAATAGATTTTCCGAAGCTGGGGGGACTGGACTTTTTGAATCAGATAGCAGAATGGAATTTTCTGGGCAATAAATTCTTCCATGTCTCAATTTCATCTCGCGCTCTCTCTCCTGCCTGCCTGCCTCTGCCCCTCTCTCTCTCCCTCTCTCTCTCTCCCTCACATACTCTCTCTCTCTCTCCCTCACATACTCTCTCTCTCTCTCTCTCTGTCTCCATCTCTGTGTCTCACATCTCTTCCTAAAATCCTCCAGTAACATAGAAACCTTTAGAAAGTTTGGGAAAAGAAGAAGAAGAAGAAGAAGAAGAAGAAGAAGAAGAAGAAGAAGAAGAAGAAGAAGAAGAAGAAGAAGAAGAAGAAGAAGAAGAAGAAGAAGAAGAAGAAGAAGAAGAAGAAGAAGAAGAAGAAGAAGGCTCAAAGTGCAAAGGTCATGTGTGTGATGATGGGAGACAGAACGTGTGCAAGCGTGTGCAGGGAGAGCACGGCCGCACCTTCCTCTGCTGCCTTGCCATCGAGGGTGGGACTGACACCTCCATCCCTCTACTGCTGGTCAAGCAGATGTCACTCTCTACTGTCAAGTCTCAGGACTAACCCATACTAGCGGCGTTTCCCAACACACCTCTCCTCCCAGGCCACGCCTCTAAGCCAGATACACCTGTTTCTGTCCACTTCAGGGTGTGGGAGGGGTCATCCCCATTGGCCTTGTGAGGGGTCAGAATGGCCCTGTTTGACACGCATGCACACTCATGAGCACATGCTGACACTGCTGATAAGCACGCTTAGATGTCTGGGCCAGCCAGGCTGGAGGCTAAGACCTGAGTCCCCGGCCTAGGCGGTGGCCGGAGGTTTTCGGGGGCTGGATACTGCCGCGGAGAGAGGTGGCTGGCGAGGTAATGGCATTTTGCTCTCTTTAAACTTTAATCTTTCCTATTAATTCCCTGCAACTGGAGAATGTGTGAGAGTTAATGTTCCGTGAACGTGTTTCGCACTCGGCAGTCTCTTCGAGCTAATTACCTTCAGGTGCTAAATGGAGGGAAATTGCAATCCATTTGGATGTGAAAAAATTTCGCCTTCCCGTCCCCTGTGAGACATCCTTTTTCCTGAGTGCTGCAGAAAGAATGCTCTCTGGGTGGGAGTTTTTTTCCTAATGTTTTTTTTCTTCGGCCCTCTCCCCCGCCCCCTTTCTCTAAGACTCTGGGTTCTGCAGGACGAAGGTGGCTGGAGCCCCGAGGAGCCTGGGCCTGGCCACCGAGTTCCAGCCCTAGTGGAGGACAGGTGGAAAGGGACACCCTGGCTGTGGACCTGGCCCCCGCCCCTTAGAAGCCCTGGGGTGGAAGTGTATTTACACGCTTAATAACACGCTTATTACCAGTGTTTCTCAGCTGCTAGCTTTTGAACACAGATATAATAGAATTTTACAAGCCACATAAAAGCTGTCCTTCTTCTGGACCCTGAACTGGTGGCTGGTGGGATGGATGATGGAGAATTGAGGGTGAAGATGAGAAGGGGGTCTGAAGATAAAAGGAGTAGAGTGAGGTGAAGACCGAGAGGGAGGAGGAACGAGCGGGGGCGGGAGGAAGATGGGCGCGGGCTGTGTGAGGATCCCAGTGGAGGAGATGGGCCAGGGCCGTTCTTTCCATGATGTGGCCCCTGGAGCACCAGGAAGGGGGCACTAGACCCGGAGTCTGCTCTCACAACCCTTTAGCTCTCAAGAGCGAACCCCCACCTCAGTGATGGGCCCATCCCTCCGCACCGTCCTTCACCTTGCACCCCAGTTTTGAACAAAGCCTCAAAGACAGCTCCTTCAGTCTTGGCTCCAACGCAGTGGCCTTCGAAAGCTTCATTTCTTGACCCAAATTGAGGCAAAGACTACTCAGGCAAGACATAGCCTCCCGGCTTAAAGAATATCAGATGGGGTTCTCCCAGGGGAGCAAGGTTGTCTGAAGAGGAGTGTGATCCTTCATGGTAACCCGAGTTTTAGCCCACCCTTTGGGGCTCTGCCTAACTTCATGTGTGCCTACTTAGGGTGGGGAGAACATCCATTTTTTCCAACAATGAAGAGTTTATTTGTGGTAAACAGTTTGGGAAAACTGTTTGGCTTGGATTTATTTATTTATTTAAAAAAGAAAAATAACTTGGGGATGGAGAGATGGCTTAGCAGTTAAGAACACATAAAATAAAATAAAAGCAAATTTATTCTGGGGATTTTCAAATATATGTACATATGTGTATATGTGTATATATATGTATATATATTTAAATCTCCACAGATTTGTTATCTAACTTCAACAGTTATTAACACATGTCCAATATTACATTCTTTATTCCCTCTTTCCCTCTCCCAGAATCATTTAGAAACAAACTATAGAGATTAAATCAGTTCATCCATGAATATTTCAGAAGTATGTATTCCTAAAAGTGAAGACCCACAACCTAACCACAGCATACTTTCATTCCACCCAGTGGAAACCAGCTGTAATTTCTTACTCTTGTCAAATCACTGCCCAGTGTTCAAGTTTCCTTGTCTGGTTTTTAATTTTTTTAATTATTTTTATTGTTTTTTGTGTACGAGTGTTTTGCTTGCAAGTATGTCTGTGTGCCACAATCATGCAGTGAGCTTGGAGGCCAAGAGAGGGCGTTGGATCCCCTGAGACTTGAGTTACTGATGGTTGTCAGTAGCCAGATGGGTGCTGGAGTTCAAATCCAGGTCCTCAAGAAGAGCAGCCAGTGCCCTTAACTGCTGAGCCATTGCTCCAGCCTTCCTAAGTTGGGTTTTAACCAAGGTCCAACCTTGGGACTCATGTGGCCCGTATGTTTCCTTTTCCAAAAGATTACTTCCTCCTCCCCCTCTTCCTCCTCTTCTTTCTTGAGAGAGGGTCTCATTATATTTCCCAGACTGGCCTTAAATTACAGGGCTCATGAGGGCACTGTGCCGCCACCTCTTGAATAGTGAGTTGGGAGGACGGCTTGGGTCACCAGGCCTAGCTTCTTTCTTCCTTCTCACAGTTCACTGAGGAAACTGTACATCATTTGTCCAATGGGATTTCCTTCATGCGGAATCTGCCAGTTGCATCCGTGTGGTACCATGCAGCATGTCTCTCTGCCCCTTTAAGTGGGGGGATTCTAGAGTTGCTTGCATTTGGGTTTGGTTTTTTTGGCAAGAATGTTTTATAGGTGGTGTGAACTTCCTGGGGCTCCCCATCAGAACTGTAGCTTCCTGGTGTCTTTCTCTTTATAATATTAGTATTGATCAGTGGGTCTGCTTGCCACCCGCCTGTTCTAGCCATTACCGGGCTCCCTCAGTTTGTTCCTCCAGCTTCTCACCTAACGATTTGAATAATTATGTACCATCATTGACTAGAGCCATTATTTCATTACAGGTTGTTGGATTTCTTTTAAAGCTGTTTATTTTCTCCAACTTTTCATTTTGAAACGTTAAAAACCTACAGAATAGTTCATTGTCTTAATGAGCAACCATATCCTCGGCCACGATCCACAAATTTGTAACTCCCACACTCACTGTGGGCTCTTTCTTCTCTGAGACATTCCTGTGCTAATTGCTAACAAAGGGGTGACATTTCACCCTAAATACCTCAACATTTATCTTGTAAGAACAAAGACATTCTCCTATCACTGCACAGTGCAATGACCACTTCTAGGGCATTAAAAATTGTGCTCATTTATTTACTGTGTGTGCATGTGTGCACAGATGTCACAAGTATTCGTGCAGAGGTCAGAGGACAACTTGTGGGAACCAGTTCTACTTTGATCATATGAGTTCTGGATATTGAACTCAGGTTATCGGGTTTGGAGTGGTAAATGCCTTTTCCCAGAGAGCCAGCGCACTTATAGAAAATTTCACATTTAACTAATACAGAATTTGCATTTAAAAGAATTTTGATTGTCCCAGGAACATCCTTTATAGCTACCTTAGCCTGTTTCAAGATGCCACATTGCATATAATCATTTGCCTCTTTATTCTGAAATAGTTCCTCAGGACCTTCCTTTTTCCTTCCTTCCTTCCTTCCTTCCTTCCTTCCTTCCTGTTTCCCTCTTTCTGGTTCTCATGAATTTGGCACTTTTGGAAAGTCCATGTATATGCCCCCAGTGTGGATTTGTCTGACTCTTGCCCCTGAATAAATTCAAGCTAAGCATTTTGGGCAGGAAAATTATCACCAGTGATGGGCGCTTCTCAGCTTGTCATGTTGGGCCCACGATGTCAGTTCTGCTGCTATTGGTGAGAATGCTCTGACCATTTTAATGTGGCATCATCTAGATCATCTAGATTTCTCTAACGTGATGGAATTTTCCCTCCTTTGTAGTAATGCATTTTCTAGGTAGATTTTTGACACTGTGTGAATGTCCTATTTCCTTTCATCCACTGTGTTTTTAAAATTTTTTTATTATTTTATTTATGGCTGGTTTGCCTACATGTATGTCTGTGTATCATGTGATTGCATAGTACCCTCAGAGAACATCAGATCTCCTGAAACTGGAGTTATAAATGACTGTGAGCTGCTATGTTGGCTCCGGGGCTCGAACCCAGGCCCTCTAGAAGAACAGTCAGTGTTCTTAACCACTGAACTATCTCTCTAGACCATTATCTAGTAGTTTTAGCATCTACCAGCGATCAGTTAGGATTCCAAGGGTCCCAGTATGATAAATTTTATAATTCTAACATTGATTCTACTTTTATTAGTTGGTGTTCCTCTTTTCTAGTGATTGTTTTTAATAAGGGAGGCTATTTTTGTGAAAGAAGCCTTGTAAGAATGGGCCGTTCAGGCCTAGACATGACTATAGATAGTAGCGGTACCACACCAGTGGATGCCACCAACTAGCAGCCTAGCCATGTCTGTGGCTCCTCAGGGACACTTCACCCCAAGACCAGTGTTCCTGTGGTCTCTAAGGGACCTCATCCTATAAACCCAACGACTTCTGCTGTTGTGGAACACAACCAGCCTATAGGACCGGATGTGTAGACAGTCACTGAGAATGCCAGCCAAAGGAACAGGTAAAATCACTATGCATGGGAAAAGGTAAAATTCAGGATTGGATGCACCCCGAGTCCACATGGAACACTGTGTCCTCACTGCTTCTGGGTGCAACTCCAGAGAGCACAGAAGCTCACCACAGTTCTTACATAATTCCTCAGTTAATAAAAATACTTATTTATTTTTATTTTATGTGCATGTAAGTTTGTACTACACGTATATCTAGTGCCTACAAAGGCCAGAAGAGGGAACCACATCCCCTGAACTAGAGTTACAGATGGTTGTGAGCCACCACGTGCATGCTGGGAACTGAACCCTGGCCTTCTGCAAAAGCAGCCAGTGCTCTTAACCACTGGGCCATCTCTCTATAGCCTCTGTTAATTCTTAATATATTTAGTGTCCTGGAGCTAATTACATATTGCACAGCCCAATTCTGGTCTAGTAGGAGTCCAAGATGCCTACTTGACATGGAAAGGCTAGAGTTGGAGCTTCTGGCCACTGCTCCTGAGATGAGACAAGACAGCCCTCCCAGCGGATGACAGACAGACTCAGTTGCCCACTCTGAACAGGGATGACCTGCCACTATGTTGGAGCCCTTGGGTCACAATGAACTGGTGTTTCTGACTTGGAAGTTGGGGCAATCACTAGAAGACACTTTCTACTGAAGGGGTGGGGGTCCCCTTCTCTAACTAAGCCTTGTTAACAAAGCTCTGAAGAATATAATGTAACCAGAGCTTCAGCACAAAGTGACATTTACCAAGCATAGCCATGAGTTGTCTTATGAAGCCAGGTTTGGGACGAAAAAGCAGCCCTCCATCCTGAGAAACCAAAGCCTGTTTGTCCTTTTCTTTCAGGATGACATTGGTATGACTGTCAGCATCCAATGCTCAGGCCCTGTCCATCCAAATCCCCAAATCCCTAATGCAGAAATCCAATTGACTCACTTTGCTCCAGGTAGGGGACTCTGCTTCAATCAGCTGTGGCCAAATGGGGTTCCAAAGAGTCTCCCTCTGTTGAGGGAACAGTAGTTCCCGGAGAAGCCTGGCAGATATTCATTCCAAGAGTGCACAGCCCAGAAATAAGCTCACAAGTTCACAAAGGGTGGGCAGCTAAAAGCTCTTGAGAACAGCACCAACATCAAGGGCAGGGGCGAGGCCCCAGGCCAGAGTTGAAAGATAGGAGCAATTAGGCTACATTACCATGTCCCATGGGCCTATCACAGTGCAGTAAGTTTGCAAGGAAATGATATAAAAAGGGAGAAATGTCCAGAATGTAGAGTTAGGAGTGTCTGTAGATGTCTGGGCAGATAGAGGTTGGAGTACAAGATTCTCATGTGTCTTCAGAAATAGGAAGCCCCATCTAGCTCCCTGACATTTTGACTACTTGTCCATGATCTGCTAGAGAATTCCTACCAAGCTCTCCACACTGGCCTTGAGCCCCAGGCCCCTTAGGTCTCTCCCACTCCCAGAAGTGAGCTTCCAGAACCCGTCAAAGGTACTGGATGCCTTTGAGGCTCACAGAGGAGTTGGCTCTTCTCTGGTCCACCTTGCTACCGATGCTCACCACTGGGCAACTCCACCTAGTGCTTCATCACCTGGCCCCTGACAATGCAAAGTCTGCACGTGGAAAGTTCAAAACAAACACATATCTAAGCCAAACACATGATTGATAGATGAGGAAAGTAGCATATTTGTTTCCTTGGTGCTTGAAGATAGGCTGGGCACCTCTACCTTGGCAAGGACAGGCCAGCATAGATCCAGTCAGGACAGAGCGCCGTCCTTCAGCCCATGGCTGTTGAAGAGCTGGCTAGACTCAAGCTGCTGTGGCCACGCCTCCGTGCAGTCCCTCATCAGTGCACTTCCGGCTGTGGCTGCGCCTCCGAAATCCCTCACCAGTGCACTTCCGTATTGAAGCGCTCTATATCAATAAGCAATGCCCCACTTCTTCCTGCTAGTGCTTTTCTCTTCAGTTCTTGTCTGGTATCAACATCGCCAGCCTAGCCTCCCTTTCATTGAGAATTTGTAACCTAACACTTTGGGTTGTTTGTTTTGAGGCAAACTCTTGCTACTCAGTCTAGGCTGGCTTCGAACTTGTCCTCCTCCTGCATCTGTCTCGTGAGTGCTGGAGTGATTACAGATGTACACTACTATTCCCTCATAACACTTCTTGCTTGACAACTTTATTTTCTCCCTTTCCATGAATTAATGTTTTTCCCTTAACTTTTAAAAAATTTCATTATTGTTTTATTTTTTTATTTCATGTTTTATGAAACTCTTTGCTGAACAGATGAGACCTGGATTATTATTTTATTACCTAATTAAAAATTTTACTACAAATATGTATATGTAATGAAATATGATCACATAACCCTCTATTTCGCTCTCCAGCTCCCCCTCTTCCTCCTAACTTCATGTCTTTTTTTTTTTAACCCACTCAATCCAGTTAGCCCATATGTATATGGGTGTGAGGCTAACCATGGAAGCTTAGGGAACCCACCAGTAGTCACACCCAAAGAAAAGAAAGGGTTTCCCACCTCAACAGTTACCAACTGCCAACAGCTTCTTCTTTTTTATTTTTTGAGACAGGATTTCTTTGTATTGTTTTGGAGCCTGTCCTGGAACTAACTCTGTAAAACAGGCTGGCCTCAAACTCACAGAGATCTGCCTGTCTCTGCCTCCCGAGTGCTGGGATTAAAGACGTGCGCCACCAACGCCCGGCTGCCAACAGCTTCTTATAAAGGATGGAGCCTAGAGATCATCTCCCCATCAATGCAGGATTTTGGTGGGCTTGATGCCATGTAGTAGACCTTGGTAAGTCTCCTTTCATAGACACATTCTACACACCTACCTTTCTTGTGACTAATGCACTTAGATTTGCTTCTATCATCTTATTCTCATTTCTTATTTTATCCATTTGATCTTGTTTTCTGTTTTTCTTGTTCTTTCCTCTTCTGCATCAATCTTTCCTTACTCTCTTGTTAAACTGTTCTTGTCTCCTGGTTTATTAATTAGACTTGTTTAGAGAAATGAGACACTTTTAGCTTTTGTGTGTGCGAGCACAAACATGTATACACACATGTACATTAGGAGGCTAGAGTCAACATCCTGTATCATTCCTTAATCTTGTTTTTTGAGCCTGTGTCTCTCATTGCTGAGAGCTCGCCTAGTACCCTAGGCTGCTAGCCATAGAGCACCAGGGAGCCGCTTGACTCTGCCTCCCCAGCTCTGGAACCCACCACACATGCGTCTTTTGCCCTCCCCCATGATTTATGGTATTGAACTCAAATCCTCAAGCTTGCAAAGTGTTCTAATGACTAAACATCTCCTCCGATCCTACCTTTAATGTTTAAAAACATCATAGTTTATAAAAACTAACGTCAATTGATCCCTGTTCTCTTAAGTAGCAGGAAGCCTTAGTAGGCAAACCAATCCTTCCCATCTTTGTGTGTTCATTGATTAGGATTTTAATTGCATCATATTTTCATATTCTTTCAAAATCATCATTATTATCCATAATAGCTACCAAGTTGTTTACTTATTATTGTTTCCAATAGTCCAAATTTCCTTTTGGGGTTCAATATCTTTCCTGATGAAGTACATGCTTTAAATATTATTTTGTTGCATTTTATTTGAAAATGTATCTGCTCTGTGTGTTACAGTGTATGAATGGGGTGTGAGTTGCTACACCTGAATGTGTGGAGGACAGAAGACTGTTTTGTGGGGCTGATTTTTCTCTTTCCTCTTTGCATGGTCGAGGGTTGCACTTGGTTGATCAGGCTTGAGCAGCAAACACTACCTGTTGGGCCTTCTTGTAAGCTCTATGTGTTCTCTTAAAAAGATCTGTTAATCAGAAGCTCTCTTTCATTAGGAATTGAAATGATCTTCATTTTGTTTTTCTGTATGTGGGGTTCATGGTGCAGCAAGTGTGGGTGGGGATTGAACTTTGACCCTGGCTCCCAGACCTTGTGTATGTGTGTGTTTTTGTTTTTGTGTTTTTATTTTACATTCCAAACAGTTCTCCCTCCCACTCCTCCTCCTGTTCCCCTCTCCTTCCCCCCAAGTCCACCCCCATCTACTCTTCCCAAAGTGTGGACCAAGCCCCTCCCTGTGCATTAAGGCTGAGCATAACATCTTACCATAGGGAATGCAGCCTCGGGTTTTTTGTTTGTTTGTTTGTTTTTGAGATGGCTTCCTATTAAGTAGCCCAAACTGACCTCTGCCTCCAGAATGCTAGAATCACAGGCTTGGCAGTCATTTTTATCGTTCTGTTGTTTGAGAATGGTCTGGGGTTGGGAGTTCAAGTTAACTGTTACTTTCCTCAGTGTTTTGAAGCTGTAACTGTATCTTCTGGTTTCTGTGGCTCCTGATGAGAAAGAGGCCTGGGCCAGCTGATTGTTACTCCGCTGGTAGCTGATTGTTACTCTGCTGGTAGCCCGTAATCTGTTGTCTTCTGAGTTCTCTAGTCTGACTACAGTGGATCTAGGTATCAGCCTGTTTTTAATTTTTTTGTTTTTGGCTCAGAAATCCAATTGTGCTTCTTTTTACCAAGATTTCATCCCTGCATCCAATACTGGAAAATTCTCCTCCATCCCATTTTCATTCTCTTCTCTTCTCTCTCTCTCTCTCTTTTTCTCTCTCTCAGTGTGTGTGTGGGGTGTGTGTGTGTGTGTGTGTGTGTGTGTGTGTGTGTGTGTGTGTGTGTGTGTGTGTGTGTGTGTCCTTTTTGGACTCTCTAATATCTGTCAGGCTTTGTTTTATCCCTCACATCTTTCAACTTCTTTTTTTGTAAATGGTTTTGACTCTCACATTGTGTTTTAGGTACTTTCCAATAAAACCTTCTAATTCACCAGCTTTCTCTTCAGTAGTAGATGTTTAACCCTTCTACTCAGTTGTTTTTACTTAAACATTGTTCTGTTTTAGAATTCCAATTTGCTATTTTCAGCTCTTCTCCTGCATTATTTTATTTTATTTTTTGAGACAGGGTTTTTCTGTTTAGTCCTGATTGTCCTGGAGCTCACTCTGTAGATCAGGCTGTCATGGGACTCAGAGATCTTCCTGCCTCTGCCTCCTGAGTGCTGCGATTAAAGGTGTGCGCCACCAATGCATGTCTCAGTATCTTATTCTCGCCTTTTAGATTTATTCTTTCCTGGGGGGCACTCGATATGTTTAATTAGATCATATGATCCCTCTGTCAGATGTATATCCAAAGAAAATAAGCTCAGATATCAATGACATATCTGCACTCCCATGTTTATTGCAAAACTGTACACAAAAATGGAGACGTGGACTCAACCTACACGGTCATCACCAAATAAATGGATAAAGAATGATCTGCACCATAGGATAGGATAGCATTCATCCCCTAAGATAGAGGAAGGATGGGTGTTGAAATTAGATTACATATCTGGCTAACAATAGTGCAACACACACACATACCATAAACACACACCACACACATACCACACACACACACACACCACACACACACACATACCACAGACACACACCACACACACACACATACCACAGACACACACCACATATACACCACATACACACACATACATACATACACCACACACACACATACCACAGACACACACCACACACATACATATCACAGACATACACACACCACACACACACACATACAAACACACATACCACAGACACACACCACATACACACACATACCACACACATCAGTTAGAAGAATTTTGAATATTTTCACCAAAAGAAGTAGTAAGTGTTGGAGGCCACAGATATTTTAGTTACCCCAATTAGATCATTATAAAATGTACACATGTATTAACACACTACATCCTATCACACAAATATCTACAACCATTGTGTCAATAATAATAAACATATATAATTTCCCCCATGGAAGTTGTTCGTAGCCTTTATCACAGTGGTTCATGGCTGCCTGCAGTTTGTGATTTTTTTATTGTAAACTCATCTCTAACAGGAGTTCATTTCTTGTGGAAACTTGCATAGTACTGGCTATGGAGAAGTGTTGTATTGAACCATGAGGGTTCGCCATCTGTGTTTACGTTTTATTCTCTCCAATTGAGATTCCCACCCCTGTGAGTAGTGAGACTCTGGCCCCACTCTGTGCTGTGACATAGGCCCAGGAAGGTCAGGGAAAGGATGACTCTTTCCCACCTCCACGTCCCAAAGACGAAAGCCGCTAATGCTGCATGTCCCTCATGGAGGAGGACTTTCGGGCCCCTCCACAGAGCTGATAATACTTGATGGCCTCAGGAAGGAGCCCGGCTCTAGCTTCCTCACACGCAGAGGCCTGGCTCCCTCTTCTGTCTTCCTCACTATTAAACTCTAGCTCGAGTGACACATTGTTGGCTCCCAAGCCCATGAACCTCCCCATAAGTTACACCCCTTAGCCCTGTGGATTTGATTCATTCCATCCCTGTACATAGGGACTCCTAGTACTGCTTTAGAATGGGGTTGTATATTCTCCAGCTGTTACACTGGATATATTTAAAGCTGTCCTATGTACAATTACTACTCCATAATGTTTCTATTTCAAAGGCAAGACGTCACCCTAGCTATCTGACACCCACTCAGACTTCCACCCAACCCATTTCTCCCCCAGATTATGAACTCCTATAGGGGCTGCTCATACTTTTATCCGCTCAAGTACCCAGCCCCATTCTCCGCACTGCCTGGATTCAATAGGGAATGTTGTTGCTATTCTTCACATTGTTATTTTTTTATTATTCTAAGCCCTTAATGTTCAGAGGTGACAGAAGATCAGACTGCATGGGTCTGCTGTGAGCATGTAAAGTGCACAGTCAGGCAGCTAGGCCGTGGGCATTACTCTTCCCAGTTTCATTATTCAAGTACAGCACCTTCTTCAATCACCTCCAAGGACAAATCATCTATTAGACCAACGTTTCCTAAAGTACAGGTTGCAATCCATTAGCGGTCATGAAATCAATTTAATGAAAGGGAATCAAATAGAAAATCAAACATAGGAAGAGTGCATCACATATGTATGAAGGTACCACTTAATAAAACTTTTGGGGTGTGTGTGTGTGTGTGTGTGTCTGTTTGCTCAGTAACCATGCAACATGTATTTCAGGCTGTTGGTTATGGTACAGCCAGGAAATCCTGAATATACAACAGTCCGCTTTTCTCTGAGGCCCTCATTCAACCCATCACCCATTTGTAACTAGCAGGCCCATTTTTAGGGTCAAAGAAATATGCAAAAGCAGCCAGGAAAACTCACAGCCTATAGTTTTCTATGCTGGTTTCTTAGGATGCCTTCAAGCCCCAGTGTGGGTAAAGGCTCCCATGAAGGTCCACCCCAGCCTAGATTAGAAAGATCACTCATGGTCAAGGATACTCAGACCTGCGATTAACACATGCTCCCTGTGCTCTGGACTCCCCAACTCTTTATTATTCCTTCTTCGATGCCCTGGAGGGGCCTTGAAGGGGGTACGAGCTGGGGTTCTCGGGAAGGAGGCTCCTGCTCACCTGGAAGCATTTACAGCTGACACTCCTCCCTTCTAGTCTGTGAAGGGAGTTCTTCAGACAGCCAAGTGCAAGGGTGTGACATTTTTTTAACAACCAACCCCCCCCACAACCAGGGTCTTACATATCTCAGCTGGCTTTGAACTCTCTGAGAATGATCCTAGACATCTGGTCCTCCTGTGCCAACTCCCAAGTGCTGGGATTACAGGTTTGCTGCACCATCACAGTTTATAGTGCTGAGAATCAAGCTCAGGATTTCACCTGTGCTCGGCGAGCGCTCACTGACAAAGCTGCATCCTGAGCCCCTGGCATAACTGTTGCATGGATGTTTAACAAACCTCTGAGACCTTAAATGCTGCCTCCTGGGGCTCTTGTCCTCTTGGAAGCTCTCATGGCCGCTATATAACGTCCATTGGGAGGACACACCCTTGCACTCGCTGTAAATGCTTCCGGGTGAGCAGAGCCTCCTTACCGAGAACCCCAGCCCGCACCCCCCTCACCACCACCGCACACTCACTGCTCGGGATGCAACCCATTTCACAGACAATGAACCCTGTTATGAAGGGATTTGAGCCTCATTTAACTCCTACGTTCAGTGTATCCCACACTGCCAAAACACGAGGAAGCCTGCTTTCTCTCCTTAAAAATGGAAATGTGCTCATATTTGTTGAGTTCCTACTAAGCGTCAGATACATTAACATCCAGTATTCCATTTAACTGTTACTGTTACCCCATGAGTTAGTGTGATCAGCCCATTTTACACCTAACGCTTGAGGACATCCAAGAGGTTAAACAACTTGGTTAGAGCCACCTGGCTCGTCAGGATTTGCCAGGCTGGGATTTGAACACTCTGCAGCCCTTTGGTTAAAGTGGTGAATCAGTGTCCTGCACAGTCCTCTGCTAGGGCTTCACTTCCAACAAGGGCCTGAACTCTATGCCTAAGCCACCCAGGGCAAGTACCTCTTCCCCATGACTGCCTTTAGAAGTGTGATCAGGATGTAAAGGTTTCAATGTTTCTCTTCCCTCCCCTCTCCCCAACCATCCTCACCACTTACTGTGCATCCTTGGCAAGTTATTTATTTATGTCTCTGAGCCTCAGTTTACCCATCTGTATCAATAGGACTTTGTCACCCAGGGGGCTGCTGCAGGAGAGGCATAAGGGGAAACAGGGGAGACATTTTATAGAACACAAAGTGCCACACAAGTCATGTGACTGGGCAGCTGACTGAGTCTGCATTTTCTGTTAGATTAGCAACTCCCTCTGCTCTTAGGAAAGAACCCAAAATGTTAACTTGACCTTGGAGGCCAGCATGATATGGCTTTTGTTCATTCCCGGCCCTCATAGTTCCAACTTCATTGGCTCCTGTGCTCTTTCTTCAGAGCCCCTGGACTACTCTTTCATCTGTAGCTACGGCCCCACCCCACTCTCCATCCCCATGCCGCACGCTAAATTGCTCATTCTGTGGGTAGCAGATTAGTTTTGTGAGAATGGCCACACCGGAGTAGGTTTCTACCGTATTTCACACTCCGGTGGCACGGGCTGTGTCTCTTCTACAGCATTAAGAACACTGTTACTTCTGGACTCCACAGGAGTGGCTGCAATGGTTTAATGTGTGTCTTCCTGGCCCCCAACAGCTGGCAGAAAGCATGGTATAAAGTAAGGGCTGCCCAGGTATTTGCTGAATATGCTTTAAGAATCCAGTAAACATTTTCAGTTGTAAGCATAGCCTTGAACAGCTGCCACCACCATCATCATCAACCACACACACGTATGTATATAGTGTGTGTGTGTGTGTGTGTGTGTGTGCCTGAGTATGGATGGATAGAAATTTTTTAAAAAGAAGAAGGAAGAGGAGGAGAAGAAAACGAGGAAGAAGAATCCGGTAAATAGTCAGATAGTGACACACGCCTTTAATCCCAACACTTGGGAGGCAGAGGAAGGTAGATCTCTGAGTTCAAGACCAGCCTGACTCACATACAGAGTGAGTTCCAGGACAACCAGGGCTACACAGAGAAACAATGTCTCAAAAAATCATAAAAGAAAAAAGAATTCAATGAATATGAACAGAAACTACTTTATCTCCTATTATAGACTATGTATTACATTGAATATGCAACAAAAATTCATTTTACTGTAGCTCTATTATTTTATGTTTCCATTCCTATGTGGAAGCAGTCCCTCGTGTAATTGTGTTCAGGAGTTGGGCCCTTGGTGGTGATTGCATCATGGGGCTCTGCCTTCACTAATCTAATTATAACAGGCAAAAGGAGGAACTGTTGCCAGCCCTTCCAACAATGACAACACAGTACCAAGCCAAAATCTTTGCTTTTGTTGTTGCTATTTTATTTTTTGAGACAGGGTCTCCTGTAGCTCCAGCTGGCCTTGAACTCACCTTCCTGCCTCTCCTCCTGAGTGCTGGGGTTCAGACTCGCCACCATGCCTGACTCGAGGCACTGTTGTTGTAGCACAGCAGGTCCTCATCAGACAGGGAACCTGCAGGCACCCTGACCTGGACACTGTATCTTCCAGAACTGTGAGCAATAAATTTCTATTGTTTATAAACAGTACAGGCTTGGGGGTGGCCTTACAGCAGCCTGGACAGACTGACCAAGACCGATTCTAAACAGGCGTTACATGAGAAAAGGCCTCTGTGGTCAAATACTTTAGGAAGATGGAACAAGTACAGAAAGGATTTTAAATCTTAATTTAAAATATGATGGGGGTGTCCCTCTGTATGCTGTGAATATATGTTTCTCTTCTTGGTTGATGGATAAACGAAGATTGGCCAGTAGCCAGGTAGGAAGTGTAGGAAGGGTTCCCAGACTAGGAGCATTCTGGGAAGAGGAATGGCAGAGGAGCAGTGGATAGAGAGAGGAGATCCCATGTAACATCCCGGAGCACTAAAGGTAAGCCACAGCCTCGTGGCAATACAGTTTATTAGAAAGGGCTTAATAATTAATTAGAGTTAGCCAATAAAAAGCCCGAGTCATTGGCCAAACAGTTTACAACCAATATAAGCCTCAGTATGCTTATTTGGGACTAAACAGCAGCAGGACTTGGAGGGACAGAAACTCTGTCTTCAAAAATATACTTATTCTTTGACAATTTCATACATGTGTACAGTGTACCCTGATCACTACCCACCCCACACTCCACCCAGACCCCTCCCACACATCTCCTCTCAGCTTCACGCCTTTTCTCTTGTAATTCATTGGGTCCAGTTAGTGCTGCCCAAACATGCGTGGATGCGGGACCTACCCGCAGCTACACCCCAAAGAAAACCGACCCGTCAACTGCTAATAGTGAGGACAGCTGAGGATGGGACCTCATCAGCCCCTCCCTGATGTGCACTGGGACGGAACCTCATCAGCCCCTCCCCCACGTGCGCTGGGACGGAACCTCATCCGCCCCTCGCCCGTCTGCGCTGGAATGGTGACTGGCTTGATCTTGCTCAGGTCTTACGCAAATAAGCACAGCTGTTGAGTTCATGGGATTGACAACCATGCTATGTCCAGGAGATGTATGGGCCTCTCACATATTCTGTCTGCCTCCTCTTAGTCAATGTCCCAGAGCCCTGAGTGGGTGTTGATATCCAAGTCCCATTTAGGGCTGAGGGTGCAAGGTCACCTATTCTCAGCTTTTTGACCAGCTATAAGTTCTGCATTAACCACTGACCATTTGCTGGGGCGAGGGAGGGGGGCTTCTTGGACCAAGTTTGATAGCAGTAGTAGTCCAAGGGCATAAGCGTGAATATTACTAAGAAGGTGGGCTGTCCTCAAAGAACATTCTTATGATGGGAAATATGTGGGAACAAGAAGCCAGAGATCTCCGGGAACCACGAAGGAGGCACCCACTGGGAGTGCTAAGGAAACGGGTGACAGGGTGACAGCACATGTTTGTCCACAAGGTCCCTGGAGAAGTGCCAGCCTGCGCCGCACACGATGTGGGGGGAGAACCATCCGCATACGGTGGGTGAGATGCCACGGCTAATAGCTGGCTTCCCAAACCGGAAGAGGTTCAGTCACCGGTTGACCGATAACAGGAAGCAGCATTTTCTCGCATAGCAAACCCCTTTAGGTGCTGAGGATGCTGCGGTGAGCAGACAGAGGAGCCAGTACCACCGCTGGGCCCAGGGCAGAGACAGAACTTACCCAAACCTCTGTCAGCATCGAAAGTCCAGCTCTCCCAGAAACCAGGCTTGGCCCGCAGCCGGGAGTCAGGTACCGTGGCGTCACAGGGCAGGAAGAAACAGGCTGGGAGGGACTCAGCCTCTGTGGGGTCTGTCACCCAGAGTGTACAGTGAGCCTGGTGGGGAGGACGCAGGGGCTGCGCATCAAGAGGATGAGCCACGCTCTGCCATCTTCCGGGGAGTCTTGGGCCGGGGCCTCGGCAGCTCTGAGGGAGGCGGTTTATAGCTGCCTAGAGGACGGACACTCAGCAAGGACAGTTCAAAGCGAAGCTTGTGACGGGGGCTCCCTGGTGCAGCCATGATACCAGGCTAAATTTATTATACTCCGATCCACTCTGCCCCATTGGTCTCCTGCTAGGCTGTTACTTCGTGGCCATCGAGGACAGACATTGCAAATGTACCTCTGTTTCCCCCTTTATCCTATAATTATGACAGAAAACAAAAACTTCTAGTCAGGGCTGGCAACTAATCAGTGGGTAAAGGCGTTTGCCGCCAAGCCTGACGACCTGAGTTCAATCCCTGGGGACCCGTATGGTGGAGCGCGAAAACTGATTACGTGTCCTCCAGTCTCCACATGTGCACAGGGAACAGGCCACCACACACCCGATAAAACAAATAAATGCAACAAAAATAAAGTTCCGGCCTCATTCTGTGGAAATAAAAGCAGACCGAATTGAACTAAAGCAGGCTCCTGCTCACTGTTAGCACTGACTGCAATGAACTTGGGGAATGGACTGACCAGGCCCAGCTCCAGGTGTGGGCGGGCCTCCTCCGGCACCTGCTACAGGACTCCCCAGCCTCTAAGGACATCTAACCCCCACACACACACGCACACCTCTCTCAGAAAACCACTCACACTCAGCCGGTGGGTCTTTCAGGGACCCTTTCCCGACCGTAGGAAAATATCCCCCAACTTCCCGATCTCCCCCTGCCCTCTGCATTCATTTGTTCACGGATTCGCTGAGTGCCAGGAACAAACAACGCCGTGTGTAAAAGCAGAATTAGGTCAGACAGAAATCTGAGATATGGGAAGGGTGAAACTCCACCGAGCCTCTCTTCCCTCATCTATAAAACGGGGCCATAGAGACCTTCTTGGGGTAATTATTGATTAAGACTGGTATAGACGCACCGAGCATGGTGCCTGGAAGAGAGCAGCCTTCAGTAAGTTTTAGTCATTATTACTGATATCAAGACAACTTTTAGAACAAGCTGTACTTACCTGGGTCGCTGGCTTAAGTGGCACCATCCATCCTGTGCAGAACGCACTGCTTGCACTCATGCCTCATCAAATGCTCACAGCCAGGGTGCCGTGCACTGGGTCCCCCCCACCCCGGGTTGAATTGCATGCTCACCAAGAGTCATTTGTTTTTAACTCAGCCTGTTTATGCCAGCTGCACATATTATTCTTAGATAATTTAACTAAATGTTATAGAAACCAATAAAGTATGTGTGGAAAATTAGCGTGGCTGTTTGCAGAGATTTCACAACAGTGCATTGCTTAAAGTTTGTATCCAATTGCAATTACACACTGGCGAGATGGCGGGAGGTAAGTGGGGATCACATTGCTTCCTTAGGGCTCCCCGGTTTCCAGTCCCCATAGGAGAGGTCAGAGCTGAGAGACAGGGCATGGAGGTGGGCAGGTCTTTACAATAAAATATATATATATATGTATATGTATATATGTATTGTATATATATGTATATGCATATATTGGTTTTTCTAGACAGAGATTCTCTGTAGCATTGGAGCCTATCCTGGAACTCACTCTGTAGACCAGGCTGGCCTTGAACTCACAGAGATCCACCTGCCTCTGCCTCCTGAGTGCTGGGATTAAAGGCCAGCACCACCACCACCCAGTCATTTTTATTTCTTAAGCGGAAGATATTAGCTGAGGCATTGTAGGTGTACACCGTGGATGAGGGATGATGGTGGCATCAGTATAGACATGTACAAAGAAATCTGAAAAGTAAGGAGAACTAGCCATTTATTTTAAGCTAAAATAAAACATCTGTGGAATGTGACGGCCAACTAGAAAGGGAACCTGGCCTTGAAGAATGGAGGGAGACAGACAAGTTACCTTGAGCTGTTGTGAGCATTAACAGAGCAGGGGGAGTGATGACAGAATGGCCAGGTGAGCTGGTCCTGACCAGCTCCGCCTTCCTTGACGGCCATCTCTCAGTGCCTTTCCAGCCCTCAGGCCTTCACTGCAGACACCACACACATCAAACGAACACGCAAGGTGTGTGCGTGGCGGTCAGAGGACAATTTCCAGGAGTCGGTTCTCTCCTTCCACTCTGTGGGTCTTAGGGGATCAAATTCAGGCCACCAGGCTTGGTGGCAACACCATCACCTGCAGAGCCATCTTGCCAGCGTTATGTGCAGCTTTTGCACACGCTTGTCTTTTCCATTTGCTGTGTGTAGAGACTGCAGTGGTATCCCGTCTCATTCCTAATGCTGGCAGCTTGTGACTTTTTTTTTTATCAGTTTTGTGAAAGGATTGTCAATTTTATTGATTTTTTTTTGTGTCACTGATTTTCCCTACTGTCTTTGTTTCCAATTTCATTCGTTCTTCTGTTCTTGGCTTTATTATTTCTTTCTTCTGCTTGCTTTGGAATTATTTTGCTCCCTCCCCCCACCTACCCACAGTTCTTGAAATAAGATCTCAGATTGGTGATTTAAAAGTTTCTTACTCTCCAGTATGTGTGAGTTCAATGATATAAACTTCCTTATCCACCACTGTTGAAGTTGTGGCTCCCAAGTTTTGATATGTTGTATTATTATTTTTATTTAATTCAGTTAACTGTGTGTGTATGTGTCTGTCTGTCTGTCTGTCTGTCCACACATGTATGTGTGTATGTGTCTGTCCACATGTATGTGTGTCTGTCCACATGTATGTGTGCACATGCATGCATGTGTCCATCTATACGTTCAGCATACAAATCCGGGGACTATACTATGACATCAGGTGTCTTCGCCAGTCACCTTTCACTTTGTTTTTACATTTTTTTCCTTTTGGTTTTTCGAGAGAGGGTTTCTCTGCTTAACAGTTCCAGCTGGCCTGAAACTCACTCTGTAGACCAGGCTGGCCTCGAACTCACTGAGATCCGCCTGGCTCCGTCTTCCAAGGGCTGGGATTAGAGGTGTGTGCCACCACTGCCCAGCTCTAATATCAGTTTCTAAAGCTGTTTTTGTTTTGAGACAGGGTCTCACTATGCCACCCTGGCTAGCTTGGAACTTGCTGTGTAGACCAGGCTGGCTCTGAACTCATAAAGACATGCTTGCCTCGGCTTCCTTAGTTTTGGGTTAAAGACATGTACCGTCATACACAGCTAAGAATAAATATTTAAAAATTCCATTTGTAGTTGGGAAACACACTCCAAAAGTGTTTTTGTTTTTTTGTTTTTTTTTGTTTTTTGTTTTTGGTTTTTGGTTTTTCAAGGCAGGGTTTCTCTGTATTGTTTGGAGGCTGTTCTGGAACTCGCTCTGTAGACCAGGCTGGCCTTGAACTCACAGAGATCCGCCTGCCTCTGCCTCCTGAGTGCTGGGATTAAAGGCGTGCCCCACCAATGCCCGGCCTAAAAGTTTTTAAATTCATTTAAAAGTTGCTTAGGAGTTGGGGTATGGGCCTGTTCCCAGCTATCTATAGCCGAGGCAGGAGGATCACAAGTTCATTGCAGGCATGGAAAGACAATTTAATGAGATGATGTCTCAAAGATGTCTAAAGGGTTTAGCTCAGTGGTAGACTACTTGCCTAGTATGTGTGAAATCCTGGGTTCAAGCCTCAGTATTGGGGAAAGAAAAGTTCATTTTGCTTTGGTGTACATCCTAAAGGAAAAAATTGTATGTGGGGTTGGGCTGAATGGGTATGTGTGTTACAACTCACTTGTAGAGTCAGCTCACCCCAGAAAGCGCCACCCACCAGCCAAGCCTACCCATAGGGAGCAGAAGAATGTGGATTTAGCTCTTGCTGGGTAGAGTGCTCCAGAACGAGGATCGGTCCTGTTGGCTGCAGGCATCCCTAGCTCCGATTCCGGTTTTCTGGTGTTGAGACGGGAGCTGGTGACTGGTGTTTTCCTGCCTCTTTCGGATCTGACAGGCTCTGCTTCAGCCGGTAGCTCTGTAGCTCCATCCATAGTCCATAGACATTTGGGACTCCTAGGTCTTCCTGCTGGACAGACACCCACTATTTCACAGTATCCTCTCTGTCTCTGATAACTGTCTTTGCTCGAAAGCCTGCTTTGCCTGATACTGATGGAGCTGTTCCTGCCTTTGCAATTGATACTTATGGGACATATCTTCTTCCATCCTTCTGCCTTCAACCTGGCTTGTGGTGTGGTTCTATTTGAAGGGAGCTTCTCACACAAAGCTTTAGTTGTTATTTTATTTTACTTCTTTGTGCTAGGAATTGAATCCAGGCCTTGTACATATTAGACAACTGTTCTACCCATGAGCCATGTCACCAACCACGGGACAGGACTTTTAATCATGATTTTTTTTTGAGACACAGTCTCACTGTGTATCCCTTGACCTCACCGAGATCTCTCTACCTCTCAAGTACTGGGATAAAGGTATGCACCACCATGTTCAGCTTTTAATCATGGTTTTTAATTACATGTGCCAAATTGTCTTTATAGATATAAGTGACTTATATTTAGGGTAATTGTTGATATCTGAGGGCCTAAATTTGCCATTATTTATTCATGTGTGTGTGCATGCTTGTGGTGTATGCACAGGTGTGTGTATGCTTGTGTGTGGAGTGTATAAATGTGTGTGCACATGCTTACATGCTTGTGTGGGGGCATATGCACATGTGTGTGCATGCTTGTGGGGATATATATACACATGTGTGGGCATGCTTGTGCGGGTGTATATGCACACGTGTGTGCATGCTTGTGTGGGGGTATATACACATGTGTGCATGCATGTGTGGGGGTATATACACATGTGTGTGCATGCTTGTGTGTGAGGTATATGCACATGAGTGTGCATGCCTGTGTGGGGGTATGTGCAGATGTTTGTGTACACAGAGGCCAGAGGCCAATGTCAGATGTCTTTCTCTGTTGCTCTCCACATCATACTTTTGAGATAAAGTCTCTCCCTGAACTGAAAGTTCACCATTTTGGCTAGGCTACCTGGCTAGGGAGCTCTCGGGATCTGCCTGTCTCTGCCCCTGAATGCTTGGGTGATAGGTATGTGTGGCCATGCATGGCTTTTTAATGTGGATACCAGAGGTTTGAACTCAGGTCCTCATGCTTATACAGCAAGCGCTCTTACCTGCTGAGCCATAGCTCCAGCCCCTATTTTACTTTTTGCTTGTGTGTGTTTCTTTTTCTGTGGGTAACTTGAACACTCTTTGGAGTTTTACTTTTATTTTTTCAGTAGTCTTCTTGAGCACAATCACTTGATATAAGCTTTTTAGTTGTTTAAGTATCTCACTTCATATACATATGTATGTGTGTATATATATGTGTGTGTGTGTGTATACATATACTCAGAGCCCATAGGTCATCATAAATTATCAGCACAAGCTAACCCATCTCACTTTAAATCCCGTTATTCTGCTACTTCAGAGTATACTTATCAAGCATTGCTTCTACATAATCAGAGATCTCAACTTTTGATTCAGTAGTTAAGAGTAATTTGGACCGTCTAAGAGGAAAGAGAAATCTTTTGTACTTATTCACAGTCTCACTCACTATATCACTGTCTTTCTTCATACTGTTCCAATGGCCCTCTGTGTGTGTGGTGTGTGCATGTGTACATGCACATGTGTGCAAGTGCCTGTGGAGGTCAGAGGTCAATGTCAGGTGTCTTCCTCTATTGCTTTCTAATCTTTGGGTCAGGATCTCTAGTTGAACCTAGAGCTCATTGGTTCAAGACTAATTGGCCAGTGTCTTCCGGGGATCCTCCTGTCTCTACTTCTCTGGATCTAGGATAACAGGTGCACACCACTGTGCACCCCTACACTTTTTATTAGTTTGTTTTGTTTTTCTGTCTTTTTGTTTGTTTGGTTTTTTTTTTCAAGACAGGGGTTCCTTGTGTAGCCTTGGCTGTCCTAGAACTAGTTCAAACACACAGAGACCCACCTGCTTCTGCCTCCCAATTACTGGGTGTGCACCACCATGGACCGGCCACTGTATCCAGCTTTATAGGCAAGGGCTGGGGATCTGAACTCAGGTCCTCAAACTTGCAAGGCAGGCGTTTTAACAACTGAGGCATCTTCCCAGCCCCCAAGTTTCCGTCTTTGACCATTTTCTTTCCACTTAAAGAACTTCCTTTAGCCATTCTTTCAGGATAGAGTGTCATCTGCTTTTCCTTCATGTTGATAGCACCCTCATTCACTCCACCTCTCTCTCCCCTCCCTCCCTGCCCTCCCCTCCCTTTCAGTGATGAACCTGCATTGATACACCATTACTACCTAAAGTCTGTCATTTACTGGAGTGCTCATTCTTGATGCTGTACATGCTACAGGTTTAGGCAAATGTCTACTAGCACACATCTGCCATGATAGCTCCATACAGAATTATTTTCATGACCCAAACAATCCTTGTGCTCCACCCCCCCATAACTGTAGGAGACCAATGGCATCTTTTCTATTTCCAGTTTTGCCTTTCCCAGAACGCCATGTGGCTGGAAGCTGATGGTTCACAGCCTCCCCGTATTCATTTCTTCCACTTCATAATAAGCATTTTCGCCACCTCCATACTTCCCATGGCTTCAATGGCTGATTTCTTTTTAGCGCTGCATAGTACTCCACGATCTACACATACCACAGCTTATTTAACTAACCGGTTAAAGACTATCTTAATTACTTCTAAGTTTGGTGGTATGAGTAAAGCTATCATGAAGACTTGCTGTATGTGTTGTGTGGTCATAGTTTTCACCCCTCCCCACAAACAGAAAGGCATGCTAGTAACAGTATGCCAGTTTTCTAAGAATTAATGTTCCAAAGTGGATCTATCTTCTTCTTTCTTGGGGTGATTTGAATGGCGCCCATAGGCTTGCATGCTTGAATGCTTGGTCCTTTTGGAGGAGGTGTGCCATTGGGGTGGGCTTTAAGCTCTCAAAAGCCCATGACAGCCCCCCCCCTTTCTTGCTGCTGCCTGCCACAGGCCTCCATGCTGGTCATGGACTCATCCTCTGAACTGTAAGCAAGGGCCCAACTAATGCTGTCCTCTGTACGCTGCCTCGCCATGGTGTCTCCTCACAGCAGCACAACAGTGACTACGACATTGCTGAAAGAGATTTCTGCTGGATATTCTTCTTACTGTTGAAGAGAAGCCATGTCCTTCTAGCCTCTACAGTTTCCTTCCTTCCTTCCTCCCTCCCTCCCTTCCTTCCTTCCTTCCTCCCTCCCTCCCTTCTTTCTGTCCTTCCTTCCTTCCTTCTCTCTTCCTTTCCTCCCTGCTTCCTACCTTCCTTCCCTCCCCCTCCTTCCTTCTGATGTTGGTGGTTGAACCCAGAGCCTCACACAAGCCAGGCAGCAGCTTCACTGCTAAGCTGCATACTAGCATTTTAACTTTCCCAGTGCAGGTGATCCAGCCCAGGCTCTGCACGGAGTCACGCCCCCCAGCACCTCTGAAACATTTTCCTGCCCGTTTCAGCTGCTTTAAACTCTGCTGGATAATCCTAACATTTTTCCCCATTTCTCCGTTGACATTTTTTGACTGTCTTTAAATTCAGTTTGAGATCTTCCTGGTTCTTAGTATGAAGAGTGATTTTCAGTTGAAACTCGGGCATTTTGGGTATTAGATGACCTCAATCTTATTTAAACTTTTCCTTTTAGCCGAGTGTCTCTACCACAGCTGCACAGCTAAGGGACTAGGATCCTCATCTTGTAACTGCAAAGGGGGAGGCATGGAGTTCCCATCTGCCCCTCCAATGACTGCTGTGTGAGACTGGGAGTTCAAGCCCCTACTAGGCCTCCAACCAGGGCCATTAGCCAAGTCTCCCCTGGTATCTCCCCAAGGCAGAGAGGGAAGGAGGGGTTCTCACTGCTGCTGGGACCCACATACCTCAGTGAGTGTTTGTTACCCCAGGGAGATGAGCACCCAGTCTTCCCAGTTGCCTTCTCTGACTGCCTCATTTCCTAAGGACTAAGTGCAGGCTTGCTTCCCCCTCCTTTGATGGCTTGGGCAAGGAGCGGGCTACAGTGTTTCCTAGGGTATTTGCTAAGTGGAGCTATTATTGTCCAAAAGGTGTCTCCTTAGCTTATCCATTTCCTAATCCTCTAACCAGAGAGAAAAGGAAAGAAGGGGCAGCAGTTACGTATTATTCTGCACATTCTGGTTTCTTTAGTTTTGAGCCTAGGATATCGGCAAGAGACAAAAGAAAACTGGGAGATTCACCAGCACGTTGTTCCTCAGGTTCTGCGGTCTCTGGCCGATCTGTCTCATTTCTTGTTTCTGAGTCTTTTGTTTGCTGTGCTTGGAATATCCACCAGCGTTAGCACTGGTTTGTGGAGAAACTGAAGTGCTCTCTGTTGGGGAAGTCTTATGCTAATAAAGCACTGTCTGGCCAATAGGAATCTAGATAGGTGGGGCTAGGAATCCAGGAGAATTCTGGGTAGGAGAAACACAGGAGAGTCAACATGTAACGCCGGGTAGGAGCCCGGAAACTTCTCCGGTAAGAGACATACTTAGATTAACAATTATGGGGTAATTACTTAAAGCAGAGCTAGCCAGTAAGAGACAAGCAAGGCCAACAGCTTCATAATGAATATAGCCTCCTGTGTGTTTATTTGGGACTGATGCGGATCTAGAACCAGGCTGGCGCGGCAGAGCCCAGGCGACTGGCGGGGGATAAACCAAAGCGGCTAGCAAAAGAAAAAGATTCTCTTAACACTCTCTATCTTCCCAGGAGGGAAAGACTGCTTTTGATCATTCTTATGCTAAACATTCTGTGGAGACTTCTAGGTACAATGGAGACTTCCGGGTACAGTGGAGATGTCTGGGTACAATGGAGATGTCTGGATACAGTGGAGAATTCTGGGTACAGTGGAGACTTCTGGGTACAGTGGAGACTTCTGGGTACAGTGGAGATATCCGGGTACAGTGGAGATGTCTGGATACAGTGGAGATGTCTGGGTACAATGGAGATGTCTGGATACAGTGGAGACTTCTGGGTACAGGGTACAGTGGAGAATTCTGGGTACAGTGGAGAATTCTGGGTACAGTGGAGACTTCTGGGTACAGTGGAGACATCTGGGTACAGTAGAGATATCCGGGTACAGTGGAGATGTCTGGATACAGTGGAGACTTCTGGGTACAGTGGAGACATCTGGGTACAATGGGGACTTCCGGGAATAAACCAATCATGGCTCCTGAGTGCCAGATCCATGACACTTTGTAGGACAGTCACGTCTCATTACAGCCTAACTCCAGGTTAAGGACATGGCTTGGAATCAGCTGGGACCGATTCCCAATTCTAGCGCTGCCTCTCCCGTGTCCTTGGACAACTTAGTTTACCTCTCCAGATCCTAGTCTCATTTTTAACATAGGGGCGCAGTTGCCACCAACCTTCTAGGCTGCTGGGAGCTTTGATGAAATCGTGTGTGTAAATCACTTTGCATGGTGTCAGCACATAGCAAGTGCTTAGTAAATATTAGTTGTTGTTGTTCTTACAAGGCAGCCTGTGCCAAGTGTAATAATTCTCCCTTAGCCTTGTCCTTTCTAGGCAGAGGCAGCCTCTTGCCTTTGTGCATGTGTCTCTCTCTTTTCTGCTATCAGTTGTGGAACCCTTCTGAACCTGCCGTCTCCGTGGAAGGGGTGAGACGGATGGATGCACAGGACGAAGGGTGACAGAATGTTCTGTGTTTTCGTTCCTGTACCTGTCCATGCATCACTTCAGTGAATCATCGTTGAACACTAACCCTGTGCTTGGCACCTTGATCACAGTGTGGCGGGAAAAGCATCTATGCCATGGGCAGAGTCCCAGTGCTAAGGAAACAACCCCAATACTCTCACGTTCACAAGAGGAAGAAGTTGCCCTTGGTTTGCAGAGTCAGCAGAGGGTTGATGGAGAGCAGAGAGGGCATCGGAGTCTGACTTCAATCAGTAGGAAGTGAAGAAACAGACAGAAATGCATCCCTTGCCCCCAGAAAGCAGAAAATGGGTTAGGGAGACAGCCCACTTGGTGGAGCGATTGCTGTGCGCAAGGACCTTAGTTTGACCCCAGTATCCAAGTAAAAAGCTAGGCATGGTGCCTGGTACAATGCTTACAACTCCAGTGTCGAGAGGCAGAGACCAGCAGACCCCAGAGAGACCTAGTCTGAAGAAGCCAGGTGGGTGGGACTGCAGGGGTGGCTCAGCAGATAAGAGCAACGGCTGCTTTTGCAGAGGATCCAGGGTTTGCTCCCAATGCCCACATGGCAGCTCATAACCATCTGAATTTCTGTTCTAGGAGATCTGACACCCCCTTCTGGCCTCTGGGGACACCAGGCATGCATTTGGTACACATACATATGTGCAGATAAGACACTCAAATCATACACATTAAAATAAATGTTTTTAAAAGAATTGTTTATTATGTATATAGTATTCTGTCTATATGTGTGCCTGAGGGCACCAGATGGTTGTGAGCCACCATGTGGTTCCTGGGAATTGAACTCAGGACCTCTGGAAGAGCAGCCAGTGCTCTTAACCTCTGAGCCATCTCTCCAGCCCCCTAAAATAAATATTTTTAAAAAACAAGGCAGGGCTGGTAAGATGACTTAACCCTTGCTGCACCAACCTCACAACCTGAGTTCAGCTCTTGGAACCCACCATAGAAGAAAGAACCAACTCCTGAAAGCTGTCCTCTGACCTTATGTAGGCACATGAACATAAACACACACACACATTTAAACACTAGTATAAATAAAAATGAAGTGTATGGTGCCGGAGGTTGTCATCTAGTCTCCACATACATACATGTTCACTCATGTGTGCATGAACTGGCACTCATATGAGCACCCTCTCCTGCTCTCTCCCCAACCACAAAATAAAGAAACAGCACAGTATGGTAAGAACGTAACATCTTTGTAGGGGGCTCGAATAAGAGGAGATCAGAAAGTATGCTGAGGTTACCATATATAGAGCTATAAACAGATGTATTGGTCTGATTAAAGATGATGATATGCAGTCATATTACAATGGCTTAAAGATAAAAGGTTTGTTCTTGTGTAAGTAAATTCATGTTAGAGCCTGGTAATCTGGGACCTGTATGGCGACTCTACTGTCCCCCGGATCACAGTCCCTGTATAGCCTCAACAAGTGCTTGCATCTTTAAGGTCACGTCATAGTCCAACAAGCCTCTCAGGGTGGGGGAAACAAAGGGAAGGCAGGCAGTGCCCAGTTCTCCACCTTCCTGTGGAATCTTCTGTTTGCTTACAAATTAATCCCATGATGTATTATCTTCAAGGTATACTAAGAAATAGAGTTAAAAAATCCCGGATGATTTTCCTCTGTGGATATGAGTTCTGTTGCCAAAGACCAAATAGTGAACGGATCCTGGGTTGACAGGTGAAAATTCATGCAGCACTAGAGTGAGGAGTGTAAGTTATTCAGCTGGTAGCCAGAGCCGTGTGCGGATTCTTTGCCGGGAGACAGGCTCCACCCTCACTGTGCAGAGAACTGGATGGATTGCCTTTCTTCTCTTCAAGTCTGGGATGCTGGAGTTCCAGTCAGCATCTTGGACAATGAAGCAGTGGTAAAGACGGGAGACTGTAGCACAGCTTGCCGAAGGGATATCTATAGCTCAGTGGTCTCCTACTTGTCTAGCACGGACTAGTCCCTGGGTTTCTCAGCTAGACGGGGGCATGTCTGAGGCCCAGGAGATAGCTCAGTTGATGTAAAGTGCTTGCTGGACAAGCATGGAGACCAGGGTTCAATCCCCAACATGCTCATAAAAGGCAGTTAGTGTTGTGTTCTTGTAAACCTAGTACAGGGAAAACAGATATGAGGGACCCATGGCTGGTGAGCCCTGGGTACCAGTGAAAAACTGTCTCGATAAACAGGGTAGACGATGCCTGAGGAACATTTGTGGTTGACCTGTGGTCTTCACATGCATATGTACGGCCCCTTACACACACACACACACACACACTCCAAACAAATTAATTCCAGTACAATAAGAACATGGTTGAAAGAAGACCTAAATAGCCTGTGAAAAATAGTATGTCTATCCACTGTAAGACTCATTATTGTTGGAATAGTAATAATCTACAAATTTATATATAGAACAGATGCAACCTCAAAATCTCAGCAGACTTTTCCTTTTTAGGAATTGGTGCATGGATTCTAAAATACACATGGTAATGATGAAGTCCTCAAAGAGTAAACACAACTTTGGGGAGGAATGAAGTTGAAAGCTTTCACTACTCGATTTCAAGCCATACATACATCTGATATAAAGACAAATAAATCAATGCAACAGAGTACAATCTTGAAATAGAAACTGCATAGATGGTCAATTGCTCCTTGACAAAAGTAGGGGGTAATTCAGTGGAGAAGGATAATCTTTTCAACAAATGGCACTGGGACAACTGATAGCCGCTTGCAAGAGCAAGCACGATACAGCGGTTGTGAGCAGGAGGTACATCTCAGACAGCAGGCACGGTGCAGACCTAGCATGCAGGAAGCTGTGTCTTGGCTTCCCAATGCGCATACACTGGTCGTGTGGTAGCACATTCCTGTAACCTCCGAACTCAGGAAGAGGAGTTGGGAGGGTCAGAAACTCAAAGTCATCCTCCCCATAGCAGTTTGGGACCAGACTGAGATACAAAACACGTAGCATGATAAATAACAGACCTGGAGACTGACCATTAGAAAAGCAAAGCAGCCAGACACTAGCTCTTACCTCTACCTCATCTTAGACCAAGGGGGCGATCCTCAAACTGCTCCTGACGTCACTGCTCCTCAGATTCACTCAGACTGCTGTGCTCTCCTCAACATGGCTAGAGAATAACTCTCAGACTGAGTGCCTCCACCTTTCATACCTCTCAACTCCTGGGATTCAAGGTGTGAGCTCTGAGTCACTCTCTGGTAGTGTACCACCACCACCTGATTCCTATAGCTTGAGGCTGGCTTTGCTTTCTGAATCCTCAGGCAAGCTTTAATAAATCATAAATAATATACCACCACAAAACAACAACAACAAACTTCCATAAGAAGACAAGAGTAAAACCTTAGAGCTCAAATTTTGTAAAGATTTCCTAATTAAGACCAAAAATATACACTACTTTTTTAAAAAAAATCAATGAATTGAATTTAATCAAATTAAAAATGTTTGTTCTTCAAAAACCACCGCTTTTTAAAAAGGTAAGCTTGGCATGGCGGCGCACACCTGTAATCTCAGCACTTTGGATGTGGAAGCCGGAGGGTCAAAAGTTAGGGGTCAGCCTACATTATATCGTCAGACCCTGTCCCAAACAAACACAATAAAACCAAAAAGTTGAGCCACATAAAGGAAAAATTATTTGCAATGTACACACCCAGCGAAACAGTTGTTAATATGAGAGCACAGTAAAGGACTTGGAAGATTGCTCAGTCAGTAAAGTTCTGTTGTGTAAGCTTGGGGCCTGAGTTCAGCTCTTCCATAACCACATAAAAATCTGGGTGCAACATGGTATATTTAACCCTAGTTCTGGGGCAGAGGCAGGCAGTGGATATCTGCAACTCACTAGCCAGCCAGTCCTGACTGAATCAGTGAGCTCCTGGCTTGGTGAGAAGCTCTGTCTCAGAAAAATAAGGTGGAAAAGACTCATAGAGCCGGGAGTTGGTGGTGCACGCCTTTAATCCCAGCACTCGGGAGGCAGAGGCAGGCGGATCTCTGTCAGTTCGAGACCAAGCCTGGTCTACCGAGTGAGTTCCAGGACAGGCTCCAAAACAATACAGAGAAACCCTGTCTCGAAAAACCAAAAAAAAAAAAAAAAAGACTCATAGTGTTACCCAGGGTGTCCATGCACAGGTGTGCAGAAATGTGTAAACACATGTGCACACACCCATATAAACGTATGCATGTGCTGAAGCATAAACCTAATGAATCTTTATCAATACAAAATTTGGAGTCAGATATTGCAGTAAGAACCTGAAAGATCAGAGCAGAGACAAGAATCGGCTGCTAGTGGCTTCCTACCTCTTCAGTTCCAATTTAAAATGTTGGAAAACTTGAGTGTATTATTATTATTATTACTGTGTGTATAGGATGTGGCAGTGTGCGTACAAGTGTAAGCAGGCTACAGAGAGAGTGGGGGGTCAGAGAACAACTTTCCGTTCTGTCTGGGACCAGGTTTGTGTGGCAAGCATTTTCCCCACAAAGCCGTCTCTTCTACAGTGAGGTTTCACCTTTCTGCTGTGATGTAGGGTTTGAGATAGGCTTTTTTTTCATGTAGCCTAGGTGAGCCTAGAGCTAGCTAAAGCCAGGATGATCTTAAACTCCTGATTCTCCTCCAGGATGGCAGGCCTGTGTGCCAGCTCCTAGTCTCGGAATCAACTAGATGCATTGGGGTGTGAGGCCAGTGCCTTGCCCACTGAGAACCCCAGCTATAACTTAAAAAAATAGGTACAAAGAAAATGCACTGAAAAATCACTGTGATGTGCTTCAATGTGCCCACTGCAAAGCCTGGAATGAAAAGCCAGTGTATCAGATGTTGACTAGCGCGATGAACAGTTAGCTTGTGGGAGCCCTGTCCCTATGGTGGGATGCCATGCTCAGCCTTAATGCAGGGATGGGGGGGTGCTGATCCTGCCTCAACTTAGTGGGCCAGGCTTTGCTGACACCCCATGGGAGCCTTACCCTTTGGGAGGAGTAGATGGGTGTGAGCTGGTGGAGTGGGGGGCAAAGCGGGGACGGGGGGAGGGGTGGGAGGGAGAACTGTGATTGGAATGAAGTTAATATAAATTAGAAAGAAAGAATCTTATACACAGCTGTCGAGTGTGTAAAACGGCACAACCAATCTGGAAAACAGTGTGAGATACGTGGCACTCAAGTGTGATGTGCACTTACCGTCTGACCCAGGAGCCCCGCCTTCAGAAGAAAGAAAAGCACACTCATTCAGCATCTTTGTTAATAGCTCAGATGGGAAGCAGCCTAAGTCAACAGGTGAATGGAGAGACAAAGAGTCATGTATTCATATGATGGGACTACTCTTCAGTAATAAAAAGGAGAGAGTCATTGATATGTGCGATATTGCCAAACAGTTTCTGTGTAACTGGGATGTGTGAGATGATCCAGAAAGAGTAAATAACACACACCTTATCATTGCATCTACATAAAATTCTAGAAACTGCAAATGAACCCACAGTGAAGGAAACAGGTTCAGGAGCTGGAGAGGTGTTAAGATTGGGATGGTTCAGTGGTTAAGAGCAATGGCTGTCCTTCCAGAGATCCCAAGTTCAGCGCCCAGCACCTACAAGGTGACTCACAACCATTCATAATGGGATCTGAAGCTCTCTTCTGGCATGCAGATGTTATACAGGGAACACTCATACACGATAGATAGATAGATAGATAGATAGATAGATAGATAGATAGATAGATAGATCTTAAAATAATAGATGGGACTTCAGTTCCCAGCACCCATGTTGTGCGCCTCACAACTGCCTGTTAACTCCAGCTCCAGGGAATCAGATGCCCTCTTCTGGCCTCTTGTGAGCATTGCACTTACATGCCTGCACTGCACACCTGCATTGGACACCGCATTAACATGCCTGAATTTCACACTTGCTCTGGTAGGAGATAAGTGACTCTTGAAAGTTGATCTTTAATCTCTACAAGCATGCTCACACACACACACACACACACACACACACACACACACGTATGCTCGCATGCACAACATACACCACATGTTTAAAAATGAAACAAAATCTTGGTCCAGAGAAACGGCACAGCTGGGAGGAGAGGCACACACACCAAGATCCAAACTGGGGATTCCTACAAATGCCCATTTTCCTCATGTCCTTCATCCAAGCTATCACCGAGTCCTGTGAACTGTGCCTCTTAAGTTCTAAACTGACCTTTGCTGGCTCTTCTGTCTTGTCTCATCTTTCTCTGGTACTTATTTCCACCAGCTGTCCCCTGCCATCTCAGTCTGGTCTGGGATAGTGTTGGCTTGTATATGAAGTGTCTCCCCAAAAGGCTCAATCCTCATCACAACACTCAGAGGTAGGACTTTAAGGAAGTGGCTGATTATGGAGTAGAGTCATAATTAGGTAACACTATTGGGAGACAGTAGATATTAGGAGAGACCTCACTGGAGGAAGTAGGTAACCAGGGGATGTGTCCTGAAGGGTGTACCCTGATCCCTCTTCTCTGATGGGGGATGTCCTTCCATGTGCTGTGAATATGTTTCTCTTATTGGCTGATGAATAAATGCTGATTGGCCAGTAGCCAGGCAGGAAGTATAGGCGGGACTACCAGACTAGAAGGCTGTTTCTTGCTGACTGTGTGTAACGTAGGGTTCCTGAAGCCGTTTTGCCTCAAGTAAACACACAGACACTCTTCTAATTATGAAACTGTTGGCCGGTGTCGTGGGCTTCTTATTGGCTATCTCTGTCTTAATTGTTAACCCATTTCTATTAATCTAAGTATTTCCATGTGGTCTTATCTTACCGGAGAAGGGCCCGGTACATCCTACCTTCCCGGTCTCACATGGCATCTGCCTATGTTTCCCAGAATTCTCCTCATCTCCTAGCCCTGCCTATACTTCCTGCTTGGCCAATCAGCCAATCGGTGTTTTATTCACTAACCAATAAGAGAACCGTGTGTACAGAAGGACAAGCCTCATCAACCGTGTTTGTCCTTCTACTATGATGTCTTGCAGAAACATTGGTATATCTCTATTTTACAGATAAGGAATTGAGGCAAAGCATGGTTTCGAACCTGGGAAACAGCCACAGAAACTATTCTAATGCACAGCTTGCAATTACAATGCCATACTTCTTCTAAAATCCCCTTTTTAGAAACTCAAGGTCTGTAGTGGAGCGGAGCAGCAGACCTTTGTACCCAGCTGCATCCCTCTTCTGCGACACTTCGGCCTCTGGGTTTTAGTACATGCTGTCCTTTTGTTGGAAAGTTCAGTTCCCTGTGTGCCCTGCTCCTCACTGCTGGCCTTTATAATCCCCCCGGCTTCCTCTGAAATCAGCCCAGGCAATGCCTCAGATGGAAATCTTCCTATGTCTGCCCTGTTCTCCCCGGTTTTAGAAGGTGATTTTGGGGGTGTGCTAACAGCTCTCCCAGATGCCTTTCCTGAGGGTCCTCAGCTAAAGGGAGTAGTGGGGGTGGTGTCCCCACAGGAGAATAGCTTCAGCTAAAGGGAGTGGCCTTGCCCAAGATGAAGCCTGCTTCTTGTGGCCACCACGTCCCGTCTGTGGGGACACAAAAGCGTGGGAAACAGCTGAGAGGTTGTTCTGGCTCCACTGTGCCGGGCCGGGTCCTGATTCCTTCTTTTCCTTTCCACAGCCGTTCACTCAAGGGCTCCCTTCATGTTAATCTCCATCTAGCATGCAATCCTGGAGGGCCATCAAGGCTTGTATCTCCCACTGGGCTCTGAGCTCCTCAAAGACTCAGAGAACCAGGCCTGGGCACTCCTGAGAAAGACCACAGTCCTCATGGGCTCTAAGGCAGGTTTTCCTGGGAGCCCCAGCCCCAGGGGCATGTGTGGTAATAAAACACAAACCCCGGCCCCATTGATCCACCCGGTCATGGCTTCTTAACCAGATAATTCATCTCCAGGTAGCCCTGGACTTCCTGACCCCAGGTGAGTCATTAATTTGGTGACTGTTGTTCTCCTGTACTCAACTGACCCCTCCCCCGTGTAGCCCCCAAACCACACCGTGAGGCCAGGGGATTGATTTCAGCCGATGGAGGCGGGCACATGGCGGTGAGATTTCAGTGCCCTGTCTGTCAAAGGCTGTGACCACTCTGAGAACACGTTACTCATGCTCAAATGGCTTTCAGCCAGGGCAACGTCACATCTGAGTTACAATGTCCAAACGCCAGGCCCTAGTCCTCCAGTCAGAAGGCAGCACCAGGCCTGGAAGCCCAGCAGTGACAGGCCAATCTACTTCCTGGATCACCGGCCTCTGGCCTGTTCCTCTGGCCTGTTCCTCTCTCACCAGGGTTGTCCCAATGACATCACAGTAGGATCCTTTCCACAAAGGAGTCACTCGGTACCAATGGCTCAGAGACAGAGCACAACAGAAAAGCAATGACTTTCACATTACAGTCTGTCTGCCGTGTTGTTCTAAAGTGCCCCTCTTACACGACTTCAGTCCTCTTGACAATTCTGCAAGGGTTGTACCATTAGTAACCTCATTTTGTAGATGAGGAAATGGGGCACAGAGAAGTTACACAGTTTACTGTGTTCACACAGCTAGGAAGAGGGGGGGTAAAGCTAGTCCAACAGCTGTGGGGACAGAAAAGGCAGACCTGGAACTGTGCTGAACAGAACTTTGAATGTCACACTGACCACGTTTGACAGGAGACCTTACTGGAACACACTGCAGGAAGAAACACCAGCCAGTGTGATAGGGCAGAGATGAGGCCTGAGGCTCTCACGGGAGTACATGGGGGTGTCTTCTGCCTACATCCATGTGAAGTCTCCTCTACCACTCCCTGGTCCCTGACAGACCCATGGTCCTGTGAAGAGAATTGGGGGACCTGAGAATCTTCTTGGGATGGCCTCCTGAGATGGTCCTTGCAAGTGGCCTGCTTCAAAAACCAGTTTTCTTGATGTCTGCAGTAGGAGCTAAAAGCTGCTAGACTCTGGCAGCTAGAGGGAGGGCTGGGGAGCCTGGCTACATGAAGACTTCTGCATGAATATTCCTTGACTTCTCTAAGAGAAGCAGAGACACTCCAAGCAAGATCCATGTAGAGAAGGAAGAAACCCCCAGAAATGGGACTCAACTGGCGTCTCGTTTGCCCTCAGAGTCCCAGGTGGTCCCTGGTGCACTCTGGGCCTCAAATAGTTAATCACTGAATTGGAGACTTGGAAGCCATTCACAAAGTGCTCAAGAGCTGAGGCAGGCACAAACATGGAGGAGGCAGGCTTAGGTGAGGAGGGCATAGGCCCGTCTCTGCTGCTTCCTGCACTAACTTGCAATCCCTTCCATGCAACAAAGATACTGGCGCTGAGCGTGCTCCCAGTTCTGAGTGCCCTGGCCTGGGACTGAGCAGACCCAAAGGCAACTTACTTCAGGGATGTAACCTCAGGGCTTGGATTCTTGGCAGGAGAAGGCAGGAGAGGTAAAGAGGAGGAGAACTGTGGGCTGAGACGTAGTTTCCAGGTGTAGAGGACTAGCTGGGGTGACCAGGAGGAGGTCAGGGAGTAAAGACATGTTCCCATACTGCCCACCATTCTACACTCAGACCCTGCTCAGAGGCAGCACTTGTCACTGGGATAGTGTGCCATCTGATTGTTGTGGAAGGTGGAGTTTGAGCCATGGCTATAGGGACACTTAGGGACAGAGGAAGACAGGGAAAGAGGAAGAGAAGGCCAGGAGAAGAGAGAGGCAGAAAAGGGATTGAGGGTATACAGAAGGAGCTAGGATAATATTTTTCCAAACAAGAAAATGACATATTAATAGAAATCTTTAACAGGCGATAAACGTGAGCATCAGGATCTGTGGGTTCTGGTGAGCCTTCCAGTCCTCAGCTCCTTGGTTTCTCCTCTGTCTTTCTGTGAGTCCATGCAGTCACATGCCCGTTTTTCTCCTCTTGCTTTTTAATTGGTATAACTAGCCGCATATCTACAGTGGCCGGTTTGACTATGTCCCTGCCTTTGTCCACCTTATTTTCCTACATGTCCTCAGATCTGTTTAACCATCTGGCTGGCCATCCATCCACACATCCATAACACACCCGCCTGCCTGTCAGCAATCTCTGCATCTATATTCATCCCCCATACCGTGTTTGATTTATCTGTAAACTGATCGTCCTGTTCTTCATCTGCCCATCTGAAATTGACATGTAGATAACTACATGGTGCAGCCATCCATCTACCTCCCTGATGGTCTGTCAACTTCTTCACCAAAATATCTGTTCACCTTCCTATTGTTTGGCCCTCCCTCCCTCTTTCCTTCAGTCCCTATTTCCCTACATCTACAACCATTCGTTCCCAAAATAAGCAATGAGCACTTACTGCATGCTCAGATCTGCAATGGTCTGAAGGGAGACACTGACAGTAGATCGGATGACTTCCATCCTCAAGGAACCGGGGTGGTTTGAAAGAAAATGCCCCCCAAAGGGAGTGGCCCTATTAGGAGTTATGGCCTTGTAGGAGGAAGTATATCACTGTTGGGGTGGGTTTTGAGGTGTCCTTTGCTCAAGCTTCCCTCGGTGTGACACTCAGTCGACTTCCTGCTGCCTTCTTGTCAAGATGTAGCAGTCTCGGTTCCAGCACCGTGACTTCCTGCATGCCACCATGCTCTCAGTCATGATGATAATGGACTGGACCTCTGAAACTAAGTGAGCCACCCCAATTGAATGTTTTCTTTGAGTCGCTGTGGTCGTGGTGTCTCTTCACAACAATAAAAACCCTAAGATAGAAATTCAAACCAGGGACTGGGTGTTTCTGTGATAGGCCTGACCATGTGTTTGTTTGGAGGAATTTGGACTTTGGTACTTTGGGTTATGAAAGCACTGCTTAATGGGCCACACTTGTAGGAGCAAGGAAGACAGAGGTTCTAAGAGTTATTTGAGCTATGGGGGCTCACTCAAGATGTTTCACAGAATTTTAGTATGCTGTCAGAGATGGTTCTTTTGATATTTTGGTGAAGAAAGTGGCTACCATTTGCTCTTGTCCAAAGAGTCTGCCTAAGGCTAAAGTGAAGAGTTTTGGATTAATTCCATTGACAGAAGAAATCTCAAAGCAGTCTAGTATAGACTCTGTTGTGTAGATATTAGTGGTAACTCCAATGAAGGTACATAATGAAAAGGAGAAAGCTGAGCAGGATAAATTACAAACAGAAATTTTTGAGGGGAGAAAGAACACCAAGAAGTGGAATAGAGCTAAATCCTGTGTTCAAGGAGAAAAGTGGATTAAGAAATGGAATAAAGGGAGTGGTAACCTCAGGGCAAGTCCCCACCCAGCTAGGTTTCCAACTTGTGAAAAGGAATTAAAGAAAAGCTTAGAGGCAGGTATACTGGCGCACACCTTTAATCCCAGCACTAGAAAAGCAGAGGCAGGTGGATCTCTGAGTTTGAGGCCAGCCTGATCTACAGAGCAAGTTCAAGAACAGTCAGGGTTAGGTAGTGAACATAGAAAGCAGGAAAGTGGTGAAGATGTAATTAAACAAGAGGGCCATGTTCCAGCCCCAGCAAACAGCAGAACTGGGCATCTTTGGCCATATGGTTCTGTCTTTAGGATTAAGGATAGAAGAAATGGGTTATGGAAATTGCCTCCACACCTAAGGAATGGCACTGAGGACAGGAGTGTGTCAGGGTGTCTCTGAACGGAGGCCTAGTAGAAGGGCCATTACATGAAGCTGTGAAGTTGATGCCTGCATTGTCTTGGAGAACCCAAGTGGTTAGAGATGTCAGAGTCGTGGGATACCTGCTGAGGGGAGCTGCTAACAGGAAGTGGAACCAGCCCAAGAGAAAAAAAAGTGTGTTGCAGTCAACAAAGCTGAACTGACATCAGACAGAGATGCAGAATTTGGAGTTTGCCCGGCTGGTTTTCAGTCTTGCTTGGCTGGTTTTCAGTCTTGCTTGTGTCTAGTATTTCCTTGCTGTGCTCCCTTCCCTGCATTTTGGAATGGCAATGCACATCCTGTGCTATTATATGTTGGAAGTATATGATCAGCTTTTTGATTTCACAGAGGGATTACAGTTAAGAGATGGTGTCTCAGAAGAGACTGAACTTTTAGACATTGTTGAGACTGTGATAGACTATGGGGACTTTTGAAGTCAGACTGAATGCATTTTTTTGCATTATGATATAGTTTCAAGCATTTGGGGGCCAGGGAGTGGAATGTGGTGGTTTGAAAGAAAATAGCCCCAAAGGGAGTGGCACTAATTATAGGTGTGACCTTGTCAGAGGAAGTGTGTCATTGTGGGGGGTGGGCTTTGAGGTCTCTTTTGCTCAAGCTTCCCTCAGTGTGACACTCAGTCTACTTCCTGCTGCCTTCTGGTCAAGATGTAGAAGTCTCAGCTCCAGCATCATGCCTGCCTGCATGCCACCATGCTCCCAGTCATGATGATAATGGACTAAACCTCTGAAACTAAGTGAGCCACCCCAATTAGATGGTTTTTAAGAGCTGCTGTGGTCATGGTGTCTCTTCACAGCAACAGAAACCCTCACTAAGAACCTATCATGAAACAGAATGAAGGTGATTAAGGACTGACAGAGGGCTGTTCACAGGTAGGCACAGGTGCATGGAGGAGAATCCTCTGCAGACTGAAGGTTTCCGGGAGACAGTGGCAGTGCCTGCAGGACTCCTGTGTCTCCATCTGTCAGTCCTTCCACTTATGCCTCCATGTTCCAGGCCACAGTGCTATTCACCTAGCCCACTGTGGCTGCTCTGTCCAGAATTCCTGTATCTGCCGTAGGCTGTCTCTTTGTCAAGAGCCCGCCTATGTCTATGTGTTGTTGTCAGTCTCCTTACTGGTCTACTATTGGTCACCTTCCTCCATACGTCTTTCCCTATTCTCATCCGTCTCTCCATTTTGTGTCCTTTGCCAAATTGTTGGCTGTTTTGTGCAGTACTAGAATGCTCTTAGCTACAAATAACAGAACTTCCAAAGGGGGCTTAGACAATAAGAAAGTTGCTCTCTAATGTAGCAAGATATTTGGGGACAGAGAGATTCTCTCTTTTTTTTTTTTTTTTTTTTTTTTTGGTTTTATGAGACAGGGTTTTTCTGTAGTGTTTTGGAGGCTGTCGGTCCAGTCCGGCCTCAAACTCACAGAGATCCACCTGCCTCTGCCTCCCGAGTGCTGGGATTAAAGGCGTGCGCCACCACCACCCGGCTCCAGAGAGATTCTCAAATTCATTAATGTAACCAACAGGTATTATCTGCACCTAGATCCCTTTCATGTATCTCCTCTACTGATCTTTGCCCACTAGCTTCTGAACTCAGGCCAAACCTGAGTTTTGGCCTCAGGATATCAAAAAACCTCAGCAACTCAACACATTATATCTTCAAACAGCAAAATGCAAAATCCCCAGAGAAAGGGTCAGGTCTCCCATGTGTCCCTTTAAACGATGTGATTGTGGGTGTGAGTGGGGGGACATATGCACAGTGACATGGAGTCGTCAGGGGCAACCTTGGGTGAGGGCCTTTCTCTTCACACTGTTTGCCGCTGTGGGCCAGGCTAGCTGGCCTGTGGGCTCCCGGGTGTTCCCATCTCTGCCTCCTATCTTGAAACAAGAATGCTGGGATCTCTGATGAACACTACCACTTTATGTGGTTCTAGGACCCCAGACTCGGAGCCTCCTGCTGATGCCAAGTACTTTGGCCACTAGTCACCCTCCCAGTACTGGGATTAAAGATATGCCCCACCTCGCCAGGCTTATTATTCTATTCTTAATCCCTGGCAAAAGAAATGGGACTATAAGGATACTCCAATGAGCAGTTAGGATTCATCTTTGGGGCAAGAGAAGAGTTCAAGTGTCTTCAAAGCACTTGGGACTCCAAACACCAAACAAAAGTGGTCCCATTGGTAAGGGATGCCAGGAAGTGAGGCAGGGCGGTTGAGCAGGCCACTAGTACAGCCTGCTCCATTCTGCACACCAGGCTGTATATCCATTCTCTGAGAGATCAGCTGTCCATCTGTCTGTCTATTGATTAGTCTGCCTGTCAGTTGTCCTATCTGTCAGTCAGTCTTCAGAACTGTCTCCCTGCCTGCCTACCCAGGCCAGTCTGTGTGTCTATCTGCACGTCTATTTATGTCTCCATTTGTCTTTTGGTCTATCTAGAAATAAACCCACTCATCAGTTTGTGTTTAGTCGGCATGCCCATCTATCTTTCTTGTGTTTCTGGCCACTATTGTCCTCCTCCTTCCTGTCCCACATTTAGCACAGAGACAGCTCTTTTGTTTCTTTTTTCCCAGGGAGCACTTTAAAATAACTCACAAAACTCATTACCCTAGACAGCCCACAGCCAACAGGGCCCAAACAAGAAGGATGGCCGTGGGCAGGGGCAAGGCCCCAGTCACCTCCCTGCCAGAGAGCCATTGTCGCTTCTGGTCTTGCCAGGGGCTGAGCTCTCTGGTCTGGCCAGGACCTCCCACACTGGAGCTCCCAGAGACTCCCTTCATTCTGTCATTCTTTTTAGTGGGGGGGGTCTGGATTGCTTATTTTATTCATTTTTTAATTACTTCCCCCCAAATAATGGGTTTCATCATGTGCTATAATTAGGAGCATGGATCCCTACATTTGGCTCTTACAGTACTTTATATATCAGGGTTTCAGGTACATACTTACACATATACAGTTGCATTCATTCTGTGTCAGCCTCTGCCAATATTTGTTGGGCTTCATATATGGATGGCACTTCTATGCTTTTACAAAGCAGCATATCTTCACACACACACAAATACACATACACACACACACACACACACACAGATAGATTACTTCCTTGGGACCCCTCCCCCCAAACAGGGTATAGAATTCTTTCTCTTTCCACCCTGTATGACCTTGAACAGCCATTCCTGACCACATAGTGCTTCCTGGACTAAACAGGGCAACTCATGGCGAGCGATGGTCAGACCCCCCCCCCCTTCACATCGCTTTCTGGCACAGGGCTACTTCCCATCTGTCTCTCACTGCGCCTGTGTCTTTCTCCTTCCTCCTGTCTCTGGCCGCCTAACTTCCCATGTTCCCAGTGACTGTTCTGAGTTCTGTTTACGCTGAGTGTGTCTTTGGACCTAGGATGGCTCTCTGTCAATGTGGGGTGCGTTAGTATTAGGGTGAAGAGCTTGGGGTCACGTCTGAATGTATACTTGAACTGCTGTGTGTTTGTATGTCTGTCTGCTGTGGAACTCTGTGTGTTTTTTATCCAAGCGCACATGCACACACACACACACACACACACACACACATACTCGCACATACACTCATACACGCACGCACATGCCTGGCTCCCCTAATATGCTGAACGGGCCATTACACCTCTTGCATGCGGGGCTGAGGGTGGGTGGGGGGACAGAGGGAGGCAGCAGGATTCTGTAAGAACATTAAATCCCAAATAAAGTAGAAAATATTTTTTAAAATTACCGACTTCCCGTTTTCTCCGAAATGGAGTGAAACGAGGCTGGTCCCGAGGCAGGGGCTCCGCAGGGCCAGCCACTGGAAAGGGGCAGTGCTTTATTTTTTATTTTTGTAATAAGAGGAACTGAATTAGAAAAAGCGGGGAAGGAAGAGCAGAGTCAGATTGTTAAAGGATTCAATGAGCTGTGGCCAATGTATTCGAAAGGTGCTTAAGGCAGCAGAGCCGTTCACCAAACACACACTCAAGCTCGCACACGCACACACACTGTCACATACACAGGCACACACAGCCACACCAAGCACCACACACCGCCATCACACTCACATGACTGAGACAAAGGCACATTCAGCCAGACTCACATTGAGATGTACAGCCAGGGACACAAAGACACACTGTCCCACACATGCCCCGCATGACCAGCACATACTCTGAGGTATGCATGTTCATCGAAGGCTCCAGAGCAATCAGATATACTCCGAGAGACACAAAGGAATCTCACAAGCACAAACCCATACTCACAGTGACAGGTGACGCTCACTTCTGGTCACAATATTTACCACCCCAATTCTCATAAGTCTGCCCAGACATCCCACAGCAGCCACATGTCTACACACCTGTACCCCACCCAGACTCACCCCAAAGAGCCCACAGCCCATTCCCCTTAGTCTCTTGGTCAGATGCCCCTGTGATTGATCTACAAAGACCCCCGGACCTCCAAGCCCTCCACATCATCACTCATGCTCACCCCACACACAATTATTAATAATGACGCCGGGGGCGCAGGGGTGGAGTTCATGGGAAGAGTGCTTGCCAAGCATGTGCAAGGCCAGTGTGCTTACAGTGACTACTTTCCAGTGGACGCTTCTATTCAAGCCCACAAGCCTCCTGTGAAACCATCTCATCTTTACTCTATAGGCGAAGCAACAGAGCTCACGTGTGTTAAATAACCTGCCAGAGCCACCCATGAGCAGCAGGCCAAGCCAAGACCCAGGGTGGTTTCGAAATGTAAATTCCAACATATAGAGACACTTATGGTCTTGCTCACACATCCTCATGAACTCAGCCTGACGGGAAGTTATTTACTCAGGCTCAAATACATCTGTAGACAGTGTGTGCCCACACCCTCCACAGAGCCCCCGGCACTCTGCTTCCCCTTTCCTCCAGCTGGGACGCCCGCCTGTGGGGGAGGGAGCGGGCATGTGCAGGGTTCTCCCACCTTCTTCAGCCGGCTTCAGCCGGCCAGCAGCATTCCTCCTCTTACCCCACCAACACCCAATCTCCTGGGGCCTGGGAAAGGTGAGCCCCAGCTTCTCTGCCCCGCCCCTCCCACACATCCTAACCAAGGGGACATTAAAAAGTGCTGACAGGGCAGGGGAGAGGCCACCTGCACACCCGCCAGCCGGGCCACTTTCATCTTATGGGCCTCCTGCTTGCCATAGCCACAGCCTCCTGCCCTGCCTTTCCCTCCTCCAGGTCCCTCCTTATTAATCTGTCCCATCTGACCAGCCGGGCCCGCCCCTTCACCCCCATGGACCCTCTCCCCCAAGTGCCCATAGGGGAAGCTCCTTATCCTCAACATCTCAGAGCTGCTAGGCAGAGACTCCTCTGCCTGTATCAATCACCTCAGGGGCCATGAAGGAAAATCCTCCAACAGTCCCAGGAAGCTCACATCCCTCTGCATTAACAGCAGGAGTGTGACACAAAGACATATCACACCAGCCAAATTTCTCTCTGGAACACACACAGCACACAGACACAGTACATCCATACCGCACAGCTAAACACACACCTACCACTCCCTGAGCTACCACCAGTATCACATGAAGTTACACACAACACTCCCAGATACCTCGCCACACATCACGACACCTGTAGAGCACTTACACACAATGACACAGCATACCACCACTGCAAATGAACCCAATTACCAGTGATGCTGGCTGACCATATCATAATGCCTGACTCACAATTACTAACCAGATAATAGTGTCCACATGTTTACACATGATGATACACACATATGGTAGTCAAGTGTGAGGACTATCACAACATGCAAACACTCAAGACACATATTATGACTCACATATGTCCTAGAACCAATATACATAGCCCATAAAAATCTAGACAAGTCTAGCTAAGAACACCCCAGGCAGCACGTGACTGAGGTCAGAAAAACAGAATAGAAAGAGAAATAAAAGCACCCATCCCAGGCAGTGGTGGCAAATCCCTTTAACCCCAGCACTCAGGAGGCAGAGGCAGCAGATCTCTCTGTTTGAGGCCAGCCTGGTCTACAGAGTTCCAGGACAGCCAGGGCTACACAGAAAAATCTGCTCCGGAAAAACCATCTCCACCATACCCCACCCAGCACAAAAAAAAAGAAGCCTAACCCAGACTGAGTTGAGACAGGATATTTAGTTGCCTTTGCCAACAACTTTTTGAAACATAAATTTAATACTAAAATAACCCCCCCCACACACACACACTGCTACAGCTCCCAAGCTCCAGACACAGGGACTAAACATATTTTCTTTTCTGCTCTCCTAATTAACCCTTAGTTGTGAACCACTTCCCAGCCAGGTGAGATCCACCCTCCCTCCCCAAGGCTTCTCTAATGCATACTCAACTTCCCTCAATGCCACTTCTCCCAGACATAGCTTTCCTGATGCCCCTCCCTCCCCAGCACAGCACCCTGATCGAAAGTGCTATGGGGTCCCACAGTGTCTGCCTTCCCTTCCCCTTAGTTGTCAGGACCGGCACCTAGTAGTCCCAAGAGAACATACTGTCTATTTGGAACACAGTAGGTCCCCCAAAAAGCCTGCTAGGTGTGTGAATAACCAACACAATGCACATAAAAGAACAGCAGAGAGTGCTTGGCCACAAGCTAAATCCCAGGACACTAGACTCTGACACAGTTTAGTGAAATCCACATTTGCTCTCAGTGCAAAGCCCTGTACTTTTGCAGGCTTCGGCTTCCTTGCCTATCTGCGAAGCACCTGGCTTTCTGGTAGTGCTCGGTGATGCTCCAGGGGTTCTTAGACCAGAACTGTACGTGCAAGGATGGGGCAAGGGTGAGCATGCTTCTGTTATTCCCATTATTAATGTACAGTCTCATGTAGGCCATGCTGGCTTTGAATTTGATGAAGATGACCTTGAACTCTTGATCCTTCTGCCTCCACCTCCCAAGTGCTGGGATTCCAGGTGTGCTCTGCCACACACAAGCCCTTCTGCTATCATGTGTCTGTATGTTGAAACATTCAGAACTAAACAGATGGTTCTAAAGTTAAAAGTAGCTTTGGAGCCTGCAGGCCCGGTGATCTCTAGTTCCCCCTCTGGGATGCTGCCATGCAGTGGCAACAAGAGTGGGTGAACTTGTACTGCTCTTGTCTGTGGAGTTCTCTATGTGGACCCCCATCTGCAGACTTGGGAGGAAAGGAGCAATAAGCAAGGCCAGTTGGAGGAGGATTCCTAGCAGAGGAGTTTTCAACATCCCATGCAGATTCCCAACTCTAGTGACAGACTCAAAGAGACTGGAGACCCAAAGGGCGGAGGAGGCAGGGCACCACTTCCCAGAATGGACAGTGATCAAAGGAACAGCTGAAAACAAAAAGGCAAGCAGGACTGAATAGGAGCTGCAGAGGACGGGGAGGGCATGGGAGCTGGGAACTGTTTGAAAAGCCCACACACACTGAAGATGACAAACAGGACACACTCTTAATATCACGCACCTTAGGGAGCTGAACTTTGTCCTTGGAAGGACAGGGAAACATCAGGAAAGCCAGATAAGTGAGGGTAGCAACAGGATGCCGGCTGCTTTTCTGAGTTTTGTGAGGCTGGGGCAAAGGACGTAGCCTCAAGCTGGGTCTTAAGTGTGTCTGGGGAGGGAGGGGGGACTCCTGCATTTCTCTCTCCCAGCCTCCTCATCGCCCACTCAAACACCGGCCTCCTGGGCTACAGCTCTGTCCTGCTGGCCGAGCTTCTCTGCCCCCCCAGCCCCATCCATCTTCCACTGCCTCTCCCCTTACTGGGTGAGCTCCACCGTTTGCAGCCGCCTTTCTCTCAAGTCACTGGCTCTGATGGCAGTCAGCTCCTATGCCCTTTCCTGAAGCAATGGGGCTGGGGACAGGCAGCTGCTGTTACAGCCACAGGATCCTTCTTGAGCCTCAGTGGGAAGAAGTCTAGGCTGTTTTCAGCACTCTCTTTCCACGCTCTCTCCCACAGCCTGCTCATCTACAAGCAGGACTTCAAACTCAACTAGCAACTTCATCATAGGAACCGGCCTCAAAGGGGCCCTATTTCAAAAGTGTATTGAGCATGGGGTACTCAATGAATGTGGATTGATGACTCCCAAATTGGTACTTCAGTCCTGGCTTCCAACCAGGAGCTCCAGCTCCCCACTGGACATCTCCCATAGGACCTTTCATTGTTTAAATTCACCGTGATCACCTTGAGCCCCAAACCAGCCCATGTCTCTCAGAACCACACTCCCTAACCTTCCCCGCACGTGCCTGATAGATCAGACCCCACCCCCCCACCCCATTCCCTCGGCTCTCACTGGCCACCTTCCTTCAAGTGTCTCCCATTGTTGTTCCTCGGCACACTGCTCTAATCCTTAGGCCAGCCCATGTGCCCTGGTAGACAGGGCTACTTCTACTCATGAATGGGTGCCAGATCCGCCCCTTTAATCTACCCTCTTCCCTGGCTGCCTATCAGTCCTCACCTAGAACCCTGAGCTTCCCACTCGGTGCAGTGATTAGAGCCTGGCCTTCTTGGATCTGAGTTGCCTTCAGAGTCTTGTTCTGTCTCCAACTAGACACCATTTTTCCCCAGTCTCTTTTGGATCTCAAGTTCATGTTAATATAGACTTTCACCCAGAAACTCGTCACTGGGATTGGTACACTTCCAGGGAGCTAATTCCAACAGCCTTCTCGTGTGCATCTCAACTGGGGTATTACTTGATCACTAACCCTCCTGGTTCCCAGCCTTCAAAAGCTCCTTCTGGACACTGTGACAACAAAAATGTCCTTGGTTGGTAACACCAGTGGATGGCCCTCTTCCGTTTTCCCGTGACTCTCTCTTAATTACCAGAAACTTCCACCTGCCTCGACATCTTTAGTCTTTGGTCAGACATGATGTTATAACAATGAAAATAGTGACATTCTTTGAAATAGGAAATACCATTGCTACCATCTTCACTTTCAGATAAGGAAATGGAGGGACAAATTAAGCGACTTGCCTAAGGTCACTTACAGACTCAGGTGTTGGAGAGTATCAATTCTGTGTGATCTTGGCCAAACTACCGCCTGTCTGAACTTCTCCTCCTTATTTATAAACTGGTCAGAATAAGATGCCATCTGGATCATGGGCATTTGAGAATTAACAACATAGAACAGCACTCAACACACAAGGGGTTCTTTCTGCACCCCCCCCTTCTTCTCTACCCGAGCTGCTGCTCACCATATACACTGGCCCTACCTTCTTGCAGGTGAGCCATCAAATCAGACCATGCTTACTTGCCCAACTATGTCCCACCCCACAGTCCCCCAATCTCACTGCCAGCAGGGCGGATATCAGGGCTACTTCTGACTCGCAGCCAGATGCTCCTTTACAGCAGCTGTGCACTTCCTGTGTAAGCCTCAGCCTGGGCTCCCTGACTCTTAACTGCTGAGTGTCTTCTGTCTGTCGCAGGGCTTGTCGCTTGCCTCTCAGACTCATGACTTCTCTGCTTGACGACTGCACCTCTGCTGTCCGTGGGGTCCTCAGAGGTAGACAATGCTGTGCATTCGCATGGCACCTACTCCTAGGTCTAAGCTGGAGTGACTGTTGTGGAGGGGACGCAAGCCCCGTTGGTCAACGATTGGGAAAGTGGGGGTTCTTTCCAGGATGGTCCCCTGCAAAGCTCTTCAGACTTTCTTGAAGGTATTGCCAGTTGGCAGATGTGTTCAACAACTGCTTACAGGAATGTTCTTCTTTTGGGGGGCTGAATCCTACAAGAAACTAGGAGAGTAAAATGATATGGGAGTGACCTGGAAACTGATTCATTTGCTTGGAGTCCACCAGGAAATCCAGGATGAAGCTTTTGGAAATCTTCTCCCATAAGTCACACACAACTCAGCTTCACTTATGTTAAGTTCCCCGAGATACTCTTGAGGAGCATCCTGTCCCGTTAATCCAGAACATCAAATAGTACCTTGGGACTCAAGGCCTCAGCACAAAATGCAGTGATTGGCTGCCCCCAGGGGGCTTCACTGAGCATGACAATCTCCTCTCTCATCAGGGTGTAGCAAACCTTCCTCTGCCGTCCTCCCAAGCACTCCTCACTCCCAGTCCTAGTCTCTTCCCCTCCTGTCACCTGACACATTCTGACCACATTTCCCTCGACAACTCATTAAACTCAACACTAGTCCCATCACTCTACCATTCCGGGTGCAACTGCCAAGTCCCTCCATGGCTATGTTCCAAGGGCACAAACATCCCTTGGGAGACAACCGTGTCCCCCACCCCCAAACTTACCTTCCTCCCCACCATTTGGCTAGTTACCTGGAAAGCAAGCCAGTGTTCCTTTTGCTAGCCCAGACCCAGTTGGACTCTGAGAAAATGCACTCAGAGGACACCAGAATCAGCTGGGAAGCTGGTGAGGAGTCAGACTCCTAGGCCCTAGCCAGAGCTAAGTGATTCTTCAGCTGTAACTAGAAACCCGCATTTCCAAAACCCTCCTCTGGAGACTCCCATTGCCACAGGCCTCGCCCTAGGTGATGACTCTACACTTCTAAGACTCAACTTCTTGGCAGTGTTATCCAACTTCCAGGATAAGACATAACAGAGCTGAGATAAACTAGTGCCAGCCACATGGCCTGTCGGTGTCCAAACGTAGGGCCTTCCATGACCCCACCGCTGTGGAGCGCCTCATCTCTGCACTCTCCTGTCAGAAGAGCAGCCTGGCATGCTGGGTTCTAGAACAGAAAACAGACCACGAGCAATGTAGCTCAGACTAGGAAACACACACCAGCAGGTGCCACAGCCAGAGTCCATGAGTGTCTGGGCTGTGGATTCATCTCCAGACTTTTGTCTTCTTGTCACACAGGACTCTCAGGCCTAGCAAGTCTGCGCAGAGTGGGGTTCGAGGGCTCCCCGAAGTGGGCAGTGTGAGTAGCACAGTTCCACCCAAAGTTGGCTCTGGACCCCTGCATGGAGCAAGTGCGCCACACTGTGGTCACAGCGGAGTGGTTCAGCCCAAGGGAGCATGGTGGAGATGTCCAGATTCTTTCCCATCTGCTCTACTGCCTCCTCCACTACCTTCTGATTCCTGCCCTGACACGTCTACCCAAAGGAAGGGAATGCAGGCTTGCACTGTGCTAAACCTCAGGAAAGCGTTTCAGTCACAGTCGCCTTTGTGGAAGTCACAGCAAAATTCTCAGCACCCAAAGCCTCAGGCAAGCTTCTGACAGTATCCATGCCCATAGCTGTGTTTGCTGTCAGCTGAATTCCTTCATCTGTGCCCACCCTTAAAAACAGAACAAAAAATCATAAAATTGGACTCGGTATTCCAGAGGTGGCCTGACCATTCCAGCAAGCGGTGGCACACACATCTCCTGTCTGGCTGTTGTTTTGGTTAATGCTGCTCATGACTATATTAGGGTTTTAGCAATCACATCACACAGTTGACTCATATTGAGCTTTCAGTCAACTACCGCCCCCCCCAGGTCTTTTCTCCGAGAACTGCTGTCAAGCTAGGCCTGCCCCCTACCCAGTACTTATGCCATTGATTTTGTTTTAACCTAAGTGCAGGACTCTACATTTATCCCTGTTAAATTTAATCTTGTTGGTTCCAGCCCAGTGTTCAGCCTGTTGAAATCGTTTTTGAATCCTGACTCTTTTGTGCAAAGTATTAACTGCCCCTCCTACCTCCTGGCTCTATCACCTGCAAATCTGATGACCCTGCTACCTCAATCAGTTGTCAATAAAAATGTCAGACAGGACACGGGCCTAGACTGAGCCCCGAGGTATCCTGGAGACTTCCCTCACATCCAGACTGATGTGGCTCCGTTAATCAACTCTCAGGGAATCTGCGTCTTCACCAAAGCTTCATGGGCATTTAGCTCAGATGTGTCTGCCACATCTACAGACATTGTGAGGGCTGTCAGTCGCTCTGAAGGCTTTTCCTCAGATCACACCTGTCTTCCTTAAGTCCCCCAAGGCCTTTGTTCAGTCATAACTTCAGGGCATTAGACTTCTGGCAGTGCCCCCTCCCGCATGGCTCCAAGCTTCAGGCTCTCCCTGGGAGTATCCTTGCTATTTTATAGCCTTCTGAGCATCAGGCTCTCCCTGTGTCTGCTATTTCATCTATCACTCTGCACCTCTGGAGAGTTCTCTACTTACAATTGTGTAGTGGCCTCCCTTGCCTATAAACTAAAAAGCCGGCTACTAGCTGCCCCTTAAACAGTGGTTATCATCTATCAAACGTTTCCAAACGCACTTCTTCACTCCTAAGTCTTCAGTGGCCTGCCTTCTTAACTAGGTACAGTAGGTTGTGAGGATGGAAATGGAGGCAGGAGATTCGTCTAGCAAGACCAGGCAGAAACAGGAGCTTCACAAAGTAAGAGCCTGTTAACTCAATCCAGTCACACCACACCAAACAAAGCAGGCGACCAGAAGTCCACTGGAACCTGCCTAAGTCAGGGCCAGCAAACTACATGGCCGTGACTGGAACAGCACCAGTCTATGCTGGGGATTTTCTCACATTTCCTATACAGATTGAAGGTGAAATGAGAAGAGAGCCTGGCTGGAAATAACGACAGCGGAGAGGAGTACAGGGCTTACCCTCTTCCTGGGCTCTTACCCAGGGCCATGCAGTATCAGCAGTTAGGAAGCCCGAGAGCCTTAAGTTCAGACACTCTCAAGCACCCATACTGGGCACACAGGTCACATGAGATAAACCAGGTGTTAAGGTGCAGTAATGAAGAGTGGAGACTGACCGCTGGAATGAACACAATCGGGTGAGGGTACAGACAGTAACTACTCAGCTCCAGCCAATTGCTGTCATGCAGGAAACCTGACTTTATTGTCATCAGATTGGCTGATTTTCCAGCGACGTCAGAAATCCCTTTAGATGGGGATTTCAGCCTTTTATGCGATCAATTTTTAAAGACCTTTAAAGCAGTAATTGACTAAATAAAAGCACCTGTGCTCTGGCTGACAGGGGTGGTCCCCTCTTAGCTGTCAGTTGCCTGGCACTTGGACAGGCTGAGTGGCACGGGCTGAAATCTTGCTGTGAGATTTTTTTTATGCCATGGGAATGATTTTTCTGCTCCATAGAAATGATGACTTGGAAGTTAATTCAAGCTCTAGTTCTTTCTGTAAGCTTTTAAGTTTAGCTTACAGTCTCTGGATTTATTTGCTTTTAAAACAGAGTATCCCAATTACAATTAGACTCCTTTAAGCATGAGAATACCAAACATATTTGATGTCTTTACTTTTTGTTTTGTTTGAGACAAAGTTTTGCTATACAGACCAGGGGGCCTCAAATTTCGGCAAAACTTCCCAAATGTTGGGATTACAGTATGTGCAGCCTGCCCATCTTTGATTTCTTTAAGTACTTTCATAAGGATTTGAGGCAAATCTTAGTAATTTTAAATGTCCCCAAACTATACAGAAACAAGTGAGACTTCCGCTTAAAATCCAATTTAAATACTTAGCACTTTTTAAATGTTGGCATTACATAGCAAACCTGCGTGTCTTAACAAATTCTCTCTCATATGTCAAGGTCTTAACACACAAACTGAGAGAGCAAGTGATAAGATACACCTATTATGCTAGTACTTAAAAGGATGGGGCAGTAGGGCAGAGTGAGTTCAAAGTTGGCCTGAATTACTTTATGAGACAATCTCAAGGAAAAACCCAAATCAAAACCCAAAGACCCGCAAACCTACAGATTATTTGAAGCAAATAGTAGTGATATGGGTTTGATACACTTAAACATGTTTGCCCTTTATTCTGAGGCCTCCATCACATGGTGCTTATCTAGCAAGGAAGTCACCCCATGTACTTGGGGCTACTGTCTCGGATGCCTGAGATTGCAAAATAGTCAGAAACTTTGGTTAGGTACCAACGGGATTCTAAAGGAGCCCAGACACTCTTATTTACAGGTGTGCAATGCACAGCCACAGGTTCCCGTCACAAATCAAGCTGTCAGCCTACGTGCTGGGGCGGTTCTTCTGCACCTAGCTGCACCTGCTCACTTAAATCTAGAACCCAACATCGGTGATTCAGCATCCATCTTGACTGGGCAGTGCATTTTCTTGGCTCTGAAAATAATGAAAACATCTTCTCACTTCAATAATGTCTGCTTTCCACTCCTAGAGCGATCTTCAAATGAAACCTGGCTGGCTGTAGGATCTCACCCAACCTTACCTGTGGTCATACTTCCTACAGTTTTGATAACAGTTCTCGTGTCTCCTCACCCTTCACTGTGTTCCATCTTTACGTGGCTTTTTTTTTTTTAACAGCACTTGGCGGTACCCTCTTTCTTACATCTTCATCTCTAGATCAACTATCCCCACAAGGACTAGATGATGAAAGAATCCCATTGTTCAATACCATGGAGTTCTACCCCAAGTCCCGTGGGGCCATAGATCTCCCCAGGAGAGGAAATTTTGGCATTGTTCATGCTAAGACACGGACAACCAAGTCTTCCCTCCTCTGCTGGAAACAAGCTGCCTCCAGAGGAGGAAGAAGCTAACGTTTACTGTGCACCAGGCACTGAGTTAAAAATCCCACTTAGAGTCTCATTCATCCTAGCAGCCACATGATGGCACCTCTTAAAGTACTCAGACTCAGAGATAGCAATTTGACAGGCAATGTAAGAAAAAGATAAAGCCAGGATGCAAACCTTGTCTACACGGCTTCACAAGGCTATCTTGAATACACACTTCTTAAAGAAAAGTCTAGTCAGTCAAATGTGGCAGAATGACAGTATTTTGATGGAAATGCTGCCTTGCCGATTTCCAGCTATGACTATGACCAACTATAATCCTCACTCTCTGGAACAACTCAGGATGGAGTGTTTGCAGTGTTCATTTTATGGAACACTTTCACCAACTCCGGAAGATAGTGGTGGTATTCATGAATATAAAGGTGGAGGACTAAGGCATAGCAAGACTACACAGTCACCCACCTTGTGCTTTCGTCACTGCCCCTGAACTTGCACTTTTTCCCACTGAGCTGGGAGAACACACGCATGCACCCTCTTGCCCCTCTTCCTGTTCCGGAGCTGACACGGCAACACAGTCCAGGTCTCCATTCTTGTTCCTCAAGATCTTGTCTGAGCAGAACCGTCTTTGACCGCAGCCCTGCCTCCCAGGTTTCCAGCCCCCTCTACCGTCTTACCCTTCTCATTTTGCCTTCTTCACCTCGCCTGTGACTTCTTTGAAATTGTACCTGGAGTATCAGGGTAGGGTCAGGAAAGCTCTGCTATCTGCAGATTTTCCTTCATGCACCAGCAAAACATGTTTTCAGAATCAACATATTCCCCAAGTGGCCACCCTGAGCTGGGTCTGTAGCTAGTCTTACAACCCCTCAATGTTGCAAGCTACCTGTGATTTTACAGACACACCAGGAAGATGCTGAGGCCCAGAGACATTACCTTAGCTGAGCTTAGAGTTAGGAGGGGGCTAAGTGGGGATTCAAACTTATAGATTGTGTCCAAATCATCCACATTGTCCACCATGGCAGTCCTTGTGAGAATGGCCACACTGACTGCAGTTTCACAGAAGTGAGATTTCAAAGATGTGCAGAGGCAACACCTTCCAGCCTGTGGTGATCTGCCTGCACACTAGCACAACTAGTGGTGACAACCTGATTTGCACTTCTGTGGCCAACTGTGACACACTGCAGTGTCTCCTTCCCTCCCTGACTACACACTGCAGTGTCTCCTTCTTCCCTGACTACACACTGCAGTGTCTCCATCCCTGACTACACATTGCAGTGTCTCCTTCATCCCTGACTACACTGCAGTGTCTCCTTCCATCCCTGACTACACACTGCAGTGTCTCCTTCCATCCCTGACTACACACTGCAGTGTATCCTTCATCCCTGGCTACACACTGCAGTGTCTCCTTCACCCCTGACTACACTGCAGTGTCTCCTTCCATCCCTGACTACACACTGCAGTGTCTCCATCCCTGACTACACATTGCAGTGTCTCCTTCATTCCTGACTACACACTGCAGTGTCTCCATCCCTGGCTACACACTGCAGTGTATCCTTCATCCCTGACTACACACTGCAGTGTCTCCTTCCATCCCTGACTACACTGCAGTGTCTCCTTCACCCCTGACTACACTGCAGTGTCTCCTTCATTCCTGACTACACATTGCAGTGTCTCCATCCCTGATTACACACTGCAGTGTCTCCATCCCTGACTACATACTGCAGTGTCTCCTTCTTCCCTGACTACACACTGCAGTGTCTCCTTCTTCCCTGACTACACACTGCAGTGTCTCCTTCCATCCCTGACTACACACTGCAGTCTCCTTCCATCCCTGACTACACTGCAGTGTCTCCTTCATCCCTGGCTACACACTGCAGTGTCTCCATCCCTGACTACACACTGCAGTGTCTCCATCCCTGACTGCACTGCAGTGTATCCTTCATCCCTGACTACACACTGCAGTGTCTCCTTCATCCCTGACTACACACTGCAGTGTCTCCTTCATTCCTGACTACACATTGCAGTGTCTCCATCCCTGACTACACACTGCAGTGTCTCCATCCCTGACTACACACTGCAGTGTCTCCTTCATCCCTGACTACACACTGCAGTGTCTCCTTCATCCCTGACTACACACTGCAGTGTCTCCTTCCATCCCTGACTACACAATGCAGTGTCTCCTTCACCCCTGACTACACTGCAGTGTCTCCTTCCATCCCTGACTACACACTGCAGTGTCTCCTTCATCCCTGACTACACACTGCAGTGTCTCCTTCTTCCCTGACTACACACTGCAGTGTCTCCTTCCATCCCTGGCTACACTGCAGTGTCTCCTTCTTCCCTGACTACACACTGCAGTGTCTCCTTCATCCCTGACTACACACTGCAGTGTATCCTTCATCCCTGACTATACACTGCAGTGTCTCCTTCATCCCTGACTACACACTGCAGTGTCTCCTTCATTCCTGACTACACACTGCAGTGTCTCCTTCATTCCTGACTACACATTGCAGTGTCTCCATCCCTGACTACACACTGCAGTGTCTCCATCCCTGACTACACACTGCAGTGTCTCCTTCATCCCTGACTACACACTGCAGTGTCTCCTTCATCCCTGACTACACACTGCAGTGTCTCCTTCATCCCTGACTACACACTGCAGTGTCTCCTTCCATCCCTGACTACACACTGCAGTGTCTCCTTCATCCCTGACTACACACTGCAGTGTCTCCTTCTTCCCTGACTACACACTGCAGTGTCTCCTTCCATCCCTGGCTACACACTGCAGTGTCTCCTTCCATCCCTGATTACACTGCAGTGTCTCCTTCATCCCTGACTACACACTGCAGTGTATCCTTCATCCCTGACTATACACTGCAGTGTCTCCTTCATCCCTGACTACACACTGCAGTGTCTCCTTCATCCCTGACTACACACTGCAGTGTCTCCTTCCATCCCTGACTGCACTGCAGTGTCTCCTTCATCCCTGACTACACACTGCAGTGTCTCCTTCTTCCCTGACTACACACTGCAGTGTCTCCTTCCATCCCTGACTACACACTGCAGTGTCTCCTTCATCCCTGACTACACACTGCAGTGTCTCCTTCATCCCTGACTACACACTGCAGTGTCTCCTTCACCCCTGACTACACTGCAGTGTCTCCTTCCATCCCTGACTACACACTGCAGTGTCTCCTTCATTCCTGACTACACACTGCAGTGTCTCCTTCCATCCCTGGCTACACACTGCAGTGTCTCCTTCCATCCCTGGCTACACACTGCAGTGTCTCCTTCATTCCTGACTACACACTGCAGTGTCTCCTTCCATCCCTGGCTACACACTGCAGTGTCTCCTTCCATCCCTGACTACAGTCACCAGCTAATAAAAACCTTTACGCAATTCTCTTGATTCCTGGAGAGAGGAAGATAGGTCTAACGTATTTTGACATCACAGTTCTGTATTTTCATGTTATAGAATATGAATTCTATATAATCACTGCCCAGAGATGGCAGTGGTGATAAGGTCCGTGTTAAAGCTGGAAGTCACTGACAAGGGGAAGGGAGCCTCGAGCAGGAACCTGTGCTCTGCTCAAGGGCGGACAACTAGGCAAACTAAGACTAGCCAGCCATAGGGCCTCAGCTGGAAGCTGGACGGAGAAGAGGTAGACTCTGGGAAGGACAGAAGGCTGACCCCTGGAGGCTGAGGACGGCTGAGCTCTCACCATGATCATCCCCGGGCTAAACCTTTCTTCACCTACCTTGTTTTGTGTGACTTTCACAAAGTGAGCAGTAATGAAGAGGTCAAGTCCAGGCAGTTTGTCATTTCCCCAAAGTCATGCAGAATGGCAGGCCCAGGATGCACTCTTCATTTTCTACCTCTCCCCTGCACTCCACTCCACACTGCATACTCAAATGGAATAAAAACCTAGCCCCCCACACACACACACCCCAATTTTGGGTTAATGTAAAGTGCTTCCCTCAAAGACAGGATTGACCTTAATGACCAAGTGAATAGGTCTTAAGCAAACAGAATAAGCCAATAAATGCCACTGGTGCAATACAGAAGACAGCCAAGGCCCAGGGCCAGAGTTACACAGAAAGAGGTGACTCCACATGCCCTGTGGCCCGGAGGGATGGCTTGGCATACGGAATCTTCCTTCCCCCATGGGGCAAGTGCCAGAGCCTTGAGAGGCTGAGTGGCTGTGGAGGGGAACCTCTCAAGTTTGGCACCATGAGATAGAAGCTGGGGTAGTGCAGAGAACCCCACCCAGCCAAGTATATCTCAGGCTGAAGCCTAAGTAACCTGGTTCAACACCTTCTCCACATGGTCTCGTTCAGAGACTACACTGTATGTGAGGAGTGGGACACTCCAAATCTATCTGCCCTTCACAACAAATGTGGACCAGCCACCAGATTTTCAGATTTCTGTAACCAACCAAAGGGTTTTGTTCTTTTTGTGTTCCTACATCTGGCCCTTTGCCTGGAGGGATTCATGGCAAACCCTGTGGACTAGGCAAGAGAAACCCAGGCAGAAACATGGAAACATGCCTTCTATTTTTCCTGCAACCCTTGGGTAGCTACTTATCTTCCAGGCACTATCTTAGGCTGTATCATTTCCTGTAGAAGGCCTGCCCTGGAGTGAGTACCCCAGTTGAGTCACGTGCCTGTCCTTGTGCATCTTTAACTCCCTGTTGAAGAGAGAGCACTCAGTACAGCGGACCAGCACCATGCCGGGAAAAGCACTTAACAAACAGTACCTATTAAATAAAACCCACCCATTTCCTCAATTTTAACTCCTTCTGCCACTTAATACACTTGTCATTTAAACACACTGAATGGCATAAAAGTAAAGCAAAGGGGTCTCAGGTGTCATACTCTTACTGAGGAATTTAGATGTGAGTGGTGACAGGACCTGTGACAGTCAGAAGTGACCAACAAGAGGGAGAGACTGGTTTGAGCAGGGTTGGGTGCTCACACATATGGTAGCGCCTCAGCATGTGAGGGACCACAGCTTCTCCAAGTGGAATGGGGAGTCACTGAACTCCAACAGTCTGTCTGTGAGGTGCTCAGAGCTGAAAGCACCTCCCCAGGGCCCAGGCTGCTATGAGCAGGAGTCTAGCTGACCAGGCAGAAGAGCCATGGAGTTAGGTATCAAGAGGATGGGGCACTGGAAATCCGTTACACATCACTGAAGCCAAGTTTTTCAAATAAGTCACATACTATAACCACCACCACAGCCATTTATTAAGTGCTTGCCAGGCACTGTGCTAAAGGTTTACAGACATCATTTCAGTTAATCCAACAACCCTGAGGTAGATATTTTCAAACCCCCACCCCCACATGTCATTATAATAAAGGAAACTGAGACTCAGAGAGGTTAAAAGAATTAACCGAGGTCAAACCCAGCTGGTAAGTAGCAAGCTAGAAATGTGCACCGAAGGTATCAGCCCCCCAAACACATGCTTTTAAAAACTAGACCATTTCCCCTTGAAAGCTAAAGGACACACATTCCTTCTCCAAACCAGACTTTAGGGAGGAGGGAGGGCAGCTTCACGCTGACTTTTTTGAAGCAGTTCTTGTACTTATTCTCTTGGAGGAACAGTGTCATCCGGCGATAAGCTGACCACTGGGTTCCTTTCTCTTGTTCCCCTACAATTCCAGCCTTCCTCATGGAGGCCTCCAATCTAGACACCAGCCTACTCAATATGTTACTTCCCTTCTAGCAACCTCTGGAACGCAGGAGTCTGTCAAACTTGGTGACACTGAGCCAAAGACCTGAGAGAAATTAGGAGACATTCAGAAAATGTCTCTCATCCCTGAACTGCTGGACCCTAAGGCACAAGAACACATTCAGATGGAAACACAAAGTTCACTCCTTCCAGCCTGGTTCTCCACCTGGCCTCTGTCTAGCAGTCTCTCCTCACCAAGTCCTTTACCCCTCTAGGCTCCTCCCAATGGTCTCCAAGGCATCACCACTAACAGACCCATGGGCCTTGAGGATACCAGTTTCTGAGCCTTTGCTCCTCCAGAAATGTCCCCAAAGTCCTCAGCTGGGCTCCAATCAGGACCCCCCTGGATCTTTAATTAGAGAGCTAACTACAGGACAAGCAGAAAGAACCACCAGAATGAGACAAGCTGAGCTGGCATGTAAAGACAGAGGAACAGCAAGAGGACAGAGCAGACAGAACAGACTAACCAGGGAAAAGTCAACAGACTCCCTGAGGTCAGAAATGAAGAGGGAACAGGGAGAGCCCTGTGGAGAGGAACCCTAGAGCCAAGCTGTCCAGCACATGTCAGCAGAGGGCTTCTTTGAGGCAAAGAGCCTTGATAAAGAAGCCACTGAAAGCCTGGGTGGGAGCAAGCACCCACGCAGAGGTGCATTAAGAGGACACCAAGAGAAACAGGTTGGAACCAGAAAGGCCCGGGTCTCTAGAACCTCTGAGTTACTTCTCTCATCCCCACACCTACCCCATCTAGGCAAAACTGGTCAGAGGGTCACTGCTGGTAGCCCTTGCTTAATTCTGCACCAAGTTTGAAGAATGAAAGACAACAGAGGTAGGGAACTTACCAAGGAGTGAGATAGCACCATCCTTGAGAAGTTCACATTATGAAAGGGGACAGAGACCTATCCCAACCCTTGAGGGGGCCTGGGATCTGAGGAACACACTAACGATGAGGACTACTTCTCGGTGCAGATTAGTATTGTCTTAGGCATTTGAAGGGACAGAGAGTGAATGTTGAGGTAAATCAAGGATATTGGAAGATCTAAGCTGGATTCTCTACACCTTATTAATAGTTAGCTATGTCACTGTGTCACTAGTCTGAGCCAGGAACCTTGATGTCCCCACAGCCAGCGTAGCTGAGAGGCTTGAAGGGGCATTCTTCCCGGGAGTCCAGAGCTGTACCCATCCTCTCCCTCACAATAGGGCCCACCTTGCAGGTCCGAGCTCTGCTACTTTCACTGGACTTCCTTTCCATTTCCACAAGTCCCTGGGGCTTGAAAAAGATCGGGTTCCCTGCACAACCTGAAGTGCTGGAATGTGACATATACTTCTCACAGTTGGGAGACCAGCAGCGTTGATTATTACTGAAACATTTCCCATAATAGTAAGCACATATCAAAACTACCCTACTGTTATTCTTTGCCCTAGGGCTTGTATTTAATACTTACTCTTCTATCCTGAACTTGGTTGGCTCATGCAGAAAGATGTCTTTCTATATCCACTTCAAGCTAGAATTGGACTCCTAGTCTGTGAAGGCATGCAAGCTCCACCCACACTTGTGGGACTCCAAACGGGTACTTGGCCCAGAAGATTTTACAGGTCAGAGATAGGGAGTGTCTCCCCATACTGGGATGGCCCACTGGTAAGGGTCCTTCCCTTCTCTGTCTCCTAACAGATTCAGATTAATGATGGCTCATTCCTAATTGTCAAATTTCTTTTCCTTCATCCTGTGTCTAATCACCAGTGACAGAAACCATTACGCAAATGAGAGCAGACGACTTCCCCCAACTGTTCGCGTTGGTAAAAACCTTGTAATTTAGAGCTCTGATTTGTAGGGGAAGCTGGTCTCCCCCAGGCATCCTGGGCATCTGCTCAACTGATGCCCTGAACAGCCCCTCCTCCACCCATAACTCCAACCCCCCAGCAAATATTTGACTTCACAAAACAGCAGTTTTCACTGTACTGCTGGTGTAAAAATGGAAGCTTGCAGCATGGCTGACCCCTAAGTCTCCACCTTCCTTGGCACATCTGACTCCCGTGCTGCTGTGAGAAGGGGTAAACACTGTAGCAGCAAGGCTTCCCATGCTGCAGGGAGAATCTGAGCCTCAACAGCCCTAACCTAGGTGAGGGAAGACCATGCATCTTATCCCCAGGAGCAAGTGGCACAGCAGGACATAAACCCAGTGATCTGGAACTACTTCAACTCTGACGCACAGGCCTACTGAGAGGAGCTATGGGCCTTAAATCCAAGGGCACACAGTACCCCTCTCCCCAGCAGATCTGGAACTCACTCTTCTACAGTGGTTCCCTGCACGCTTCACTTGCTAAGAAGGCTTTCCAGGCAGCGTTTCCATGTCCCTAGCTGGAGCCCCCAAAGACTTTCACCCTTCCACACCCACTTGCCTGAGTCTGCCTGCACACTGCCTAGGGAACAAGACCTCAGGAGAGGTAGAGAACCAATAGAATTTGTAAGAAACAGAGGAGGAGCAGGGGTAGGGGTTTCTAGCCAGACTAGGTTTGATCTTGACTGTCACTCTTCATCTACTCTGAGTCGTTTCTTCATCTGTGAAGTGAGAGCTACCGTGCGTGATTGTGAGGGACAGAGCTGAAGGCAACAGGCACACATCAGGTGTCTGAGATCGGGGTGGCTATTACGTCACAATGGCATCAAGACCAATCCTGAGATGGCCCCAAAGTTTACTTTCGTTCTCCTTGCCCCCAGACACCCTAGGTCAGACCTGTACCCTGAAGGATCAACCAAGTAGACCCAGATTCTGTGCTACACATCCACCACCTCTGAGGGCAGAGCCAGGAACACAGGAGGTCTGCTGAGAATGAAACAGTGCACTGACGGCCAAACTAATCTTGCTCTGCTTTGCTCTTGCCGAACTCCTCTTTCCCCAGAGATGGAGGCCACGGAGCCTGCTGCACTCACACTGCCCAGCACTGGCTGCATGTGAAGAGCTATCCTTGAGAGGGGACCAGGTCTGCATATCACACTGAATCAAAGCCCCCAGAATGGGGTACTAAAGACCCCTCTCCAAAATACGTACACAGGTGTGCACAAGCATACACATGCATCTTCTCAGTCCATGGGGGCACTGTAAGCTGAGCGTCAGGGCTAACAGCCACAGCTCAGACACTAGAGGTCAAACTTAGGGGGATGGGAGAAAACAGTGGGGAAGAAGTGAATAAAATTAGACTTGCAACTCAGATTTGAAAGAGAAAGATGATGGAGAAGGGAACTGAGGTAAGTGACACAGGGCCCCACTCCCTCTGAACAGATGTGAACGATGGCACTCTGTGTTGTAACATTGAGCTGCCCAGCTGTGCGCTGCGGCCCTGAGAGGGTTCCCATAAATGGCTACTAACGGAAAAGCAAACCCTACCCATGCTCTACCAGCCGTCCTACTCGAGCCGTCATGCGATGTGATGCTGGTCTGGCAGAGGCGCTGGCTCTAGAGGCAAGAGGACACGTTCGCTCTTGCCCTGAGGTGGACGAAAGGTATTGAGTTAGCTGCCTAAGTCTGATCCCATTTCATCTACTCAGCCAGGAAGCTCAGCAGGATCAGGGGATGTGGCCTGGACAGGGAAAAACACAGGACCTGGAGGCTCAAGCCAGTCAGCTTTAGGTAGGCTGCAGTGAGATCTGACCAAGGTAGGATGGCTAAAATCCGAGTTTAAAAGCTATAGGCTAAGTCAGGCAGTGTCTGGGGTTCACACTGCACTGTCACATTGGACAAGGTAAGCAGTAGAGAACCTTGGTAAGCAAGAAGGATGGCAAGTGTGAACACACACACACACACAGGTGTGCACAGATGTACACACACATGCAGAGGTTCATACCCCTGGAGCCCAAAGAAGTTAGAGCTAGAACTCCCTCCGTGTCTAGCACAGGGGCAAGAGCTGGTACTGACAGAACAGCTGCATGTGTCTGTGATTTGGAACATGCATACTCCTCTGTTCTTAGGGTCCCAAGGGTTCCTTCTATGTATGGCTTGAGTTTACAGTTCTCAACCGGACCCCTATCTAATCCTCTTCCACCAGAAGGCTATCTAGTCTCCCAAAGACAAGCCTCCTTCTCAACGTCCCAAAGGGACCCAGCAGCTGTTGCTACCTGGCCTGTAGCCTGACTATGCTGCAAAAACTGGCAGAAGACGGACTGATGAGCAGATTCACTCTGGCACCACAACCCAGATGAAGGAGGGAAACAGGAGCATCTCCTCTCTCAGGCTGAGGCACTGAGGCTTCAGGAGACAGGAGCTGAGAGCCAGAGTGATACCCTGACCCAAGAAACAGACACATGCATGTGTGTGTATACACATGCATATGCACACATGTACACACACACACCCTGAGGTTGACAGACTAACACAGACATGACAACCAGAAGCTGGGACTCCACACACTGAATGCAGGACTTTAGGGGGGGCGAAGAGGGAAGGTTCTGGAGCTCAAGAGGCAAGGGTGAGAAATCTTTCCAAATGGGAATGGAGTCAACTACCCTGCCTCGCCCCAAACACCTGCCTCCAGGGCCATGGCAAGAGTCCAGTCCATTAAGTGCAGCGTGCAATACTAGTGCTTGGAGTGTCCTGTCCTCATCAACGAAGCATGTGGACGAGATAGCAGTCACCTGGCAGGAGGCCTTGACCTCTGGCAGGTTAGTTGTAACGGCCTTTAATCATGGTGTTCAACAAAGGCCCCACCTGTAAAGAGATATGAGGAGCCCATCAGAACTGCCTGTCTTCTGATCCTAGAGTAAGACTAAATGTGCCTGGAGACATCCAATACTCAGTCATGGACAAGGACAAGTGATCACTGGACCTTGTGAATGTTCTAAACAAGTTTCCTGAATGTCAACTTAGTATTCTAGGGCATGACCCTTTGGAGGTCCAGTTTATTTCCCTTCCCTTTTACAATACCCTATATATCTACAAACAACACCCATCAGACAGAATATGATCCTAGGAGCCAATAAGCCCCAAACACCTCAAAGTGTGTCTGCATGTTTCTCCAATGTATCAAAAATTTTAAATGGTTCTCCACTCTAACAAAAGGCCACCTGCAGTGAGTCTTGGTGCTCTCAACCACTTAGGCATCTCTGATGTTGAGGCTAACCATTGGAAGGAGGTAAGACAAGTAAAATTCAAACCTCCTTCTTTTACCCAATGGACCAGTGATATACCTGGGTGAGAGGCAGTGCTCAACACTACTTAGAGCAGTCCTGACTCAGCTGGGAGTGCACAAGAAGACGCTTTATTGCACACTTCCTATTCCAGACGAATCCTCTCAGGGGCCCCCAGATGGCACACACGCCCCAAGGCAGACATTACTACTAGCATGGAACAGATCATAATGGATCCGCCAATCAAGCCCAGCTCTCATCAGAAAACAACATTTCCTAAATATACAAATAAAGTCTGTGAAGAGAAAGCGTCACTGAGACAAGGGGAGCTCCAGAGAATGTCACCAACCCTGAGCACCAGAGAACATCACTAGCCCTTACCTCTTGTGGATTTCCCAAGGCCTCTCCAAGCATCTTCTCAATGTTTCTCATGATGGCTACTTTCTGATGAGCTTTGAGAGGATATTCAATTCTCTTAGGGGTAGGAGCCCCCTACAAAGGAAGCAGTAGCTCAGGAAAGACCTTTAACACAGGTTTTTAGTTCTAGCACCATATTTCCTTCTAAAAAAACAGTTTAATTGTATTCTTCTCCATCTCTGTGCAAATCACTTCCAGGGATAACCCATAACCTCATCCCAGCCAAAACCACTTACTACACTATACCCACTTCACCCCAGCCCATTCCATATGGATACATACACAAATAAAATAAATGCCTATGTCTGTGAGTGTGCATGTGTGTATCAACAATAATAACAACAAAACACACTAATATTCACCTTATACCAGAAGTTCACAGTGATGGTAATTCCCCCATTTAGTAATGACTCTATGTGGTGCCACCTATTAAAAAGAAAAGAAAAAGTTTCCTGTTTACATTCTAGACAAGGATGGAAAACTAACACAGCCTAGCTAAGGAACAGTGAAAGAGGAGCTTTATGCTCATCCTGTAAAACACACAGTGGTCCAGAGGCTGTGGCGTTCAGTCTCCAAATACTGAAGAGGTGGATACAGAAACTACAGATCTCTTTCCATTTGAGCAATTGTCTTCCTTTCCTAAGAGACAGAGTTGTCCTCTATGCTTAGTATGCTTATGTCTGGACATGCTAATCTTCCTGCAGGCTAATCCCACAACTGAGAAGGGACATAGATAAAGCTTTCTGGGACCAGGAAAGAAAGTATTCCCAAGAGGCCCCCATCCCTAGCCTCCTCACCAGTACATTGGGATGTAAAGAACATCACCAGGGCCAACCACTGTTTCATAACCAACCACATTTCGGAAGTTAGGGAAACTCTCGTAGTCAGGATTGTCAAAGTCCACCTAAGGGTCAAGAGAAAGAAAAAAGATCAGTTAAAGCTTGCTGTGGCAGCTTAAAGAAAAGAGAGAGACTGAAAAAGTAACTTCAGAGTTTGTACGCAGAAGATACAATGGATATTAACTGCCCCTCTCAGAGAACAACTTAAGGGAGTCTATGCTCATTTGTTACACCCTAAGTAATTCTAGACTTCAGTGCTCCTGAGCTCTGAAGAACTCCTCAAAAGCCTTAGGATATGAGGAGTTAGGATCATGTCACCCAAACCTGTCCAAACGTTTTCTCCCAAACAAATCCTGACCAGGAGACTTCTACATGAAGGAGCAAGGCATCTGTCTCCTCAGGAAGAGATGTTGGGAGCTGGAGAGACGGCTCAGCAGTTAAGAGCACTTGTTGCTTTTGCAGAGGACCCAGGTTTGGTTCCCAGCACCCACACTGTGGCCTCACAACATCTGTAACTCCAGTTCCAGGGTATCCAACGTCCTCTTCTGACCTCCACAGCACCAGGCATGCACATGGTGCACATATACACATGCAGGCAAAACACTCAGACACAGAAAAAAATTTATTTACCTATCTCCCTATCAAAAAGTAGTAGCATACATGATAAAAGAAAACAATTATTAAAGTCAGTGGAGGCATTCATATTTTGATGAAACTGAGACAAAAAAAATCAAATTAAGTAATCTGTGTCTACCAACATTAATGATGGAGTTTGCCCCCCAACAATTAGCTCTGCTTTTACTTACAAATGTCTGGGGGTCATCACAGGAGCCGGGAACATGTAGGCTACACTGTGAAATTACTCTCTGGACTTGTTTGTAAGGCAAGACCAGCCAGAAATGCAGACCTGACATACTCCCAAAGAGAATGACTAGTATTCCAGCCTCTGATCTCAAAGGCATTTTTAGAACCTGGAGTTCTACACCCTCTTCAGACATAGGCTCACCTGGCTCTGCCTGTCACAGGGATGATGAACAGGATATGGATAGAGGCACTCAAACTGATCTGGAGGGAATAAGATGCATCGCTTATGGCCTTTTATCTGGGCAAAGAAGTTCTGTTGCTCATCATAGTGAGCTGGTGTCACATTTCCTGTAAGAAAGAAGACATTTCCTGAGCTGAAGTAGTGGCTCTACTGCACAGGTGAAACACAGGTAGAGCCTAGTGCTGGAGTGAAGTCTAGATGTTTCCCCAGCTAAAAGTTAAAGTAAATCTGAAACAGGATAAGGAAATTGCAATTTCAACTCTTAGTAAAGCAGATGTCGTATTTTATGAGCAGTAAATTCTAGCAACCATTGCTGGGTAAGATCCATCATCAGTTAGCAGACTGTCTTCAATGGCGGCTGACATCCTGATTGGCAGCAAGAGCTCACTAAACAAGTCTGGCAGGCGACAAGCTTCTCTTCCTAACTATGACAAGAAACCAAGGGCACTGAGACACTGAGAAAGGACTGACATGATTGGTACCAGCAGTGCACATGATCTACTCTGAGGCGTTAACTAGTGACTTTGGGTTCTAGGAATACGCTCTTGCTTCAGGGAGCTCTTCTGGAGCCCAAAGATTCTCAGCTGCTCTTCTCGCTTCACCACACCTATGGGGCACAGCATCGCTCAGAGCAACACTGGGGCTCACTGAGGCTGCTGACTCTCAGTGACAGGAAGGTTTTTTTGGGGGGAGTAGTTTCGAGACGGGGTTTCTCTGTGGCTTTGGAGGCTGTCCTGGAACTAGGTCTTGTAGACCAGTTTGGTCTGGAACTCACAGAGACCCGCCTCTGCCTCCCAAGTGCTGGGATAAAGGAGTGTGCCACCACCGCCTGGTCTATCCAAATTACTGAAGAAAGGGTCATAGAATTTAAGAGACATTGCTTAGAATGTCACCTTGACTAGGCATTGTAGTGCAAACCTATAATTCCAGCTACTTAAGAGTTTAAAGCAGGAGGATCAAAATTTCAAGGCTAGCATGGGCAATTTAATGAGACCCTGATTCAACATGAAAATGTTTTTAAAACGGCTCAGATGGCTCAATGGCATAGCACTTGCCCAACAAGCACAGGGCCGATGTTCAAGTGCCAGCACCACAAGTTTCAATATAAATACACACATGCACACATTGCTGCCTTGAATTAGCTCTGCTCCAATGCACACTTCATCTATTCCTGCATAACTAGGGTCACATCTGTATCACCTCATTTAAAAACCATTCCCAGATGAACGTGGTGGTGCATGCCTGTAATCCCAGCACTAGGGAGGCTGTGCAGAAGGACTGCTGTGAGTGTGAGGCTACCTGAGCTACATGGGCCAACCTGGGGTACACAGTGAAACCCTGTCACAAACAAAACACAACACAACATGCTGCAAGCCAGCCAAATATGCCAAAACAACTGTCTTCCTACTGCCACCAGTCCAAGTGCTCCTTCAAACAAATGAGGCCTCACATCTCTACCAGAGGCATCTGCTTCCTGGCACCTGACCACAGGAAAGGAAAGCAACAGGATTAACCCAGAGTCAAGGAAACCAGAGTTGTATTCTTTCTGAAAAGCCAAGAACAGTAATTGTCAACTCATAAGCTGTGGGAGCCTGTTTGCTATGTTATCAATCATCCAGACCTGAGGAAACACCAATGAAAGAAGACTGACGGCTCAATTAGGTCAATGACATCAAGTAATTACTGTTTCTTTGTTCAACCATGTTTACACACCACTTGTCACACAGCTGGTAGTGGAAATGAAAACATAACCACCCTGCCCTGCAAGTAGTGTCCCTTCTCCTGAGCAGCACTCACACACTCTTTCCACTCAAAACAAAAGACAAGGGGCTAGAGGGGTGGCACTTGTTCTTTTGGTAGAGGACCAGGGTTTGATTCCTAGCACCCACATAGCGACTTATAACCATCCTAACTGCAGTTTGAGGGGACCCACTGCCCCTTTCTGATGCACCAGGCACACAGATGGTACACATACATACATGTAGGCGAAACATTCATACACATAAAATTACAAATTTAAAAACCATTAAAAAATCACAACATATTTACTTATGTAAATATAAAGTTCCCTAGCAAGACACACAAACTAGTATCCTATGAAGTGCCGCTAGAGACAGGAACTGATAACCCGGGAGTGAGGGGAGGAGACAGATGGCCAAAACCTATTTGTATCCTTTCAATTTTGAATCCCATAAGTATGTATTTAAGAGATAAAGTTTTACCATATTAAAATAGTTTCTTTCAAGCATGGTGGCACATGCCTTTAATCTCAGAACTCAGAAGGCAGAAGCAGGTGGATCTCTGTGAGTTGGGAGGCCAGCCTGGTCTATAGTGAGTTCTAGGACAGTCAGAGCTACATAGTGAGAACCTGTCTTAAAAAAAAAAGTTTCCATTTTTAAAGGACTAAAATCTCAGTATACTGAGAAGCCGTGACATTTCAAGGAGGCCTCACTATCTCACACAGCAACTGAGAAAGGAAAAGAACATTTTGTTTTGTTTTGTTTTCCAAGACAGGGTTTGTCTTGGAACTCACTCTGTAGACCAGGCTGGCCTCACACTCACAGAGATGTACCTGCCTCTGCCTCCAAAAGCTGGGATTAAAGGCGTGCACCACCACTGCCCATCAAGAAAGGAAAAGAACTGTCTTAAAACTGCATGACACAGCCGGGCGTTGGCGGCGCACGCCTTTAATCCCAGCACTCGGGAGGCAGAGGCAGGTGGATCTCTGTGAGTTCGAGACCAGCCTGGACTACCAAGCGAGTTCCAGGACAGCCTCTAAAGCCACAGAGAAACAGTCTCGAAAAACCAAAAAAAACAAAAAAAACAACAACAAAAAAAAACTGCATGACACTACCCAAGAAACTTAAAATATACTTATCTCATTTAACTATGGCAGCTATTAAGGTCTAGCTTGTTCCTTAGCAGATGAGGGAGCTGTGGCCTTAACAGGTTCAGTGACTTGTTTAAAGTCATGGAGCTAGTAAGCGGAGAGAAGGGTCAGGTCAGGTCTGCAGGATGAGGCCATGCTCCCAGAAGCACTTCTTACCTTCCATGCCGATGAGCAGCAGGTTAGAGGTCAGCTGCCCCCAGCCACGTTTTCCCTGTTGCTTATTAATCCAGTTCCAGTTAAAACCCAAGAAGTCCATGACAATCTTCCTCCCCACGGTGTCATTGAGCGTCTGCTGCAGATACAGCCTACATTCCCCAAGAAAAAAATTCCATCAGTGTGAAGGATCACAAACTTGTATGAACTCTACATCTGGAAACCCAAATCTGTTACTAACATCCACAACAGGGAACAGCTGTAGTCATGCAAGACTTCAACACGGATTCACAGAGCTGAATTCTTTCTCCCTGTCTGGGCTCTGCTCCACAACAAGTTCTTTAAAGATTCGTTTCTTAACCTACTGGCTCAGTACAGATTGCCTAAGAATTCAAGGCTTCATATAAGAATGTGCACACACAAGGAAATACCATAAAATTTAGTTTCCTGGAAGCCTATCTACACAGTCTATACTGAATCTGCTTTCTTTCAGACTCTCCAGACCAGGCTTATCTCCTTTGGCCCTTGATGACCACTGTGGTTGATTCTAACACTCTCCTTCTTTGTGAAAAGTTAACTCTTTGGTGGCCACTTAAGACAGTCTTATTTAACTTGCTTTAACCAATGAAATGCCCACAGAGGGACTTGTGTTGCTTCCAAGAATAAATTTAAGAAAACACTTCACATTACCATTTTCCCCTTTGCTACATCCAGCTGCAAGATTCTAGATTGTAACTACTGGGACAATTTGTGTCCCAGAATCAACAGGATGATGTGACCCAAACAAACATACATGAGAGGGAAAAGTAAGGGACGTTACTGCCTTAAATCCTACCTAACAGTTATGGCAAAATTAATTAGAAATCTCAGTAATTTGGAAAAACTAGCTACAAAGAGCCTTCAAGACTGTCTCACAATATCAGAGGCTGGCCTTGAAATCCTGATTTTTCTGCCTCTACTTCCTGAGTGCTGTGATTACGGGCATGTCTAGTTATAACATACATATTAGAAAAGAAAAGTTAGAGACACTTCCAGAAATGAATGTAAACAATATTTCTATTACAGTTGAATAATAATAAAAGCTCAAATATTTCACAGCATACATGGAGGTCAGAGGACAGCTTGTGGGAACTGATTCTCTTCTTCTGGAGCCATGTCTCCAGCCCTCCTGGCCTTTGTATTTTATTTTATGTAGGAGTGCTCTGCATGTGTGTCTACGGTCTGGAAGAGGGCATCAGCTCCTGTTATAAACGGTTGTGAGATATCTTATAGTTGCTGGGAATTGAACTCAGGACCTCTGGAAGAGCAGCCAGTGGTCTTAACCACTGAGCCATGCAGCCCTGCTTCTGACTTTTAAAACACACACACACACACAGAGACAGAGAGACAGAGAGACAGACAGAGACAATAATTGCTTGTTGGATTTAGCTCTGAAATTGACAGTTTGCAGTCTTGGTTCTAGAATACAGTCTGGGTTAAGTAGTTTTTTTTATGATTTGGAGTTAAGGGATATCAGTATCCTTTAGCTTTGGGAAGATCAGAACAGATGGCTTGTTTTGAACCAGTGACCAAAACTCATTTAGGAGAGTGACTCTCTCTTCTTCTTTGTTTTTATTTCCACTTCTGAGGACAGCCCAGTTCTCTAGGTTCTAGTCAGTCCCACATTGTAAAATTGCCCCTGGAGAATTTCTTTTGCTCAGTGCTTACTAGTGAATGACTGTCCTACATTTGGTGGCCATGCCTGGAGTTCTCTATAGCCTGCTATCTTGATTCTCTTTCTGATGTCCTGTCAGCAGCAATTACCTAAGCGAATAGATTTTTATTTGTCTGGGCCAGTGAGGTGGTTCAGTGAGGAAGGGTACTCAGTCCCAACATGAGTTTATTCCCAAGACCACTTGGCAGAAGTGTCACTCGAACTACCTAAGGCAAGGAATTAGAGTCACTGTTCAAGGCTAATACTATCCTCATCCCTCAAGCGTCTAGAAAGAACCACCAAGAACTGAAAGCCCTTACAGGATAGTAGAGCAGCCTAGTCATTCGTTCAGCAATGGCGCCCAGATGCTGCCAATCCCTTCTTATCCAATTCCACCACACCTTCAAACAAGTGAGTGGATGCCCTAACCCTACCGACCGGGCAACTCACCGCTCTTCTCCCCCTCGCTGCTGTATATCCTGTAGTTTCTCAACGAACTCATGAAATTTAATTTCCTCCCTGCTGGACCTGGGCTTAAAGTTCTGGAAATTAGCCATCTTCTTTTCATCATAGTACAGGAACTTATGGGTGCTGGCACTGTAGACAGAGAAATCCCCGTTGCCAATATTCTCTTGCAGGTATTCTAGGTCCCACTTCAGAGCGGGATACACAAGGTTTGTGTCGGTCAGGACCACAGGCTCCTAAGCAAAAACATCGGAAAAATCAGGACTTCCGAGGAGTTAATCATTTCTTTTCGACGATATTTGTACTTGTCAAGTTCACAACAATTTCTCCATCTCTCTTTCCTCCCGTCCACAGCCCCGCCAGCTTCCCACCTCTCCCACTAACTGGGCCCCTCCCTCCACCCCTCCAGCAGCAGCCCCGCCCCCCACCTCATTTTCGATGAGCTCTTCCGCTCGAGGGTCGCTCTGGCTCAGACGTGGGATGGGCCGGGTCGGGAAGCTGTAACTTCGTAGTTGGGACTCATCCCAGGCGGGACCTGGAGCTCCCGCCTCTTCCCGGGGCTCTCCAGAGCCACAGGCTGTATCCTCTGCCGCTGTCGCCGCCATCTCTGCTCTAGGGACGGCCCCGGCGGAAGCGGAAGCTCCACCCTTTCCGGAAGCAACCACAACGCACACCATAGAGATGAACTGCGAGAGACTCGGTCCATACCCTTTAAGAAGGTGGGGCCCTGGGTTGAAGGAGCTCTCCCGGACGGTGACCCGCAGCTCCACAGCCTGGGCTCTACCATTGACCTACCCGATTAGTTCCTCATAAAAGGGCTTAACAAATAATTGACAAAATATTAAAAATAATAATGAGACTAACAAACTTGACTCTCATTATCACATAGATCTTGGTTAAAGCTATCCTGAAAGCTTAGGTAGATGATTAATAACGAGCTGAATTCATTCAGAGTCAAGGGAGGATCAAGGGCTTATAGTTCCAGCTACTCCAGAGGCTGAAGCTGGAAGCAAGATCAAGAGAGTTCAGAGCCAGCCTGGGCAACATGGCAACCCACCATCTCTTAAAAAAATAAAAAATAAAACAAAACCAAGGAAAGAATTCTTTTATTTAGTATCATTTGAGTTTTTTGCACATGTAGCTATCTCTCCTACTTAAATCTATTCTTGCAATGAGACCAATGTTATTCAACCACAGACATGCACATTTTTAAACAAATATACTAGTTATAAAAGACCACATCAGCCAGGTGGTGGTGGCACACGCCTTCAATCCTAACACTCAGGAGGCAGAGGCAGGCAGATCTCTGTGAGTTCAAAACCAGCTTGGTCTACAAGAGCTAGTTCCAGTATGGCTTCCAAAGCCACGGAGAAACCCTGTCTCGTCCGCCCCCCATAAATAAATAAATAATATAAAAGACCATTGCTTTGCTTGCTTCCTAGATAGTTCAAATGTATGCCTACGGAAGGCCAAGATTTGCACTCAATGGTATATATGTCCTATTTAAGTCTTTGCCCTTAAATGTCAGCAGGACCTGTGAATATGACAGGGTGGTGCTCCTATAATTAGGTTGCATTACATGACAAAGATGTAGTCAAAGTCCCTAACCAATCACTCTCAAGATCATCAAAATGGAGACCTATCTTGAGTAGGGCTGACATTGTCTCTCTAGCCCTTCAAGTCTGGACTTATGGGTCAGAAAAAGAAGTCTTGAAGATTTGACATCAAAGCACATGCCGTCTGGATTGCCTTGAAGGACCATATATGCCACGTGTCAGAGTGGCAGGTGAGTTCTTCACAAGCTGAGAAAGACTAACAATAAAGTGAGGAACAAGTCTTACAAATTCATATAGAACCTCAGATGACATGGGGAACACCCTGATTTCAGAGCAGTGGGGCCCTGGGAAATATGAGATAATAAGTTGGTATTGTTTGGGCTACCAATTTATGACTTGTTTAAAGAACACTAAAACAGAGTTTAACTTAGTATGCAGCAATAGAAATGAATACACTGTCCTAATGATAGTAACTATAATGTAACCAACTGATAACATCTCTGCGAAGGGGTTTGACAGCAGTCAAGGCTTTATCTGCAATGTTTGAATTTTCCAAATACATCCATTTATAACACTGGAAATTAAAAATAAGTCAGACCTAGAAGTTAATATCACTAAAATTAGGAATGAATGCAGGAACATAATGTGGACCTCACAACTATATAAAGGAATATATACAATACTATAAACAAGTGTATGTAAAAAATAGAGAATCTAGATGAAACAGAGGAATTCCTGTAAAAACACAAACTATAGTGACTAATTCAAAAAGAAATAGAAAAATCTAATGACTCATATCAAAACCACATTAGGAAAAATTCAAATCCCATATAAAAAACCCTAAAACAATATGGATTCATTGATGAATCCTACCAAATACCTAAAGCAATACTACTAACAATCCTCAGGAGCATAGGAGGAGGGGAGACTTCCAAATTCATTCCATGAGATCAGCATTACCAGATACTAAAATGAGATAAACACAGTTAAATAAAAGCAGGTCAACATCCCTTATGAATACACATACAAAAGTTCCCAGCAAAATAAATCTCATACCATACAGAAAGGTTTGGGCACCATAACAAAATGGATGTTTTTTGAATGCCTGGTTTATTTGACATTTGAAATGTTAATCAATATAATCTATTAATAGAAAAAATACCACATGGTCATCTTAATATTCACAGTAGAACCTTTTGGGAGACTTTAACATGATATTTTTCATAATAAAGCAGAATTCCAAAGAACTTCATTGAGACAGAAAAAGACAGGAATGGTGACATATCTCAGTTGGTAGAGTGCTTGGTAGCACGCACCAAGTCCTGGGTTTGCTGCCAAGCACCATATGAACATGATAGTGCATGCCTACGACCCCAGTGCTTTGGAAGGAGAGGCAGGAGGTCAGAAGTTCAAGGTCATCCTCAGGTATATAGCAAGTTCAAGGGAAGCCTGATCTACATGAGGCTGTAGAGAGAAAGGCATGTGCCACCACTGCTTAGCTATTTCTCCCCTTTTATCTTTATTTTTTTTATTCTCTTTGCTACATGTCATCAAAGTTAAGCAAATGAAAACGAGATACTGCTATCATTTGCTTGTGTTGCTCTAAAACAGCATGTACTGGAAATTTAACCCCCAATGTAAGTGTTGAGAAGCAAAGCTAAGTGGGAGTAGTTGAGGTTACACTAACCTTCATGAATGAGTTACCCTTACTATAGGAGGCTTGAGGTTGGGAGTTCAACTGATGCTTTTGCATGCGATCCCTGGCCCTTCACCTCCTGCCTTTTGCCACCCAATAACATATCAGTGTCGACCCTTTAACCTCGGATCTCTCAGCATGCAGAACTGAAAAAATAAAAAGATAGAACTCACTTTTAAAAAGTTCCTAGTCTCCAAACAGGGCAAGAAAGATGCCATCCATGCCCACAAGGCTGGTTTTAACAGAAAACAAAGTAGCAAGTGTTGACCAAGACAAAAAGACACCTGGGGTGGGTGGGTATGGATGGGTTAGAACAGGTGCAACTACTTTGAAAAAAACATCTGGGAGTTTTTTAGAAAAAAAATCATACAAGACATCCTATGACTGTGCAAATCTATTTTTTTAGGACAAAGCCAACAGAATTGAAAACATACATCCAAGCTTGGTGAGATGTTGCATCCCTGTAATCCCAGCACTTGGTAGGCCAGGGCAGGAGGGTCTCAAATTTGAGGCCACTCAGGGCTTCAGAGTGAGTTCAAGGAAAGCTTGAGTTACAGAGTGAAACCTTGCCTCAAGAAGCCAGAGAACAAGACCCAAAAGCAAAACAAACCCACAAATCAAGAAAAAAGAAAATATACTATGTAAACTCAGAAAAACCTGTACAAGAAAATTTATTGTAGCATTATTCACAATAGCCCCAAAGTGAAAACAACCCAAATGTTCATTAATTGATAAATATATAAAATGCTGTATATCCACACAACAGACTATCATTTAGCCATACAAATGGAATATTAATACATGTTACAATGCAGTCGCATTATTTGAAAGTAGACACAAAGGCCATAAATTATATGATTGCATTTCTATAAGTATACAGGTTAGGCATATGAATAGAAACAGAAAGTGGGTTAGTGGTTGCTAACATGTGGGAATAGAGGAAATACGCTAATTGGTATGAGACAATGTTTTAGAATTAGATCGAAATGCTGGTTACACACCTTTGTAATGTGCATTAAATATCACTATACACTTCTTTTGTTTTTAAGACAGAGTCTCGTGTAGCTCAGACTTGCCTTAAACTCATTATGTAGCTCAGGCTGGCCTTGAACTCCTGATTCATCTGCCTGCGCAACTCAAGTGTTGACATTACAAAAGGTACACACCATCATGTGAAGCTTGTTGTATTCTTTCAACATTGTGGGGCTGGAGAGCTGTCTCAAAGGTTATGAGTACTGGCTGCTCTTCCAGATGACAGAGGACCAGGACCAGCGTTCAATTCCCAACACCCGCATGAGGGCCAACAATCCACAGTAAGTCTGGATCCCTTCTAACTCCAGTTCTAGGGATCTGATGCCCTCTTTGGCATCCTCCAGCACTTGACACATAAGTTATACAAATACACATGTAGGCAAAAACACCCATACACACAGAGGATTTTCTTTTAAAAAAGAATAAATTATATTGTTTATAAATGACATCCTAAACAAAAAAAATACCTTAGATTGGGTTTGTTTCTTGAGCCACATGAGATCAGGGCTTGCTATTAATTAAATGCAGATATTGCCAAATTAATTCTGATGATGTCTATCGACTCTACAAGAGGACAAAATGCATTGCAGTAATTCTCCCCAAATTTATACGTTGAATACTATATGTATGTCTGTGTTTGCCGCTCTGGTAAACATTTAAGAACAGATTCTATTCCAGTGATTTTTGTCCTAAGAGTTGATAGAAATATGTGTGAAATATCAAACCCTACTTGAGTAAGTAAAATGAAAACTTAATAGTGTGCAAACATGTCTCCCAGGCTACTGTGTTAAGAGTTTGTTAATTGTGTTCGGTTTGAAATCTGTTTTTCCTGGCAGATGGCAGGTTTGGGGCAGTGTCAGGAGAGCCGCCTCTGGTAAAAGGTTTGGTTTTATATTTGTTGGGGGTGAGGTGAGTGGGACGTTTAGATGAATTGCGACTAAGGATCTAACTCCGAGCATCTAAGAAAAGAGATCAGCCGACTTGGAAAATTTGAAAAACGACTATGCGTGAGGACGAAGGCAGAAACGTCGATGGTGGGGGGAGGGAGAGGGGAGACAAGTTTGAGGAAAGGGTAAGCTGATTTTACTATGGTCGATTGTCTGAAATGTTCGGTGGGAGCTCGCCTGAAAGGGCCTCAGCCAGCTGAAGGCGGAAAGGAAAGGAACACCACGACTTGAAAGAGCAAATAAGAAGTAGCTTTGTTTTCTCTCCTTGCCATCCGCTCACCGCCCAGGCTCCAGAGCTTGACCCAGGAAACCTCTGCTCTGGCTTTACCGGTCGCGTTTGGCCCCGCTCAGCCACGGTGAGTCGCCTTTGCGCATGCGCACGGTGAACGGCTGAGAAGGTGAAGATGGCGGCGGCCGGGGCTGCAGCCCTGGGAGTCCGGTGGCTGCAAAGGGCAACCCGCGGCGTGGTGCCACTGGGGGCACGGACAGGTCCGCAAGAGCGCGCGAGACGCCGGTGTGGGGAGGGGGGGTGCCTTAAGTTTGCTGTTTCTGGATGGGGCAGGTGAATTAGTGTGTCCGGGATCGGGGATGGAGGGTGCCGCGGTCCCACAAAGTGCGGAACCCCGAACTCTGTAGTCATTGCGGCTTAGTGCTTCTGGGTGGCTAGAGCACCGTGTCCCCTGACCTGCATCCCTCTGCGTCCAGCCTTCCACATGACCAAGGACATGCTGCCGGGGCCGTATCCTAGGACCCCAGAAGAACGCGCCGCGGCCGCCAAGAAGTATAACATGCGCGTGGAAGACTACGAGCCGTACCCGGATGATGGCATGGGGTGAGGCGGGCGTCTGCTCGCTTTAGGGGCAGTGGTGGGTGAAGGCCGTTGGATTGGATGGTGTGACTCTGACGTTTTCTCTCAAACCCGCTTGCGACCCCGGCGGAGTCATTGGCGTGGGTGTTTTTCTTGGTGGGGGAAGGTGGGAATGCGTGAGTGAGCAGCTGCAGCCGAGACAACTTCAATTTCTTCCTTGGCTCGGGCTGTTTCCTCAAACGAGGAAGCCGAGGTTTTAATGGCTCCCTCGAGGACTCCGGAATAGCAGACTTCTTCCTTGGCTCCATCCAGAGCACTGGGTTTCATTTAGATTGAGCATCTGCTGGGCTCAGGTGCCGTCATCCAGGCACGTGACCAGCCTGGAGCTGTACCCCTGTCACAAGAACCTTATGGACGATGGTGTACTCTGCATACGTCTCTTCAGAAATTTGCCCCTCCCCCTTTTGACCTTACGTATGTGAAAATCGCATCAACCGTTAAGCAAATTAAACGTCAACCTTCATTCTCCAGTCGCTGTCAGCCCCCTTCGCCCCTGTATCCACGTAGCATGGTTACTTATGTATAGTGGGCAATCATCACCCCCACTTCCTGTGTTAGAGTTTCTCCTATCCGCACCTCTTGTCCTGTTTCCCAGTCAGTTTCTTTGACACGTGTCCCGTTACCACCATTTTCTGGTTTTGTTGTTTGTTTGTTTGTTTGTTTAGCTGTGTTGTGGACAGGAACAGCCTGGAAAGTAGTCTCTATAAGGTAAACTTGGATTCGTTGGGGGAGAACCCAGCTAAGCAAACCTCCTATGAGGTGTCTTGAGCACGAGGGTGTACATCAACTTGTGTTTAAGGAGCCCAGTAGCTATGGAGGAGAAGGGGCCTTTCCTAGTCTGTACCCTTTATTGTTTTTATTCCAACAGATGTGGATGGCTTTGTATTTAGAATCTGTCTGATGGAAGGAATGGAATAACTGATTGCTAAAATTCCCTTTCAGTCCAATTATAGCGTTGTGTGACTTTTCTTTGTAAAAGAGGATAAGGCCATGTTGTTTCAGAATTTAACATCGCCTCTCATTATAGTTGGAACTTTTTTGTTCTTTTAGTAGTCCTAGAGCTTGAGATCTTGATTTGGGGTATGTTCTTCTATCCTTAAATGAAGTAGTTATATTCTGCTCTTTGAGATGAGGACTCTGAATTGTCAGCGACTGCTCACAGCCCTTTCCAGAAGTTCTCGCTGGCTGTCTTTCAGGCGCGGTGACTACCCGAAGCTCCCTGACCGATCCCAGCAGGAGAGGGACCCATGGTATGAGTGGGACCACCCGGACCTGAGGTTGAACTGGGGCGAGACGGTGAGAACGCCATTGTCCATTTCACTTCCTCTCAGCTTTCTTCTGTTCTCCTGGGACTCTCTTTAGTTCATGTAGCACTTTTTTGCTAAGCTTTTCTACTCAAAGAAGCAATGTCCAGTGATGTGAGACTCAGTTCTACATGTGGGACATAGGGTGGAACTTAGAGGGTTACCCAGAGTCCTGTGTCCTGTGAACTTCGTGCATGTCCTGCTTGAGCTACCTTTGATGAAGCCAGCACTCTTCTTTGCTGGCTGTGTCTTGGGCCTGCCTCAAGGGAGTGGAATGGTTCTGTTGAGCCTTGTATCAGGCTCTGGCCATTCTAGATCGCCTGCAGTCTTAGTTAGGGTTTCTATTGCTGTGATGAAAAAGGAAAGGAAAGGGTTTATTTGGCTTACACTTCCTTAGCACTGTTCATCATCAAAGTAAGTCAGGACAGGAACTGAAACTGGGCAGGATCCTGGAGGCAGGAGCTGATGCAGAGGCCATGGAGAGGTGCTGCTTACTGGCTTGCTCCCCATGGTTTGCTCAGCCTGCTTTCTCATAGAACCCAGGACCAGCAGCCCAGGAGTGGTGCAACCTACAATGGGCTGGGCCCTCCCACATCAATCACTAATTAAGGAAATGCCTTACAGCCGGATCTTATGGAGGCATTTTCTCCTTTGAGTTTTCCCTCTTTCAAATAACTCTAGATTGTTTCAAGTTGACATAAGACCAGCCAGCATACCTGTGTTTTGTAGGAAGAGTAGTTTGTGATGTTTATAGCCTTTCTGCTACAGGTGCACTGGGACCTAGACATGTTTATCAGGAACCGTGTGGACACGTCCCCTACACCTGTCTCTTGGAATGTCATGTGTAAACATCTCTTCGGCTTTGTGGCCTTCATGGCTTTCATGTTCTGGGTTGGGGAGACTTTCCCCTCCTACCAGCCTGTGGTGAGTATTTTAAGTGTTCCCCAAAGCACATCTGCTTCACCTCCTTCCCTGAGGTCGTGAAATCTCTGGAGTAGGAAACTAGCCAGTACCAAGTTTGACTTCCTAGAATTTTAGAAAATGGGAAAATGGAAGGCCTACCTAGGAGCCCAGCACAAGCATCAGAGCACTGCTCCACCTCTGCCACACGTGGACCAGTCTAATTGAAAAGACGGCCTTCACTAAATAGTGGATGAGAATGTGGAAGCTCGTCTTCAGAGTTTCCAGGTGTATTTTAGTGAATGGCCTTTCAAGGCAGAGTCACAACCTTATCCTGAAACCTTATCCTGTGCTGGACACATGAAGGGCACTTTCTGCAGGGTACTGGAAAAGTTGTCTATGGTAAGCGTAGACAGTCATGTTTCAAGGAATTCAAAGGACATAGAAAATATACCTTCCAGCTTAAAGGGCATTTAAAGAAATTTTAGATAAATGACGTAATGAGTGTCATTTGAACGTGCATATGAGAGCCTGGTGTGGTTTGTATATGTATGCCTATAATAACGTACCGACTGGGGCAAGCTGCTGCAAGGGAGTAGGATTAAAACCAGAAGCTGAAAAGATAGGATTTGGGTGTAGGGAAATCAGAGACCTTGAAGGACAAGTGAGAACTATAGGAGTGGGAAGGATGGTGAGTTAGGTGATATATAAAAATAAGGCCAATGAGAGGGCTCAGTGGGTGGAGACGCTTGCCACCAAGACTAATGATCTGAGTTCAGTCCCTGGGACCCCCATGGGGAAAGGGAGAGAACTGACTAATGTGAGTGCCATGACAAGAGTGTGCCACACACCTAGATATTAAATAAGTAAATGTAATTTTAAAATATTCAAAGATTTCAAGCTGCCACTACAGAAAACAGTTCTCTGATAGCCAGCGATGTGGGTTTCCTAGAGAACTACTACAATACATTCATATTCCTCAGGCCTGGTTCTTGGAAGTCCTAATTCTATGGCTCCACAATAGGGTTCTGGAATCAATATTCTCAACAATCTCTAGGTAATTATAAAATGCATCTAGAATTGAAGATCACAATACTGAAAACATTGTGAGGTGAATTGATTAGTTCCATTGGGCAGCTTTTTTTTTTTTCCAGACAGGGTTTCTCTGTGGCTTTGGAGACTGTCCTAGAACTAGCTCTTGTAGACCAGGCTGGCCTTGAACTCACAGAGATCTGCCTGGCTCTGCTTCCCGAGTGCTGGGATTAAACATGTGCCACCACCGCCCGGCTATTGGGCAGGTTTTATTGCATAGCTGAGAATTTGAACTCGATGGCACAGTGATGTATTAGCTGAACAAATATTTATACACCCTCTACTGTGTACCAGATGTACTGTACCATGGGGTAGGGATGCAGGGATGTCTGGGACCACCTTTAGTACCAGAGAGCTATTTCTGGTTTGACTAGGAGACTGGCATGATAAGGGCCAGGTTCTTAGGAAGATGAATCTGGGAGTAGTCTCCAGAGTGTTGGAAAGAGAACCACAGGCAGGGAAGCGGCTGTGCTTGCTGTCAGCTGCCCAGTGCTACCTCTGCAGAGATTATGTCCTAAGGTAGCCGGGACGGCCATGTGCACTGACACGAGACTTCTTGCCAAGCCCCAGGGACTCTCTGCTGGAGAGCATATGGGGCAGTGGTGAGCACTAACTTCACTTCAGGAGAGCGGGAAACAGTGTGGCTCTTCCATTTTTCAATTCTGTAAGCACACCACCCTTCCTCCTCCCTGTGAGCTGGGCTCTCTGGCAGCTGTTTGTTGGTAAAGCCAGCAGCTCCTAAAGCATGTCCCAGCCATGTCTCCTCTGTGCTTTTCCCCCACCGCCGCTCCTGCACGCCTCATTTGCTAGGCCACTTTAGCGGTGGAACCATTAGAGGCTGAGTGACTTAAAGGAGATTGAGTCTGTCTCGACCCCGGGAGAATGGCATGGATGGATGCATCGTCTCATTTAGAAAGCTTTGCTCGGACTCCCCCCCCCCCCTTCTCCCTTGCAGGGCAGGCACCACTTCTCTTACAGTGTAGGCTGTTTCTCTGCTGTGGCTTGAGCAGGGCAAGGAGTCTTGCTTCTGCCATTTTAGCTCAGCTGGGTCTGACCAGAGGCTACTGGGTACCCATTTGCTCTGCATGATTATTAACTGGAGTAGGGTGAAGTCGGGTATTGGCTGGCTGACTGGTTTTCTTGCTGACCTGTGTGGACTTTGGCTTTTGTTTTCTTCCTCAGGGGCCGAAGCAGTACCCTTACAATGATCTGTACCTGGAACGAGGCGGCGACCCTACCAAAGAACCCGAGCCAGTGGTTCACTATGACATCTGAGGCGGCTTCATGGGATCTGTGTCCTCTAACGAGGACTCCCTCATTCCTAGAGGGTTAACCTTAATGAAAGCACTAATAAACTCAGTACCATGGTTCCTGTGCCTCATTTCCTCAGGAGTGGTCACTGCTGGGAGAGCCTCACCCTCATGTTTTCCCTCCACCTGCTGCCTGCCTGCCCTGAAATGGGAAGGATGGGAGGGAAATTAGGAGATGAGTGGAAGAAGATATTAGTGCATTCCACTGGGGCTGTGAAGGTGATTGAGAGCTGCAGGGTACGTAGCAGGTAGTAAAAGGCCAGTCCTTTTCTTATTTACAGGACCAGAGAAGGAAAGACTTCCCAATTTTGTGTAGCATATGTATAATGCAGGAAGCTGAGGTAGGATTATGCAAGTTCGAGGCCAGCCTGGGCTACTTAGAGAGGCTATAAAAATCAAAACAACCCGAAACTTTTAATTAATAGTTTTTAGTTTAAAAGACGTGTGGTGCATACCTCTAACCCCAGCACTTGGGAGGCTGAGACAGGAGGATCTCTGTGAGTTCAGGACTAGTCTAGGCTGTGTAGTGAGTTTGAGGCAATCCTGAACTGTATAGTAAGACTGTTTTCAAAACAAAGACCATTTATTTAAGCTTCAGTAATAATTAGGTTTTAAAAGAAAGTAATGTGTTTCAGGTATATGGTGGAATAAGGTTATTGCCAGTATTGTGAATTCTGGGATGCATCCAAGCTCCTGTAACAGCCTTAGAAGAAAACCATGTTTTTTGAGAGTCTTATCATAATTCATCTTTTTTTTTTTTTTTTTTTTTTTTTTTGGTTTTACAGGACAGGGTTTCTCTGTATTGTTTTGAAGGCTGTCAGGCCAGCCCAGCCTTGAACTCACAGAGATCCGCCTGCCTCTGCTTCCCAAGTGCTGGGATTAAAGGCATGCACCACCACTGCCCAGCCTTAAATTTTTTTAAACATACTTTGTCAACCACAGATAAAAATTATATGCATACATCACCAAAGAATATGCAAGGACATCATGGCCATTTTGTCTAAAAGGAACATGTGTTACTGAGAACTACTCCAATCCTGACTTCTAAATGTCATATTTGGAGGTGACAGTCTAAAGTTCTCAAATCTGTAGTGATTAGTCACATGGTTCACAACCATCTGCAACTCGGCCCCAGGGGATCTGAATCATCTTCTAGCCTCCGGGAACACTACATGTGGTATCAGACTTCAGGCAAACACTAAAAAAATAATAAGGCTGGGTGTGGTGGCACATGCTTTTAATTCCAGTAAATGGGAGCCAGAGGCAGGTGGATCTGTGAGTTAGAAGCTAGCCTGTCTACTTAATGAGTTTCAGGACAACCAAGGGTATATACTAAGAACCTGTCTCAAAAAACCAAAACAATTTTTCAAAAAAAAATTTAAAAAGAATTAAAAATATAGTGATCAGAGTAAAATTTATAAGAAAGCAACAGTCATCAGGGTGGTCACTGAATAATTTACAAAATAGCCACATTTGCAGTCTTGTGAACTAAGCAGTAAGGTGCATCAAGTAGACATCACTGGTATAACCACTGAAGTCTGAGGGTTATGAGCTTCAAGGCAAACCAAGCGTGTGTCAGACTTAAAGGAGGGTAACAGTTGACAGAAGGAAATGTGGTGGTTCATGTTTGAAACTCCAGCAAATAAAAGAAATGCTTTATCATCTCTGGGTTTTATAAAATGACAGTGTGTTAGGTATATCCAAAGATGAGTTGAGTACAATGCCCATCAAGGAGTTTTCTCAGGGACTGACTCCCTGTGTCAATGCATCCGCTTTTTCAGGTGAACCAACATAACTCTGTTTAGGGTTTTATCTCTTTTTATTTATTTATTTTTTGACAGTCTTTCTATGTAACCCTGGCTGAGATTAAAAGTAGAATATTTTCTTAACCTTATCTCACTTGGAAACCTGACTCATAAGAAAGCATGAATCTCCTATGATCTGTACAAATAAACACAGTTGACTTAGTCACTGTTCTATTGCTGTGAGGAGACACCACGGCCAAGGGAACTCAGAAAAGAAAGCATCTAGCTGGGCGGTGGTGGTGCACACCTTTAATATCAGCACTGGGGAGGCAGAGACAGGTGGATCTCTTGAGTTTGAGGCCAGCCTGGTTTATAGAACTAGTTCCAGGACAGCCTCCAAAGCTACAGAGAAACCCTGTCTCAGGAAAAAGAAAAGAGGGAGGGGAGAGAAAGAAAGAAAGAAAGAAAGAAAGAAAGAAAGAAAGAAAGAAAGAAAGAAAGAAAGAAAGAAAAGGTCATTTAGGCTGGGCTTGCTTACAGCTGTAGAGGACTAGTCTATTATCGTCATGGTGGGGAGCATGGTGGCAGGCAGGCAGGCAGGCATGGTGCTGGAGGCATAGTGGAAGCTACATCCTGATCTACAGGGAGGAGAGACTGATTGAGTCTGGGATGGAGTTTTGAAACCTTTGACACAATTATGTTTAGGTTTCTATTGCTGTGAAGGGATAACATGACCACAGCAACTCTTAAAGGAAGACATTTATTTGGGGCTAGCTTACAGTTCAGAGGTTTAGTCCCTATTGTCATGCCAGGCATGGTGCTGAAAAGGTAGCTGAAACTTTTGGGTCCACAGGCAACAGGACGTGAACTGTGTACCACACTGAGAGTCGCTTGGGCATATGAGTGAGACCTCAAAACCTGACCACACTGTAGAGTGTAGTTTTCCCTGCCAGTCGCCTGGGCCCTGCCACAGTTGCAGTCCCCAAATAACACACAGGACACTATATTAATTATGAAGCTATTGGCCATTTGTTTGTTTCTTACTGGCTAGCTCTGACTTAAGTATTTAACCCATAATTATTAATCTAAGTATTTCTCTTACCAGACCTCTTACTCCTCTGGAGGCCTATATTGTCTCTGCCTGTGTGTCTTTTTCCCAGAATCCTACTCGACTCCTAGTCCCACCTATTTTGCTTCCATATTGGTCAACAGTGCTTTATTCAAACCAATCAGACACATTTTTACAGAATGACATCTTCCAATACCACACTGTGACATACTTTTACCTACAAGACCACACCCAATAATGCCACTCCCTATGAGCAAAGCATTCAAACACATGAGTCTATGGGGGGGCAGACTTCTTCACACCACCACAGTATATGTCCTCCAACAAAACCACATCTGTAGTCCTTCTAATCCTTTCAAGAAGTTCCACTCCGTGGTGACTAAGCATTCAAATATATGAGCCTATGGAAGCCATTCTTATTCAAACACCACACAATTCAAGTTAGATGTGGGATGTCAGTGGTTATCTGGGCAGTGAAAGAGAACCTTGTAAAATTAGGTAGGTAGTGGTGACATTTACTGAAAATGTCACCTTTTGAAGACTGTTTAGATTTATTGAAAATGTTCAGTGGGTAAAGGTGTTTGCTGACAACCAAGCCTGACAACATGAGTTCAGTCTTCAGGTCGTACGTCGTGAGAGGAGAGAAGCAATTCCTACAGGGTGTCCTCTGACCTTCACATATGTGCCATAGCATGTGTGCATCAACACACATGCACACAATAAATGCCATTTTAAAAGATGTTTCTAGAAAGATGTATTCTTTTCTTTAATCGTGTCTTAGTTTTTAATTTTCATTTATTTATTTACTTTTACATATATGTTTTGCCTGCATGTACATGGTTGTGTACCACCAGAGGATGGCACTGGATACTCTGGGACTAGAGACAGAAAGTTAGAAGCTGCAGTGTGGCTGCTGGGAATTGCACCTTATGACTTTAGTTCAGATTTCTTTTAGTACTCCATCAGTATGGTTGATACTTCTGCTTTAGTCCCTAATTTTAGGTATTGGCCAAGTTTCAGCTTTTGTATGTGTGTGTGTGAGAGAGACATAGACAGAAAGAGAAAGAGAGAGAGAGACAGGGAGAGGGTCTCACATAGTCCAGGTGACCTTGAACTGACTGTGTAGCTGAAATGACCTTGAACTTTCAATCCTACTGCCTCTACCTTCTGATTACTGGAATTCCAAGGTAGCCACCACCATAGCTGGTTTATATGGTGTTGGGAAATAAACCCAGGGTTTCAAGCATGGGGGGGGGGGGGTAAGCAGTCTACCAACTGGTCCAAGCCTCCAGCCTCTAAGGTTCCATCAGTCATTGCCCTTGTTCACTCCACCACAGGTCTTACCTGTTTCTGTGCTAGGACATCAAAAAAGGAATGGTAAATTCTTAGTCTGTAGCAAGAATGGCCCAGGTGCAAATAGTGCCACATGCGGATGTCTGTCTGATCTCAAAACTATTGAGTCTGTCATCAGTTTCAGAGGTGAGTCAGTTTGAATGACTTGGTTATCTCCACCTGGCACAGTTCCCTCAACTGATATCTTCACCATCTCTTTTCTCTTCCTCAAAATCTCTAGCTCTGTTAAGAGTGCCACAGCATCTCTGACTGTAGAACAGTTCTTCTCAACCTTCCTAATGCTGTGACCCTTTAATAGAGTTGCTTCGTGTTGGGGTGACCCCCAACTATGAAATTTTTTTCGATGCTGTCCCTGTAATTTTGCTACTGTTACGAACTATTGTGTTTTCTGATGGTCTTAGGCGACCCCCGTGAAAGAGTCATCCGGCCCACAGCTTGAGAACTGCTCTAAAACAGTCTTGAATCCTTATCTTCATCAGTCAGGAGAGCCAGTGCTGCTGTCTCCTTCAGTTAACTGTTAACCCAGGCTTCCTTCACTGGTCCTGCACTGTTCTCTTCCTCTTGTGAATGGAGCTCCGTAACACAAATGAATAAATGACCCAGAGACTGACACTGGGTTCAAGCTTCAAGCTGAAGATCAGAGAAGCAGAGCAGCCGGCCACCAACTCTCACCTCTAGCTCAGGCTGAAAGGGCTGATCCACAAACAAACTCTTTACCAGGTCTCAAGCTGCTGCCTCTCCTCAGTGTGGCTGGAGAAGGAACGCCTCTCTGAGACCTTGCTTCTGTCTTATATACTTCCCTAATGTTGGAATTAAAGGTGGGAGTTATAACTCTCTCTTTTAGACTCATTCACTCTTGTGTAGCTCCGGATGACCTTGGAATCACAGAGATCTGTCTACCTCTTAACCCTGAGTCCTAGGATTAGTGTGTACCACCACCTCCTAGCTTCTGGCTGCTGCGCTCAAAGGTGTGTGTCACCACTGCCTGACCTCTATCGCTTGAGGCTGACTTCGCTTTTCTGAATCCTCAGGCCAGCTTTATTTTATTTATTTATTTATTTGTTTGTTTATTTGTTTATTTATTTTTGGTTTTTCGAGACAGGGTTTCTCTGTATTGTTTTGGAGGCTGTCCTAGAACTAGCTCTTGTAGACCAGGCTGGTCTCGAACTCACAGAGATCCACCTGCCTCTGCCTCCCTAGTGCTGGGATTAAAGGCGTGCGCCACCAACGCCTGGCCCAGGCCAGCTTTAATAAATCATAAATAATATATCACTACAGATGTCTGCCTCCAGCTTTCCTTTCTCCATCGGATTCATACTGCCCGATGCAAAATACAGTGGTCACTAGTGCCTCTGGCCCCAAATTTTCAATAACTCCCTATTAACCGCAGAATTAATTGGTGCTCCACAATCTATCGGCACCCATTCTCGTCCATTCTCGTCGATTTATGGGGTGGGAAATGCCAGGACTCCTAGACACCTTGCCCCATTTTGTTGAATCACCTAGTGTTCTTTCAGTTCCAAGGAGTAATGCCCGTGTCTCTGGGATGTGCTTGAATTCTTCCCTGAAGCCCCTGGTCCATAGTCGTCTCTCCTTCCACACACAGCCCTTAATCAGTGGACACCGCTAGTGGTGGGCTTCAGGGTATATCACTGCTATTTACAGCCTCGATTGCTTTTTATCTTTCTTAACTAAATGGATCACACTGAGAGCTCATGGGGTAAGGGTCAGGTCTTCCCTCGCTTTAATAACTACATAATAAATTGAATTAATGTCTATCCTTTCCGTACATAGGCTATCAGTGAAGCCCGACTCAAATAGAGGAGACGAGTATTGATCTGAACTGTGTAATCACCGAGCAAGTGAATCAGCCCTGCTCGCGTTACTTGCCTCTGCTGAGTGAGTGGAGAGAGCGGGTCGCAGCCAAAGCGAGGTTAGTTTTGGGCCTCGGCAGCCTCCGTCCTCTGCGACACGCGCCCTAAAGCCCTTCGCTTGGCTGTGGCCCATGACCCGGTCGGGCGCTCTGCACAGGTGGGTTTCTCCGAGGGTCTGCGGCCCCGGAGCACCGCTCTTCCCGCAGAGGGCGCCGAGACCCCGCCCAGGCCACTGCGCCTCTGGAGCACCCAGTGCGAATCCCTCCGAGTGGACCCGGTCCCGCTCCCCTGCCACGCCGGGTCCCCAGCCCCGACAAGGTCCAGAAGCGCTGCGCGCGCCTTCTCCTCACCCCGGGCCCTGACTTGGCCCTCCCGGGAGCCCGCACCCAGTCTCGGGGTCCTGGCCATTCGTAACTGACCGTGAAGCGCCTCGTATGGCGGTCGGCGGGCGAGCAGCTGTGTTGACCTTCTCCCTGGGGACTGGACTGCCCAGGGTAGCTGGCGCCCTGCTCGTCGTTCCCCGACCCCATCCCATCCCTCCGCTGCCCCAGCCGTTCTGACCTAGCTGGGGGGCTTTTATAAACTGATGCCTCCCTTAGAGCAAACCGTATGGGAAGCGCATGTCCTCTGTCCCTCTGTTCTGTCAACTTTAAGCACGTCATGACGTTTTGCTTAAATTAATATAATTGTTAAAAGCTCGGGGTTTACCTTGCGGCTTGGCCGGTTTCTGTGTAGAATGGGGATAACAGTTTGTGGAACTCTTTGGGAAACTAGTGGGTTGTGTCTTGTCAACTGCGCTGTTGGTGATCGCTGCTCTTCTGTACCGAATGGCTTGACCAGCAGGTGTCACTGGTGACAGACTAGAGTAGTTTGCTGGTCAAAAGACAAAGCGGAGCTCCAAGTGTTTAAGAAGTTCCCAGAAAAATCTTAGCTTACCTGACAGCTGTAAGCTTTCTTCAAGCTGGAAAGTAGAGATTAAGTAATGTCTCCTGTTTTATAGGTGAGTCTGTTCTGGCTGCCTTGCTCAAGCAGGTCACAGCAGGCGCTTAGTTCCCCCTTTACCTTTTGCTAGCCTGTGAGGAGAGACCCTGAATGTACATTAGAAGTGGAGATCACGGAGTTAAATGAATGCGGTGTGGCGGTTCACACCTGTAATCCACGGGATTTAGAGGCAAGAGGATGAATACTGTTCTCAGTTGCACAGCAAGTTTGAGGGTAGTCTGGGCTATGTGAGACCGTGCCCCAAAGGAAAGAAAAGATGGCCCTGTGGGTAGGGGCAGCAGCATACTGCTCTTGCAGATGATTCGGGGTGGGTTCCCAACACCCACATGGTACCTCAAAACTGTCTGTAACTCCTGTTCCAAGGAACCTGACACTCTTCTGACCTGAAGCCATTAGACACCCACCCTTGTGGTACACAGACGTATGTATATGCAGGCAAAACACTCATACACATAAAATAAACATAAATACTTAAATGATGAAACAAAACAAAAGGAAAATGAATATTTAATTCATTTGTTCCTCAGATACCAATCACTTGCTCTGTATTAGTCGTATGTTTGAGCAGTAGTTAGAACATAGTAATACATGATGCTGGCTTTTATGAAGCTGTTGGTGGAAGAGACTGACTGTAAACAAATAAATTGTTAGAAAGAAAACAAGTGAGACTGTTTCGGGTTGGGCAGGTCACCTCTGAAGATGTTATATGCTCACCCAGAGAGATTTGATATAGAGCTAGCCATGGGGAGTAAAGGGGAAAGCCCACAGTATGTGGGAAGCAGAATTTGCAAAGGCTCCAGTGTAGGCAAAAGCCATTGTGTGACTGTCGTACAATGCCCAAGAGGAAAACCAGTAAGATGTAGTGGTCAGCTGAAGCCTAAGTTTGCATCTACAGTGCTAGGTCACTGATTGAGTGCACGGAATGCCAATTTCCTAGTTTGAGGTGGAAAATGAATTAGATGATGGCATGGGTAGCAAGGAGAGTGTCATCCGAAGACTTTAGTAGTAATACAGGTGAAAGATTATAATACCTTCAATTGGGCTGGTGGCCGTGGATGTAGAGGTAAGGGCATTAAAATCAGGGAGATGAAATGATGGATTAGAAAAGGGAGAACGGAAAAAAACAAAACAAAACAAAACAAAAAAAAAAGAAAAGGGAAAACGGGAAGATCGAAGGTGATTTTCATGTTTCTGGGCTGAGAGATTGGGTATGTAGAAATACCATTTATCATGATGAAGAAAGTTTAATGAACAGAAGAGTGTAGGGAAGATATGGTAGGAGAGAAAATCCTTTTGTAGCCAGACGACTTGGGTATCTTTGCTATATCTCTGTGAGTGTATTTTTTTTAAAGATAAGGTTTTGCTATGTATGTAACCCAGGCTTGCCTGAATTTATGACCTACTACTGTCTTGGACTCTTGAGTGCTAGGATTATAGGTATGTGTCACAAGTAGAAATATCTGATTAGCAGTTTCATATAGAAATTGGTGCTCTGAGGACAGCTGTATGTCAATAAAACAAATATGGGATTCATTGGCTCATAAGCAATATTTAAAACCATGGAAATCAGGCAAAGCCACTGAGAAATTATCTAGTTTGATGATTATCTAGTTTCTAATTATCTATTTTCATTAGACCTGTGGTAACCATTGTGATTAAATACCTTAGGAGTTTAGATAATTCAATTTTAGCAATTTTATAAACGAAATGCCCTTAACGCTGAAGGTGATCCTGTTTTTCTCATTCTGCATTTTGTTGAAATACTTCATCTTGTGGAGAAGAGAGACAATACCTGTGTCCTCAGATGCTCCCTGGATCTCTGGCCCTAAGATTTTTGGTTTCTATTTTCAGTGAGCCAAGGGCCATACATGTTTTCTGCAACCTACAGAACAGACCATGAAGTTGAAGGAACTTGAGAAGCCAGCTGTACAAGCTTGGAGCCCAGCCAGCCAGTACCCTGTGTATCTGGCCACAGGTATGATAATAATTTGAATCAGGAGCCACTGGAAGTTGTATGTCAAAGGAAAATTTAGCATCTACAACTCTTTAAAGAACAGGAGAGGGAGCTGTAGGATTGTTAGATTGGGTACCTGGTAACCACCTGGGGCCATGGCTTAAGAGTGACCACCTCATGCTGTCCTTGGGGTTACCTCTTGAGGGAGGGTACCCCTAACTCTCTCCTGTTGTTTGCTTTCCACTCACTACTGTATTTACGTCCTGAATCCACGCATGTATTGTTGTTCATTTGCTGCCTCTTCCTCACTTCTCTTGTGACTAGGAACATCTGCCCAGCAACTAGATGCTTCCTTTAGCACAAATGCCACATTGGAAATATTTGAGGTTGATTTCAGGGACTCCTCTCTGGACTTGAAACACAAAGGAATTCTTTCTGTCTCAAGCAGGTACTATGTTGGGACTATGCATGGGTTTTCAGGTCAGACCCTGATGAGTATACTAATAGAGGGTCCTGGGGAGGCGTGTACAACTCAGGGATCACAATTCCATAAGTATGGGGAATAGGAGTTTTGTTTAGTCTTGGGGGAGCTAATTCTGTGCAAGAGGATTTGAAAGTCACCCTCTTTCACTTCACCGGTAAGCAGCACCTGTTAAGACAACACCCTTACACAGCGTCACACTCTTCTGCCAACAAGGAGGAGAAAGAACGACCTACTCATGACTCTCAGGTGCTGTTGGGTACTCATAGATTTCATGGCTCTGGCAAGCTGGATGCTCATGGATTTCCTGGGTATATTGTGTAACAGCAATGAAGAAAGGATCATTCACTCTCTTTGTTGACAGAAATGTTCACAAGAAGTCCTTGTAGAGCTTAACATGCAAGGTAGTATCACTGGGACCCTGTTTGTTTTACCCATTCCTCAGAATAAGCCAAAATTGTAAACACCGTTATCTCCATTTCACATGGGTAATGGAACCCCTGAGAAGCTGGGCTTGGAATTTAAGTATGTTCCTGTCTGAGTGCTAAGTCTACTTCTTTCTATTGTTTCATCGCTTTTGCTTTTTTTTTTTAGACAAGGTCTTGCTAAGGCTGGCTTTGAACTCACAATCCTCCCAACTCAGCCTCCTGAGTACCTGATGTTACAGGTGTGTGCCACTGTACCTGGCTCTCCATTGCCTTTTTAAGGGTTTTGTGAAGATGGTTCTTGTAGTATAATATAATAGTCTGTAAGTTTTTATGCCATCAGAAAACACATGAATATTCATCACAGTCCACTTCATATTTGATGTAAGTAATATACATATATTATCATACTACAGATTATGTGTACACACACATACACACACACACACACACACACACACACACACACACACACGAAGTATGTAAATCTTTTTCTATAGCCCAGCACATTTTCTTGCCTACTCTAATTCAGAGATTTCTGGTCTTGAAGGCAACCTTCCATCTGATTATTATTGGCCCTATCTTTCTTGTCTTCTGCAAGTCATCTTATGCATGCTGTCATGGAAAGCACAGTTGTGTGGTGTTGTGTTGTGGTGTTGTGTTGTGTTATGGTGTGGTGTTGTGTGGTGTTGTGTTGTGGTGTTGTGTTGTGATGAGCTGTGATGCTAATTAAACCGGAACATTTTAGCAAGTTACGTTGGTTGGCTTGAATCCTCTCACTTTTGAAGAAGTCACACAAGATAATTTCTAAGAACCTGCTGATACATGCATCCAGATCTTACACTCACTCTCTCCCACTTTCTCTGTGGGGATTCTCCTTTCCCTTTCTTCCCTTAAAACTTCTTGGGGCCTGTCAAGGTGACACATCAGGAAAAGGTGCTTACTGCAAGGCTGGTGGCTGGAGTTCAGTCTCCAGCACCTGTGCGAAGGTGGAAGGGGTAAGCAAGTCCACAACGTTGCCCTCTGGCCTCCACATGGGCGCTGTAGCGCATGCCACACGGATCCCATGTACAAACGCAGTGTTAATAATAAATGTAAAATGAAACCGTGTGGTGATCAGAATGAAAACGGTCCCCATAAACTCATAGGGAGTGGCACTGTTGGACAGTGTGACCTTGTTGGAGGAAGTGTGTCACTAGGGGTGGGCTTTGAGGTTTCCACTGGGGCAAGCCAGGCCCAATGTCACTCTTTCTTCCTGCTGCCTGCTGATCCAGATGTAAACTCTCAGCTTCCTCTCCAGCACCATGTCTGCCTGCACGCTACCACCATGCTTCCCACCGTGATGATAATGGACTGAACCTTTGGACTGTAAGCCAGCCCCAATTAAATGTTTTCTTCTGTAAGAGTTGCCAGGGTCGTTGCATCTCTTCACAGCACTGGATATATTCTTTCAAAATCCCCTTTCCTCTGCCCACTGTTTTCTTCACACCCTCAGTCAGATCGGGCCCTCAAGCTGTCCCCTTTTCTCAATTTATGATGCTTCTGAGAAATATTCCCTATCTAGGAACATCTGGTGGAAAACAATATTCTGAAGTACCTATGAAGGCATCACTAAGGGCCAGCTTAAGCTGTGGATAGACTGAAGAGACATCATGGGCAAACGTTGCAGAATATTACTTTAACTATGTAAAGATGTGTTATGTTGCCAGGCATTGGTGGCATATGCCTTTAATCTCAGCACTCAGGAAGAAGAAGCAGGCAGATCTCTGTGAGTTCAAGGCCAGCCTGGTCTACAGAGTGAGTTCCAGGACAGTCTCCAGAACAATACAGAGAAACCCTGTCTCGAAATAAAAAACAAAAACAAACAAAAAAAGAAGATGTGTTACATTTGTTTATGTTGTGGAATATTTAACTATGTAAGGATGTGTTGCTTTTGTTTATGCTGCATTTGTTTGTAAATATGTGTTGCATTTGTTTTACCTTGCCTGCCTAAGGCACCTGATTGGTCTAATTAAAGCTGAACAGCCAATAGCTATGCAGGAAGAGAAATGGGTGGGGCTGGCAGGCAGAGGGAATAAGTAGTATGAGGCGTCTAAGAGAGACAGACAGACAGACAGACAAACAGACACACACACACACACACACACACACACACGGAGTAGGACATACAGAATGAAAAAAAGGTAAAAAGTTCTGAAGCAAAACACAGATGAAGAAGAACAATTTAAATTAAAGAAAAAAAAAGCTAGCCAGAAACAGGCATAAGCTAAGGCTGAGCATTCATAATTAATAAGAAATTTCCATGTCATGATTTGGGAGATGGTTCAGTGCAGATGAGTGTCTGCACTGAAGAAGCCATGCATGGTTTGCTAGACAAATGTCACCATGGAAGAAGGGTTTGAGGAGAATCTTCTTATGCCATTGGCTGGGGAGGCAGAGGCTATGGCAGAATGAGGTTGGTGGTCACTGGGTGACCTGCCTCTCTCTTCCTGTAGCTTTCACTAAGACTCTGGATTTCTGAATATCTGCAGGACCCCATCCTGTAACAACATAGAGAAAAGTGGGCTCCTCATACCTTTATCTCAGGTCTCTGGAAACTTGGAGAACAAGGTTGACCTCTCTTACTTTGTGTGCTAAGGGACAATAAACGCCAAGCTGGAAAGAAAGTCATTGCGTATGCTTCTCCTAGTAGTTCTGTGCTTAAGACTCACCTTCCTTCTAGCTGTATCGGAATCATAGGATAGAGAGAATGTGGCCTTTATTGTTTCATTAACACAGGTACAAACCTCAGTTCTGTTGTTTCCTGTCTTCTCGGGCATAGAATCCAACTTTTATGACTATTTCCTCCACTGTTCATTCAGGATAGGAAGTAGGGACAGAGTAGAGAGCCTGTGTGTCAGGCATTCAGAAGTGTGTGTGTTCAGCCTCCAAAACAATACAGAGAAACCCTGTCTCGAAAAACAAAACAACAACAACAAAAAAAGAAGTGTGTGTGTGTTGCCCCTCCAGTGGCCCCATCCATCCCACTGTCGCTCCCTAACCAGGGCCTGCTTCCTCTGTTCTACCTCTTAAGGAGACTGGATGTGGACAAACTCTTTTTCAACTTAGTTAACTCTTATGAAGTTGAGATTTTTTTCAAAAGGAATTCAATTAAATGAAAGCAAAACCTAGAATGAAGAAGTGAATCAAACCATGAGAGAATTTATACACAGGTGTTTGCAATCACGAGGTGCTAAATGCTGGTCTCAGATGAGCTTAACTGGTCCAGCCTCCTGATCTCGTAGGCTTCAGTTCTCATCTTCATCCCTTTTGTTTTGTTGGAAACACCTGTGATCTGGTTCCTGGGGCTGTGCCTACCTATGAATTTCAGTGTCTCCTCTTCAATGCTGATATTCTGTACATTGATTCCCAGCCCCTGACTGCTTCTTTGAGTCACTTTAGGGCTTCTGTTAAAACTTAGATTCCCTTCTCTGGACCTTCTGTTTCCTGGCCTCTTGTAGGAATAGTGAACTGTATATTCTTTAGATGTAGCTTATCATTATCCTAGAAGCAGCTTTATCAGAGAATTCAACACATGTTCTTTGTAACACGAGTTCTAATAGGTCTTGATAATAAAAACCCAGAGTCAGGTATTAGTGGTAAAAGCTGAAAGATTAGACAAGCAGAGCAGCAGTCACTAGAACTCTTATCTCTATGACATCCTCAGACTAAAGAGACTGAGTTTCTGTCTCCTCCTGCCTATATTTCTTTCTCTGCCCAGCCATCTCACTTCTTGTCTGTCTTTACAGACCTCCAGACCTCTATAGTTAGTTAGTGGCTAGCTGTAACACAAAAAATAAAAGACCCAGAGACTGATATTGGGGTTCAAACTTCAAGCTAACGATCAGCAAAGCAAAGCAATCAACTACTAACTCTTCTTCTATGTTAGCTTAGATCAAAGGGGCGATCCTAAGACTGATCCCCGACTTCACTGCTCCTCAGATTCACTCAGACTGCTATGCTTTCCTCAGTGTGACTAGAGACTCTATGCTTTCCTATCTTCAGTGTGGCTGGAGAATGAATGCCAGCTCTGAGACCCTGTTCCTGTCTTAATACCTCTTTTTTTTTTTTTTTTTGGTTTTTCGAGACAGGGTTTCTCTGTGGCTTTGGAGGCCGTCCTGGAACTCACTTGGTAGTCCAGGCTGGTCTCGAACTCACAGAGATCCACCTGCCTCTGCCTCCCGAGTGCTGGGATTAAAGGCGTGCGCCACCAACGCCCGGCTCTTAATACCTCTTATGAGTTCTAGGATTACAGGCATGAGCCCTGATTCACTCCCCAGTAGCCCAGGGTGGTCTTGGACTCAAAGATCCATCTGCCTTTCTCCTGAATCCTGGGATTAAAAGTGTACTGCAACTGTCTAATTTCTATAGCTAACTAGTGTGACTGGCTTTGCAAATGGATCTCCAGTGGCTTTATTAGATCATAAATAATACATCACCACAGCTAGTTCCACCCTCTGATCTTCAGGCAAGCTTTATTTGTTCAAAGAGGGTATCACCACAGTTCTCATATGATGACATGACACCCTCTTGAGTCTGTATGAACGCATCCTTTGCCTCTGTAAAGATTGGTACCACTTTAGGAAGCTGCTCACAGTCTGGTGGTAGCTACAGAGCCGCTTAAGTTGTATAACCTTCCCATGCTTCAGATATGACCCAGCCTGAACTAGTGTTCAGCTCCATGCTCTTGCCAAGTTGGCTCTGCTCAGATGTGTGGTAAAAGAGCTCTTGCTCTGTCAATTCTTGTTCTCTCAGTCCCCGTGCTGACTTTTCTCAGAGTGTGGAAATGTTTCATTGCACTTAGGGTTCTTGTGACATTTGATGTGAAATCTTCTCTCAACTAGCCACAGTGAAAGTGAGAGACAGGACATTTCCCCCCCCCCACACACACACACATACTCAAACCTTCCTGTTTTCAAATGTTTTCTCATGAGGTTTTGCATAAGACCTGCCTGAACTTGTTTTGTAGGAGTCCCGATGTTGACTCTTTCTTTTATGCAAAATACTGGCACTGTTTTTGTTTTGTTTTGTTTTTATATAAGCATCCTCAGGAAGCCAGTAAAGTGTTTCCCACTTTGGGCATACAATATTTTGTGCCTGTGTGTCTCAAAGCTGGCCCATTGCGATTACAGGTTCGTTCCAATGGGCTAGCCACATGGGAAAGACATGGGAAAGGGAGACACTAAGGTTTTCTCACTTCCAGTTTGAGATGGGACAAGAATTGTTGTTCTAGAGAACCTGATTCTAGTTTGTACAGGGTAGGCTCTTGAATGAGATGGGCTAGACTCTAGCCCTTGACTCCCTTAGCTTTGTGAAGATGAACTGATAAACTGTCTCTGTATACAGAAGCTTATAACTTCTCCAAGTTCACTTTCCTTACTTGAAACTGGGTATAAAAGAACTTCCTCATAGAACTGCTAAACGTTAAACTAGTCAAGACTTGTAAAGCACTTAAAATACTATCTACCACATGACAAGTCATCAATAAATGAAGCTGACTTTTATTTAAAAACAGGGTTTCATGCAGCCCGAGGATGATCCTGAATTCCTGATCCTCCTGCCTCTAATTCTCAAATGCACAGGCAGAAGCCACCATGCCTGGTCAGGTTGTATTATTTTACTGTTTAAACTATGAGGACCAAGTGATGTATTCTATCTGAAATAGTTATCATGGTGTCTATGTAGCTCAATGTTAACTTAAAAACAAGCTGAGTATGGTGACACATGTCTTTGATTGATCCCAGCACTTGGGAGGCAGAGGCAGGAGGATCTCTGTGAGTTCAAGGCCACCCTGGTCTACAGAGAGTTCTGGGACAGCTAGGGTTACCCAGGGAAATCCTGTCTTGAATAACTAAAACAAACAACAAAAAAACCAAAACCCTAAAACTAAAATGAACAAAATACTCCCATATTACCAAGACAGTGACTTTCTGGGTTCTAGGAGATACTTTTTCTAAAGAAAGGGAAGGCTTGGCAGAGGAGACTTCCCTTCTGGGTCTAGAAAATAAAGAAAACAGTCAAGCTAATACAAGCTTTGCCTGGGGAAGCCTGCATTTTATTTGATGCTGGCAAAGATGCCTGTCCCTTGTACCTAAATTATTTTCCTTTGTAGGTTTCACAAGCTAATCTGGGGAAGCTTTGGCAGTGGGCTTCTGGAAAACCCTGGGGTTATTGCTGGTGGAGGAGACAATGGCATGCTTACTCTGTACAGTGCAGCCCACATCCTTTCTTCAGAGAAGGAGCCCTTGATTGCCCAGAGACAGAAACACACAGGGGCTGTCAGGGCCCTGGACTTTAATCCCTTCCAGGTACTGTGTGTGTCATAGTGTCAAGGCATGGCTCAGAGTGTCTGAATGGAAACATTCTCTTGTGACCTCCAGGCTGTGGTTCTGAACCCTTCCAGGCTGTAATAGGGGAGGCTCTGGGTTTCCCAGATGTGGGTCTCCTTCTGAGATAGGAGGGGGTCTTTAGAAATATCATTTATATTTATATTTATATTTATATTCATACAGGGCAATCTCCTGGCTTCAGGAGCCAGTGATTCGGAAATCTTCATTTGGGATTTGAACAACCTGAGTGTTCCAATGATCCCTGGATCCAAGTCACAGGTGAGGAGGTTCCCTCCAGCCTAGGGCTGCAGCTTAGTGTAGACAGCCACTTTTCCCAAGTAAAGTTTTGAATTCTGGTGCCTGCAGAGTACCAGAGATTTCAGGCTTTACCACTGGGGGGCAATAAAACTCCATAGACAGACACTCCACTACTAAGTCAGGAGAGAGGTGTGTCTAGCACTTGTTTCATGGTGGTCATTAGCTTTCAAGAAACTTCTGGAAAGAAGTGAAAGGCAGGGGGATCAAAAGACACCAAGAAAGGCCAGGAGTGATGTTTATCACAGTTGTGGGTGCAGACCTGGGTAGGCCTTGAACGCAGTAGAGAAGGATCAAGAGCAGAACCCTGGGCACACCAGCATCCTTTTTGTGGGGAGGGACAACCCCATCTCTGCGTGTGGCTCTCAGCTCTGGTGTGCCTCTGGGTAGACCTCTGTCAGTTTGTAGATCGGCTTATCTTCTCCTGAAACTTACACTAGTTTTTCCTCTGCTTCACTTTTTCTGGGGCTCTTCATATCTGTCTTCTTCTCTCAGATTTCTCCTCTTCTGCTTCTCTGTCCTAGAGGGGCTTACTTTTCAATGTTGGCTCTATCCTTTTTAAGAGAGTTTAGGTGTAGAGCTAAACCCAGGGGTGCCAGCGGCTCCCGCCCACTTCCATGTCAATATCTTTTTTAAAAGTAAATTTATTTATTTTATACCCCAGTCATTTTCCCCTCCTTTCTCACCTCCTAGTCCCCGTGCCCCCACCCCACCCCATACCCTCTGTTCTCACCCCCCCTCCCCACATCCACTCTTCCTCCATTTCTGTTTAGGAACGGGCAGGTCTCCCATGAGTATCAACAAAACACGGCATATCAAGTTGCAGTATGACTAAGCACCTCCCCATGTGTTAAGGCTGAGCAAGGCAACCTGGCAAGTAGAAGAATGCCAATAGATCTGTATCTGTCACCCTGCACAAACCTCAAGTCCAGGTGGATCAAAGACCTCGACATAAATCTAGATACGCTGAACCTGATAGAAGACAAAGTGGGAAATGGTCTCAAACCTAGCACAGGAGACCACTTCCTGGAGAGAACATCAATAGCACAGGCACTAAGATCGACAATTAATAAAGTGAACCTCATGAAATTGAAAAGTTTCTATAAGACAAAGGACACCATCAATAGGGCAAAACAGCAGCCTACAGAATGGGAAAGGAGTATTGTACCAATATCTTAAAGCCTTTCTGGGAAAATGTGCCCTCAGCTCCTAGGCTGTCTTAGTGGGAGGAAGCTCTTGCCTCCTTTGGGCTTAGTGTGGGTTGCTGGGAGGAGCAGAATGGTAGGTTTCACTTTATCAGGTTATGACAGGTTGTCGCTTTCACCATCTTGCCTCAGAAACCCCCAGAAGACATCAGAGCCCTGTCTTGGAACCGCCAAGTCCAGCACATTCTGTCTTCTGCTCACCCCAGCGGCAGGGCAGTTGTGTGGGATCTCAGGAAGAATGAGCCCATCATCAGAGTCAGTGACCACAGCAACAGAGTGAGTAGTGGCCAGAGCACAGGCTGGGACTCTGGCTGCTCTCTCTTGGTGTCAGACAGTTGAAGCTGCTCTCGCCCAGGCCAAGGATCCGTTCTCAAGTGTTGGCAGTGCCGACTCAGCCCCATAGCAGAGTTCCTGTTAGAGAATACTTGGGAAACTAACCCTGATCTGGATTCTTATAGTATGCCTTGCTTGTTCATAGTCATTATTTATTCCCTGATGGCTGGGTTGTTCCCAGCTAGAGAGAAGAGACCAAAGGTACCCTCGGAGTAGTCTCATTCCAGCTGGGCAGAAGGAGTTCATAGTCTGAGAGGTTAGGTCATGTCAGCCCTCAGGATCTACTTTGTCCACAGATGAACTGCTCAGGCCTGGCTTGGCACCCAGACATAGCCACCCAGTTGGTGCTGTGCTCAGAAGACGACCATCTCCCAGTGATTCAGCTGTGGGACCTGCGCTTTGCCTCCTCACCCCTGATGGTGTTAGAAAGTCACAGCAGGTAGATCTCAAGCCCATCCACAAACCCATCCTTTAGCTACTAATACCTTCGATGTCTTCAAAGTCATTGCAGAGAACACAGCCAATACTAGCTTTATCTCAAAGAGGAGTTCCTTTGGAGCCTGGGTCTATAGAGAAGAGCCTGGAATTACATATTCTTCTAAGGATGGGGTCATGAGAAATGTTTGAGAATATTAGCCCTTGTGTTAGTTTCTATCACTAGAATGACTACCTGGAGTACTTAATTTGTAAAGAAAATGCTTTGTTCTCTGTTCATGAGTGACTAGTGTCCTTACTTTGGGGACTGTGATGTGGTGATAAATTATGGCAGGAGTGTGTAGGGAGAAAAGCCGTTCACCTCATGGCCAGGGAGCAGAAGAGATCTAGGAAGAGGCCAGAGTTGCAGCATCTTCTCCAGAGCCTTCTTTCAGAGACCCACAGACCTCTCACTGCTTCATCTGTCCTGTCATTAGGAGGCTTCACTATTTCCCAGCAGCCCCTCTCTGAGGACCAGACTTTAACATGTAGACTTTGGGGAGATGCTTAACATCTAAAGTACTGGGATTGAAGATATATGCTACCATGCCCAGCCGTAGTTAACATCTAAGGTATAAACTGTGTAGTGGCTTACGCCTCTAACTCTAACACTTAGGAGGATTTCTGGGGGAATTCAAGGTCAGCCTGGGCTATATAATGAGACTGAGGTGAAGCCTGAGCACAGATGAGATCTTGTTTCATAAAAACAAAGCAAACAAAACCCCAAGTATAGCAATTCCCTTGGGAGAATCCTAGGTTATGCTCTGAGAACAGTGTTCATTCCTCTGAGTGGGAGCCTCCTGCAAGATCTTAATAAGCAACTTGACTTCCTCTGTGTTCAGGAAGCCCTGCCTCTGGAGCTGTAGTTCTTGGACCCACAGCTGAGGAAGCAGCTCCACAATAGATTTTAATCAAGAGGTCATGTTGACTTTATTCCTCCTTTAGGACTCTCTCTCTCTCTCTCTCTCTCTCTCTCTCTCTCTCTATGTGTGCACATACATGCATACATATATGTGGTATGCATGTGTGTCCATAGACAAGAGGTCAACCCCAGGTGTTCCTTAGTAGATGTCTACCAACATGTTTTTTGAAACAGGGTCTTTACTGAGTCTTAAGCTCTCCAATTGGGCAAGGTCAGTTGGCCAGTAAACCCCAGGGATCCTAGTGATTCTGATTGCTGGGATTGTATGTACTACCTTGCCAAGCTTAGTTACATGGGCACCAGGGATCGATCTCAAGTCTTCTTGCCTATATCTGACAGAAACTCACTTTTTACAGCTTTGGTTTCTCCTTTGACAAAGTCAGTTAAAGCGTCAGCTTTGAAGAGCTGAGCCTTATCTACAATGTATGAGGCACCTAATCAGAGCTGGCATTCAACAAACATTGGCTCCTCTTTGTTTTCATGTTTAGGGGGATCTTGTCTATGTCATGGAGCCAGGCTGATGCTGAATTGCTGCTCAGCAGTGCCAAAGACAACCAGATCTTTTGCTGGAACCTGGCAAGCAGTGAGGTAGGCTGGTCCTACAGGGTCCCTGTGATAGAGATGTGCTAGCAGAGGGATCCCAGCCGTGTGACCCAAGTCAGTATTTCCTGGACTGTTCCTAATGGTTCTGCTCTCACGGCAGGTGGTATACAAGCTGCCCACACAGAACAGCTGGTGCTTTGATGTCCAGTGGTGCCCCCAGAACCCTCCCGTGTTCTCTGCTGTCTCCTTCGATGGCTGGATCAGTTTGTACTCTGTGATGGGTAGGAGCTGGGAGGACCAGCTCATGAGGCAGACTGACAAGGTTTGAAGGGCTTGGTAGAGAGTGCTGGAGGGAGGAACTGTCTGTGTTTTAGGGAAGAGAAGGACACATAGCCTGGGAAGAAACGGGAGCTATTGAAGAGAGGGAGTCAGGCTGTGGGCTTTAGAGGGCTGTGTCTTGTAGACTTTAGAGGGCTGTGTCTTGTAGAATTATAGGGCTGTGTCTTGCATTAGTCCCGGCTTCCTGAGATGAAGTCAGTTTCTGTCACAGTATAGAGGAAACTGCCTTCTTAACTCTTGCTTTTCACTCTGAACCTCTATTTTTGGTCTGTTATCTCACAATATGGACTCACGTATATCCTCCGCTGTGTCTCTTTGTGTCACACTCCAGTTAGACTTAAATAGAGCTTTCCAAGAGGCTCCCACATCTGAGTGACTTTCACTTTCACCCTCATCCCCAGCCCCACACTGTCTTTGCTTCTATATCAAGCTGGGCATCACAGGGATTTATCCACAAACTGAGCTTGTAGGTAGAGTTCCTTGCTAAGATGTCATTCAGTGTTGGTGACACAGGTGTCCTTTCTCCTCAGATTTCCCCTTCTTTTAGTAAAGGCCAGCCTCTCCCAGTGATGCCCGTGCCTGAACAAGTGGCCTCGGCACTATTGATGCCTCCCTTGAAGAAGCCTCCTAAGTGGATGAGAAGGCCAGCAGGCGTTTCATTCGCTGTAAGTGTCGCTGTGTGTCATGTTTGCATGCAGGGCCTCTCCTGCCCAGCAAGGAGCTAAGTTCTGATGACTTGTCTCCGTGCCTGTCTCACTCCCTTCTCAAGCAGATGGCTAGTCCAGCTTCTCCCCTCACATCACCATTCTGCAGCCTGACTGACCTGCCGGTCCTGTCTAAGAGAAATCCACCGCTTTAGTCCTCCTGCTTATGACAAACAGCCTGAAATTCTACCTGAGATTTCTGTAACTCTTAAATGTTTGTGCTGGTGACAAGGAAGGAAAGGAAAAGCATGCAGATTTTATTCTGTTATTCCACTACTCAAAAGTTTTGAGCTTCCCCTGCCTTATAGGCTTAAGACTATGTACACACGGGGCTCTGTGTACCTCCCCGGTGTCTTTTTATGTCTCATTCCCACCAGTCCTTGTATCTAGTTACATATGGCTCGTTTCTACCCTATGAACAGCCCTCACCTCTCTCGTGTCTGTCCTTCTGCTTCTCTCCTGTGCACTGAGTCCTACAGTGGACTTTAAAGACGCCCTGCTTAAATACCACCTCCTCCTTGGTTAACATTAGCCTCCATTCTGTAGAGATTTGTATTCCTGTGATTGTGTGTGTGTGTGTGTGTGTGTGTGGCATGTATGTATATATGTATGTATGTATGTATCTGGAGATCCTGCTAAATAACATATTCTGTAAGGTTAGGAAGTGCCTTGTTGATTTTCATATCCCCAATATCCCCAGAGCAGAACTTTTTAAACTCTAATGTGAATAAAGATTACTTGAGAATCTTACTAAAACTTGGATTCTGGTTCAGTGGCTCTGATATAGGAATCAAGATTTCCAATTTTCCAGCAACTTTCTAGGTGGTATCTTTGCTGCGAGTCTGAGGACCAACACTTTGAGTAGCAAGGAGGCCCTGAAGCACCTAACACACGGCTTTAGTACTAGATTTGATTTGAAAAAAGGTATATAAGAGGAGACATTTTGTGTTTGGAGTCAGCAGTTTTGTTATGAGGCATGACTTTATAAGAGAAGGAGAGTGGGCACTGGGGTATAGCTTGTTTAGCATGCCCACACCCTTGGGTTTAAATGCCTCACACCACTACCATCAACAAAAAAGGCAGGGGCAGTGAGGTGAAGAGTTCTTGTCATATCTCTGTTGCTAGTTAGGTGGCTCTGAAGTCATTTAACCCCTCAGGATATCAGTGTTGTTGTTCGCTGCAGCTCCAGGCGATGAAACATGAACCACAAAACTCAACACAAACCATGTGGAATTTATTGTGAAAGGGAGCAAAGCGGGGAGTTGGTGTTGGCCAACCAGGAGTAGAAATTAAACGAGAAAGAACAGGTGGAAGGTCTTGCTTAAAAGGGGGAAGGCTTGCACATGGATACAGAGTCCTTATGTGTCATGACATAGCCATGCAACACAGGGCCATTTGAACTGTCTAAGTACCTGCCTGAATGCCAGCATGAGTACCCTGCCAGTTGTCAGGGGGCGGGGTCAGCATAATGCCAGGATATCAACAACCAGTATCTTAACTTGTAAGACAGAAGTAGTAGTTCCTGTCCAGCATTCTGTAACACTGTCAAATACTATGCAAATTATAATAAATGACTTTGTTGAACACTAAGCCGTGCTCTAAAGTTTGTTCTGTAAGTGATATAATTATGACTAGAAAATTCACTAAGCAAATGGGAATTAGGAGGGAAGATAATGACTATTTAGGGAGTGGAACAGTGTGTCAATCTTGGTAACACATTGGAATAACTTGAGGGCTTCAAAATTACTGGTGCTACTCTCACCCAGCTCCTGGTGTCATTGTCTGGGTGTGGCCTGCTGACTGGAGAGCTTCCCAGAAGTTTCACTGTGTGGCCAAGATTGGGACTATTTGGAGAGAGGATTGTTAAACCTCTGATTTTGTACCATCTGCGTGATGTAAAGTGTCAGATTTGGCTGGCTGGCTGCCTCAGGTGGAGTGGTGTAGGTAAAGGCTCAGAAGTGAGGATGACCAGTCGTTTTTGGAATGTTGAGCAGTCACATAAATGATCAAGAGCAAAGATGCTGGGGTAGACATGTTTGGTCCTAATTTGGGGGGGGGTTGTGCTTGCCAGAGGAGGGTAAGTGATCTCCTGTGGTCTCTCAAACCATTATACGATCTGGAGTAGCAACAGGGTTGTGTGAGCAATAGGGCAGGCTCTAAGCCTTGGACTGGAAGAATGGAGAAAGACAAAGGCTAACAGGCACTTCTAGCGATGTAGGTGTGCTAACAAAGGGTGTAAGAAAAAGAGTACCTGTATGAGAGACATTGGACCAGGAGCGGGAAGATAAGCTTAGCTGTGGTGGTACACATAGCCTATGATAGTACCACCTCGTTTCCTCTAGGTGCTTGAGAAATGGTGGGAAGTGAGAGGGAGTACCAAGTGGTGACATCTTAATCTTGTGGTGGTTAAGATTGTTACAGGACGGGCTGGAGAAACAAACGGCTCAGCGGTTAAGAGCACTGACTGCTCTTCCAATTCCCAGCAACCACATGGTGGCCCACAACCATCTATAATGAGATCTGGTGCCCTCTTCTGGCCTGCAGGCACACATGCAGGCAGAACACTATACAAAATAAATACGTAAATTTAAAAAAAAAAAACCAGATTGTTATAGGACTCAATTCCTGATCCTGTTCCATCCTAGAAACTTCCTATTGGTTTTCCATCTGTCTTTGTCACTGTTCCATTGTTGTGCACAGACACCATGACCAAGACAACTCGTATAAAAGAAATCACTTAATTGGGGGCTTGCTTACACTTTCATAGACTTAGTTCATTATCATCAACATGGGGGAGCATTGTGGGATGCAGGTAGACATGGTAGCTGAGACCTCTACATCCAGATGTGTAGGCAGCAGGAAGTGAGAAAGTCACTGGGCCTGGCTTAGGCCCTTGAAGCCTCAAAGTTCACCTTGAGGACACACTTCCTCCAACAAGGCCACACCTTCCCGTCCTTCCCAAGTAGTGCTACTCCCTGATGACCAAGCATTCAAATATATAAGCATATAGGGGCTGCTCTCATTCAAACTACCACACTTACCCAAGGTTTGATTAACAGGTAGTCTTCTCTGAAATCTTAACTTGGCTATTGGCTTGAAAGTATAATGTTCTCCTTTCTTACATTTCCTTACCAGTTTGGGGGAAAGCTGGTTACCTTTGGCCTCCCCAGCATCCCTGTTGAGCAGTTGCCACAGCCTTGTCCCCGCCCTGTCTACATCAGTCAAGTCGTCACAGAATCAGAGTTCCTGACGCGGTCAGTCATGCTGCAGGAGGCCTTGGGATCTGGAAGTCTCCTTAATTATTGCCAGAGCAAGATTCAGCAAGCTTCACTGCCATGTGAAAAGATGCTCTGGCAGTTCCTGAAGGTAGGAGGCCTGAAGGCTGCCTGCTCTTCTCTAAAGATCCAGAACTCCAGCCCTCATCAATTCCAGGAGACATAGCAAGCACCCTGTGATCCATTCAAGAAGCTCATCCCCTGACTCGGTGTTCTCTGGACACAGGCTCTTTTGCCTTTACCCTTTCTAGAGGCTCAAAGGCCACTTGAAAAGATGTCGGAGGGTGGGAGTTGCTGCTATTGTTGATGTCCAGGATATTTTACCAGCTAAGGAAAATGCTTTCATAGTATCATGACAAAGGGAAGATTCATTGGAGTGATACATGAACATAAGGAGTTTTAGGGTTTGTTTGATGTAACCCAGGGCAGGTCCCTGTTTGATGTAACCCAGGGCAGCACCAGGGCTGGAGTTACAGTCTTCACTATGTCATTATAACATGGAGGAGTGTGTGCTTGCCAGCACACGTGAGAACTAGCTTGTGACAGAGTACTTTCTTAGCATGCATGAGGCTTGGTACCCCAACACACTCTCTCTCTCTCTCTCTCTCTCTCTCTCTCTCTCTCTCTCTCTCTCTCTCTCTCTCTCTCTCTCTCTCACCCACACACACACACTTACATGTGAACACATATAAAAGCACATGTGCTCACATGCATATGTACACAAAATAAATAAATTAATGTAAACTAAGATACTCAGAGCTGTCTATCATGATGGTTTCTGAAGCTGAGTACGGAGAGCCATTCCAAGGAAAAGCATGGAAGGAGGAGGAAGGCGAGATTGTCAGAAAGATTATAGTCAGAATCCATTGTTCAGTGTGGAAGAAACAAAAGTTGGAGGTCAGCTGACCCAGCTTCTCGGCCCTTGGTGTCTGGGACCGGGAGTGGGAGGTGACTTTGTGCACTATACCTGTGCCTCTTCTTCCAGTGTCTTCTCAACTGCGGTTAGACTCCAAGACCACTGCAGGTTACGATTGGCATCAGTCTCCTCCGAGGGCCAGAGACCAGGAGCACAGCCTAGTGCAGGGCCAGTGGCTCTCTCCTGTGTGAAATCTCTCATGCAGCAATTCAGAGTTCCCTTTAGCTCCCCACACGGCTCAGATGCAAGGAGATGACCCAGGTAGACACAAGCAGATATGTAAGGTGCCCTGACTTAGAGCTGCTTAGGCAGAAAGGCCAAGGGTCAGTTTCAGAGACCCCAGAGTTCGTGAAGCCAGAAAAAACCCTGCCATGGCGTCCATGGTTTGCATAGTTCCAGACCAGATGCAATAGCCAATCAATTACAAGCAGCAGTGCCTCAAAACAGCCAATGTTTTACTCTCATCAGGTTGCCAGGGTAACTGAGTTAGGAAGTCAACTGAAGGTACACTTCTTATTTAGAAGTGGCAAAGGGTTGTGATAATGCTGTTCCCAGGCCAGCAAAAGCCAGATCTGAGGAAGAAAGGAAAGAGGCAGCATCACTGTCGTGAGGGAACTGTATTTGAGGGTACACTTGTAAAATGTTCGTCATGGGACAGGAAGGGCCATTCACCTTCATTTAATGGAAGCGTTTCTGCATTTTCCTGTTCCTTAGGTGACCTTTGAGCATGACTCTAGGCTGCAGTTCCTCAGGCTGTTAGGGTTCAGCAAAGATGAGATTCAGAAGAAGGTAAGCAAATAATCCTGCCGGAGGAAGCTGCCCCAGGTCACCTGGCCACAGATGTGTGTTTTACCTCCTGGAATTTGTCTTTTCTTCAGAAAAGAGGGTGAAGGATCTTGAAGAGTGTAGTTGGTGGGGCCTGGGGGAAGGGTGTAAGGCTCTAGGGAGCCTGTCCCGAAGAGTGCTATCATAAGGCTCTCCTCACAGGTGGACACATGCTTGAAGAGTGACTTGCAGTTAGGGGGAAGCCCTCAGCTTGAGGCAGTTGACCTCAAAAGGGACAGACCACATGCCTTCTGCCACCAGGTATGGTAAGAGGCCTGCCCCCCCATTGGAGGTGGCATAGGAGACCTGCGTTTTAGGGAACACAGTCCTTGCTGCCCCTTCCATTTGCTCTCGGGAGGCTTCTAGAGAAGTCTTTGCTGTCTTGAGGCCAGGGTAGGACACAGAGTCCGAGGAGTTCTTCCCAAACCCACCTCACACTCTTTTAGTTTTATGCACTAGGGTGCAAATAGTAGAGCTTTGGTGAGCGCATGCGCTCTATTCTCTGGTTTGGGTTCCTACATGGTGACATCTGTCCTTCCGTGTACAGGCCTCCAAACACACCACCGAGGAAGCCTCTGCATCCTCAGCATTCTTTGATGAGCTGCTTCCACAGAACATGACTCCATGGGAGATCCCCACCACAGAAGGTACCCTGACCCTGGGGAAGCAGTGGGCCCAGAGGGTTTGGTTTTAGCAGCCTATTATTACCTCCTGCCTCCCACCTAAAATCTCATCTGTGGGTGGGTCTTGTACCAGCTAGTGCCGTCTCTAGTCAGAGTCTAATGATGGGTGCTGCCTGTGGATGGCCTCTTATTGAGGCCTTTTTCCATCCCTTAGTTTTCTTGTTAAAAGGACTGTACCCTTGCCCATGCTGAGCAAGCATACATTATGCCTGAGATCCTGTACACAAGGCCCTCCCTCTGTGTTCTGAGTCCTATTTTAGAAAGTTACAGTTGGACCAGGGCACCCCTGGGACACTACATTTTGTTGCCCAGAAATGAAACTTGGGAATTTTGTGGAACCAGACAGGCTGAATTAGAGATAGAGTTCGCAGACAGGCCTCCAAACACACTATGAAAGAAGCCGTCACATCCTGCCTTATTTGAAAAGTTGGAAACCAGAGGGGGAAGTTCTGAGATCTTGAGGGACAAGAAGTGAGTGTGTGGTGGTCAGCTAATGGGGTGAGGCACCTCTGTGTAGACACTGATGGACTCCTGAGCCGGGCCCTGCTCCTTGGGGAACTGCGGCCTGCTGTGGAGCTGTGTATGAAGGAAGAACGCTTTGCTGATGCCATCATCCTGGCCCAGGCTGGGGGAGCAGAGCTGCTGAAGTGGACACAAGAACACTACTTGGCCAAGAGGAGAACCAAAATCTCTCCGGTACTGCCCATCATGCAGGAGAAGAAAGGGGGCGGATCACTTGGGTCTGGACAAGTGGAGACCCATCTTGGGACTAGTGTTTGGGGTCCACCTATCTCCCTATTCTAACAACCTCTACTTCATTGCTAGTCCGGATGGGTTCTGACATGAGTGACTTTATTAGAACATCCCTGTTTGTGATACCTACTAACTGTGCTGGATGGAAGACCGAGGGTCTCTTTCCCTTTCTGCCCAGTACAGCTTCTAGCCTGTGTTGTAAAGAAGAACTGGAAAGACCTAGTATGTGCCTGTAGCCTGAAGAACTGGAGAGAAGCCCTGGCCTTGCTACTGACGTATTCAGGGCCAGAGAAATTCCCTGAGCTATGTGGTAGGTGTGATTCAGCACATGCCAACAGCCTTATGCAAGAAGGAGGCAAAGTATCAATCAGCCTGGGCTCTGGAAGGCAGGGCTCAGCCAGGAGACAGGGATTGTAGCATCTCTTATCCTGGAGATAAGATATGTTCCCTTTTTCCCCTATGTTACATCTTGTGGCAAGTTCCTTGCCTTTCTCTATAGAGCTAGGTTAGTCTGAGTTACCTTTTGTTTAAAAGATTTCTTTTTGTTTTTATTTATGTGTATGAGTATTTTGCTTGTATGTATATAAGTGAATGTACCATGTGTAGGCCTGGTCCCCATGGAAGGCAGAAGTAGACAGATTCCCAGGAACTGGAGTTTTAGATAGTTGTGAACTACCGTGAGCTCTGCAAATTGAACGCATGCCTTCTAGAAGAGCAGCATGTGCTCTTCACCACTGAGCCATCTCTCCATCCCCCTGGGTTGCATCAAAGCCATTGTAGACTCTTGTGTCAGAGCTCACAGAAGTCCACTTGTTCCCAAACATGTGAAGGAAGAATGGCACAGGGGAGCTGTGCTGTTAACCAAATTTGCTTCTCTCCACAGATATGCTGGGAACTCGAATGGAGCAGGAGGGAGGCAGGGCACTCGCCTCTGAAGCTAGACTCTGCTACGTGTGCTCGGGAAATGTGGAGCAGCTAGTAGACAGCTGGGCAAAATCCCTCCCAAAAGCCTCATGCCCCATGGCTCTGCAGGTACCTCTTCTCTGCAGTTCTAGCCACCTCGGGGCTCATAGGAGAGACTAGTAGCAGGGATATGCAGCTAAGAGAAGTGAGTCATATGCACATAAGGGAAGTGGGTAAGCTGGAGCCACGTGTTAGCGAAGAGCAGAGAGCCCTCAGTGTCTGATGCCTTATTTCTCAGGATGCCAAGCTTGGGTATGAGTCTTCATAAAATTGTCCCATGCAAGCATTCATCATACAAGTCAACTCAATGTTTGATATATAGTTTCTGGGAAGCATTCTCTGGATCTAAACTGTATCAGGTGCTCTGTGGTTAAGCAGAGATGGTGAAGTCATAGATGTGTGAGAGACCAGAGGCTCACATGAAATGATTAGTATAATAGCATCTGATTGATGACATAGCAAAAAAGGAATAAACGTACCAAGAAGAGAATTCAAGACCCAGACACAGCCCATTGATCCCACTCTTAATGGCCTAGGAATTGAGGCCTCCTCTATCATCTCTTACAGTGATTGTCTGTCGCCTTCACCACGGTGTGTCCAGGGGCTCTCCTTTCCATGGTATGGTGTTCCTGGGTGAACTACCTGGACAGAGCCAGATGTACTTGGAAAGGTGTTGATCACCTGCATCCTTGTCCCTACAGGACCTGATGGAGAAGGTGATCGTCCTTCGCAGGAGCTTGGAGCTACTGCAGGGTTCTGACAAGATGAGCCCAGGTCCTGCCACAGCCTACCGGCTTACCCAGTATGCCGGCCTCCTGGCAGCCCAGGGCAGCCTAGCCACTGCCATGAGCTTCCTACCCAGTGACTGCATCCAGGTGAGAGTGGCCATGACAAAGGCTATTCATTTATCTAATTGTATTCATTTATCTAACACCAAGCACATCCATGTTTAGGCACTATGCTAATGCTGTAGCTCCTGGGTGAAATAAGATCCCTTAGGCAGCTCTCAATCTGTTGGGAGAGATCATGTTGAAAGGTACAGTGCCATAAGAGAAGGTTACACTAAGCACTTTGGCACACCAGGGAAGAGGCCGATTTTTCTGGAGGCTTTCCTGTGGTGAAAGCAGTTGAACTTCAAAGAGAAGTGCCTAAGGGTACTCCCAGCAGGGAGAAAGCAGGGATTAGGAAACTTTGGGTCTCTTCAGGTTACTACAGAATATAGAGAGCAACCCAAAGTTTGCTGAATGAGGCCAGGCTTGTAGGAAAACATTTGTTTGTTTTAGTTTCCTAACCGCTCTTCCTTATTATGATTTTAGCCAGCAGTTCAGCAGCTGAGAGATCGACTTTTTCATGCCCAAGGTTCTGCTGTCCTGGGCCAGCAGGCTCCCACTTTCTCTTTTCCCCGGGTTGCTATAGGGACTACCCTCCACCCAAAAGAGATATTATCATATAGTATGGGATCCCAGACTCTTCACCAGGTAAGAACTTATCTGTTAATTCATTTATTCATCCATTGAAAAGTATTTATGTAACAGGCATGGTTGTAGACACTTGGAATACCTTAGTGAACAAAACCAGATGAAAATTCCCAGTTTCATAGAACCATGCTAGATTCAGTTATTTTTCTTATGACTGTTTATTGAACAAACACTAGAATCTTAGAACATAAAGAACACAGACTATAATTTTTGCCTTCAAGTAGTTCCTTTAGAGAAAAGACAAATATTGTCTTAGGGTTTCTAATGCTGCAAAGAGACATCATGACCAAAGCAACTCTTATAAAGGAAAACATTTAATTGGGGGTGGCTTATAGTTCCGAGGCTTAGTGCGTTATCGTCATGTCAGGACATAGGGCATGCAGACAGATGATGGTGCTGGAGAAGGGGCTGAGAGTTCTACATCTGAATCCACAGGCAACAGGAAATAAACTGTGTACCACACTGAGTATATCTTGAGCAAAGGAGGCCCCAAAGCCCAACCCTACAGTGATACACTTTTCTAACAAGGCCATACCTACTCAAACAAAGCCATACTTCCTAATAATGCCATTCCCTTGGGGGGTCATTTTCTTTCAAACCACCACAGATGTATTTAAAAATGTAGTAGAATTCAGAATAGCCAACATTGCAGTATGACAGAGTGCTATGGGAATATATAGAAGAAAAAGAAATTCTGTGTGTGTGTGTGTGTGTGTGTGTGTGTGCGCGCGCGCATGCGTGCATGTGTGCAGATGTGTATCACACTGCGTGTGTAGAAGTCAGAGGACACCCTGTGGGAACCAGTTCTCTCCTTCTGCCATGTGTGTTAAAGCATTTCATGAACCCTTGATTGGATACTAAAGGTTAAGTTATTTTGATAAGGGAATGGCTACATTAAGTCTACTTCAGGCACAGGGACAGAAGCGCAAACACACCGAAACAAGAGGAAGCAACAGCCTTTTGAGGAGCCCATGAAACTTCGGTGGGTTGTGATCTTGGGATGGAGTCGAATAAAGGAATAACCGGTGGGAAGTAGGAGGCTGAACATCTGGCATTTTGTACTGAAGAATTTAGGCTTGACCCTGGTGTTGCTACAGAGACAGGGCATGGGAAAATGCCACACCACATCACACCAGCCCCTGACCCTTTTCTCCTACACAGGTCCCGGCTCCATCTGCAAGGCCAAGGGCCACAGCTCAGCCATCGTTAGTGACACCCTTCACAGCCTTCCACCTCAGCCCTTCTCAGGGCTCACAGGCACAGTCTACAGGCGACTACAGGGTACCTGGGCCCCAGGAAACTCTGCCTCTGCATTTTGGCCCTGGAGTAAGGCCTGGTGAGTAAGAGGAGCTCTCTTCTGGCAGAGTACAGAGGTTTCAGGAAAGACAGACATACTGCTTCCCCAGTCCATGCTGATGACCCTAGAGAGAGCACTGTTGTTTGGGGACAGGGTCTCCTGTACCCCAGGCTAGCTTCAAAGTTGCTATGTAGCGAAGGATGACCTTAAACTGGTCTCTCTGCCTCTCCCCCCAAGTGCTGGAATTATAGGGTATACCCAACTTGTTTTGTCTTTTTAATAACTTTTTACAATTCTTTTTTTTTTGAGAAAATTCCTTTGACATTAAAGTCTGAATTCCTAATAGTGTCTTTTACTGAATCCCTCCTCATATTCTGCCTCTCTGTCTTTGTCTCTGTCTCTGGCTAAAGACTTTGTAATTTTGGCAATATACCAAAGACATTTCAATTCGCTAATATTGTTCTGAGGGTCAAATAAGGATTACAGTTAAAAAGCCCTTTGAAAATTACAGATTTCTCTCTGCATGTACTAATGATTCCTTGTTATTGTTAGTTGTGGGTTTACAGTTGTTTTTTGGTATGGACTCTTGCTTGGTTTCAAATGCCTGGTCTCAAAAGGTCGTGTCTCAGCCTCCTAGGTGTCACTAAAGGTGTGTCTCATCTCACTCGCCGTGTTTGTGCTGCTGATTTTTTTCTGGATGGTATTCTCCGAGTCTCTCCCAAAATGAAGTTTGATGATAAATTATCTAATTCTATTCTCCTTCAGCTTCATCTCAGCCTCAGCTGTTAGGAGGACAAAATGCTCAGGCTGCAAACCCGGTTGGATTCTCTGGAACATGGCCTCTTTCTGGTCCCCCTCCACTCATGGCATCCCCAGACATCATGCAGCCTGGCTCTAACCCCCTGCCTGAGACTCCTAGACTATTCCCTCGGCCTCCAATGGGACCACTAGGTCCCAGCCCTCTGAGTTCCCTGCCCTCAGCCTCTCCTGTCAGTTTTCCTGTGGCTTACCCTCCTGGAGGGCCAGGGGCTCTGTGCTCCAGTAGCCTCCTGAGCACCGGCATCTTGACTCCTCGTCCAGGTCAGTCTTCTTTCCATGCTCCTTCTGGGGGAGGGGTCATTGCCTCCTCTCTCCCCATCCCACCACTACTTTGTGAGTCTTTTCTTCTAAGCCCTTTGTCAGCTAGGAGTATGACTGATCTACAGAGGGAGGTATGGCAGACTCTAACTAAAATAATTTTTCCAGCTTTTAGAGTAACATCTCCAAGGTCCTTGACCATGTCCCTAAAATCCCCCATGTCTTGCTCTTTAGGATCCCAGGATGCCTGGCAAGTTGCTCCAGCTACCCAGGAAAACCTCCCGAGGAAAAAGGTTGCCGCCTCTTTCCCTAGCTGGTGACCCACCTTCTAGTTCTTTAAGAACTCCACCCTTCCGGTTTTTACTCCTCCGAGTTAGTGTGTACCTCTCAGCAACTCCCCTTCTCCCCCTGCACACACCTCCTGTTCTCCAGTTCCCTTTCACCATCCCGTTTCTTGTTCAAAACCAGAGCCTGGAGCCTCTCAAGGTTTGCTCACATGCTTTTCTTTATCTCGGTAGTTGCCAGAGACAATTATGCCTCCAGCACTGACTACAGTTCCAGCTATGTGCCTTGGCCCTGAGCCACCACCACAGGCCCTGCTGCCTCAGCCCCAGGTCTCCAGTGCGAGCTGGTCTCCTCCCGGAGCCCCAAGAGAAGGCAGCCTGCAGGTGACAAGAACAGTGAGTCCTCTCCCCTGGGCTGCCTTCCAGGGAAACCAGATTATCTGACCCTGAGCTGAGGGTGTCCTTCCTGCAGAGAAGGGGAGGGGTGGCTCTGAGCTCTGCCTTGATGGAAGCATGAGCTTGAGTCACAGGTGACTAAGCCTAGGGAAGCCATGAGGACAGCTTGCCTTCCGTCCTTCCTCACTGTTCCCATCAACAACTCCAGCAACTGCCTCCTGAGAGGAAGGTGCTGCCCGCAGAACACCAGTGCCTGAAGGACAGCTTTGAGGCGCTTATTCAGCGCTGTTCCCTGTCTGCCACTGACCTGGTAAGTCTGAGCCTTCCCACAGTGCCTCCTCACATCCTCAGCAGGCCGCTATGGCCTCTCGTGGAAACCAGTTCCCTTACTGTCCGGGACATACTGGCTCTATCTGGTACTTCTTTGATGTCCAAATGAAGTAGGGGAGGGCTTGGAGTCTGCCTGAATCCCACTTCTCAATAGCGGGATCAAAGAGCATGGGGACTTACGACAGCAAAGCATATTGGAAAATGGGTGGCGCTGGCGGGAGAAAGCTGCCATTCACTCACTAGCTGTGTCACCAGAGCAAGTCTCTTGCCATCTTTGGGTCTCTGTGAAATAAAGGAAATAGCACTGAGCCATCCTAGCTGTTGTATCTCATGGATGTTTATAGTGCTGTATAGGATGAGCCTTGGGGGTGGGGTCAGAATCCACTGTTCTCCCCACAGAAAACAAAAAGGAAGCTGGATGAGGCAACCCAGCGTCTAGAATGTCTATATGAAAAGCTCTGTGAGGGGACAGTAAGTACCTCACTGACTTCCTCTGCCTAGTGCCTCTGCACTGCCACCTGTGGTCAGAGGAAGCCCAGTGTCCCTTTGCTATGAGACTCAGAGCCATCTTCCTGAACGTGGGTCTCTTACCCTTTCCATGCTGTCTGAGCTGAGGCTGGGCCAGGCTCCTCTCACCTATGGTCAATCCCTCCGCAGCTCTCACCGCACGTCCTGGCTGGGCTCCATGAAGTTGCGCGATGTGTGGATGCAGGCAGCTTTGGTCAGGGGCTTGCAGTACATGCCCAGGTGGCGGGCTGCAGCAGCTTCAGCGAGGTGTCCAGCTTCATGCCTGTCCTGAAGGCCGTCCTCACCATCGCACACAAGCTGCAGGCCTAAGCCTGGCAGCGGAAAGGGGGAGTTTTTCAACAGATTGCTTATTTCTCCCAGTCTTCTCCCCTTGCTGCCAGGTATGTGACGCTGGGGCCTTGGTTCCACACCAGCAGAGGGCCTGTTTCTTACCTCTTTATGCCTGCCCACCTGGCCTTACCCTGGGTGCTTTCAGAGGTAAAGCAGAGAGTGAGCTCTTACTTTCCCTAATATGACAGTCCAAGGGGCCTGCACCAGGATGTCTTACACAGGGCTATTCTATTCAGATGGCTTCAGAGAGGGTGAACAGTGTCATTAGTTCAGTCTGCCCTTCTGGAGTTAGAGTCTAACTGTGCTTTCCCTCTGCCTCTGTCCATATTTATTGTAGCCCCAGGGATTTGAAGAGAATTTGTTGATGTTCACTCTTTCAACAAGTCATGGACATGAGAATTGGGTGTGGGTGTTGAGTAAAATCAAGAAAGGAACTGGCCTTTAAACATGGAGCCTCTCCTGTGTCAGCGTTAGTCCGGGTGGGCTGTTGGGTGGTGAGTGGCAGATGTGAAGTGCCTTTCGCTTAGATTCTGAGGTAGAAGCCTAGAGCGGCAGTTCTCAACCTGTGGGTCATGACCATCTAAGGCCATGGGAAAACTCAGGTATTTACATTATGACTCATAACAGTAGCAAAATTAGTTATAAAGTAACAAGGAAATAATTTATGGCTGGGGTCACACTGAGGAACTGTATTAAGGGGCACAGCCTGAGGAAGGCTGAGACTCCTGCTGTAGAGAATGACTTTTGACACTACCTAGGCTTGAGCCTGGCCCAAGGCCTTAAACCATTCAGTCTGTGATTTTTTGAGCCCGATTCTGGAATCAGAGCCGGCTACTCAAAGGGTCCAGGACCTTTCTTCCCTCAGCTCCTCTATGACTCCAATCTGCCTTCTCTGTCACATTTTCATGCTGGCCCCTCAACAGTGCAATAAAGTGATCTGCTTTCCAAAGTTGTTTCCCAAGCCTCCTCTCCTCTGGATCCTACTGTGGCTGCTTCCCTTTCAAGAGCAGAGAGGCTTGCCCCTGTACTATATAGGAAGGCAAGAGAGAGGTCTGGGGAGAGATAAGAACTAAAATATTGAGGAAAAGAACTTTAAAAATTATGAGTATGAGTGTTTAGCCTACATATATGTCTGTGTACAATGTTTAGTACTGGATGCCCACAAAGGCTAGAAGAGGGTACCTAGTGGGTGCTGGGAATTGAACCCATGTCCTTTGGAAGAGCTGTCATCTCTTCAGCCCAAGAAAATAATTTTTTAAATGTAGTCCCATGGACTTATGCTGCAGGCCTTTCCTTACGGTCTCTCTCTCTCTCTCTCTCTCTCTCTCTCTCTCTCTCTCTCTCTCTCTCTCTCTCTCTCTCTCTGTCTCTCTCTGTCTGTCTCTGTCTGTCTGTCTGTCTCTCTGTCTGCCTATCTGTCCTTCTGTCTGTCTCCATCTGTGCCTGACAGTTAGCTGCAGGGTTTCCCCCGCACCACTTCAGGGCTGAGCTCAGCTGCACAAAGAGCCTGGGTGTGAAGCCAGGGGGTAGCAGCCCTAATCCTGTTGTCGATCCCATCATGTCTGCAGGCTAGATGTGTGTGTTTGGGAGGGAGGGATTGTTAGGCAGTATTTGTTTGTAAAGCCACTTGCTCTTCAGATAATGCGTGTGCTAACTTCTATTGATGAAGCAGTGTGAGCCCCAGCAAAGTCCTTTCCCAAAGTGTCTTTGAAGCCAGAAGCCCATTGAAGGGAAGAAAGGCCGGGAGAGGGGATTAGTTTGTTCAGCAGCTGTGAATTTCAGTGGGAGGTTGATGAACTCTGAAGTCTTTGTTTAAATTAAAGGGGGGAGGAAAAAAAAGCGGCTGCTGGAGCGAGAGCCCCACTTGGGGCCCTGAACTAACACAAGGAGAAGTCTGAGCTGCAGGAGCTGTGTACTAACTGCAGAGACTTTTCCCAAACACTGTCGGAAAAGGTGTTGTGAGGGGAGAAGGGGGCGGAGTGGCGGATTAACATGTGAAATGAAGTTTTCATTGACTCCGGCGGGGGTAGAAGGCTGTTTTAATGGCATTTTGTTCCCCTATTTTCTCTCCTTGAGCTCTTTAGAGATATTGTTTTGCTAAGACAGGCTTTCTTCCCTCTTCTTTCCAGTCTGAGGATTGCCTCTATGGGAGCCAACATAAATATTTCTCCTCCAGGAATGTGGGTTAATTAAAAGGAAACGAATGACTGGAAGCATCCAATCCAGACCGACAATAGGCGAGTGCCCCGGCTGCCCTCCCCTCCCACCACCCGCGCTACCAGCGTGCCAAGGACGACCTTTCTCTCTCTGCACTGACCTGCTCCTAAGGCCAAGTGAGGCTGGGACTCTTTTAAAGAAAAGAAAGCCCTGCTTATGTGTGGGTTCACAGGCCAGGGACAGGAAGGAGCCCGTGTTTTGCTCCCCCCACCCAGTGTTCTCATCACTTCTCGGGACCTCCCTCTCACTTCTGTCCTCACATGGAGACAGATGGGCTCCTTGGGAGCACACGAGAGGAAGGAAGGGGTCTGGGTGGCTGTGCCACCCCACACTAACTTACAAGCCTGTCGGGTTTCTCAACACGGGTTTAAATGTGTAGGTTTGACTAGCTGACCTCAGAGTACCCAGTCTTCCCAGTCAGCACTTCTAGAGTTGTCTGCACAGCTGTGGTGTTTTAGTGTAAGCTAAGAAGCCGGGAACGCAGGGATGCTGATGTGTTTGTTAGCGTCTCCACTGCAGTATTCATGGCATGAACAGTGCGTGAAGCATAATGCCTTGCGGGGGCGGGCACAGTATCTCCTTTATAGAACTGGAATGAACTGGGTGTCAGTCATACTCATTTAGGGATACAAAGCAACCTAGGAAAGAAATGGTACCCGATGTTTCAGAGTCTGACTTTAAGGTTCTGAACTCTGAAGCACAGTGCTTTTGCTTTGCACTAAGAGCCTGGAAAAGACAGTTTTGCTTCCCAACATAGGACCTTTGTACTTTCAGCTACGCACACTATCAAGTAACTGCCAGTGGGTGAGGCAGTGGGATTAACACACACTGTTGCTTGGTTAGGGAAGAGAAGGGATCCTTTGGGAGACTAAGAAGGCACAGGTGAGAACTGAGGGAGGAACACAGAAACACAGAGCCTTTTACTGATGGAGCTGGAAGTGCAGTGCCCAGAGAAGTGTATCTCCTGCTAAAGAGAAAGAACAGCCCCAGTTAAGTGCTGATGGGACCAGAAGAGGCATAGAGGTCTGACTTGGCCAGTGTCAGAGGCAGGCAGGCTACTCTGCCAGGGCAGCCCCGCGGGCTCTGGCGTTCCTTGTGAGCTCTGTACTTCCTTTAGGAGAAGGGGGATGAAGTAAAGAATTTGGCCGGCTCTGCTCCAGAAGTGCTGTGGATGCCCACACCCAGGAGGAGCCTAGGGTGCGAGCAGCTACGGGAGGGTCTGGGCTGAACTGGCTCCTCTGTTGCCAGATGCCCACTTCATAAACAAGTCCCTGCTGGACTGCCCATCTCCCAGCAAGGAACCCAGGCTCAGCAGCAGCAAGCTCTTGGCTTCCAGGTGAATGCGTTAGTGGAAGATTTATGTGGGTGATTTACTAATCCTGCAGATTAACCCCAGTCAAATCAAGCTAACTACTTAGTTCATCAGGGGAGGCTACAAGGGGATGGTACCCTGCCAAGTGGGAGGGAAGAGAGAGCTTGAGGTTAAGTTTCCAGGCTGCCTTCCCCTCGACATCCCAGTGAGTTCAGGATGGGGGTGTCAGAGACTGAATAAATTAAAAGTCAAGGTCTGAACATCCTATTAGCAACAGTTTCATAGCAGGGGGATTACTTATGGGGGAAAGTATCCAGTGTTCTGAGTCCTGCCTATTTGAGAAGCAGGTGTAGGGGTGGGGCTTCTCCTTCCTAGGCCCTGACTTCAGGGGTACAGATCCAAACATTGTCTCGATTTACCCGTCTTGGCTCAGAGAGCCAATGCCCCTTTGGAGGAGACAAGGTATAGACAGCTGCTGTGCTCCAGGGAATGATTGCCAGCCTGCCCACCCCCGACCTCTGCCTCTGCTAGACCTCTTGGATGTGTCTGAAGTATCTTTGGTGTTTAGGAAGGTCAATGCTCAGCTAATGAAGTCTGTCAGTGGCATGGTGTTAGTGCAGGTCAGATGCTGTGCACGTTGCTTTCTGGGGTTCCCTCTTCCCCCATATTCAAAGGCTTTCTCGGTCCCAGTTCTTTTGTTTGTTTGTTTGTTTGTTTGTTTTTCCAGGACAAGTAGGGAAATGAGCAGACAAAGTGTTAGATTCCTGATGAGTCAACATCAGGGGATCTAGGTCTAGACTGTAGACCCTGGAGGCTCGGGCTCCCAGGAGGATGGTGCAGCTGTCTTTACCTGGACTCTGCGTGTCTGAGAGGGTTCTTTCCTCAGCCTGAAAAGCTAGGTCCAGCAGTAAGACAGCTGGGGTCCGGGGTAGGATAGGGTGAGGTGAGGGGAATCGCCTGATTTCATCCTTTTCTCTGGAACAATTGTGTAGAATTTTAGGACAATTTGAGAACTAAGAGTGAGCTACGAAGACCATGCAGAGGAATCCGGGAAACAGTTCCGAAAGTGGCACTCGGTGTAGAGACTGCTACCTCCCAGTCAGGATCGCTGGGCTAGGGAGTGCGAGGTCCTCATTCTGGGTCCCTCTATTTCCTCGAAACGAAGCCCAGGACGAACTGGGAAGGAGGTAGGAGACCCTTAGGGTTACTTCCCAGGCTTGTGCGCAGCGCCTCTCGGTGGCCGCTCGGCACGGCTGCAGAAGTACTTGGTGACCCGCCGGCGGCACTGCTCGCAGCGGACCGCGCAGCACCAGTGGAACTTGCAGTTGCAGCTAGACACTGTCTCGGTGCGGCGCTCCTCCACCGCCAGCCCGCAATCCCCGCACAGCCTGCGGCAGCTGCGGCGCTCCCAGCGGCCCAGGGCGCGCCCACGCCGCAGGCACTCTCGGCCCTCGGTGCCTAGCAAGCCCAGGGTCTTGTTCTCCAGGCAGTAGTCTGGGGAGTCCTCCAGGTGCACCAGCTCGCGCGTGGAGATGGAGCGGAAGGTGTCGGCGATGGCGCCGCGGCCCGCCGCGCTGTTGCCCGCGCCCTGCAGCAGGTCCACCTTGAGCGCTGCGTGATACTTCTCCTTCAGGTGTGCACCTACCTCCCGGAACTCAGGCAGCTGCAACCAGCAGGTCTGCGTGGTGCAGCTGCCAGACACCCCGTGGCACTTACACGTGCGTTTCATGGTGCCCTTGACCGCCTGAGGAGAGAGCTGCGCGTAAGGAGGAGTTGCCAGGGCCTATAGGGACTGACCAGCCGATTGGGTAGTCTGTTAAAGAACTCTGAAGGGGTTAGAGCTGGTAGTGGCTGGAGTCAGCTTTCTGGCAAAGGGCTGCAAGGAACTCACCTTGCGGCCAGCCTCATTGTTGTGCAGATTCATGGCTGCCCGGGCATCCTGTCCTGTCTCCAGAGCATCCACAAACTGCTTGGAAATTGCCTCTCCGAAGCCCACGTTGTCACTGCAGCCTCCCCAGAGCCAGCCTTGGCCTCCTGAGAAGGCAGGAGCAGGAAAAGCCATTGAGTCAAAAACTTCCTGGACTCATGTTTGTGATTGGATGGGGTAGATGGGAGGGTGGAGGAGAGTTTGGGATGGGAAAGGGTTCAGGCTGGGTCAGGACTCTTTCTGGATTGGTTCCCATCTTAATTTGCTTTTGCCACCTTTTCTGTCCTCTTTCAGCCAGAGCCAATCCCCTGCTCAGGCCTTCATGACATAACTGACTGTCACGTGGACTCTGCCTGCTTGCTCCTCTATAGAAGGGTGCACGTGTCTGGCGGGCAGATGGTTGAAGTTGGGAAGGGACAAGAGTTCGGCCTTTGAGCTGACAGAGGAGTTGAGTGATAGGGCTTAGAGGGTGGGGAAGCGCTGGGAGAGTGTGGGACGAGGGACAAGCACAGGACAAGGCAGCAGGAAAGGAAGTCCCCCTGGAAGGGATGAATGATTGAGTCTGCATGCCAGTCCGTTATTATTGTGTTTAAGTTAAGGAAATTTGGGGAGGAGAACAGGACCTTAAACTCTATTCGGGCAGGGTTGTCACTGTAGTGTGTGGGCTGGAACAGGGTTGTCACTGTAGTGTGTGTGAGTTGGAACAGGGTTGTCACTGCAGTGTGTGGGCTGGCACTGGGTCACCCCACTTCAGCATTATTTCCCTCATGTTTGGAAGAACCCAGTTTTATTCCTCCAAGTTCCCACCATGCTTTTGCTATGGAAGTGAACTTCCCGCCTGCCTGCCTGCCTGAGCTCCTCATTCCCGCATTTCTACTCACCCAGTTGTCCGTTTCGGGAGTCATCACAACCACAGTTGTCAAAGTCTCCAAGGCTGCAGTTTCTGGTCAGGGTATACATGACTCCAGCAGAACTGATGGCATGTACAAACGCTGTCTCCCGGTTAGCTGGGGGAGCCGAAGGGTTAGGAGAGGCTGCAGCCCAAAGGGATGCTAATGCTGCTTTCCCCTAATGCCTTCATCACACACACCCTTCCGCTCTGTCCTGTTTCTGTTACCCCCTTAGGGTCCCGTTCCCAGCCCTAGCCTCCTTCCCTCCCCCCTTTTCAAGTGACACATTTTGTGAGTGGTTGACTAGACTTCTGATGACATGCTCATAAAAGATTTAGGTAGGAAAGAACCTGTGGAGATGACTCTGAAGGCAAAGACCCCACCTCATGTACTCCTGGAAATTCTAAAAAAGCATGCTGTCAGTTTTAAAAAGCTCCTCCAATGGACTGCCTTCTCACTATTGTTTATCTTCTCTATGGCAACTGGTCTCCAAGAGTCTCCAGGCTCAGCACCTCTCTCTAAGCTGCTGAAAGGAGAGACTAAGCAGTATGAAGATTTATGACCCTAACCTACCTCTTGGTATTGCTTGGATTGTGACAAAGCCTTTGGCCAACTGGGCAGCCAAGGGCAGCCCAGGACCGGAGATGGTAAAGAGAAGATCTTAGAAGAGAGTGATGTCCTGAGCAAAGAGGCTGGGTGAAATTAAAGATGTAGAGGAGGAGGGGGCCCAAACTGTGACCAGGGGTTCCTGGAGCAGAGGTCAGGGCTTTCCTTACCACTGCGAAGTCCACCATGGCTGGACAGCTGCAGAGCTCTCTCGGGACAATTCCAGCGGTCCCAAGCAAACTGGTACTTACATTCTTCAATACCACTCTGGGCACCAGCTGCCACACTGCTAGAGTAGACGAGGTAAGCCTACAGGAATATGGGCTCAAAATTTAGCCTCAACTTAGCAGCCATTTGCCCCAAGCAACTCTCTTACACTCTATCCTCCCAACTTTCTAAAATGTGGCGTGAGAAAGCAGTCTAAATATGCTATCTCATTTAACGGTGCCAGTGTCCCTGTGGGTAGGGACCATTGTGTAGGTCAAGAAACCTTTGCCCAGAGCCTCACAGTCAGCAGAAAGCAAAAGGGGAGTGGAATCTGGTTTCTACCAAACCCTGGTTCCCACCAGTCTACTCATTACACTAAATAATTTCTCCAAAATGAGCCCCATTCACACAGTTAATTAATTAATTAATAGTAGTCTACACTACTTGAGACTCTGTATCAAACTAACAAAACAAGCAAACAAAAGCCCTATAGCCTTACTAATCATATACAAGGCCACTGGGTCAAGCCTTAACATTGTAACAGTAAAAATCCTTGCAATAACAACAAAAATCACCAAGTATTAAAGAAAATCCAAACTGTCATATCCACACCATGGAATACCACTCAGCAATAGAAAGAACAAACTATTAATAAGTATTATGTGCTTGTACTTCACTACCAGCTAAGGATGGTATTTTTGGGAACACCTTCCCTGTAGAAGCCATGTAGTGCAGTTCCTGAACGTTAAAGGGGACACTGCACCTGTCAAAGATGGTCACTTTTCTGGCTCTGGAGATTCCATCCATAAATTTAGTAATGATACACCCAAGTTTTCATCTGAACTCTGAGAGTTTGCTGCGTGGCTTTGGGCAAGTCCCCATTTGTGCTATTTAACAGCATAATAAGAGTTGTAGATATAATGAAATCACCATGTGTTATCTTCAGCCAACAAGTTAAAACTAGTGACATCTGAGTCCATTGAAGACTTTCTCCTTACCTTTGGGCCGGTCATCAGGAAGTTGTTCACTGACCTAGAAGAAAGAGAAAACAGAGCACAGTGGAGAGACAGCAGTTTGTTTCTGCTTCTAAGAGTCACAGAGATCATTTCCACAATATCATTGAGAGAAGGAAAGGGAAATTAGCTTTCATAAGAGATGCTACACCTTGTCACAAGGCTATAAAAGTGACCTGCTCAGGACCAGCAAGATGGCTCAGCAGATGAACGTACCTGCTGCCAAGCCTGGCAATTTGAGTTCCATCCTGGGAACCTACATGGTAGACAGGAACCAGCCTGTGCTATAGCATGTATGCTGACTCCAACACGTGCGCCCAGAATAAATAAATTTTAAAATAATTTAAAAAGATAACCCATTCAGTTAAAATATTAATCAAAAGCATATTTTTTTGATTGAAAAAAGATTTGTTTTTATTTTAAGTGTGTGAGTGCTTGCTGTGTGTATATATATGTATCTGAGGAGCCCAGAAGAGGATGTCAGATCCCCTAGAACTGGAGTTAGAGGTGGTTGGGAGCCACCATGTGGGTGCAGGGAACTGTGCCCAGGTCCCCTGCAGGAGCAGCCAGTGCTCTTAACCTCTGAGTCATCTCTCCAGCCCCATTTCTTCGGATTTTTAAAGTCAGTTATAATTTCCAACACCATACAATTTAAGGTTACAGCTTCCAATATCATAAAAATGGAAATAACGTTTGATTATTTTTTTGCCACAGGCTGGGGACAGAGCTAGCATTAACTCACAACTGGGTGCCAGACACTATGCACTATAGCTTTTTAAAATCATTTTGGTTCCAAACATTCTTACCTCTGTTTTGTCCATGGGGACCTATGGGGATACAGCTAAGTACATGTTCAGGTTTACCCAGATAGTAAGTGAGGAAGTGGATCTGACCCAGGCTTATCTGACTTCACTGGATTGTAGATGGGTGCCTGTCTGATTAGGAAGAATAAATGTGGAATATCTGTCTAGGGCTTCAATAATTGAATCTCAAAGCAAAGCTGAACCTGAAAAGTAGATCAGTCTCTACTTAAAAATTAAGTGGCTTTGATCTGAGGTCTTTGTCTTAGAAATTCGCATGCGTGTGAACTTCTGAGTGTGAAAGTTAAAACTGTAGCCTTTGCTGGACTTAATGGTGCACAGGAGAATCAGGAGTTCAAGGCCAGGCCCATCTGCAAAGCTAGTTCCAAACCAGTCTGGACTACTTGAGACTCTGTATCAAACTAACGAAACAAGCAAACAAAAGCCCTATAGCCTTACTTATTATATACAAGGCCACTGAGTCAAGCCTTAACATTGTAACAGTAAAAATCCTTACAATAACAACAAAAATCACCAAGTATTAAAAAAAACTGTCACATGTACACCATTGAATACCACCCAGCAATAGAAAGAACAAACCATTAATAAATACAATTATTTGGATGAACCTCAAGGAAATTAGATTAAAGTTAATCCCAGGCTGGGGTGATGGTTTAGCCATCTGTGTGATTGCAGAGAGAGACAACATCCTCAGAGCAAGCTGACTAGCCAACTAGCTGAATAAGTGAGCTCTGGGTTCAACGAGAGACCCTGATGTATGAAATGGAGAACAAATGAGAAGACATCGCTATCACTCTCTGGCCTTTGTCAGCATATGTTCATGCATTGCCACACAGATGAGTATACATATACACGTGCACATATCTCACACATACCTACCCCCAAACAAGTCAATTTCAAAAGAATATGTACTTCTGGGTCTGGTCCTGTAATTGTTACCACTTGGGAGGCTGAGGCAGGAGGATTACAGATTAAATGTGTGCGTGAGCTACAGAGCAAGTTCAAGCCCAGAGTGGTCAATTTATGAGATTTTTTTAAAAAGTAAAAAAGAGAAGGTTACAGATATAATTTAAATACTCATCAAACGTGGAATCCTCAGTACCACAAAAGGGGGTTATCTATGTAACAATGCTGAAATAATGAGATTATAGAGCTGAAAACAGAGTAGTGTAGCTAATAACAGGTTAGTAATTTGTCAGGAGTTTGGAATGGGGAGATGGATGTAGTTATTAAGAGTCATGAGCCTTAGTGATGGTCAGTGTCTTAAGTAGGGTCACGGTTACACAAGGGTACAAACATGGCAAATTTGCATCAGAATCTCTCTCTCTCTCTCTCTCATAGCACACACACACACACACACACACACACACACACACACGAATATATGAGCCTAGGTGTGGCAAAATGGTGCCTGGATAAGCTCTAGGGTTACGTACAATAATTGTTGGATGGTTGAAAGTTGTGGACAGGGTACAGAAGCTTCATGAACATTTCTTTGCAACTTTTGCAAATCTATAATTACATAAAATGTAAAGTTAAACACATATGATCTGAAGTCTTGGAGATTTGGAGAATGACTTCAAAGTAGACATTTTATATCAATCAAAATACATAAACTATCTATTAACTTTCCATCATAGGCAAGTAACATGGGAACTCTTGGACTGTACCCCAAAGACTGGTGTCCCCTTGCAATTCTGAAGAAAAGGTGGTAAACATAAAAAAATAGATAAAGTCATTTTCCTATTGGTGTCCTACAGGCTTAGTGGACTCTCCCCATGAAATACAACATCCAAAATGTGCGTAGTTTTAGAGAAACAATATTAGCAGATTGTAAGGGTATCATATGGAAAGATGGAGATTTTGAAAGAGGGAAAAAGGCATAGAAAACCACAAGTCTACAAAATCAAGCAAAAGGATGGCCTGCCTATTAGAGCTTGGCAGAAAACTAAGTCAACTAAGACAAAGCTCTGCCCTGCTGGGGGATATGTACCAAAGAGCTCATAAAGACTTTGAAGACAATTCCAATGAGTGCACAATTATCAAAGCCATTCTAGCTTCAGAGCTAAATTTCTGACCTTAAAGTCTGGTGCCAGAGATATCAGGAGGGGCAAGGCACTCACGCTGACTCAAAGGAGACCTCTTTACATTTGGAATAGCTTGTAAGCTAGACCTTAGCAGACCAGACATAACAGTTACCATTCTACAGAACAGACATTACTGGGAAAGAAGACAGAATGAAACAAAACATAACTGACAAAGGAAAAAGCTTTGCCAAAGCTGAGCCTGGGTCAGGAGTCTCTCCATGAAAGAATCCAAGTTAGGAAAACAGACGAGGGATGGAGGACGTGGAGGGTTTTCCCCTCCTAGAGAGCCTAGAGTAAGAAGACACGTGTAACGCGTTTGTGAGCTGAGCCAATTAAGGGGACAGGGTTAGCTGAACCCCTGCCTGGCACAGACTTGGGTCTTATTTGGTCAACATTCCCATGCTTATGTTGTTATTTGTAAATATACTTGGCCTATGTGACTGCTTAACTCATATGCAAAATATGCATCATTAAGAAAAGATGCTGTGTCCTCATGGTGAACACCAAAGCAGGGTAGGAGTAGTTTTGGTTAATAAGACAGTGGTGTGATGTCCTTTGAGCCAGTAAAAATAACGATTGCAGGAGGCATAGTGGATGAGTTCTGTGGGAAGATGGAGAGGACTAGGAAGGGAGGCATGTAAGTGCTGTTGTGAGCGAGGTGTCATCTGACAAGTCACATGACTGACTGAAGGGAAGACACTCCCACAAACACGGATGATGCAATGTCTATTTAGCTTCTCTGTGGGTGGTTCATGGTGTATACTCTCAGATGGAGGTACACTTCCTCAATCCCCAGGAGGATATACACTTACTGCTGCAGCTGCCCACACTGAGTCTTTATCTTCCTGGACTTCCCCAAGTGTTTCAGACCTTTTTGTCCAATCTCCAGATTTGTACATTCAACTATATCCTTGATTTGGTAGGCATCCATCTTAACTTGCCTCAGAATGAACTCTAGCTCTGTCCTCACCTCAACCTTCTCCATCTGTGGCCTCTCCACCTCAGAATGGGAAAGTCCCTCCTTGCTCAGATAAAAGTCCCAGCAAGTCATCTTTGACTCTGTTTTTCTTAATCTGTATTCAATATTTTCTCAAATCTTGTTGACTAGCTCAGAATGTAACCAGTTTTCATCATCTCCCCCAGTCCCACTCTGGTTTAGACCATCATCATCTTTTGTCTGGGTTACTAGAAAACCTGTTAATTAGTTGGCTATGGTGTTGTACACCAGCAATCCCAGCACTGGGGGGAGGGGGCGTCTGAAGGATTTTGAGTTCAAGTTTATAGGAAAAGTTCCTTAAACTCAGCAACAACAAAACAACTCAGCCTACAAAGAGGCACGTGACTGGAATAGACCTTTTCCCAAAGAAGATGTACCATTGAGCCCGTGGAAAGATGCTCGGCACCACTACTCATCTAAGAACAAAATCACAAGAATCCATGCCCTCTGGGGCGGATGTGGTGGCGGATACCTTTAGACCCACTCAGGAGCATTTGGGAGGCAGAGGTGGAGGATCTTTCTGAGTTATATGATAGCCTGCTCTCCATAGTGAGTTCCAGGACAGCCGAGGCTACACAGGGAGACTCTGTCTCAAAAAAAAGAGAAAGAAATGAAATGCTGGGATTAAAGGCATGCACCACCACCACCCAGTGAATGCATGAACTTTTGAAAATTGTTTAGCAATCCCTCCACAGGATAAATATAACACAGCAGTTCTATCCTAAGCAGACATATATTCAACAAAACATGGATGCTGTGTTCATAGCAGTAATATATATATATGTTACTGCATATATATGTATACATATGCAAAATAGCTAAAAACTAAAACTGCCCAGAGTCTAGAATCTAATGAATAGGTGCATGCAATCTACAGTAGACTATTATCTGGTCATAAAAGTAAATGAAGTACTGGTATATGCTCCAACACATATGAACACCACTCTAAGTGAAAGAACCAAACACAAAAGACCAAGAAATATATCAACACTTGCTCTTGATTTTGCAAGAAATATCTATAAAGACCATTTTATAGTAACTGAAATTCAATTGGCCATTATCAAGGACACGGGAGGGGCAGGAAGAACACTGGGGCATGACTGCTAGTGGAAAGGGGATTTCTTTCAGGGTAGGTAAGAATGTTCAGAAATGGATTGTGTTGAGGATTGTACATAATGTGGATTTACTAAAAGCCATTAGCTTTTACCCTTCAAAGGCTGCATCCTATGATGTGTGGATTGTAGATTGTAGCTCAATTAAGTCATCATTTATAGTATTTCTTATTCTTGGGTAAATATATAGTTCAAAAGGGACACTCATTACCTCTTTTTAAAAACATATGTACTAGCCAGGCGGTGGTGGCACATGCCTTTAATCCCAGCACTTGGGAGGCAGAGGCAGGTGGATCTCTGTGAGACCAGCCTGGTCTATAAGAGCTAGTTCCAGGACAGGCTCCAAAGCCACAGAGAAACCCTGTCTGGAAACACACACCCCCAAAAAGATTTGTGGGGAAAAGAGGAGACAGAGAGGAACCCACAGATTGCAAACCCAGGGGCTCCTTTTCATTCTTTCTAAAGCCTTGGCATACTCAGCCCCAAAGGCAATCCCCCACAAACCTACAAGCCTGGGAGTGTGCATGGCCCAGGTCTTGGCTTTTTATACTGGGATGTCACTTGTATTCAGGAAGTTCACGGGCAGCGTGTATTCTTTTAATTAAAATGTTTGGCAAAGAAAAGATTTGGGGGATACAAGAGAGAAATCTGGGGCAAGCAGAGCTCCCTCTTATTAGTTATTGAGCAGCTGCTCACACAGCAAGGATGAAAGCCAGGGATACTGAGCGAATGTAGGAAGTAGGTAGTGTAGACACATCCACAGCACAGCACCGTTGTGTGCCGTGGATAATCACCATTGTGTTTATAGTAACTAGGAATGTGTGTAAGCAGTTTGCATAAAGAACTAGCTTGTCTTTTATACTGCCAAGTAAATATTTTATTGTTTCTTCTTCTTTTGTTACTCGTATATATATTATATAATATGTATACATAGGTACATGTATAACGTGTGATGTCACAGTCCCAGGGGTGGTGGCACACTCCTTTAATCCCAGCACTTGGGAGGCAATGACAGGCAAATCTCTGAGTTTGAGGCCAGCCTATTCTACACAGTGAGTCCTAGCCAGGGTTCCATAATGGGACCCTGTCCCAGAAAAGTATGATGTCACATAAAATGCCATTCGGGTCACATTATAACAGCTAATATCATGAGATATGTCAGGGTAGTGATACTTTTCATAACAGCCCAACATAGTGTTTATGTTGTGCACAGCAAATCTATTGTAAATATTTTAATACTTGAAGTTCGTGCAAGTGCCACAACAGTTGTAGAAAATAGAATGAGAATATTCTCCACTTCACAGATACACAGACTGCATTGTGGTCTGTCAAGACAATGTAACACACTAGTTCGGGGGTGGGTCTGGAACCCATACTGTCTCATTCCAGCACAGAGATTCTCAACCTTCCTGATGCTGCAGCCCTTTAAAACAGCTCCTTATGTTGTGGCGACCCTAACCATAAAATTGTCTTGTTGCCACTTCATAACTGTAATTGTGCTCCTATTATAAATTATAATGTAAACATCTGATAGGCAATCCCGTTGGAAGTGTCATGTGATTCCCCAAAGGGCCACAACCCACAGGTTGAGTACCCCTGTTCTAGGCCATGTACTGATGAAAGTGTCATTCATATCTCCTCTGCCCCAGTCTGTCTGCTGATCCAGGACTCGGGATTCCTGAAAAGCCATGGTGGCTATGACTTGGAAGAGTCAGCAACATTCCACTGAGGGACTGATGCCTGTGCTCTGTAAAGAAGCCCAGAGGGCCAGCACTTTTTCTTTTGGCAATGCTCCAGCGATCCCTTCCAGAAGCTTCCATGCCCACAGGGGCAAGGTTCTGGGAACTGCCAGATCTCCCTGTAACTGATACTACTCACATTGGCTCTTATGTAGACACCATAGACATGAACAAGGGGGTTTTATGGGAGGAGATGTGGAGGTTATAAAGAAACTCTACACTTCTTGCTCAGTTTTTCTCTATAAGCGTATAACTGCTTCTAAAAATGTATATGGTTTTTTTAAAAGTAGGGACAAATGTCTTTATCTCCCTGGAGTTTAATTTTCCTGTGTGGGGTTCTATATTGTCATTTCTGCAGAAGGAGGTGGTAAGGAGGTTTTCTCACAGTTCTTTGGAGTTTTGCCCGATAGTGACCCCTCTAGTTACCCACCAAGCCCTTCATTGGACTGAGTAGCCGCTAAGAAGATCACGTGAGCACTTCAGGCTGGATCCTTTCAGTTCTTTCCCATATCAGGTCCTCTGTCCCTGGTTTGATAAACCTGTGCCTCAGCCCTAGGTGTGCCCAGATGTGCCAAATCCAAGAAGTACCCACCTCAGAGCCCATGCAAAAGGCAGTCCTTTCAAAGAGTGTCATTCTTGCAAAGAAAGGGAATTCAGAAAACGTTGTGAAGGGAGCTGGTATCTGCCGTCGCACCTCCTGGACTCAGTCCCCGGGGACTGTCGGGCCCTGCGCACCAGGAGTGAGGCACTGTCAGCTTTGGCACACGGTCTGGTATCAGCTCATCTCCACTCTTCCTACCCTACACTGACACTGGAGAATCCCTTGAAGACTGGCTGGTTACAGAACACTCTAAGGCTTGGGACCTGGCTGTTTCCATTGACTTCAGAATGAACTGCTGGATATCTGGGTCTCCCAGATTAGCATAATTCCTCAATAGATTTTAACTCTTTCAATGTCCCCAGGTGTCTGAGGTGGCTTTGGTGACAGCATCTTTCCCAGATAGCCATCTGGTCTCACTACACCCCCCAGAGGGAGGGCATGAGCAAACAGCAGCTCTCCACCAAACTCCCACAGGCTGCCGAGAGGCCGAGGCGCCTGGCTGAGGCATGACTGGATATCTGCCCAACCCCTAGTCTTCGCTTCCCTCTCTCCGTGCTCCTCAGGTGGCTTCCTCACACTGTGCCCTCTTCCCCATGGCTCAATAAAATGTTGGCGGAGGTGGACAATGCCACCAGGGATTCCGCGTCTGTTCAAGGCCCGTCCCTCTGGTCCTCCGCTCCCTGCCTCTGCTTCTGGAAGTCTTTAACCCAGAAGCTTCTGAGTATGCCCCTAGACCAGCTCTGCACTCCAGTCACCGTTCCTGGAATGAACCTTTAACCCAGTTTTTGCTTTTACCTTTTCTTAGACCCTCCTAATGCCACCTTGTTCTTCCAAGTGTATTTACAGCAAGGACTAGGGAGAGCAGTCAGATCTCCATCCCCTGCCCTCTACAGTTGTCTGTCTCCAGCCACAGCGCCCCCAACACAAGCTCTCTTCTACTGGATTCGAGAGTAGCTCACTGTGTCCGTCATGTTAATTATCCTTTCTGTCACTTAAGGATCATCTGGGATCCAGCTACATGCCCCGCTGCGTGTCTCGCGTGAGGCTGTGTGGGTAGTCTTCATAGCCGAGCCATGTCGAGTTTACCTCCCTTCCCATTGCTTCTCTGCTCAGGGACCCTCTCACGTGGAGAAACCTCAGAAACTAGACAGTAGTCAAGTCGAGCCTTGATTCACGGGCTCTTATCTACAGCAGGACGTGGTGAGCCGGCTCGCCCACTGCGCCCTGTAGTCCACAATCATCCTGACCCCACTGGAATGCTTTTCTCAGGGAGGTGGACCAGGAGGGGAGGACTTCAGAGCACTCCAAATGCAAACGCCACCGCTACTCTGTTAGTGCCTGGAAAGTCTCCAAGTTTTCTTTTCCTAAGAATGCATGTTTCCTTCCCTAATATTTATCATGCACGCGCTGAAAGCCCTTCCCTGCCTGATGCTTTTTGAAGAAGTATGCATTATTTTTCCAACTTAGGGAGTTAAGAGAAAACTGTAAGCTCCTGTCGTGGGCAATTAGAACCACCCATCCACAGGCAGGCGCTTAAGCCATTTTGGAGATGACTCTTCACACTTGCAGAGTATGCAAGGGAGTTTGCATAGCAACATGCTTTGTGGTCAGCAGGTTCCCAGCCAAGGTCGGGACACTGCTTCACTGTGGGACTGATGGGCCTGGACGTATTGTGTTTGCATCCATCTCTTAGCATGACAAGGAGCTTGTAACTGGGCTAATTTCAGGTACCTGGCTCCCTCTTCCCCTTCCTGCACCTGCGCTACCCAGGAGGCCTCTCCTCATTCGGTGAGTTTCCCACAGGCAGCTTCTCTGGAGGCCGCTGTGCCAGGATGACTTCAGGTCCAATGGTTGATGCTGGTTAGACGTGAAACCAGATCTCCTTTGCTCTGTCCCCACTCATGCATTTTAAAGACAAAGGTTTTTGTGTGAATTTCTAGAATTTTGTGTTTTATATCCAACATCCAGAACTTTCTACCCCACTTTGGTCCTGTCTCCCTTCACTTTCCTTCCAGGCCTTTGACATCCTCCCTTAGTTTTCCTTATAAGACTCTGATAGTTTTAGCTTCTTCCTCATCTTTTAGCATCTCTTAGCATCCACAAAAAGTCTGGAGGTCATGAGACTCCCGTTGGTGTCTCTTGGTTCAGACTGTGGGTTATATTAAAGTTGGGTGTCAGGCTAGCAGGAGGGGGCATGCTGGTGAGTGTAGACTACACTTCTCACCCAGAGACACACAAAGCCTTTTAGGGAATAGGACAGAGACTCCAGAGCTGGAAGCTGCCTGGGGCTCCAGCTAGAAGGGCCTCCCTCACAACTTTCTCTCTGAATGGAGTTCACCTCTTGCCAGCCTGGAAAGCTGAGCTGTCAACTCCTGGGATTTTCCCTACTGGTTCTCTGTATTCCAGAGCACACATATGCAAGCACACACACGATTACACAGACAAGGGTCTCACTGAGAACTGTGAAACTGGATCCCAGAGTTCCAGAAGTTTCTTTCACTGCCTGACAATGCCCAGGGGCATTTAAACCAGGAGCCTCCCACTGCACAAGGAGTTGAAAAAGTGAAAGGTTTTCACAGACCATTTGAGTGGCTAATTCTTACACACTGTAAACTATAAATTATGGAAACTGACCCTAATGGCTGGGGGAAGAGAAAGGAAAGGAGAAGGCACAGATTTATCTGACGTCTTAGAGGGAAGAAAGTATGTAGAATTTCAAAGATAAGTTTTCTCCTGCTTTCAAATGTGTCAAAAAGACAAAACTAAAATCCTAGGGAAGCTGGGGAGATAGCTCAGTGGTGGAGTGCTTGCCTAGTGTACAAGGCCCCAGCTGGCATCCCATTCACTGGACAGGAAGCAGGGGAGGAGGCAGGGGTGAGGGGAGCTAATATGGATAAGATCCTGTTCAGGGGTATGGAACACAGCCTGCATTTGGAGAATGGAGTTTCCAACCAGAAAAAGCAGCACGTGCGGACTGGAGGGAGGAGTGGGCGCCAGGAAAGATGAGAGGAAGCAGACAGAATTGTGGCAGATAATGTGGCCAAAGGAAGGGTCTGTTGTTGTCAAGATGGCTTTAAAGGCAAAACTCAGGAGTTCATGGCTTTGGGTCTTGTACTTATAGCTATTTCCTGGCTTAAAATGCTCTTCAAACACAGGTCAGCCCTGCAAGTTAATTTTATGGATGTAAATTTTCTATACGATACTGAAACATATATGAAAGTTATTCTGACAAGCCAAGTTGACTAAAACAAAATGTTAAACAGGAGTGTCCATTTCAATGGCCATTCTTAAGTTTAAAAATGCCTTAAAATGATACATCAGTTCAAATCCAGCCTTTGCCAATGACACACCTTTGGGACCGCTTCAAGCCATGAAACTCTGCCAAGCAGCTGCGGAAGGATTTCTTTCTTCCCCCTCTCCCCAGACCTAGGAAATAACCAGTTTCCAAGGGTAGTCTTTTCCCTTGCCAAGGGATGTGCATTAGTCCAGGGGATCTTACATTGCGCCATGGCTGTCCTTAGTCCCCATTCCATCCTTCTTTGTGTATTGTAGCAAGCTCTGCAGAAAAGCCCACAGCACTTAGCATTTAAATGAGGGAAAGTGCACAGCAGTCACACTCTCCCTGGCCTCCAAGTGAAAGTCACTGAGGGGCAGTCCAGGTCACTGTCCCCAGAAGCCTGGCATCTTAGCAGCTTCTGGCCCAGTCACTGTGCAGGCAGTTTATGTCACCTAGGCCTCTGTGGTCTAGACTTGGAAGTATTCCTATCCATTGAACAGAAGGACACAAAACCACTGATGTCCAAAGCAAGAGACCTCGGAATCTCCCACCCCAAACCAACAGGTGATCAGCTCAAGGCAGCAGAGCCAACAGATGTCCGCATTTTAGGACCATTTTCACTACCTAATAGATCTAAATTCAAGTGGAGAGTGAAACATCCATCTTCCAGTCTTCCCGGGCCTACTGAGAGCACAAATAAACCAGAGTCTATGTCTGAATGCCATAGAACAGTCATAACTGTATACTGTCCCCCAAGATGCTTTCTCCTTGCTGACCGTATGTCTCTGTGATGTAAGACCTGAGATTTCTTTTCGTATCCTTCTTCCCGTTTTGGACTGTTTTGGTAAGAGCAGTGTGTGGAGCTGGAAACGCTACTGAAAGTAGGTGAAATGGCTTGGACAGGAATTGACACTGGTTGCATGAAGCTCAGGTGCAGGGGTTTCTTACATATCTGCCCACTCTGCTTTTATGAAGGAGGAAACAAGGAGGGGGAAGAGTCCATAATACAAACTTACAATTAGACAGGATGCTCCTGAAGCAATAACCTACAAAGTCTGAGTCACAGACACCCTGATGAAGCCGAAGACATGCCAGACAGGACAGCGACAGCAGCCTGTTGGTTTGCTGTTGGCAGCTTCTGATGGGGAGCCCAGGGTCTGAGTGTGAGGAGAAGGACTGGGGTGGAGTGCACCCGCAAGTGATCCAATACTGAATAGGGCGAGTTCTTCCTTCTGTGGAATGGCTTCAGTCTGGCCTGGAGACGGTAGGAATGCCATCCCTGGAGTCTGGCTGAAAGATTCACCTCTGCCTTTTTATGGATGCTTATTGGGACAGAGGATGGGGACACAGGAAACAGACTGTTCAAAATGATGGATTTGGGAGTGGTTAGATAGTGGTGGGTTTAAATGCCCTCTTATGGTCTGAAATTTTTTTCTGAGAGAAGACTCTAACCTCAGAAGGGTAGAAAGAAATGACATGATCAATACTAGAGGCTTGCAGAAAAGATTGAGGAAAAACAAACCATAAAAGTTTGGCTCTTAATGACGCTGCAGGTCCATCTGCAGGGGATGGTCATTTCTTTCAAGAGCCTTCAGGGCCTACACGTATTTCAAATGGGAGCAATGGGGACTGTGCTGATAGGAACTGAGCATGCCATTTCCCTCAGCTGTTAACCCAGCCTGATCTTTTGCCTAGTAAGAAAAATCCTCTTTCAGAAAAAAAGGGGGGTATAGTAAACAATATTGCCTGGACCTCACTCTCCAAGCTATACTAATTCTGTCTTCTGATGGAAATAGGAAAGGGCCCTTGGAGCCCAAGAAAAAGGAACTTTGTAAATGGAACTATGGGAGAAATCATCAGCTAACAGCTGCCCAGCTGTGCAGCCAGAGGAAAGAAACAACAGTCTCTTAGCATGGAAGGGAGCAGACGTGGATGAAAAACCTTTGTCTCTGGTCCTTTCTTGGTCCTCTTTATCTCTATATAATGTTCCAATACAGAGATCCCTCTGTGCCATATTATCCTACACACACACACACACACATATGCACACATAGAGACACATGCACACACTTACCACGTACCTCCGAGCAGTCTCCTCATCACAAGAAAAACAACAGTCCTGTCTTTTCTCAGGACCTCATAAGTTCTGTGCAATTATTATAATAGTAATACCATTCATGCATCATAGGAGGAAATGAAGGGTTAGTGGGAGCTGACCTTTGCTGGTCCTGCCTCTGGCTTGGATGCTGGTCAAGCAGATGCTTTGCTCGGCCACCTCCCCAGCTGGTTTGGAACCTTGTATGTATTTGTGGACAGGCCAGGGTTACTACTGGTGAGGGCATCTTTCAACATTAGCAGATTCTTTTCTAGATTCTAATGCAGCTCCTCACATCTTACTAACATCTGTCACTTCAGAGTCCTCCAGGCTCTCTGAGGAAGAGCACACCTTACTGATGTGACCAGCATTCCTCTTTTTGTTTCTACTAGTGGGAAAACTCACTGTGACAAACATATAATACAACCAAGAAACTATCATAAGTGCAAAAGTTTTAAGTAAGTTTGTATTTTTGTCTTTATTTTTGTTTTGGGAAGATTTTATTTTAAGACAGGGTCTCTTTATGTAGCCCTAGCTGTCCTAGAACTCACTATGTAGACCAGGATGGGTTCAAACTCACAGAGACCCATTTGCCTCTGCCTCCCAAGTGCAGCACCACACCCAGCATATATTTTACTTTCTATTACATTCATTTAAAAATAGTGGCATATGTATTTAGAGACCAATGATAATAGCTATAGACAATGCTTGGTGAGATTACGCATGTAAAGATCCTCTGAGAGTAGTCGATCCTGGGCTGGGCCCTCACTCAGTAATAGAATCTCTCCCCAACACAAGAAGACTCTGGGTTTAATCCCAAGCATCACCAAAAACAACCTCCCAAATTGATTCATTTCCCAACCAGGACTCCAGCACCTTGATATCAGATGCAATTTCAATATCCATGAAAAAGTTACTATATAAACTCAAATACTGAAACCCAAAGGGTAATGTTTTTCTAATATTGTCTTGCAATACAATAACTTCACATATATCCTTGCCCTGTTGCAGAATAGAAATGGACCCTGGATGAGAAGAGGTGGGGGCAGGGGGACCCTGATCACCCATTGCTATTATGGGATGTTAATTGGCGTGAAGTAGAGTGAGCAGTTAAGGAAAAACATTTTATTATGCCTGTTTCTTCCCAAGAGAAAGCGTATTAGGATGGTGGCCTCCGTTTATTTCTGGCCCCACTGTAGTGGTCATTGTCCCTCTGCTGGGCTATTTCGTGCATCCCTATTCTCTATTTTAAGGCACCATAAAGGTTAAGGGAAATCAAAGAAAACATTTCTCAGGTTACTGGGAAATAACTCCTCAGAAGTGCTCCACCATGGAGGACAGGGTAGAAAATCCTCGTTTTACAGTTCCTCCCGTGCTGCTTGCTCAGCGAAGCTGCATATTGTAGGGAAAGTCACCGTTATTCTTTCCGCTCCCGTGAGTGCTTGCTGCTGGACCCTTTTAGACAGTAATTTCAAGCGGCCCGACAATTGAACAGCCGAGCAGAAACTGCGTTCTCTGTCTGTTAATGCTTTTGAGGCCCTTACATAAAAGGCTGATAATGAAGTATTAAGAGAAACACGTCAAAGGCCATGGTTGGTCAAATTTCTCCTCTGGCACAATGGGGATGACGACCCAGAGTGTTTTGTTAGAGGAATAAGCAATATTTAAAGCTCTAAAATTTAAACGTCGCTCCTCACAAGTTACCTAAAAACAGAATCTGGGCAAAGTACACATTTTTAATTCCAACTGAGACTCGCAGGAAAAAGCAGTTAAAGTTTAAGTTCATTGCACTGGAGGTTCGGGCGTTTCCCCTCTAAGTCAGGCCAGGCAGGGAGGGGCTTTCACATCCCGTGTTTAAATTAGAACGGACGTCCGCGTCTCTTTTCTCTTGTTTCTTTTTGAGCCCAGACGCTTGAGTTTGGGTAGACAGCAACCCAGCCACCCTTCAGCGTGCCTGTGTCAGGGTCGCAATGAGATGCACATGACCCCCTTCAGCAGGGAGGGGACACACAGTAAAGGTATTTTTTATGGAACAATTCTCTGCACTGCCCTGGTGACTAGGGAGGGGCATCTCGTGTTTCTCTTTTGCTGATGCTGAATCCGCTGAGGAGCATGATGGGCACCAGTAAAAACGCCCTGAAACAGCCTCCCGGCCCTTTTGTCGTTTTGTTCTCATGAGGCAGAAATGGCTCCCCCCCCTTTTCATGCTGAAATATTCAATTAAAAGGCCAATTAAAACTGACCAATTATTTGGCGGTTTTGCTCATAATCAGGAATGTTGCAAATCATTACACTTAGCTGTGAGTAGTTATGCTAAGTTGGCGAACTTTGAAATCAACACTTTAATAGAGATTGCTAGGCTCATTTACGACTAGAATACACTCTCAATTAGCACAGGAAGCAGGTTCCAGCAAAGGCGTTTCTATTCTGGCTCGCTGGGTAGGATGTGGGGCAGTTGGATTCGTATCCTTAGTGGATGGTGGAGTGAGAACTGACAGGGGTGGGGGGTTGACCGAGTCTGAATTGACGAGGAACTCCACATTGCCTAGCTGTGTGCGTCCCTCAGGTCGTGCCTCTTTATATTATCATATTCTTGCTTATTAACCATTGCATATGCAGATGCTTTTCATGGTCCCAAGAGCCAAGATAATATCACCTAGCATTTGTCCTAGAGTTTGCAAAGCACCTTCACATGTTGTCTGGATATCACAGTGATTTAGGAATTTCTGCTCCTTAAACAACTTAAATACATTTGTAGAAAACCTCAGGTTTCTAGAATATTTGTCTTCAAACCTGTTTGTTGACCCAGTACCCCAATAACTCTAATTCTCTTATAATGTCTAGGGAATGCTAATGTGAGTAGTTTCTTAGAATATCCTGAAGAAAAGTCAGAAAGTGCAGAATCGCATCCTGTCCATTCTGTCTCCAGGGGAGTGAGCACACAGGAGCCTGCCCTGAATCATCTCCCCAGGCCACACAGGGTCAGGAGTTAGCCCTCCAGAGTACTGTCTTTCCCCCCAAATCACTCACAACTTGTAGCATAGTCATTTATGAAAACATACAAAGTCCCTTGTTTTTAAATCCAATCTTTTATTGGCAAGAATCCTAAAGACTTGCTGAGACCAGTTACACTCTTAGGACAAGCCCTGCTGTGTAGAATGACTTTTCCCAAGAGAGAGCTCAAGGCCTCCTACTTGTCCAGAAAGGAAAGCCAGCATTCTCCAACATATCATCCACGCTTACACGTCCCACATCCAAGTAGATTACTTACCAGGCCTGGCTGAGGTGGAGGACACCAGTGACAAGGAAGAGGCACACGGGCTTCATAAGGAACAGAGTCTTCCGAGAGACAGAGGGAGAAAGTCTCCAGAACCAGGAGACAGGGGACATGGGAAGTATTCTTCGTCGGAGGCAGAGGGATGGAATTCTCCTCAGAGCTCGACTTCCTTGGTGTGTAAGCGATCCCAAGCAGAGTTGAGGGGAGGTGAAATGGAGCTACCTAACATCCAAAGAAGAGATTATCTACTTAATTAAAGTTTTTCCCCCTCTAAGTCCTTCAGCCAATCAGAACTCAAGAGCCAGAGAAAGATTGAGTCGATCAAAAGAACACTCCAGGATCCTCCCAGACAAATGCAGAAGGGGACAAGGAGAATGGGGACAAAGAAGGGAGGGGAGAAAGAGACATAGCAAATCCCCTCCACATAATCACTGCGAGGAGTTGCTTCTGCCACCTCACTACAACTGTCCCCTTAGCCAAGAATATGCACACAGACACATCCTCACAGGGAGAGCCTGGTCCCCAAGAGGGATTTAGGGCGATCCTGCTTTCCCAGTTGGTCTTTGTAGCACTCTGAGACTGAATTTGCATTTGGGATAGCTTCCCTCTTGCCCTGGGGAGCCACAGGCCCTCTGATCTGGGTTGTCTGGCTGTGTACTTTCTAGCTGCAAAGAAAGTTTGGGAACTTTGGAACGCTGAAGTCCTGACTTTTCCATCAATAACTACTATAGCCTCAGCCCAATGCAGGAAAGACACTGTGAAAATCGCACCCCCCACCGTGTGCACACGCGATTTCCACCTGAAATATGATTATGTGTACTACTGCGATAATAAGATGGTTTGGTGAATGAAGTATTACATAGCAACAGACGGCTTGTAAAGCGCACATGGTGGTTCAGGAAGCTTCTGAAGGACATAAAGCCCGGGTTTCTAAGACAGGATGAGATTTCAACAAGGAGATGAAAGTGCCCCCAGGCTCCAGAGCTTCTTAACTCTGGCCAGGACGGTACCTCTGGCTCACACCGCTCTGAGTGCTCCCGGAGGGAGGAAGAGTCCCTTCAGTCTTAGTGCAGGTGCTCCTCAGAGGGCTCCAACCTCACTCACAGTTTGAGTCTTCTATCTGAGCGTTCTTGCCCTCTTCCTTCCTGGCTTCCCAGAGTCTGCATTTGTCTTTTAGAGTTCCTCTTGCACCCGAGCTCTCTAGCCAGACCGATGCTGACAAGCCCAAGAATTGTCCAGCTGAATTGCTATCTGTGTCTCTAGGCCAGATGAGTTAGAGATCCAGGCCTTGGTATTTGGTAAATTTATTGTTCACTTGGAGACCTCCAGACCAGGTCTTCATTTGAGGGTATTGCAGTGAGCTCAGCCATATTAACTACTTTGGTTCTGTTTGTTCATCTGTCCCCATCCAGAAAGGTGGCAGCAGATTTACTGGGTGTTAATATTTGCCCCTCTCTCTCTCTCTCTCTCTCTCTCTCTCTCTCTCTCTCTCTCTCTCTCTCTCTGCTTGTTTTCAATACTGGAATAGTATAAATCGCCAAGTTTGCACGTACTCTCACTATCTTTTTGAGATAGAGTCTCCCACAGTGGCTCAAGCTACCTTTGAACTCACAGCAACCCTCCTATCTCAGGCCCCTCATCTCTGGGATACAGGTCCAAGACACCAATCCAGGCAAATCATCTCATTTTGCTGAGTATTTGGGATCAGTCTCTGTACATTTGTGTTTTAAGATTGGGATAATGTGAGCTGTCAGGTGTGTAATAAGTCTTATTTTGCTGAATATTTGGCTTGTTTTTGTTCCAATAAATGACTTAACAACTTAAAGTTCATTTCAATTTTAAGTATTGCTACTTCAATCAGTTTGGCATAGAATAAAATACATTGATTTGTTGAGATAAAGCTCCTATCTCAGTGGACTGGATACAATAGATTATCAACATAGATATGAGACTCACTGTGCTTTTGTTCCAACTTTGTAGCCCCAGGAATTTCCTCTCATCCTTCCCAGGTCCCAGGGCTGGAGGTCCTTCCTGGTGCTTCAAATCAGAAGCCTGGAGCCACAGTGAGCTGCATTCATTCACATAGTTTATCAGCAGCTTTTCTCATTTGATTGCTGCTACTATTGTAGAGACAAACAGTAGATTTTTTTTGAGACAGGGTTTCTCTGTGTAACAGCCCTGGCTGTCCTGGAACTCACCTTGTGGCTGGCTTCAAACACACAGAGATCCGCCTGCCTCTGCCTCCTGAGTGCTGGGATTAAAGGTGTGCACCACCAGGCCTAGCTCAGAACATTAGATGTTCTTCAATCTCCTGGGATATACCAAAAACTGATACATTGAAGCAGTTTAAACCCAATTTTTAACTTAAACATTGTTATTACTGTGTATTAATTGTACAAAATAGGCTTCATTTTGACATTCCCATACACGTGTACCCCACACTTTTCCATGTTCTCTCCCGGTGCCCTCTCTACAACTAGCTTTCTCAGTCTTTGTCTGTTTAGCTTACTTAAGGGGAGTTTTCTTGAAATTAGTTTAGACCTAAAAATATGACAATTAAGGTAGACAACCAAGAAGCAAAATACTGACCATACCCAGTGATGTCACAGCTTTAAATTTTACTACTGACACTGTACTATATTGTTTAGTCTTTACCTTTTCTTTTAGACAAGGTTTTACTGTATAAGACCTTACAGGCTGATCTGGAACTCACTTTGTAGTCCAGGCTGGCCTCAAACTCAGAGATACTACCATGATACCTGGACCTGTTTATTTGTTTAGATTTATTTTACCTATTCGTGTGTGTGTGTGTGTGTGTGTGTGTGTGTGTGTGTGTGTGTGTGTGTGTGGTCTACCAAAAGAGAATGCCGCATTCTCGGAGCTGGAGCTGCGGGTATTTTCAGGTCTCTAGGCTTTTATGTGGGTGCTGGGACCCAAACTCTGGTTTTCCCAATTGCTCAGCAAGCACTCCTAACCATGGAGCCATCAGGGAGCTGAATCAAGGGGAGCTGAAGGTCAACACCATCATGGCTCAATAGACTATCTCAAAAACAAAAAGAACAACAAACAAATGAAAAAACCAACAAAGAGATTACACAGAGGGTAGGGGAGTGTGGAAGTGGTTCCTAAAGGAACAGAGGGGCAAGTCAGAATGTCTGCCTACAAGATGCAAAGATGTGAATGAGTCTAAGAGATAAAAATGAATATGAGCTCAATGGTAGTGACAGAGAAGGGCTTTTATAGAAAGGGACAGCAATGCTCTTTGGGGGAGCTGTATGAGTCATGTGACAGAAGTATGAGCAGCGTAGGAATAGGCCAGAATGTTAGGTACGGTACAGGTATGCAAGGACCCTGTGCTAAGGAGTTTGGGGTTCAACTGGAAGCTAGGAGAAATACACACACACACACACACACACACACACACACACACACACGAGTGCACGTGCACATGTGAGCTCCTACACACATACGTTTAAATTTTTATTATGTATTCAGTTGTATGCACGGGAGTGTCTTTGCAGAGACCAGAAGAGGGTTTATAGTCCCCCAAGCTGGAATTACAGGTGGTGATGAGCCACCAGACAGGAAATCTGGACACCAAACTGGGCCTCTGGAAGAGCCAGAAGTGTTCCTAGCCTCTGAGCCATCCCGCAGCTCCCATCAGAAGTTTTATGCAACATAGAGTTGTGTGGGTTAGAGGCCATTTTTCAGCAGTGGTGAGAACAGGGTGGAACCAGAGACAATGTAGCCCATTTCAGAAATCCAAGAGAGGAAAGACAAAGGCTGGTGCACGGCAGTGATCAGAAGGCACCAGGTCTAGGTCGCTGACTAAGGCAACAGAGGCTGCTAGGCACTTACTTAGATGAAAGCATCTTTTGCATTTTAACCAGGCATTAAAGCTCCTCCTGAAAGAGTTTTTCTTTAAAATTCTTCTTCCTTTGACTTTTGTGTCTTCTATCAGTGCCTCCAACTGTAAAAGGGGCGGGAAGCAACATAACTTCTGTTCTAAGGTTCTGTTCACATCGGTTCCGAGATGATCACAGTCGAGCATCTCTACTGGACTGTGTGCCGGAGAACTTATACAGGGATGTTTTGTTTGGGGCCTATTAGAGTTGGAAGTTGAACAGCTGTTGCATCACATATTTTTATTGTAAATTTGAAATCAGACTTGTCTTGATTTCTTTCTGTTCTATTACACTGCTATGTTCAGTATTTTGAGGGGGGATGGGCAGGGACTATTTCATAATAAGCACTTGTTTTATTTTGCATGTGGAGCATAAAGGTTATACGTAACTGTAAAAGTCATAAAAATGAAAAGGAACAGTCACCGTCACCATCATCACACTGTGACTTGTTCATTAGCAAGTTGTCACTATAACTATTTGCTGTGGTATTTTCCTCTGTTCTGTAACATCCTTAACAGTGCCTTACTGTACAAGGCACCAAAGGAAGTAAATATATAATTGTGGATTTCAGATGAATTGTTGCTCTACCCAAATCTCTTGCTGACTATACTCCGCTATTTCAGAGCTGTGTTTAACAGCTTCTGTAAGGGAAAACTGGACCTGTGGAAGCAACTAAGAGTCTCTTCAAATCAATATGTGACAAAAAAATCCTCCCCCTGAAACAAAACCTCTTTTTAGAAACCAAATCGAAAGCTTGATAGGAATAAGAATATTTTCAACATATTGTGTTAAAAGAAATATCAAATATAAGAAGCTATTAAAAACTGCTGGGATGGGCCAGCCAGCACGATGACCGAATGACTAAAGGTGCTTGCCGTGTAGGACTGGAGACCTGAGTTCAAACTCTGGAGCCAACAGAAAGATGGAGGGAAAGAACCAGCTCCACAAAGTTGTTTCTGACCTCTACGCATGCGCTTTGTAAGAACTCTCCCGTGAAGTTATTTGGCTCAGGTGCCATTGTTGTAAGGGGAAGAGTTTTGGCTACCTTGACCATTCCTTCTTTAACTCTCACTCTTGTTCAGTTTTCTACATATGAAGCATTTTAAAACACAGCACATTTAGAACTGGGACATAAAAATACTTGTATGCAACATCCAGCTCCACCAAACCCAAGCTCTTGTATGTCCTCCCCCCATCTAAAGTGTCCCAGACTCCCCTCAGGTCCCTGCCATTCTCTCTCTCAATTCTCTTCCTGCGTCCTCTCCCCAGAGGTGTCACCATCTTGAATTTGACGCCTATAATTCCCATGCATACTCCACACTTACATATGTATTTATAACATATACATAAAACACTCTTTTGTATGTTTCTGAAACATATATAGACATAGTCATATTCCTGTCTAGTTCTGTAGCTGCAGTTTCTCATATTACATCCCAGTTTCTCCATTTAAATGTTTTCTGATTTCAGTCTCCTCTCTCTCTCTGTGTGTGTGTGTGTGTGTGTGTGCATGCCTGTGTGTGGTATCCGAAGAGGCAACAGAGGGTGTCAGATGGTTAGGACCTGAAGCTGTGAACAGCGTGATGTGGGTGGGTGCTGGGAGCCAAACTCTGAAAGAGCAGGGAGGCTCAACTCTCTCTCCACCCCCAACTCCTTTATTTAGACGGCTACAGTGTATTCCTTTCATGTGTATAATGTAATTATTCTCTTTTGGTGGCTACTTTGGTTTTTTTTTTTTTTTTGGTTTTTTCGAGACAGGGTTTCTCTGTGGCTTTGGAGGCTGTCCCGGAACTCGCTCTGTAGACCAGGCTGGCCTCGAACTCACAGAGATCCGTCTGCCTCTGCCTCCCAAGTGCTAGGATTAAAGGCGTGCGCCACCAACGCCCGGCTACTTTGGTTTCTTTTACCCAGATAGTCTTGTCTTAGGAACTGAAGCTTCAGAGTTTCTGTAGAATACATAACTACAAATGGAATTCATGATCTAAAATATGGTCTTTTTAGCTTTACCAGGTTTAGTTGAATTTTTCGCCAGAGTATTCACACTAGTTTGTTTTTTCCTGGGTTGTATGAGAATTATTGCTCATCTGTCTGTACTTGGACTTACATTTCTTCAATATTGAATCTGAAGTTGCCCTTGTAAGGGAGAGATAGAGAGACATTTGACTGCAAGGCAGGGTGCCCTGTGATAGCAGAGGGGGAGAAAGACTTGAGTGTGTTCTGCTGCTGGCTTTAAAGACAGGCAGGGCCGTGAGTCCAGGAACATAGCTCTCAGAACAGGAAGAGGCAAGGAAACATTTCCCTCAAGAGCATCTGGAGAGAATGTGGTCCTGTGGCCACTTTAACTTTGTTTGGTCCATTAACACTAATCTCACCATGTAAGAACATACATGTGTGTTGTCGTAAGCCGTCATGTCTGCACCCGTTTGTTACGGCCCTCACTCTTCAATCGTCAGTGAAGAAAATGTGCCACACACTTGCCTCTGTCAGGTTGGGGACAGGGACATACTGTTTCTTCTGTTCTTTTTCTTGTTTTATTTTACCATCTAAGACCGCTAGTTCAGTGTTGAATAGACTTGGTAATAGTGATACCTTTTGACTTTTTGTAAATTAAACTGGGAAATCTTCATTCCATATTGGGGTAGAGAGATAGCTTAGCAGTGAAGACCATGAGCTGCTCTTGCAGAAGATCTGAGTTCGATTCCAGGCATTCACATTCACACCAGGCAGCTCCCTGTGACTACAGTTCCGGGAAGGGGGATCTGTTACCTTCAGCCTCCACCGAGAACCAACATTCACCTGATATACCACAGATACATGTAATTTTTAAGAAAAGATACTTGATGTATGTGGTGGTTTGGATAGTTATGGTCCCCATAGACTCATGTGTTTGAATGCTCAGCGCAATGGAAGTGGCACCATTAGGAGCTGTGGACTTGCTGGAGTGGGTGTGGCCTTGTTGGAGGAAGTGTGTCACTGTGGGGATGGCTTTGAGGTCTCATATGCTCAAGCTACACCCAGTGTGGCTCAGTTTCCTTCTGATCAAGATGTGGAACTCTCAGCTCCTTCTCTAGCGCCATGTCTCCTGCATGCCTCCATGTCCACCATGATGTTAGTGGACTAAGCCTCTGAAACTGTAAGCAAGCCCCAATTAAATGTTTTCCTTCCTTTATAAGAGGTGTTGTGATCATGGCATCTCTCCACAGCAACAGAAACCAAACGAAGACAACATGGCATTATTTATCTTTGCATGATATTCATATACTAAGCCAGAACAAAGTTAACTTGTAGAAATGACCACATGTGACCTCTGAGGCTAGGCATAACAGACGTGCTTTTTCTTCCTGGCTTTTGTGACTCATTTGCCCTGGGGAGGCCATGTTGGGAGTGTTGACAGGACTCCCAAGCATCCTTTTGGAGGCACTAATGCATCCAGGTGCTCCTGCCAGCAGCCAGCACCAATGTGGAACACCAAACATAAGCCCCCTTGGGGCCATCCCCACCAAGCCTGCAGGTGACTGTGACTTCATGAGAAACTCTGAGCTGAGGCCACTCTAGGCTGCCCTAATTCCCAGCCCATAGAAACTGGGGCAGAACACAGGTGCTTCAGCTGATCTGTCATGCACCAATGGATAACTAATACAAGGGGTGCAGAGACTGTATTAGATTAAAGATGTGCACATCTGTGCCTAGTGTTATACGATTTTTTAAATGAATGGGAGCTAGAGAGATAGCTCAGTGGTTGAAAGTACTTGCTGCTTTTGCAGAGGACCTGAGTTCAATTCCCAACACCAATAAGATGATGATTCTCAAACATTTGAAACTCCAGTTCCAAGGATCTGATGTCCTCTAGAAGCACAAACCTACATGCAGAGAAAACACCCATATACATAAAATAAAATAATAAATGAAAAATTAAAATAAAAATGTATTGGTTTTTTATTATATGCAGTTTACCCATGTAGTGGATTATCTACCTTTAGTGTGCAAATGTGATGAATTATATTGGACTTTTTCAATAGTAAAGCAAGTATTATTGGGATTAAAAACAACTTACATTGCTGGGCATTGGTGGTGCACGCCTTTAATCCCAGCACTCAGGAGGCAGAGGCAGGCAGATCCCTGTGAGTTCGAGGCCAGCCTGGTCTACAGAGCGAATTCCAGGACAGCCTCCAAAACAATACAGAGAAACCCTGTCTTGAAAAACAAAAAACAAAAAGCAAACAAACAAACAAACAAACAAAAAAACCAACTTACATCATCAGGCCTGTGTTCAAGCATCTCTACCCACTGAGCCATCCTGCCAGTCCGCAGCTATCTAAAATTTCTAAGAGTCTACATATCATTCTACTTTCCTAGCTCACATTCATGCCAATCCGTTGCCTTTATGTTTGGGTATCTTTAATATCTACTTGTGAGTCAGTCAGCTTTCTGTCACTCTTAGAGGACATTGGAGAGAAGCAGCATTAAAGGGGAGTGGGTTTAGTTTGGCTCAAGTTTCAGTGCTCTCAAGCGCTTGTCTCTTGGCCTCATTGCTGAGGGGAGGCTGAGCCTCACAGCACAGGGAAAGTAGAAAGCAGAGCCCCGGGGAAACAGAGGGATGTGGAGGTCGATGTGAGACCAGGGTAAACTATTAACACCTTTCCACACTGGCCCACCAGCCTTCTTCTTTTAATTTAAGAAACATTCATTCATTTATTTCACATGTATTGATGCTTCGCTTGCACGAGCGTCTGCTCACCATGTGTGTCTGGTGCCTGCAGAGGTGAGAAGAGCACGTCAGAGCCCCTGGGACTAGAGTTGGTTATAAACTGCCATGGGTACTGGGTATCCAACCTGAGTCCTCTAGAAAAGCAGCTAGGGCTATTAACCTCTGAACTGTCTCCCCAACCCCTCCCTTAAAGAAAAGATGTGTGTGTGTGCGCGTGCGTGTGCGTGCGTGTGTGTGTGTGTGCCTTGCGTGTGTGTGTGCGTGTGTGTGTGCCTGTGCGTGCGTGTGTGTATGCTTGCTTGCGTGTGCACACGTGCATATGCGTGTGCGTGTGCGTGCGTGTGTGTGTGTGTGTGTGTGTGTGTGTGTGTGTGTGTGTGTGTGTGTGTGTGAAGGCCAGAGGAATTCCCTGGAGCTGGAATCACTGGTGGTTGTGAGCAGCCTGAGGTAGGTGCTGGAAACTGACTCAGGTCCTCTTGAAGAGCAGCGAGTGCTCTTAATCACTGAGCTACACCTTCAGCCCCTACATAAGTCCTTTGCTTTTAAAAATAGATTTTATTTTTGACATATTTAGGTTTATAGAAGAAATGCAAAGGTATTATAGAGTTCTCATATACCCCATGTTCACTCAACACTATACCAGCATTTTAAGTTGATATGATATATTTATCCAGTCAATAATGGTGCAATATTATTAGCTGAAGTCTACAAGATACTCTTATATACTTAGCTTTTGTATAAATATCTTTTTTTCTGTTTTAGGATCCATCCAGCTTATCAGATCACATCGGATGGGCATGCCTCCTTTATTATCCTTTTCACTGATAGTTTCTCAGACTTTCCTTGTTTTTGATGACCTTGACAACTTTCAGAGTGCTAGTAATGTATGTTTGTTTCTCCCTCCGATGGCAGTTTTCTGATGTCTGTTTTGTGATAAAAAATATCTCTTGCCAATCTGAGAGAGAGAGGAAGGGAGAGAGAGAAAACCCAAACTTATAAAACTAGTGATGACAAAAGGGTGCTACAATCAATTCTAAATGAAACCCAAAGGATCATTGGGGGATATTTTGAAAACAGAAAAAAAGCATTTAGAATTTAGAAAATGGATACATTCCTAGACACTTATGACCTACAAAACTTAAAGCAGGAAGACAAAATGATATAAACAAGGTAAGTTTAAACCAGTAGGAGTCTAAAAAACAGTCCAGGACTAAATGGACTCATTGCCTATTCTGCCAGAGTCTATTGTTATAAAATTGAAAAGAATGCTATCACATTCCAGAGCCAAGGAAAGAAAGCTATTAAGTCAGTAGTAGAGGCCAGCACAGAGCAAAGGCAGTGATGTTGTGGACTTTGGTCGAATATTGCTTTGTTTGTTTTGTTTGTCTTATTGGTCTTTTGCTTGTATATTATGGTTTCCAATTTAGTATCTTGAGTTTTTTGGTTTTGTTTTTATTTGTGTGTGTGTGTGTGTGTGTGTGTGTGTGTGTGAGCACACAAGAGACACACACATACAGAGAGAGAGAGAGAGAGAGAGAGAGATTCTTGTGGAGGGTTATTTTGTCTTAATTGTGTTTGGGGATTTGGTTTGTTTGATTTTTATTTTGTTCGTTTACTTCTTGGTTTGTTTTCTAAAGAAGGAAATGGCATGGAGCTGGATAAGTGGGGAGGTTGGGAAGATCTGGGAGGAGGAGTTGGGGGAGGGGGAAGTGTGATCAGAATACATTGTGTGGAAATTTTTTTCAATAAAAATTACAAGAAGTAATTTAGAACATTAAAATAATAAACTACTGCTTCAATCTGAAAAATAAATTATATATACATATGAACATGTGTACATATGTACATATCTGCTTACAGCCAACATTATATTAAATAGAGAAAATGAGAAGGCATTTCCTCTGGAATCAGGAACCACACAAGGTTTCCTACCTCCTCTGCTCCTAATAGAATGCTTGAAGTCTTGGTTAGAGTTTGCTAGGAAGACAAGATGAAGAAAAGAATACAACAGGAAGAGGAAGGCAGATGGCGCGATGCTCTACCTGACAGACCCTAAAGACTCCACCAGAAAACTTTAGATTTGGTGGACACTTTCAGCAAATAGCAGGCTAAATAAATGAACATGCAAAAGCCAATAGCTTTTCTGTATACCAACAAAAAACGTGGCAAGAAAGAATTCTGGAAGAAAACCTCACAAAAGGTGACAATGGTAGCCAGAATTTTTAAAAATGCAACCTACAAATAAACATAATCGAGAAAGTAAAAGATCTCTATGTTAAGACACTGAAAAAAGGAATAGGAAGACACTAGAAAATGGAAAGCTCTCCCATGATCATGGATTGGCAGAATTAATATTGTAAAATTGATTGTATTACAGAGCGTGACCTATAGATTCAAAACAATGCCCACAAAAAAAATAATGCCCACAAAAATCCCAGTGACATTTTTTCACAGAAGTAGCAAAAACAATCCTAAAACGTACGTGGTAGCATAAAAAACTAGAATAGCCAAAGCATTCCTAAGCAGAAGAGCAATGCCAGATGTATCACAATACTTGATCTCAAACTATACTGCAAAGCCATAGTCAACAGCAGCAGCAAAAGCATGATACTTTGACAAAAGCAGGCAGGCAGACCAATGGAATAGGATAGAGGACCGGGAAACATGCCACATAGCTATGACTGGTCAGCCTTTGACAACGGTGAAGAATTACACGTGAGCAAGGACAGTCAGTCTCCTTACCGAGAAAACTGGGTAGGCGTGTAAAAGAATGAAACTGTATTCTTATCTTTCACCCGGCACAAAAATCAGTTCAAACTGGGTCAAAGACCTATATTTCTGAAGGGATACACAGGTGGCATGCTTCCTGTGACATTGGCCAGGGCTTTTTGAAAAGTATCTGGAGATCACAGGAATAATAGCAAACACTGGTAGATCTGCTTGCATGGATAAAAAGCTTCTGCAGCCACAGAAACAACCCTCCGTGGAGAGGCAGCCTGTAGATTAGGAAAACATATCTGCCGAGTATACACCTAACAGGGCAACAATATCTATACAGGGCATGATAAGAAAGTATAATGACATATATGCATAAAAATGTCACAATGAAATCCATTTCTTTGTTAACAAAAAAGTAGTTAAAAATAGAAACGTGCCGGGCGGTGGTGGCGCACGCCTTTAATCCCAGCACTAGGGAGGCAGAGGCAAGCGGATCTCTGTGAGTTTGAGGCTAGGCTGGACCGACAGCCTCCAAAACAATACAGAGAAACCCTGTCTCGTAAAAAAAAACAAAACAAACAAAAAAACAAAACAACAAAAATAGAAACGTAGATAGGAGAAAATAAGAATAAAGCCTAAAACTCTGAACGTTACTGGATTTAGAGACACAGACATCTCACAGTAGTGTTTAAGATGTATTGAGCAGAGGCTGGAGACATGGCTTGGAGGTTGAAAGTACTTGCTGCTCCTGCAGAGGACCCAGGTTTGATTACCAGCACCCACCTGTCGACTCTTGCCTTTCCCCTGACCAGGCAGGGTCTTTCTCGTTTCTGCTGGTGTCGGGCTCACTCCAGGCCAGCTGGTCTGTAAAGCCGCTAGGCCAGAGTTCTCAACCTGTGGGTCTCAACCCCCACAGTGTCTTATGTCAGATATTTACATCATGATTCATAACAGTAGCAAAATTACAGTTAGGAAGTGGCAGTGACAATAATTTTATGACTGGAGGTCACCACAGCATGAGAAACTGCGTTGAAGGGTCTCAGCATTAGGAAGGTTGAGAACCCCTGCTCTAGGCAGTTCTGTCTCCGTCTCCCATCTTGTCGCAGGAGTGTTGAGATTACAGATGTGTGCCTCTGTGTTGGGTTATCACTCTTTCATTTTGCTTTTTATGTAGGCTCTGGGGATTGAACTCCTGTCATCAGGCCAGTGGGGCTATGACCCTTATTCACTGAGTCATCCCCTTACTATCATTTGTTTGGTCTCTGGATCACTGAAATTTCAAATTTCAGACCTGTTCCTGTAACCTGTTTCTTTTTTAAAATTTTGTTGTTATGTTTTTCAGATAGGGTTTCTGTAGCCCTGGCTGTCCTAGAACTCACTCTGTAGACCAGGCTGTCCTCTAACTCAGAGATCCCCTACCCCTGCCTCCCAAGTGCTGGGATTAAAGATGTGTGCCATCACGGTCCAGTCCTATACCCTGTTTTGAGTGGAGTGGCCAAAACACAGGTGGTAAATTTTAAGATCTGCAGCTTTCAGTACTTTCAAATCTCCTGCTCTGTTGAGCCTACTGATCTTGAGAATATTCAAGTATGTTCACAAAGGCTAATACCCATAGACAAAGATTAAGAAAGGGATAAGAGCTGGGCATGGTGGTGCACGCCTTTCATCCCAACATCAGGAGGCAGAAACAGGCAGATCTTTGTGAGTTCCAGGCCAGCCTGGTCTATACACAGCAAGTTACAGGCCAGCCAAGAACTCACTGCTGCATAGTGAGAACTTATCTTAAAAAAGAGATATGGTAATATATATGTATACACACACACACACACATTCTCTCTCTAAGATGGGTACTTAGAAGTGGAGTCTTTCTTACATGGCCATTGTTTCTCGAGAGGTATTTGAGTGACTACTGACTTCACTGAGAATTTTGACAAGGAATGGAAGAGATCAGCAGTTGGTGCTGTGAGGCCTGAGATTATTGTTGACTGCAACAGGGTAACTTGATAGTTTCAGTGAGGACAGATCATCAGGAAGGACAGCAAGTACTCTGGGACGTTAGGTTCCAAAGTCGGACCTTTCCAGCAAGTAAGTGATTGGATGCTGGGATGAACTGTCAAAACTGTAGCACCTTCTCTGTAGATGTCAAGGAGAAAGCAGGCTGCTTCCATCAACATTGCTCCGACATAGTCCATTCATTCACTCAGCATGCATGTCACATGGGCACCCACGACATGCTGGGTGCTCTCTGGGCACTAAGAATTCAGCTGTGATGGACAAAAATAACCCTTGTTGCCATGGAACTAGTGATGTCATGGGGAGGTGGAAAACGAACCAGTGGCCAAGGATTTCATATGATACACAGTATGTAAAAAAGATGATTAACAGTGAGTTAGCCAAAAGCCTACTGCAGATATGTCAAATAATGGGTTTTTGGGTTGATAGCCAAGGTGAGAAACAGGAAGAACTGAGCAGACCTAGGGAAGAGATGCCATGGAGAGGAACAAAAAATGCAGAGTTAGGTAGGGGGGGGGAGGGTAAGGAAAGGGTCTGTGTGTGAAGCACAATTGCTCTAGAGAAGGGAAGAAGCTTCTGGATGCTTCTGGATGCTTAGGTCTTGTTTTAAGAGCACTTGGAAGCGGCAGGAAGGTTTCAAGCAGAGAGGTATGATGATAGGACTTGTATTCAGAAGCATGTGTTCTGACTGCTGTGCCAAGAAGGGGTTAAAGGACTCATGAGACAGGAGCAGGGAGGACACAGGCAGGTTCTGCAGTGATCCAGGAGCACACAGGCAGGTTCTGCAGTGTTCCAGGACCACACAGGCAAAGACTACACAGGAAGGCCCTACAGTGATCCAGGAGCACACAGGCAGGTTCTGCAGTGTTCCAGGAGCACACAGGCAGGTTCTGCAGTGTTCCAGGACCGCACAGGCAAAGACTACACAGGAAGGCCCTACAGTGATTCAGGAATACACAGGCAGGTTCTGCAGTGTTCCAGGACCACACAGGCAAAGACTACACAGGAAGGCCTACAGTGATTCAGGAATACACAGGCAGGTTCTGCAGTGATTCAGGAATACACAGGCAAAGACTACACAGGAAGGCCTACAGTGATCCAGGAATACACAGGCAGGTTCTGCAGTGTTCCAGGACCGCACAGGCAAAGACTACACAGGAAGGCCTACAGTGATTCAGGAATACACAGGCAGGTTCTGCAGTGATCCAGGAATACACAGGCAGGTTCTGCAGTGATCCAGGAGCACACAGGCAGGTTCTGCAGTGTTCCAGGACCGCACAGGCAAAGACTACACAGGAAGGCCTACAGTGATCCAGGAATACACAGGCAGGTTCTGCAGTGATCCAGGAATACACAGGCAGGTTCGTTGTGGTGCTGGGGAAAGTCTTGATGGAGGTGCTTTGTGCTTCTTACTTCAGCAATGGCACTTTCTCTTGGTCACGTCCCTGAAACCTCCCCATGCATATTGCAAATGAAGTCAGAAGGATGAGTTAGAGCGTGACAAAGAGAAGCTTGTGTGCCACGCTGATGTGTCACTGAAAGTTTGTCTTTGCAGGATGTGTCATCAAACCCAGGTACAAGCTTAGCAAGCATGCCACCACCAAGCTATCTGCTGCCCTCTGCTGGCTAATGTGGCCACCAGGCATCCATTTGGTGCTGGTGCAGCCATGGAGGAAAAACACTCACACACAGAAAATAAAATTAAATCTTTAATAATAATACTACTGTTAAGTTACTCTGCCTGAGTATATTGCACCATGTTTATCCTGGAGCTACAGATGGCTGTGAGCCACTGTATGGTATTGGGAACCAAATCCAGGTCCTCCGGAAGAGCAGAAAGTGCTTTTAGTCGCTAAGCAGTCTCTCTAGCCCCTTGAGACACAGTCTTGCCTGGTGGCCACACCCGACCTCGCATCACCGTGCAGTTTGCTGGTGCTGAACTTTAGTTCCTCCTGCCTCAGCCTTCTGTGTACTGGGATTACAGGCATCTGCCACCATGCGCAGCTTCAGTGAAGGTGTTTATGTGGAAAAGGAATGTCATGATAAAAAGCATTCATAGACAAAGTGAGTTGGTGAGTGTAGATGGATTTTTCTTCGGGCCCCCAGCTCACAAAAAAACAACACGGAGACTTATTATTAATTATGAAAGCTCAGCCTTAGCTTAGGCTTGTTTCTAACTAGCTCTTATGACTTAAATTAACCATTCTTTTTAAATCTACGTGCTTCGATTAAATCTACATCTACGTCTCCATTTTGCCCATTCTGCTTCCTCTGTGTCTGACTGGTGACTCTCCCTTTCTTCCTCCCACCATTTTCACTGTCTGGCACTCCTGCCTAACTATTGTCCATTTAGCTTTTACAGCGTCTTGTGTGTTTATTTGGGGACTGCAATGCAGCAGAGCCCAGGCGGCTGGCAGGGGATAAACCAAAGCGGCTAGCAAAAGAAAAAGCTTCTCGTAACAAAATGGTTGTCAGGAGTGGGATTGAATTTCCACGCAAAACAACAAAAGCTTTAAAGGAATTTTAGAAACAGAAGAATGGAGAGAAGCACAGATTTTTGGTAGCAGCATTTTTCTCAGGTGTGCTCTGTTTTGCTAGCCACAAGCCGAGATTCACGCGGCTCGCTTACTGGAGTCTTCCTGACTCGGCATAAAAAGAAAAAGAAAAAGAAATAAAAAGGCCAACAAGGTTGTTTTAAGAGACTCTGCTAACGATTTAAAGGTGTGTACGTACAGTTGGAAGTGGCAGCATTTGCTGGATGTCAGCATGGACTGAGGCCGTAAGCTGGAATCACGCTTACGCCCGCCATCTTGAAACGGCAGTTTAAAACAGCCGTGGTTTTACAGATAAGACACGTGGCCAGAAAAACGTAAAGCTTTACAGTAAAGTCAGACTTGGATGAACAAAACCTCTAAAGGTTTACAGTGTGTTTAAAAATATACGTGAGATTGAGAGGGAAAATGAAACGGCAAAGTGGTAAATAAATAGAAAAGCCGGCGTTGTGGTGGCACACGCCGGTAGGATTTACTCCAGAGGCAGAGGCAGAGGCAGGCGGATTTCCAAAGAGAAACCCTGTCTCAGAGAAAAATAAATAAAAGTAAAAGAAATAAAGTAATAATAGATAAATAAATAAGCCATGTAAAGATGGAAAATACACAGAGAGTCTGGATACTGTATGCTATTGTGTTTTTCAGTTTTTTCATTGCTAAGGAAGGAACAGCTACTGAAGTACACTTGATTATAAATGCTGCTGAATTAATCCAACTTCTATCTTTTAAAAATGCCTTGACTTCAAAATTTAAGTATAAGGATATGTTACTTGGGAAAGGAGATTTTGCTTATGTTTCTACAGAAAATGAAAAGCTGAAGATTTCTTCCAGGCTTCTGTGGTTTCACGAACCAAGGCCCCCGGAAGCAGTGGACCAGGTGTTCCAACAATTGAGACAGCTAAGATGATGCAGCTTTACAGACCACGAAAATAAGGACTTATACAGGTTTCTGAGTTTTGTCATTGTCCCCATGGTATAAACAGCGCCCCCTTCCAGCAGGAAGCAGTTTGGAATGAGCGACGTCCCAATTCCCATCTTGTTTATAAATCTTTGTTTTCATTTAAATGGGATTGTTTATAATTGGCTAATGATCACAGCCAATCGTTTTTAATGGTAAAAAAGGGAATTAAGTATGGGTATTGTTTTTCATTTATTGATACAAATTCAAAGTCAATTTTGTGATAAGTATATTTCTCCTCTTGACTAAGTATTGTACTTGTTCTTTTAAAATGTAATGCATAATTAAATACAGACAATAGATAGTTACTTATAATAGTTAGAGTTTATAGTTAGGTAAGTTAGGTTTTCTAGATATACAAAAATATATTTGAGATGGACAGTCTTCAAACCTCTCAAAGACCTTCAGAACATGGCATTTAAAATGGTTTAGGGTTTTTCTTGACAATGAGAAATGTCTGCTCCTGGCAGCACCAATTATGTCTGAGAGGAAGATGGGCATCAAAGAAACTTGTTAAGGAGTTTGTTTTCAACATGGCAAGATTAGCCATTTGGGCAAGAAACTGCTCTTGCCTAGACTGACTGTTGCTGTATAAACTGGACATGCAGGACCCACAGGAAAGTGACTGCTAAAGTCAGACTTACAGGGTTCCTGCTTCATGGAAGAGTCCGCAAGACTTTCTGCAGGACAAAGAAAAATGAATGATAGACTGCCAATGCAGATGGACAGTTTGAAATTTCCTGCTTTGCTGAGAAGTGTTCCAGACACATTGTGGCCTATGGGCTGAAGATGGATGCCCCAACGTTACAGAGGAACTTCGGGTGACTGTCCAGGCAGTAAGATACCTCTGTCAATCCTAGTGTTTATATATTATCCTTCTGTTGTCTTTGATGGAGTTGAAGACAGATAGTTATAATTACAGTTTTCCTTAGTTATGATAAAAGATAAGCTACATAGAACTTGGGACTCACAAGGATGGGATGGATGATATTTTCTTTAAATCTTGCTAAAATATTGTAACTATGTTCTTATTTGATAACTGTTCTGTTATATACAATTTGACTGTGTTAAAGTTAAGACCTTTCTTTTTGTTTAAACAGAAAAGAGGAGATGTTGGGGAAGTCCTGTTATTTGCCTGTGCATTTGTCAATAAAGTACTGTCTGGCCAATAGGGAATCTAGATAGGAGGGACTAGGAGTCCAGGAGGACTCTGGGTAGGAGAAACACAAGAGAGTTCGAGATGTAACCGCATGGGGTAGGAAGCCTGGAACTATTCTCCGGTAAGAGACATACTTAGATTAACAATTATGGGGTAATTACTTAAAGCAGAGCTAGCCAATAAGAGACAAACAAGGCCAACAACTTCATAATTAATACAGCGTCTTGTGTGTTTATTTGGGGACTGCAATGCGGCAGAGCCCAGGCAGCTGGCAGGGGATAAACCAAAGCGGCTAGCAAAAGAAAAAGCTTCTCGTAACAAGCTTTTTTATTAAACCAGTCAGAGTGACGCATCTTCATGGAGTGTAAAGGAATATTCCACAATGGGAGAGTCCCTGGTTTCTATCCTTGCCATGCCTCCCTGCCATGCCTCCCTCCCCGCCCCAGCTAACATACTGGAGTGAGAACCCCTGAGTCAGGGAAATCACTTAGAAAACTATCGCATTGTACAGAGGAGAAATAATAAAGATACAGATTAGAATAGTGTTGCCAGAATCGGGCAGGGAGTAATAGGATGAAGCATATTTGAGGCTGGTGAACCCCACAGGACACCACGGAACCGGTGAGTGTTAGTCAGTGGACGGAAGTGCACTGAGATGTTGAATCTTACATCATGAGGAAGTAAGATACTGAAAAGGGATGGTTTGGGGGTAAAATAAGTGGGACAGAATTGTCGCACAACTGTGTGGATTTACAGCACTTAAAATGGCTAAGGTTAGGCCGGGCATTGGTGGCGCACACCTTTAATCCTAGCACTTGGGAGGCAGAGGCAGGCGGATCTCTGTGAGTTCGAGGCCAGCCTGGTCTACAGAGTGAGTTCCAGGACAGCCTCCAAAACAATACAGAGAAACCCTGTCTCGAAAAACCAAAAAAAAAAAAATGGCTAAGGTTATAAAAAGTATGTTACATTTTTATGAGAAGAAAAGAAAGAAGAAACAGGATGAAGAATTGAGTGGTGATGGCCAGTGTTGTTAGCCATCGCTGGGACTAGTCAGACGCGGCGACCATTCAGCTTAAGTCCTGCTGTGGAGAAGTGTGACCACATGAGCTTGTCCAGGAGTCAGTTCTTGCAGACAGACCTGGAGAGAGAAGGACGGGAGGACACATGGATACTACCCACTGCCTGGATCCCAGGAGGACGGCCACTGCTTTGCTTTCTTCACAGAATGCTGGTGCTGAGACTAAGGAGCTGTCATACAAAAAGCAGACGTACAAAACCGCGTCATAGTGACTTCAGTCACAGGTGGGGGCATTGCAGAGACCAGGCATCACAGAGCACAAGGCCGTCCCCACTGCTGGAAAGAGCTAACACTGGACACCACAGGCAGTCAGGGTGCTCAGAAAACTCCAGGATCACATCTGAGGCTTACAGCAGCCTCTGAGGCAGGTGCTGTCTCTTAGTGCAGTCAGGATTAGGAAATGTTAGGAGACATTTAAAATCAGCCAGCAGACCCCTAGGGGCTACGGTGGCCGTCCTCCATAGCTGTCTTCTGGAGAACGCACCTGCACACAGGTAGGTTGTTCTGTCGGCTGCCACCGAACCGAGAAAAGGAAGCTGTGTTCACAGAGTCCCACAGGGTCCAAGCCCTTTAAAATAGCCTTTGCTCTCACTTTTCTTTATAAACCACCCATAAAGATCATCTGGAGAGATTTTAGGGAGAGGTGACCAGGTGTCTCTCCAAATTTAAGAAGCAGAGTTTCTTGGGATGCAATTTGGGAGTCTGTAAGACAGTTCCCTCGGCAATTGTGTGGACAGCCAACTTTGGGAACTGTTGGATGCATCCCAAGAACGGGCTATCAGGAGTGGAGGGAGCTTTCCTCATTGACCGGTCAGATGGGAAGCCCAAGGAGGTCCTGTGGGTAGAAAACCCGCTTGCTTTCTTCTCCAACCTCCCCCTTCTCTTATTTCCCTGTCATTCCCTTCTTTATGCTTGGTTCCCGTGGCCGTGAAGTTTTTCCTCCCTTTGCTGGCAGTACAGTTGACACTTGGAATAGCGGCGCCGCACAGTGGGAAGGAACAAGCACTACAGCGTTACGTACATCCCAGGATGGCTCTTCCGTAGAGCCAGGGGCCGCAGGTGTCCGCGTGTCCTGCAGGGGGCAGCACACCCCTAAGTGTTTAGGTGGCAACAGTCCTAGGCAGTCCTGGGTACATGATTTCAAGGGAAATCCCTGGAGAGGACGTGAGGTTGAAGATCTGTGCTAGATATAAAACTTCAATCCTCCACCTTGTGAAACCAGAATAAACTTGGAAGAGACCAAGCGCAGCGGCACAAACAAGCGTGTGTTGAAATTAAACCTATGGTGCATGACCGCCGTGATTGCTGTTGGTCGTTGGTACCACCAATGTTTCAGTTGGCTTTCTAAATACAAATCCGACACATACTCAGTGCCAGACATTTCCTTGGAGAGAATTCCTTTTCATGTGTACTTGAATCAGACATTAATGAATACATTAGTCACATTTTAATGATATTTCAACACAATAACACATAGGTTGGTGTTGGTAGAACAGGGTTGGGTCATTTATAGTACTGGTTTTGTTGTTGTGGGGTGAGTCTGTTTAAGGTTTACTTAATTGATTTCTTTATTTGTATGTATGTATGTATGTACGTATGTAAGTATGTGAGGATACATGAGTTTATGATTATCACGTGCGTGTATGGGCCCTCAGAAGCCAGAGGGCTCTTATTCCCTGTAACCAGGGTTACAGTGTGAGCCGCCCCATGAGTATGGAAACTGAACCCAGTCTTCTGCAAGAGCAGTACACATTCTCAACCACTGGGCCATCTCTTCAGCCCGGGTGAAGTTGTTTTAATTATGTTTGCTTGTTTTTAGACAGGGTCTCTCTGTCTCCGTCTCTCTCTCGTCTCCCTCTCTCTGTCTCCCTTCCTCCCTCCTCTCCCTCTCTCTCATTATGTAGCTCTGGCTGTCCTGAGACTTGCCATGTAGACCAGGCTGGCTTCGAACTTGGAGATCCACCTGCCTCTGCTGGAATTAAAGGCGTATGCCACAATATCTGGCTTAATGTTTGTTTTTCCAAGACCGGGTTTTTCTGTGTAATCTTGGGTGTTCTGGAACTTGCTCTGTAGACCAGGCTGGCCTTGAACTCAGAGATCCACCTGCTTGTTTTTATTGGTTCCCATCTGGCACAGGTCTCTCCCTCCCTCTCCCCTCACCTGCCATTTTACATTTCTGATGTTTGTGCCTGGACACACTCCTTTCGGTGGCATGCTTAGTGATTCAGCTAAATTAATACACTTGGGATGAATATATAATACAGTTGCATAAGTCTGTCAACTACCTGGTTATTTTCTTTTTGAAAATTAACTAATTACATTTTATGCTGTATAACATGTGTACATCCTTATAGAGCACAAATGGTAGTTTATGGTAATCCAATACATGCAATGTATAATGATCAAATCAGGATAATAAACATTCCCTTCTCTTCAAACGTAAGTTACTTCTTCAAAATTTTTATTACATTCATTTATTTATTGTGTGTGTGTGTGTGTGTGTGTGTGTGGGCAAGCATGTACCATGACACACACGTGAAGGTCAGAGGACAATGTGTGGGGTTAGTTCTCTCCTTCCACTTTGTGCGACCTGAGGACCAAATCCAAGACATCCGGTACAGCAGCAAGTGCCACTGAGTCATCTGGCCGACCCAAACCTTGGTCATTTATGTCTGATGGAAATTTCATTCTTTTTAAAATCAGTTTTAAATAGACGGAAGATTTCTTTAACCTGCTGTCATCTGTGATAAGGAAGAACCAGAGTGATTCCCCCACCCTACCTGTATTTGATGGCCCTCATTGAACTTATTTCTGTCTCTCCTCCCCATCCTCCCCTTCTATTCCCAGATGCCAGCAGTCACTATTCAATTTCATTCTCTAAAAGATTAACTTAATAGTTTCCACAAATAAATGTGAGTGCAGTGTGTTATAATTTCGTGTCTGACTTATTTCATTTGGCATAATTACCTCCAGTTCCATCCACATTGCTGCAAATCATAGGATTTCATTTTTTTCTTGTGGCTGAATTGTTTACTACATTGTATACTCCATTTTGTGCTCTATTGTATACTCCATTGTATAAACCATTGTACACACCATTGTATACTCCATTGTACACACCATTGTATACTCCTTTGTACACACCATTGTATACTCCTTTGTACACACCATTGTATACTCCATGGTACACACCATTGTATACTCCTTTGTACACACCATTGTATACTCCATTGTACACACCATTGTATACACCATTGTATACACCGTTGTATACTCCACTGTATGTTCTATTGTATACTCCATTGTATACACCATTGTATGCTCTAGTGTATACACCATTGTATACACCACATATATTCCGTGGTATATACCACATTTCAAACTCCTTTCATCCACTGAAAGGCATGTGGTTGATTCCACATCTTTACTATTATGGCTAGTTTGGCAATAGCCATGGCAGTGGAAGTGTCTTTGGGGAGTAACAATTTTTTAACTTATACTAGTAGTGGAATCACTGAGTCCTATGGCTTTCTATTTTCAGTTTTGTGAGAAATTCTCATATTGTTTTTATGACTGTTATAATTTATGCTTCCTGTAACAACTTTCTGTTTGGATTTTGTTGTTGCTTTTATTGTTTCTTTGATAATAGGCATCCTAACTGGATGAGGTGAAGGTCAATGAGGGTATTTTTAAGAATTATTTTTATTATTTTTTAGGCATGTGTGTTTATTTCACCTATATGTATTCATATGTGTCTGTGTATGTTTTGTGTGTGTGTGTGTGTGTGTGTATGTGTACATGCAGGTGCTTGCAGAGACCAGAAGAGAGCATCAGACTGGCTAGAGTTACAGCCAGTTGTGAGCTGCATAAGTGGGGAGCTGGGAGTTGAACCCAGGTCCTCTGGAGGAGCAGCCAGTGCTCTTGACCTCTGAGTCACTTTTCTAGCCCCTGGTGTTCAGCTTTTGAATTCATTATACATTCTGCATTCCCATTGCATGCAGAAGAATTAAATTAGGGCACAGTAATCAGCTCAGAGTAGATCAAAGGCCTCCAGGTCCACACATGTTGTAAAAGACAAGATTTCGGCCTTTCAAGGCTGAACAGTATCCCATAATGTATTGATACCATAGGCTTCTGTTTTGTCTGTTCGTTTGGGTTGACTGAATTGTTCAGCCATTTAGCCCTTGATTGGCATTTGGGTCACTTCCGTATCTTGGCTTGTGAGAATGGTGGTGTACTAAGCATGAGAGCGCAGGCGTCTCTGGCATAGAGTTCTGGTAGTTGGGTCTTTCAGCACTTCAGTTGCTATTTGCAGTAGACTGGCTGGCCAGTGGCCTCCAAGGATCCCCCTGTCTCCGCCCCACAACACTGGGGTTGCAGGTGTGTGTGCTGATGCCCGATGTTTTCGGGTGAGATCCCAGGATCTGCCTGTCTCTCCACTCCAGTGCATATGACCATGCCCAGCTTTGTATGTGAATTTAAACCCAGGCTCTCATGCATGCACCGCAAATGCTCTTACCCATGGAGCCATCTCTAGCACCTCTTCCCTACTTTTTTATTTTGAGGAACCTCTAAAATGTTTTTCATAAGACCTCACTAATATTCATTCTCACTAGCAATGATCTTATTTTCTGACTCTATTTTGGGTGAGATTGAACCCAGGAACTTGCACATGCTAAGCAAACACTGTTCCACTGACCTGCATCTCTAGATCCTTATTTTTAATAGACATCCTTGGGCCTTACTTGGGGGTGAGCACTAAGAAGGCGGCCATTACTTTTGAACTGGCATAACACTTTCTGGCAGATGGCCAGTTGGTTTGCTTCTGTCCTTTGTCTTCTAGCTGCTCAGCACTCTAGAGCTACCCTCAAAGCCAAGTCCTGCGGGTTCCTGTCGTGGTTTCTGCTCTGACTTGTTTCTTCCGATACACTGTGTCTCCTTGATTAGACGCTGAGCCTTTTCTGCCGCAGGCTTCACCCCAGGCTTCACACGGAGACTTCTCCTATGAGCCTTCAGACACTTGCCTCATGTTGTTGAACTTGCCTTACCTGAATGACACAAGTATTAAGGTTGATGTTTTAAATGATGAGGAAGGATATTTTTGAAGAATAAGGAATAAAAGAAAGTAAGATAGAAAGAGAGAGGACATTTTGTAAAATGTCTCTAAAAGACTAACCCACCAAGGAAAGGAAGTGGAGGATACCAGAAACCTGATGATGGGTGAAAGAACAACTGAAGGTTAGCATCCTGATCCAGAACTTCAGACAGACAGACAGACTGACGGACACACGTGCGCGCGCACACACACACACACACACACACACACACACACACACACACACACGCATGCACACACAGAATACATTGGGACTAGCATGAGTTTTTTTAACCTCTAAGCCTGCCACCAGGGTCACACCTCCTCCTCACACCTCCTAATGCTTTGCAAACAACTGGTGGCCAAGTATTCGTTCCATTTCAAACCACCACATCCCACCCCCTCGGCCCTCACTGGCTTGTAGCCATATCTTAATTAGTCCAATTCCAAAAGTCTCCATGGTCATTCACAGTTTCAACACTGGAAGTCCAAAGTCCAAGTCTCTTCTGAGACTCAAGGCAATGTCTTAATTGTAAACCTCTTAAAATCAAGATGCAAATTATATTTTTTTTTGGAAGAGATTCACTTTATTCACCTGACGCATAGCAGCATACAAGGTGGACTTCCCTGACTCCATTTCTTGCAGAGGCCGCCTCCAGTTTGCCCACTTCAGTCAACGCAGAGGGCAGAATTCTAAGACATTTTTTACAGAGGGGTGGGGTCAAGGAGCAACGTTACACCCAAGAACGGGAATCCAAGCCCTGGAGGAAAGGGGCTGCACCAGACACCCGCTTCCAGGGAAGGCAGAAGCAGAGGGGGAGAGCTCAACAGCAGATTGCAGAACCAAGGCAGTGGAATGTGAGTGGAAGAGCTGAGAAGGACGATGGCGAGGCCCAAGTCACTAGGCCCCTTCCTTCCCAGGTTCTGAGTAGAAACTACTGCAGTTTTAGTTCCAAGGTCTGGCTTTGCTCCAGGGTACCAGAGACTACGCTAGGCAGATTTCACAGGTGATGCAGGCAGGTGTGGAACAGACCTAGAGTAGATGTTCATGTGCAGGCACTGGAGCTTTGAAGCTAAAGGTCCAGATGATGGTAGAAACTGCACTGCATAGCCTCCCACAGCATTTAGGTCACTGTTTCTTTGCAGATCTGTCCCCCTCCCATAAGCCGTCCCTAATCTCTTCCAAGGCAGAGGATAGGGCAGCCAAGATGCACAGCTCTGCCACTCCACACTCACTTGTGCCGAAGGAGGGAGTCCTCCCCTTTGCTGGACATATGGGCTTCTGGGATGAGGGCCCTTAAGGCACAGGGAGGAAAACACTCAGCACATTCTTTCTCCTGCTTTGATCTTAAGTAAAGCCACAGAAAAGGGCCAAGGAACCAGGAGAGAATGTGGGGGTAGGAGGACCAGTGTAGTAGGAAGAGGGTGTTTCCCTCTCAAGGGCAGAAGATTTGAGAAATTTCTCAAATCTGCCCTCGAGAGGAAAGGAAGGGGAGGGAGACCCTAGAAAGGCGAGAGAGACAAGGGACCACTGTGATTCTCCAAGATGACCCTAAGAGCATCTGCTGGGGGCCTGGATAAGAAGTCACAGCAGATGTGGGGTTTTGAGGGGCAAGGAACCGAGCACAGAACATCTTGGGACCACTTGATCTGTTCTTTTGCGGACTGTAGCACCTGAGACACGGTCTGCTCAGTAAGGGGGACGTCTTCACCCCTCAAAGCCACCCGGTGCACCACTTGCTGGGGGTCACTCTCTAGGATCACCCCTCCATCCACAATTTCATCCACAGCCAAGAAGAGTCCCTCCATATTCTCCAACAGAGCTCGTTTTTCTACATTTTTCCTCAGCATCTGGCTCAAGGAGTCAAAGAGGCAATTCAGAACAGCCATAAGCATCAACTCATTTTCATAGGAGCTGCCAATCACATAGAAATAGAGATCGATGCTACTTTTATAGACCACTGTCAGCCCTTCCAACAGGGCAATTTCACTATCTGTCCGATGGGTCTTGTTGAAAATGTTCTTCTCAAAGGCCTTTTGCTCCTTGACACTAGGGTAGGTGTCATCATAGTACTTAGCAAAGAGTCGGTCTCCATCATTGTCCAGAATCAGGATGGCCTTGACAGTGTACAGGGAGGGCTCCAAGATCAGTGCCTCCATCTTGACCAAGATGCAAATTATATTATACTTCCAACATACAATGGCACAGAATATGCATTCATTCCAGAAGGGAGGAATAGGGGCATAGTGAGGAAATACAGAACCAAAGCAAGATTGAAACCCAGCAGGGTAAACTCCAAGTCCTGCAGCTTTGTGTGCGGTGTTAAAGGGCTTAGACGGCCCCGGTTTTTCAACTCTGCTGCACGCAATGCACCTGTCTGTCTTGAGCTGGCCCCACTCCTTGTGGGCAGCTCCCTGTGATGAATGCCTCACAGCTTTGCCCTTTCCAACATCCTCGGATTCACTCCCACAGCTTGATGCGACTGCCTCTTAGGGTCTCTTGTCTCTCAAGGCTCTCATAGAAGAACTTCCCTACCACTATCGCCTGGCCTCAGCAGCTCTCTGAAACCATGAAGGAAGATTCCATGACCCCTTTACTCTTGAATCCTGGCCACATGGGTGACACTGCCAGCCTGGAATGCATCCTTACCCCCACTGAAGCACATCAGCATCAGCCTTGGTTTAAATCCTTAGGCCTTTTCTTTTTCCAAGTTGGAGGCTTAGCCAAGAGGCATCTTTCCCTGAGGGCAGCCTTCCCTTTATTCCAATGTAGATCAGGCCTCTGCTTCTCACCTCATTCAGCCCAAGCAATGGTTGTAACATAAAAGTTTCCTGGTGGTCTTTTCCTCTTTAAATTGTACATTTTTTTCTGCCTCATTAATCTTTGTCATCGTAAACTATAAGAGTGATCACTAATAATCATGTGACAGAGTCACTGTGAGGTTATCTTGGAAACTCCTCTGCCAAATAACTTACTCTTTTTCTTTTAAAATTAGTCTCAGGCAAGTACTTAGGACAAGGGCAAAATAGCAGCCATAATTTTTGTTGAAATATCACAAGAATCATCTCTAGTCCAGTTCTGAGTATTGCTCCTTCAGAAACTCTTGAGCTGAGCTAGGCCTTCTCAGTCCACATAACTCTTCTCAGCACTATTGTTTCCAAGTTCTCAGCACTATTGTTTCCAAGTTCTTACTGAAGGTACCAGACCCCTCACTCAGCCTCCTGCTTTGGCAACCATGACAAGCTGCAGAAAAGACTCAGCCAGACAAGGCCCTTGACTCAGCAACATGTGCTGAACTTCTGACTTTGCCCTCCCTAGGAGGTCAGATACCCTCCATGTGGCAAGGAACCAATCAGAAGTTAGCTGCAGGCTCTGGATGTACTTTATGATAACAGTAGAATGCAGAGCATGGCAACCGACCTGTTGCAGTTGACCAATCAACTCAGGACAGGTTGTCCAAGCCTGAAAATCACCAATCCTGAGACTGTTGTGGACCCCCAGATACTCCCCTTGCTCACCCCCCAAACTTCCCTGCTTCTAGGTCCTTCCAGGTCCTTCTTGTCCCACCTTCTATGTCAAACAGATGGAGAAACCTAATTAAATACAGTTAACTTGCTAAACAATAAAAGACTCTTTGCTTTTGCATCAGATCAGGTCTCGGTGATTTTGGGGTTCAGAATTTGGGCACAACATTACTATGGTGGACCATTAAGCTCTGATGACAGTGTTCAACTGCTTTTCCAATCCTAAATTCCAAAGTCTTTTCAACACACAGCATGGCCAGGTCTATCACAGCAACACCACACTCCTGGTACGAACTTCTGTCTTAGTTACTTTTCTATTGCTGTGATCAGACACTACAACCATGGCAATTTATACAGAAGGAAGGGCTTTTCTGGGGGGGGAGTTACAGATCCAGAGGGCTAAGAGCCCATCATGCTAAAGAAGCCAGCAGTAAGCAAGCATGGTGGCTAGAGCATAAGCTAAGGGCTCACATCTTAAACTGCTAATGTGGTGATATACTATTTATGATTCATTAAAGCTTGCCTGAAGATTCAGAAAACACAGTCAGCCACAAACCATAGAAGCCAGGCACACACCTTTAATCCCAGCAGCCAGAAGCTAGGAGGTGGTAGTGCACACCTTTAATCCTAGAATTCGAGATGAAGAGGTAGATGGACCTCTGTGAGTCCAAGGCCACCCAGGTCTACATGAGATTGAATCAGTCTAAAACAGTAACAGATCACACTCCTTTAATTCCAGCACCAGAGGGGTACAAAAGAGTCTTCAGTATTGACTAGGAGGCTTTCATTCTGAAGCTACACTGAAGATAGGAGTGTTCAGTCTCCAGCCATGCTGAGGAGAGCTCATGGGTCAGCCCTTTCTGCCTGAGGTAGAGGAAAGGATTTGTGGCCAGCTGCTTTGCTTTTCAGACCTTCAGGCAAGCTTTACTAACTCATAAATGTATCACTACACTGCAATACTAAGTCTGGCCACTATGAGAAGCAACATGGACACTTCTAAAAACTTAAGCTAGAGCTTTCGCATGACCCGGCAATATCCCTTCTAGGCATAGGTCCCCAAGGACCATAGCTTACTAGAGAAGTACTCACACACCCTGTTCACTACAGGGCCAGTGACAACAGCAAGCCGAGGAATCGTCAGCCCGAGAGTCCATCAACATGAATAAAGCAAATGTGGTATACACACTTCGTGGAGTGTTGTTTAGTCACTGAAAAGAATAAAATTGTCATTTTCAGGAAGACAGCTGGAACTGCAGATCGCTATGTTAAGCAAAGTAAACCAAACAGATAATCAGGACATTTGTCTCACCTATGTGTAGGAGAAGAAGCGGAGGTGAACGTGAAAGCAAAGGGATCTGTGGAGGCGTAAGGAACCTGTTTACCGGGAGTGAATGTGAGTCAGCTGCGCATGCACAGGCATGAAAATGCACAGTGCAACGCCATTTTGTATGCCAACTTAAAATAAAAACACGTTTGGAAAATAGTTGTTTAATTTTTTGCATACGCTAATTGTACTGGCTAGTTTTATAGCAATTTGACATATGCTAGAGCCGTCTGAGAGGAACCTCCACTGAGATCTGTAGGCAGGCCCCTGAGACGTTTTCTTAATTAGTAATTGATGAAGGGGGGGCTGAGCCCATTGTGGGTGGTGCCATCCCTAGGCAGGTGAGTCATAGGGCGCCAAACCAGCAAGCAGCATCCCTCAAAGCCTCTGCATCAGCTCCTGCCTCCAGGTTCCTGCCCTGCTTGAGTTCCTGTCCTGACTTCCTTCAGTGATGAGTTATGATGTAGATGTGTAAGCCAATTAAGTCCTTTCCTCCCCAGATTGGTTTGCTTGTTAGTGTTTCATCTCAGCAATAGTAACCCTGACTAGGACACTCAATGTGCTACTTCTAGAGTGTTTTTAAAGCAAAATTTAGACCCGGATGTGTCATTTGTGTCTGTTTCTAAGCAGAACAGCTCCCAGTCTCTGAGGCGCCTGGAAGCTTTTCCCATACTGTTGAGGTCACAGCAATCCATTGATTTCCGTGCAGTAAATGTGAGCTGGGATCTGGACGGGTGACGTGGTCACGGCTGTAAAGAAGAGTGAGTGAGTCTGGAAGGAGGGAACTCCTAGGGCAGAGCACACTGGTTAATTGGGTTTCTGATTAACTGTGGGTTAATGAGAAGACACCTTTTTGTCTGAAATCGCTCTAAATTGCCTCAGTCCATTTCCTTGCTTTAATAAGTTGCCTAATGAACATAATTAAATCTCCTCTTACCGATTCAGCATCCTGCTGGGTCTAGAAATCATCTCTCTGAACACGGTATGTAATTCTATCCTGCACTGCAGCTGCAGAAGGTACACATATCCTTACTTAAAAATGTGAACACAGGCTGGGGATGTGGGTTAGTTGCAGAACGCTTGCCTGGCAGGCAGGCAGCACATGGCATAAGTAAACAAATATTAAATTAATGAATCTATGGGACTGTGTCTTTCAATGCATGTAAATTTACCATAGATAAACAAAAAATGACTGGAATAATAATTCTGCTGGGACTTTCAAATTCATGAAATTTAGCACCATTCATAAAGCATTTTAAAAAAAGAAAGAAAACCCTAGGGCCAAGAATAGCAAAAGGGATCTCTATTTACAGTCAGAACTAAATACAGTCTGTTGGCCAAAAACCCAAAAGCCCAGCTACTATGTTGGGCTGCCATTGTCCGTTGACATAAGATTCTGTTCATTTATTTCCCTCACCACAAAAGAAGTGGAATCCTTCTCAAAACAGGTTGTCCAAGAATGATTATAAACCCCACTAAAACATCAGCTCTATGGGGCAGGGCCATATGTCTGCTTCGTTCAGTGATATATTCTTGGGACCTGGAATGCCTGCCCCTTAGAAAACCCGTAATAAATGCTAAGTGCATGAAAGAATAAGATGAAAATGGGTTGTCTATTGTGCACAAGGCAATGACTTTGGAGCATGTAACAAATAAACCCACGACCTGTGTTTTATAGCATGCGGTTCTGCATTAACCTACTGGATCCTAATTATCATTAGGATTGGTTGATACGTGGATACAAATTAATGTGTGGGCTGGGAATACAGCTCAGTGGCAGAGTACTTGTCCAGCACATGCCAGGCCCTATGTTCAGGTTCCAACATTGAAAAGAAAGCAAACACACACACACTCACACACACTTCACACACACACACACTCTCTGTCTTAAGGTTTTATAGCTGTGAAGAGACACCATGACCATGGCAACTCTTGTAAAGAAAACATTTAATTGGAGGGCTCACTTATAGTTTCAGAGGTTTAGTCCATTATCATCATGATGGGGAGCATGGTGTTGTACAGGCAGACATGGTGCTGGCTAGGTAACTGGGATTCCTACATCTTGCAGGCAACAGGAAGTTGACTGACGTACTGGGTGGTATCTTGAGCATAGGAAACCTCAAAGCCTGTCCCCATGATGACATGCTTCCTCTAACAAGACCACACCCACTCCAACAAAGCCTCACCTCCTAATAGTGTCACTCCCTGTGAGCTTATGGGGACCAATTACATTCAAACTACCATACTACCCTAAACTAAAATTTGCTCAAACTCTGAAGATGGAATCATAAAAAGCAAGAGAAAGATACTAAATAATTGCTATGGTAAAACATCTTATACTTTTGTCTTCCTTTGACTTCGTGTGTTGGACTTGGGCACCAAGTGTTTTAATTAGGAGTCCAGACAGTAAGTTGTAAAGGTTCCTTACCGAGGCCTGGTATAGAGGTGCTCATATATAATCCCAGCATGCTGGAAACTGAGGCAAGAACATTGGGTTTGATACTCTATCCACAAACAACAAAGAACCAACGACAACAAAGTCACTCTGATGGTATTCACAAGAATCCAATAGACAGATGATGTCAAAATTCTGTTTATAAAGCTGTTTCTCAATATACATACCATCTTCAGAATTAACACACAGCCCTTCCGTCGGGCCATCAAAACATGAGAACACAGAAAATGCTGATGCTGTACCCAGAGTTTATTATCAGTGGTACCCTTGACTCTCAGAACTGGCGTGTGTGCTTAGAGTGCCCTCCATATGAGGAAACACCTCAGACACAAACCAGGAAGGAGGGAACTGCACAGCGCTTCCCCCAAGGGTCAGTCTGCAATGGATCAGTGCAGGCATCTAAGGTTGCTCAGCTGCTGTATACAGACTCTTGGTTTTGAGAACACAGACCAAAGGTGACACTTCCCAACAGAGGTACAATCACCTTTCTGTCTAGAAAATTCCAGGCCTCCAAGTGGTGGTGGTGCATGCCTTTAATCCCAGCACTTGGGAGGCAGAGGCAGGAGGATCTCTGTGAGTTTGAGACCAGCCTGGTCTACAAGAGTGAGTTCCAGGACAGCCTCCAAAGCCACAGAGAAACCCCATTTCGAAAAACCAAGAGAGAGAGAGAGAGAGAGAGAGAGAGAGAGAGAGAGAGAGAGAGAGAGAGAGAGAGAGAGAAGAAAATTCCAGGACTCAGGAATCCTTTGAATTTCTTTTCCCTTAATCATCACTAAACCATAAGCTGTCAGGAGTCAGCAGTGGGAATTTTGGAACTAGAGAATGAGAAGAGCTGTTGTTGAGTGAACTCAGGGATATGCTGAAGGGCCATTTGCTATGCTGGAATGATCCCTGGAAGGAGTGTGGGGGGCTCCTGGGTGGAAGAGATTTATAAGGATGGGGGAATGAAGACTGTCTTCTTGTCCAGGCTTGAATGTCTGTGAGCTTGCCTCAAAATTCCTTAATAGTCCTCATTGTTTATCTCAACTGTCCACTACAAACAGTTTTGTGGGAACATGGTCACACAAAACAGTGTTCCCAGATGCCACAGCCCACTGAAAACATCTGCTGTCATTTCCTTATTCCTTGATGTCAGGTGGTTTCTAACTACACCTAATAAGAGGCTGCCATGTGCCCTGGAGAGTCTGACCTCTGGGAAGAGGTCTGGCTTTCTGTGCTCTTGAACTCGGATGTGTGCTCAATCCACTCTACCCTCCTCTGAGCTAGCACTTTTGGAGTTGAGGGAATGGCAGGTGCTGAAATGACTGGACATAGACTGTGCAAAAGAGGGGACGCTCCTGAGTCCCTTAGACCAGAAAGAGCCATTAGGGAGCAAAGGAGCCTGGCTGCCAGGTGAAGAAGTGCAGTGCACAGGGTGAAGAAATGCAGTGCACAGGGTGAAGAAGTGCAGTGCACAGGGTGAAGAAATGCAGTGCACAGGGTGAGGAAATGCAGTGCACAGGGTGAAGGAATGCAGTGCGCAGGGTGTTTTTGATTTTTGACACAGGGTTTCTAATAGGGTGAATCTCTGAAACTGGAATTAAGACAACATGTTTAAATATTTCCTGTATAATAGTGGCTGTGGTTGTGCTGACACTTCATAGCAATAAAAACACTAAGACACCCAACCATTTCTTCATGCTTCCCATTGCCAGCCCTACACTGAAGCTCATGCAGATTCCAAGGTACAGGCACATCCTGTAGGCTTTAACGGACGCTGTAACAATACGTGACACACAATTACTGACAGTAACGCTAAGTATTTTATGTAGAAAATTACTCACAAGATACCAAACCCAGAGGCGCAGTTTTCAGTTAGCTGCCGGACCGGAAGCCGATCTCCAGGAAAAGAGAGCGAGACTTCCTGTGCGCTGTCTTTTATGCCTTCCCCCCCGTAACGCCCCTAGCCATGCCCAAAAGTGGGCTTGGCTAGTGACGTAGTTCCGCCTACGTACGTATACGTCTTTACGTCCAGCCGTATACGTCTTTAGTCCTGCCTAAAGTGGGTGTGGTTAGCGGTGTGGTAAACCGCCCTTTTATTACCTCATCTGTATGCGCCTCTAGTAAGTCACATGTTTAATGGCGGCATCTGACTTCCTCCTACAGGTTTCACTATGTAGCCTGGGCCTGGAACTTGCTACGTAGACCAGACCGGTCTTGAACTCACCTGCCTTTGCCTCTGCCTTTCGAGTGCCACCATGCCTGACTTCTCTTCTTTTAAAAAACTTGAGTTGTTCATTTTCTCCTCTCTGAAAAAACTTTTTACTTATATATTTTTAATTGATATAATTTAATTTATATAATTCTTGTGTGGGGGTACACATGCGGAAATCAGAGGGCAACTTGTGGGGGTCAGAACTCTTTCCATCATGTGAGTTGTGGGGTTGAAGTCAGGTCATCAAGCTTGATAGAGAGTGATTTAACCTACAGGGCCATCTTTCTGGCTCTGAAGAAAATCTTCAAAGTAACCATTGAAAGCTGGATTGCGACACAATCAGAGCTCTTGCCTGGTACATTGATATCTAGCATCTTTAGCACAAAAGAATATGTCAACTGATAAATGAGCTGCTCGTCTGTGTTAAATCCTTGTCTCTACTTTTCACTTTCGCCCAACTCATTCTGGCCTTGTCCTCCACTCCATGAGGCAGTCTCTTGCTTTACTGGGAGCTTTCCTTTTAGCTAGAATGGCCAGCAATCTCCTGAGGCCCACCTATCTCTACCCACCTTACTGATGTGGCAGGCACACACAACCACGCCTCACCTTTTTTCATGGGTGCTTGTAGGCAGAGTTTTTCTATCCTGCAGCTGCTCTCAAATAATCACTCAGAGGCTTACTATTCATTACAAGTGCTCAGCCCATCGCTCAGGCTTATTACTAACTAGGTCTTGCATTTTGTTAGCCCATACTCCTTATTTATGCTCTGTCATGTGGCAGTACCGTTATTAACATGGCACGTTCATCTCCTGCTCCCTCTGTGTTTGGCTGACGACTCCAGACTCCACCCTTCTTCCTCCCAGCATGCTCCAAGCGTGGCTCTCCTGCCTAACCTTATTCTGTTCAGCTACTGGCCAGCCAGCTTTCTTATTAAACAAATCACAGCAACATATAGTCACACAATATACAGGGATATTCCACAGCAGGTGCTGAGGATTCAAACTCAGGTCCTCATGCTTGCATGGCAAGCACACTTACTTACTGAGTTGAACTTGAGTTCACTTCAAGCTTACGCAGCCGGTGTTCTTACTGACTCACCATCTTCCCAGGCCCTCCTCCATCCTTCTTTTAAGCCCCATGACTAGTCACTTTCTCTAATGCATAATGCTGGCCTCCCTGTCTTGGCTCTATACCTCTGACTCTTGGTTTTTTACTTTCTAGTCTTCTTCAGTGGATTTGTTCCTATTCTCACTTCAGTCTGTCTTGTCGTAAGCTGCATAGCCTGGGGATTTGCTTTCTCCGCACTCAGGATGCCCCATTCAATTGCCTGTCTTGCTTCCCTGAAGTTGTACATGCTACGTTTTTTGGTTTGTTTTGGCTTGGCTTGACTTTTTGAGACAAATTCTCTTTGTGTAGTCCAGGCTGGCCTGGAACTCACTACATAGCCCAGACTGACCTCAAGCTTGCATCAATATTCTGCCTCAGCCTCCTCAGTGCTGAGGTCACAGTTATGAGCCGCCACACCCAGCTAGAATTGCATCTCCAATTGCTTCCAGGATATCTCCACTTAGATGTCTCACAGGTGCTGTTGAAAATTTTTCATAGATCTTTTGCCCTTGAGATGAAGTCAAGTCTGGCCTTGCCTGTGAAATGATAATAAATGGTTAAGTGGGAGCCTTTGGCGGGCCCTGCCAAGGTATGATGCTCACAGAACATGCCAAAGGCAACAGAATTAGTACAAAAGGTTTACTGGGGGAAGGGGAAGGGGAGGGGTAAGTGCAAAACTCTTCTTAGAGTGGGAGCATGAAAGAGGCTCTCAGACAGACACAGACAGACAGATAAGAGGAGCAAGGGGAGAGGACTGTGACTGACGGACACTTTTAAGGGTTGCATAGCTGACAATGGAAAGGCATCTGGCGGCCCCTAGCTCCCAGTGCTGCCTCTGCTGAGGTAGGCTGCAGCAGAGCTAACACCATGACCTTGGATCCTTCTTGGATTGGGCATCTCCCTGATTAGTCTTTTGCTCACCTCTGACCCCTCTTTTTACTCCCACCACACTTCATTTAGAGAGCCCGAGACTATACCTCAAGAAACGACAATGAAGATGCGCAGCATGAAGGAAAAGAAATCCTGCCTGGTACTGAAAACCCCTGTAGACAACTACCCAGGGCTCAGAGTCATGGATCTTGGAGCAGAACCTCCAACCACCACTTCCCTAAACCACAATGGTTTCTAACTACATTCTAAACATTCGTCCTGACACCCACAGATCACTGTGGTTCTCACCCCTCATCAAGAAAACTTCTTTTTGCAACAGACAGAGATCATTAGAGAAACCACAACCAGTCAACATGCAGAATTGTGGAGCCCGGTCCCAGCTGATACAGCTACATCACGACCCCTGCACCTAAGGCTCAGGGAACATTGTGAAAGAGGGTCCAGAAAGATGGCAGAAGCCAGAGGAACAGGGAGTTTGATGTGAGATTATGTCCCAGAGGAATGTCAGAAGCTATCTACACCCTTTAAGTCCACCAGTATGACTGCCTAACCATGAACTGAATGAGGGTGACACTAATAGACTTGCCGACATGGATAGGGAAAAGCCCCTCAAAGCCCAACCCTACACAAGGACCACAGGCGACTAGGAATGCTGAGAATGAGAGAAAGTCTTCCCCGGGGAAGAGCACACACACACAAACATTGTTCCACAGACTGAGAAAAGAGGCCAGGAGCTACAAAGAGAGAGAGGAGAGGTATGTGGGAGGGTATTTAGAGAGAGGAAGTAGAAGGGAGAATGGATGTAATTATGTTATAATCTCAAAAAATAAAAACACTAAAAAGAAAGACAGCATCTTGCCAGGTAGTCCAAGCCAGCCGACAACTGACTGTGTAGCCCAGGCTGGTTTAGAATGTCTGATCTTTCTGTCTCGGCCTTTTGAATGTTGGAGTTACAGGCATGACCCACAACATCTGGCTTTCCACTTGTTTTCTTCAGGTCTCTAGAAGGTTTAGCAGGCTCTCTCCTCATAGCAGATCCTGGGTTCCACGTGGTTTCTGTTCGGTGAGCTCCATGTATCACGTGTACCACATCTGTCCCATTCACTGCTGTCTCCCTAGTGACATGGCACAGGACAGGGTTCCAGTATGTGTGTAATTCTCAACCTTGTTGCATAAGTCACAGATGAAAGAAGCTTAAGGCCCTTTCTTTAGGCAATGGAAGTTCATTCTAACAAAGACTTGCCAGAAACAGTGACCAAGCGTGGGATTCTGTTTATTTCCCCGAATGAGTGGCCGGTGGTGGGATTCAGGGTTTTCAGAAGCTGAGAGTGATGAGATGGTGGTCACCACAGAAGGGTTTGTCCTGCACCATCCCAAGGCAGTCCTCAAATCCAGCTGTGCACTGTCGCCTCTCAGTTTTAAATCAAAGGCAGGAGAGAGCCAGGGGCAAGTAGAAATGAATCTAGTTTCCTGGCTCAGTACTCCTCCCTCTGTTCTTCCATGACAGGTGAGTGTTCCAGTGTGAGCTCATCTTCGAGAGAGAGAGAGAGAGAGAGAGAGAGAGAGAGAGAGAGAGAGAGAGAGAGAGAGAGAGAGAGAGAGAACTAAAAGGCAGTGGAAGTCATTATTCTTTACCACTTTCAGATGCAATAAAAGTGTTCTTGCACACGCCTTTAATCCCAGCACTCCGGAGGCAGAGGCAGGTGGATCTCTGTGAGTTCAAGGCCAGGCTGGACCGACAGCCTCTAAAACAATACAGAGAAACCCTGTCTCATAAAACCAAAAAAAAAAAAAAAGTATTCTCAAATGTGGGACTGAGATGAACTCAGACTGTTGCCATGTTCTCCATGATGGAAGCCAATTGGAACGGCCACCCTTCCCCATCCTTCCCCATCCTTCCCCATCCTTCCCCATCCTTCCCCTTCCTCCTCCTGCCTCACCTCCCTCTGCTCCCTTCCTCTTCTCCCCCTCCTTCATTTCTGCCTTTCTTCCTGTCTTGGGTAAGCAAGGTAGTTTGGGTTTTTTTGTTGTTGTTATTGTTGTTGCTTTGTTTTGTTTTGTTTTTGCTGTGCTTGGGATTTGGAGGGCAGGGGTGACTAGAATTTATTGTAAGCAGATGAGTGGGCCTTGTGCAGTAGATTGCCTGGCCCTGGGTCCTGGGGCTGTAGAGGAATAAGAAGGGCTGTAGAGGGGCAACTCGGCATGTGGTGTGGGACCCCAAGTTCAGTGAGAATGATGAACATTTGGTGAAAGGGGGTATTCCCAAGGTCCTGGAAGGGACTAGAGTCCGAGGCTAGGAATATTTCCACTGAGAAGCCTCACAGGACGATCCTGGAACCCTGAGCACTTTCAGGATGTTTTGTTGGATGTCTGGTTGGTTTTAAGAAAGGGTCTCACTGTAGCCTGGACTGGGCTGGAACTCCAGATGTTCCTCTCTTCCTCCCGGGGTCTGCGATTCGAGACACACACCTCTACATCCTGTTTTAGTTCGAGGATTCTAAATCCAGGCATTGCATCCAAAGCTACCAAGGTGGGTGTTTTAAGGTAAAGGCTACATCCACATCCTCCTTTATTTGACAGTTTGATAGTTTGCTTTAGAAACGCCAGTACAGAGGCCTTCTTTGGTTCTCTGGCTGGGGTCCTAAGATCAGAAGGGCGGGCTTGTTGAGATGCTTCTCCGGGAAACCTAATTTTCTTACTCATTATTATAAAAACAGAAATTAAGCAAGCAGTTTTAAAAGCCCTTTGGGCCTGGGCTGTGCCTTTTGCCACACTCTTGTAAACTGCCAGTCAACATTTCATAAGCCAAGTTGGCACAGGGCTAATTCCACTCTGGGAATGGCCATATTCTGATGAGCAGCCACTTTAGAGCCAGAAGTCATGACTGGAGATGGCCTGATCTGATTTGAGGACCACGAGTCCCTTCCACATTTCAGAATAGGCAGGTCACTGGCTCAACTCTGCGCAGACTGAGCCTCACGGCTCTCGTGTGTGATCTTCTACGTGACTTACCTTGTCCTACAGAAACCAAGTGTGGAATTCCACTTACCAAAGACGGGCTCTTCCTGGTTGGCAAAGTTGGTATTGTTCTGAAAGGTGAATCTGAAGCCACTCTGACTCTGCCTGTCCTTCCATTTCCTCTGTCCTGTTCTCGTCCCCTCCCTCCCTCTAGTCAAGCAGGTACAGAAGAACAAAGCCACAACAAAAAAGAGTGGAAATGTCTTCCTTCTTGGGAGGAAAAAGAAGAAGAAATTAGTTGCAGGGAGGAAGCAGGTTATTGCACCTGGAGCCTAGAAGCCCTGCTGCTGCATCTCCTGCTAAGAGGGTCTGTGTCCCTTCACAAATCTAGACGCTTCCCCCAGCTCTGTCTTCATCCACGGTAACCTGAGTGGACAGCCCTTTGATCTTTGATCCTGTAGAAGCGACTCTCTGCATGGGCTGAGTGAAGAAGGAAAAGTACAAAATGTCATGTGAGGATGTTTTATGCATGGGAAACAGCATTAGAGCGGCAAAGGGAGAGCAGGGTCACACTGCGCACGCGCGCCAGGCCTATCTATACCACACTCACAAGGCTTCCCGGCATCAGATTATAAAGCAGTAACCCCAAAACTTTTGGCTGTGGCCGAAATTGACTCCATTTTAAAGAAAACTCTGATGAATAGCAAGACTGAGAAATAGTCACACTCACAAAAGAGTCCCTTTCAGTTGAGAGACTCTGGAACCCTGATATTTTAGAGTTCAGGAGTATCGGTGCTCAGGTGAACACGGGAAAGATTCCACTGTCTTCGCTCATGTTGAAATAAATTCTGGTACAGCCCAGTCTGGTCCGGGGTCACATAGAACACATTATCTTAATTTGATCTTGCATTAGTTGTGGTCACACAGGTTACAAACACAGGGTTTTCAAAAAGCTGTTTTCTTTGGCCGCATACAAGAGATTGGAAAGCTCACAGGCCTAGGAAGGATTGATAAACACCGTTAGTGACTCATTTAATACCAGGCTGGTGAGAAAGAGGCACTATAGACACCTGAGGCCAGAGATAACTGAAGGAACGCCTCAGAGGGTTAGGCAGAGCGAGGGAGGCCTGACAGGACCAGGGATCTGTTTCCCCACAGCAGCAGGAGAGCAGAGTGGAGTGAGGACAGAGCTCTGACAGAAATGCAGATCTCACAGGAACCACCACAGGATGCAGCTCCCTCAGCGCTGCCCCAGCTGAGGTTCTGCCCCTGCCCAGCACCAGCCTATCCCCACCATCTCAGAGCCTGAACCAGCTGCAGGGACCCTCGGCATCCCAGTGTCCTGAGGAACTCCACTCTCTCCCTCCCAGCCCAGTGGCTGAGGGAAGTGTCTGCCTCACCTTCAACACTGTCCTCATCCTGAGAAAGGCCAGCTCCTGCCTGTTTCCTCTGGCTCTCCTGGGAGCTAAATCCAGGCTTGGAAAGGAGTGTTCTGTGAACTCTGGAGAGGAAGTAAGAAACGCTGTGTCTGTCATGCAAATGTGCTCACAGGGACCTCTTCCTTCTGTTGCACACCTGGTCCAAACTGGATGCTAATGAAGTTTGCTCCTGGAGGAGGTCAGAGCATCCTTGCAGGAATGCAGATCCTGGCCTCTGCTTCTCCCCAGGGGAGGGGCATCACTCTGAGGGCTCTGCATGTCCACATGCCAGGAGATGCTGATTCCAAACTCAGCTTGCACAGCTGTGTCCGGGTGACCTGGTGACTCTGGACAGCAGAGACTCTGACATGTCTTTGTGTCTGCCACATGCTAACCTTGAACCTGGGAGGGATGGGGTTATTATACAGGGCATGGACAAGCCAATCCGGAGAGGTTTCCATTGACTTTCCATAGCTTTCTGATCTTGTCCGTATAGATGATGACATTAGGTGGGTCAGTACACAAAACTATGGAAATACAACCCTACTCTGTGGAACTGGTGTTAGGAGTGTGCATACGCAGCTCACCAGACCTTGGGACAGAATCCACCTCCCTGCTCCCACATGAGCTGGGAGCTGAATTTAGATGTCGTGACACAGAATAGCAGCTCAGAGGCCACCCCTGAGTACAACAACGAGTCTCTGCCAATTCTCTGGAATCTGTTCTTTCAACAATGTCCCCAATATCCAAGAACAGTAGAAACACTTCTGTAAGCTTAGCTCTTTTTGTTAGTTTGGTTTTTAGTTTGGGGGTTTTTGAAACAGGGTTTCTCTGTGTAGCCCTGGCTGTCTTGGAACTCTGGATGTAGCCCAGGATGGCCTCAAACTCAGACATCCCCCTGCCTCCGCCTCCCAAATGTAAAGGCCTACAGCAGCACCACTAGGCTGTCAGCTTCGCTTTAAATAACTTCAGTCCCAGCTCACAACGAATGCGGTTTTACAGATTTACTGTACGTGTTACAAAGCTCAAAGCAGATACCACTGGATTAGCCCTTCCCTGTCAGAGAGAGGACTCGCTCTACACGGTAGCATCTACAGGGAGTAAGTCAGCATCCCCCATCCCCAAACTGATCCCTACCTCATTGCCCACTGCTAAAGCAGACCCCAGGCACTGCTTACCCTCAGCTGATGGCTACAGTGGTCATGGAATAACGCCGCTAGGATGTTGGGAGGGAGAACTTGGCATGGCTGAAGCCAAAAGCACAATACCAGAGCAAGCCCCATGGACTGGCCAGATTTTAAAGACTGCATGAAATGATTATGGGAGCAAGGAGCTAGGGAAGGTGGCTTTGGGAAGAGCTGTTTTGCTTTGTGTTTTTGTCACACTGGCAACAGTGAGCTTCCAAATGAGAAAGAGCTTAACATTTTTGAAGAGTCAAACATGTTGGAGATAGAGAGGGAAAAACGCAGCCACCTCTGCTTAAAAAAAAAAAATAAAGACGTGTTTTAAATTATGTGTATCTGTTTGCCTCGGGTTGAGGGCTTGTGAGCAAAGGTGGAGAGAGAGCCCTAGGCTGAGCGTGGCAGCCACGGCTCGAGCAGGCCTTGCCCTGCCCCATTCCCTCTTTCTTGCTGAGAACCACTAGATTAGCAGGGCAGTGATGGCGCACACTTTTAATCACAGCACCTGGGAGGCAGAGGCAGGTGGATCTCTGTGAGTTCAAGGCCAGCCTGGTCTACACAGAGTAACCCTGTTGTTGGGGGGCACATTAGATTACATTCCTAAAGTTAGCCCCCAAGATCTAGTCCATTATTTGGCCACTTCCTCCTCCTGAAGCTGACTATTAAGGTTCAACTTTCAAAGTATTGAAGTTCAGTAATCAAAAGTCCCCTTTGGCTGCCCTAATTATATGCTTAGTCAAAACTTCATCCTAGTATGGGGCTTTCCCTTTTTCCCTGCCTGAACTGCTATTTGCCAACGGGCCATGTCTGTCTCCTTTCTGTCCAGAGGCAGTCCTTGTCACTCCAGGGCAAATCTCCCTTCCCCTTTCCCTGGTTCCCTTTCCCTTCTCCCTCATCCTCTATCTCCTGTCTTTGTCTCTTATTCCCTGTCCTTTGTCCCTCTGGGGCAAATAAATTTCCCTTGTGCTGAGAACTTGGTCTTGGGATGTCTCCTGCTGACTCCAGTGCTTTCACTGGCGCCCCCTACAGGCAATCCTGAGCCACCCGACAGGGGTGCTGAGAGCCAACCCCAAGTCCTCTGCCAAAGCTGCACATGCTCTTGACTGCTGAGCCATCTCCCCAGACCTGCTTTGTTCTCATCTCTCATTCCACAAATGTTTGCACTATGCCAACAGTATTCTAGACTGTTTGGGAGAAATGGGCAACACTTTCCACTAAGGGGCTCGGAGTTCAGCGGAGGAGGTGAGGCGCACCACGTGAATATCTAGTGTGAGACAGTGTGATCCAGGCTGGAAAGGGCATCTGCCCGGGACTTCAGTGGTGTGATGGGCATTATGTGGGCAGCTGGCGCTTGAGCTGAGTGTGACCAGGAGAAGGTAACGGTCACAGCGCACGGATGGCCCTGGAGAGAGCTTAGCGGTTAAGAGCAGTGGCTGCTCTTGCAGGGGACTTGGGTCCAGTTCCCAGCACCCATAACATGCAGCCCACACCTTTCTGTAGCTCCAACGCCCTCTTCGAGACTCCGAGGGCACTTGCACACACGTGGTACACAGACATACACTCAGGTACACACACGTATACCGCCAACAAAATAATAAGTAAATCTAAGAAAAGGAAAAGGAAACTGTGAGGATGGGAGCAGGTTCTAAGCCTCTCCTCTGTGAGGTCACCCTCACCCCTTCTGGTTTCCTGTGATTGGTGCAGCTTCCTTGTAACAGTTACGTTGTACAACCAGCACGCCGTCTCCTCAGTAAACTTTAAGTTCCTTTAGGGAGGAGCCCCTGCCCTGCCATGCCTGTTTCCCTGACATTTAGTAGTGCTCCTGACTGGTCTACCCACTCGGTAAAGTCTTGAGGGAGGAAAGAAACCAAGTAAAGCCTGCCTTCAGGGACCAGAAGGTGTTACAACCTGGCAGGGATAAAAGATTCGCGAAGAGGAGCAGTGGGTGTTGGGGAAGTCTTTGTCAATAAAGCACTGTTGAGCCAATAGGAATCTAGATAGGTGGGACTAGGAGTCCAGGAGGATTCTGGGAAGGAGAAACACAGGAGAGTTCGAGATGTAACCGCCATGGGGTAGGAAGCCCGGAACTATTCTCCGGTAAGAGAAATACTTAGATTAACAATTATGGGGTACTTATTTAAGTCAGAGCTAGCCAGTAAGAAACAAGCAAGGCCAACAGCTTCATAATGAATATAGCCTCCTGTGTGTTTATTTGGTACTGATGCGGCTCTAGAACCAGGCTGGCGGGAAGGCTTCTCTCTCAAAGAAAAAGCTTCCTTTAACAAGTGGGAACTAAACCTACAAAAGTAGGGTGGTGAGGAGGCCTGATGGTATCAAGTGTGAGTGGAGAAGGAGGTCAGTGCAAACGCCTCCAGCACTGGCGAGGCTGGCAGATCAGTCATCGAGGACAGACATTTCGTCAGTATCTCACAAGACACCCAGGTCCCACGTGCCAGGTCCCAGCTCTAGTGAAACGCCTATGTGTGTACACAAGAGACATACAGAGTATTTTCATAAGCCAGGTGTGGTGACACGTGCCTTATTCCCAGCACTTTGGAGGCAGAAGAGGCGGATCTCTGTGAGTTCAAGGCCAGCCTGGTCTACAGAGTCAGTTCCAAGACAGTCAAGACTACACAGAGAAACCCTGTCTTTAAAAAAAAAGTAAAATATTTATAGCAAAAACTTGGAAGTAAACTCAGCATCCGCCTGTAACTATACATACCTGTATCATTGTGGAGAATGGTATAAACACAAACTCAAGGCTGTAGGGAAAACAATATTATCTTGTAAGGATTAATCCATACTATGGTTATAAAGTGACGACTCTTTATTTCAACATTCTTGCTGTTGCATTTCCTATTGGCATTGTTTCTTTAAAAAACTATTTATTTTTATCTGTGTGTGTGTGAGTGGTGTGTGTGTGTGTGTGTGTGTGTGTGTGTGTGTGTGTGTGTGTGGGTATGAGTCAGGGTACCCATGGAAGCAGGACCCTGTATCAGGGTACCCATGGAAGCAGGACCCTGTTGTATCACTGGAGCTAGAGTTGCAGGTGGGTGGTTGTGAGCCACCTGATGTAGGTCCTGGGCGCAGAGCTCCAGTCCCCTGTGGGAGCAGCCCAAGCCCACTGACCTGTCCAGTCCCTCAATGGCTTTCTTTGTAAGGATGGTTTTCCTCTCTTCCCTAATCCTCCAGCCTTCTCAACATCGACACAAGCACACGCTTCCCTGCAATGTTCTCTCTCTAGGTTACAATGTGTTGCTATTACTACATCCTGCCCTAGGAAGAATGACTAAAATACCTTTATTAGATATAAGGAGACTAAACAAAGATTACAGGGTGGTGAAACAGTCAGTAGGTACTAACCCTCAAAGCACGAGGACCCGAATTCTAGCCCCAGGACCTGTGTAGAAACTTGTATGTACAGACTAAGCGGTTAAGATCCATAAAACAGCTAACAACAAGTGCTGGGGGCGTTGTGGGGAAGGTGAGTCCTCATGCACTGTTAGCAGAATTGCAAAGTGATGTATATATACGTATATGTATATATATGTATATATATAGACACTCTGGAAACCAGTGTGGAAAATTCTCAAAAAGCTAAAAATAACCCTACCAGATACCCAGCTATATCACTCCTAGGCATGTGCCCAAAGGACTTGACATCCAACTCCACAGACACTTGCTCAGTCAAGGTCACTGCTACTTTAGTCACAACAGCTAAAAAATGGAAACAACCTAAATATCTTTCAACTGACTATGGGTAATGAAAACGTGGCTCCCAAACACTACGGAATACTGTGAGGTTGTCTGCTAGAAAAGACTGGGAGCTGGGCTTTGTTGGCGCACGTCTTTAGTCCCAGCACTCGGGGAGGCAGAGGCAGACGGATCTCTGTGAGTTCGAGGCCAGCCTGGTCTACAAAGCGAGTTCCAGGACAGCCTCCAAAACAATACAGAGAAACCCTGTCTCGAAAAAAGAAAAAGAAAAAACTGAAAAACTATATCCACAGTAACACCTCAACAAAATGAATGCCAAAACAAGATGGAAAAGACATTACCATTAGTTGTGCTGATTGGAAGAGTGAATTCTCACAGGGGCCCTGCTCACAAAGAACTATAGACAACTAAAGATTGCTGAAAGAGGGAGAAATAGCCTTCCCTAGAGATGAGACCCCTAACTGGTTATCTAATACCAAGTGGTCAGCCGTGAAATACACCTATGAGCAACACTGATAGACTCAGCAGGCTGTATTTATATGGTTTTGCATATATATGTAACAATAACCAAGAAAAAGATGCCAAAAATTTGAGAGGAGTAAGGAAGGGGACACAGGAGGGCTTGGAGAAGAAAAAGGGAAAGGGGAAATGATGCAATTATTTTTTAATTAAGTAAAAAAATGGAAAAAGAAACTAGGCTAAGGTGTGAAATGCTATTATTATCTTAGAATCACAATGTCAACTACTTAGATATTGATTTTCTCCTTGCATTTGTGTGGTTCTTTTAAACAATTGATAACTAAAAATAAATGTGGCTCTCATTATCTTGTTGGGAAAAAAAAAGCTGGGGTGGGGGCGGGGAGGGACTGGAGAGATGGCTCAGCATTTAAGAGCACTGACTGGCTGCTCCTCCAGGGACTTGAGTTCAGGTCTAAGCACCCAGACCAGGCAGTTCAGAACCATCTGTAACTCCATTGCCAGGGGATCAACTACCTTAGGTGCAAGTGATGCCCAAAAATAAATAAATAATAAATAAGCAAAATTTTAAAAATTAAAGAAAAGAAAAACCTAGGTGTGGTGGAGCCCACTTGTAATCCCAGTCTGGGGAAGAAGAGATAGGTGGATCCCTAGGGGTCACTGTCCCGCTAGCCTAGCTTGGTCAGTGAGCCCCAGGTCCTAGTGGGAGACTGTCTCAGAAAGAGAGAAACAGGAAAAAGGTAGATGTCCACAGAAGGATGACATCCAGGTCCAAAGTTGTCCTCTGGCATCCACATCCATGCTCACATATGTGCATGTACACACATACCCACGTGAACACACGTACGAACGACCCTCACATACAAAATTAACTATGTGATCATTGAATGGCTCCTGGCTGGCTGTTCCTTTTACCATACTGTTGGTCGTGAGCCGTTAGCAGCTGAGCCGTCTCTCCAGCCATTGCTTCTACTAGAAAGACTGTTGGTGGCACTCCGGTGAGATGGTGGTAAGGCCTGTGTACTCCTAATGGGGGAGACGAGCCCTGAATAAGTACACGCTTGGGTTTCAATTCTGCTTTCCCAACTATAAAATGGGGGCTACTGTGTCTTTCTTAGAGTGTTAAGACTTAATGCATAGAACACAGTAGGTCCCCAACTAATAGATTACTCTCCCGACTGCATGATCCTCAGGAATAAGGACTGTAGTTTATTAATCTCGCACAGGGCTTGGAATCTAACAGGGTCTCAGTTACTGCTGGTTGGGGATTGAGTCAACAGTGAAGGAGTGAAAAATGAACCTCGTCTATGACTTCACATACAAGGCTGTGCCACAACTTCACATCTGACCCTTAATAGCAATGCAATCGAAACAGTCAAAGACACTTCTGTTCAGCAGGCATTGGAAAGAAGCTAGAACATTCCTTAATCCAAAGGGGGAACACCAAGTCCAAGTCTTGGGTAAATGAAAGAAATCCAGACCTTAGCTGCCCTAACAGGCAAACACAGTTGTCCAGCTATCTTTGCACAGAGAAAGGTAGAAACCGTTCTGGCAGAACTTCCCTCCCAAATAAGTCATCCGCCACCAACAGTTGGATGGGTGTTGAGGTCAGAGCTCAGTGGAGAGCGCTTGGCAGCACACAGGGTGGCCCTTGGGTTTGGAGGCTGCTGTCCTCGGAGTGCAAAAGCAGATCAGAGAAAACCCAGGGCGGAGCCACAGAGTGGTCACTGCCCCAATCCTTGCCCCATGGCTAACCAAACCAACCTGTGGTTCACTGAATGACACATTGCTGGAGGCGTGGGTAGGCCTCCACCTCTTCACTTCTGGTTGGTTCTTCTGGAACACTGGTGCTATGGGACCTTGCTGACAGTCACCGCCTTAACTCGACGTGATCAGACAGCAGATGACACTTCTGTGGTGATGTCAGGAGACTGTGTGTTCTTTGTTGTCTGTTTCAGTGATTCTGCAGATTGGGAGAATCGGAGCGAGGTGCCTCAGAGCCTTGACAAAGAACACAGACCGCTTAGGATGAGTTCCCCAGGAGAGAAAAGTGACCCAATCCATTACATCACATGACAGTGGGAGAGGAATGTGTGGGAGTTAATCCAGTAAGACTTGAGGGGGAAGAAACGGTCAAAATTCATCATGCATATGTATAAAATTCTAGAAGAATAAATTTAAAATTACATTTAAAAAGTAGACAGGGTATGCTCTTCCAAAAGACTGGGGTTCAATTCTTAGCACCCATATGGCATCTAACCACTACTTATAATTCTAGTTTCAGGAGCTCTGACACCCTTATGTGGCCTCTAAGGACATCGGGCACACATGTGCTACACAGACATACATGCAGGTGAAGCTTCCGCACATATAAAATAAAAACAGTCTCATAAAAAAGGAAATAGCCCTAAGTTCTGAGTGCCATGATAACCCCCATTTTCCCGTCTCAGGAGAGTTTGTGGTTTGCCTGGGGGGTGTTAATAAACCCGGGATTCAGGAGCAAATATGTCTGCCTCCACAGTGGACGGATTGTGTTTGGCTCCAAGGACAGAACTGTATCCAAGGAGTGAAGTTACAGGCAAAACTCAGGCTCCATGAAAGGTAGTCCTCAACTGCCACTGTTTTTGATATGAAATGGGCAAGTTGACAGACGGCTTTCACTGCTGGGGGTGTCTGCTTAGACAGGCAGGCTGCCCGTGCAGGGTGGGGTTGGCCTGTTCTGCTTTATCCTCGCAGCTGTGGCGAAGGGTGGATTGCTTTACTTATTTATAAGGGTTACATGAGGCCAGGGAGTGGAAGGAGTCAGAGTCTGTCAAACGCCAGCCTGTCAGTATGACACCTACCTTTTTAGGACCTCATTCAAGACACCCTTTACAGCCTGGACGAACAATGTAAATGCTCTGGAGCGGTTGGTCAGATCACTTTTCTGTTCTTGAATAAAAATAAATTTCCTCTATGTACACTGAATCATGCTTCCTACTTGCAGTAGCCTCAGGTCAACTTCACCATTGCCCAAGCAAGCGCGTCATAACTCCGACAGCTGACACTTGTTACTCACTGGGTTTGGTATGCATTGTCTCCCACAATGCCGACAAAAATCTGAGAAAGTAGGAACTACTGCCTCATTTGATGTAGATAACCTGAAATCCAGGTTACCTAACCTCTTCAAAAGTCACAGAGCAGGCTAGCAGAAGGGAAATTCCAACTCACCTCTCCCTCACTGCAAAGGCCAGGGATTTAACTGCCCATTCTTCCTTACACAAACGGACCACTGTACAGCCTACATTCTTCTGATAAAGAACTCTGACTCTTCCAAATGTCACTCCAAATATTCAGAATCGTGCATGTTTATAAGGTGTCTTCCTGAACAAACGCTGTTTGAAGGGCTTCCTATGTGAGTCGGAAGATGACCTGGGAAAGCACTTGGTAAGGTTGAAAACAAACAGCAATAACAGCACCAAAGAAACTTAAAAAGTCTTCATTCTGGTGTCAAACGGGTAAATCTGTATCAAGAGCCATACTCCAAGCCCGAAGTGTGACACCAGCCTATAAATTCAACTCTCCCATGGTTGAAACAGGATTAGAAATTCAAGGCGAACATGGGCAACAAAGCTAGGTCACCTCAAATGGAAAAATCCAGGGTTGGGCAATTGTGAAGCTAATTGTCCAACCATGAGTCACTCGGTGGAGTGACTGAAATACTATCAAAACCAATGCAAAATTTTATCCATGTTATTACAACTACATCTTTTTCAAATGGTTTTAGATTTACTTATTTTAATTTGTGGTTCCCCTGCATGTGTGTAGTGAATGTGTATGGGTGTTTTATTTGCATATATGTCTTCACATTATATGTGCACCTGATGTCCATGGAGGCAAGAAGTAGGGAGTCAGATTCCCTGGAACCGGAGTTAGAGGGGGTTATTAGCTGCTATGTGGGTGCTGGGAACTGAACTCAAAACTTCTGGCAGAAGAGTGCTCTTAACTGCTGAGTCATGTCCTTAGTCCACTAAGTCTTTCTCTTTTTCTCACTATATCTTTTTTTCAACCATATAGTGAGTTAAACACAAAGGGCTATGGGCATAGCTCAGCGGTAGAGGGCTTGCCTAGCATGAATAAGGTTCTAGGTTTACTCTCCAGCAACAAGAACAAAAGAACGAAAGGGAAGGAGGGAGGGGCCAAGAAGAAGAATTAGAACAGCATTAATAAAATATTTATTATTTTTATTCAGGTACGTGTATTTGTGTATCTGTGTGAGTGAATGCCTCATGTGTGCAAAGTGCTTCCAAGGCCAGAAGAAAGCATCAGATCTCTGAGAAGTGGAATTACAGTTGTGAGCTGCCCAATATAGGCACTGGGAACCAAACACCGTTCTGTAGATCAGGAAGCACTCTTAATCATTGAACTATTAGCAATTCCAATGAAAACCTATTATTAGTGGTTCTCCTGGGGTGTTGTCTGTTGGTTGGTTTGTTTGTTTGTTTGTTCATTTGTTTGAGACAAGGTAGGTTCTGCTATGTAGCCCAGGCTGGCCTCTAAATGAAGATCATTTTTTTGTCTTTTTTTAATTTAAATTAGAAACTAGGTTGCTTCACATGTCAATCCTAGCGCTCCCTCTCCCTCTCCCTCCCTTCCTCCCACACCCTCCCGCCAACCCTCCTCCCCCAATTCCTACTCCTTTCCCCAGGGAGAGTGAGGCTATCCATGAGGGGGTGTCCATAGTCTGTCATTTCATCCAGGGCAGGGCCTGGGCCCTCCCCCAAGAGTCCAGGCTGAGAGAGCATCTCTCATTGTGGGATGGGCACCCAAAGTCCATTTGTATTCCCTGGGAAAAATACTGATCTACTACCCAAGGCCCCACAGATTGCCTAGGCCTCCTCACTGACACCCATATTCAGGGGGTCTGGATCAGTCCCATGCTGGACTCCCATCCATCAGTCTGTGGTTCAAGAGCTCCCCTTGTTCAGGTCAGCTGTTTCTGTGGGTTACACAAGACCAATGGAGATCATTCTTGTTCTTGTTGAGTATTGGGATACAGTGGGATATCATATCTGACTTTCAATCTTGTCCTACTGCTTTCCTGCCAACAAGCTCTGGTTAACATCTTTTGGCCATTCCTGGAACTAGTTAGCAATCTCCCTAAAGGTTCTAGTAGCCCAAGATCTTGGCAGAGCAGGAGGAGCAGATCCAAACATACCTATGGATGCTAAGTCAGTGTGCCAGACCTGCCCAGGGAATGAGGTACTGAAACCAGATGCCTGAAACTGGAGACAGGACTAGGCACATGGTGCACTTGCCATCAGCTTCAGGGATGTCCGGTTCTAGTCAATTCTGAATGCAGAAACAATAGAGACCACAGCTTACAATTTTGGTACAGACTTAGTGAATGATTGCTCAATTCTTAGTGGAGTTTATTAAGAAACCAGTCAAATCTGGTGATCTAAACGTCCATGGAAACTGGGTAGTCTTCACAATCACATAGGAAAATATCCCCCCCCCCCGCAAATAGCATTGCATTGTGCTGTTCAGGAGCTCTAAGTAGTAGCGCTCCCTTAAGTCAACGTTACAAGAGATGTCTAAAACCTTTCTTTAAAGCTGTGGACTTTGAGGAGGAGAGAGAGTTGCTTCAAGACACTAGATATAGGCTGTCAGGCAAGTCCTGCCTGGGCACAGGGGTTTCCTTGACAGATGGTTGTTCACATGCCCCAGTAAAAGGTCACAGACTATCAAGGACAGATTTCTTGTGGAGCTGGAAGAGTTGGGACATGCACAAAAGGGGTCATGCCAACCCACCATGTCATGCACCACCCTAGCAATGTTGGGAGAGCTGCCCAGGCTGGAAGCAGCGTCACACTGTGACCTCACTTCCCCTGCACGAGTGCAGCCCCAGCCATGAGGGGCATTAATACCCCGTGGCAACCAGGGACGGTAACACACGACCAAACCATATGTGCTCCTCATGCCAAGAACTGACTCTTTGTGGAGTTACTGGGTCTGTTATAGGAGCCTCACCATTGGTTGATTTATGAAGTATTGATAAACAAAGTCTTAGAAGCCTCTGGAATCAGCTTTGGTCACTCTAGGAAAAGGCGTCATCTTCTTTACTGATGGGCTTGCTCGCTCAGGAAAAGACAGAAATGGATCCATATTAAGGGAAAATATAAATCAGTAATTAATTTGTGGATTGACTTAATTTTTATTTAATGAAAAAATTATATTTATTTACTTAATTATTTGCTATTCATCTATACAATTGTTAGTTATTTATCAACTAAATAATTGTTGATAATTAAATAAGTATTTACTTATTAATTATTGAAACAATATTTTTAGAAAATTCGAAGGATGTAAGCAGAAGCTATATCATCATCACTTGGAAAGACATGAACTTCCTGAAACATATTTCCCAGCTTTCACTGGGCTTCAAGAACCCAAAGTGAGACCCATAGCTGGTCCATGTGCAGAAAATAAGTGCTTAAGGCTAAATGGGATATTTGTAGCTCATCCCATACACCCAAGGCTCAGGGATCATTTGGAAAAAGGAGAAAAAAAGACTGTAAAAACCACAGGTTATGTATGTCTGAATGGTAACAAATTTGTTGGTCATGACAGGGCCTTTGCACATGGGAACTAACAGTATCTGTAACTGCATGCACAAGTCCCGCACACGATCAAGCCAGTCCAAACCCTAGCATGTATGAGAGAGGCTCTTGTGAAGTCCCAGTCCAAACCCTAGCATGTATGAGAGAGGCTCTTGTGAAGTCGCCCTTAGTGAAGGAGCTGTTGGAGCTGATGGCTGCGGGGAGATGGAGAGCCAGTATTCTTCAGAGCTGAAGCCCTAAAGAGACTCCCTTGTCCCAGTAGTTTGACCTACACCTATGCACATACAAGCAGCAGTAATAGACTTGAGTAATAGAGAAAGAGCACAAGCAGTTGGGAGAGAAAGTTGATGGGATTATGGGAGTCTTGGAAGGGAGGAAATGGGGAGGTGGGGAGGGAGGAAATGGGGAGGGAGGAAATGGGGAGGTGGGGAGAGTTGAGGGAGGAAATGGGGATACATATAGGGAGTGTTGATTGGAAGGGAGGAAATGAAGGAAGTGGGGAGATGAGGAGGGTTGGAAGGGGGAAATGGTGAGTTTGATCAAAATATAATATGTGCAACCAACAAAAAGGAGGGCAGAGGATAAGTACCCAAAGTTTCAGAAAATGAAGGCCTCAAAAAATCTTTGCCCCGGGCCGGGCGGTGGTGGCACACGCCTTTAATCCCAGCACTGGGGAGGCAGAGGCAGGCAGATCTCTGTGAGTTCGAGGCTGGGCTGGACCAACAGCCTCCAAAACAATACAGAGAAACCCTGTCTCGTAAAACCAAAAAAAAAAAAAAACCCCAAAAAAAAATCTTTGCCCCTGTGAAGATGGGACGCAGGTGACATAGAGCACCAGAGAGTAAAGAGGAGGCCAAATCTGAGGACAAGAGAGAGAGAGAGTGAGAGAGACAGAGACAGAGACAGAGACAGAGACAGAGACAGAGACAGAGACAGAGACAGAGACAGAGAATGGAGAAATGGGAAAGCCAAGCCAGGACTTAGAAATAGTCAGCAAAAAACAGTTCCTGATCCAGTCTTGCCAAGAGCTTCTCCTGCTGTTATTCCGAAGGCAGATTCGTTTCTCATGAAGGCACCAGCAGCGTCGCTCAGCGTGACTATTCCCAGGAGCGCCCAGGGGCAGGCAGGAAGGACACTTTAGGGCATCCTGAAAGCTCTCTACTAGTGTGGTGTTTCACACATCACTCAAGCAGAAGCCTCCATGGCTCTTGTATAACTTCATACAGATGTGAGAGCATCTGGAGATAGTGGCATGGTGTGCACAAGACTTCTCGTGGTGAAACACAGAGATTTGCCATTCTCTGAGTGATCTGACATTTTACCTAGTACAGGGACTACTAGGTAAACATTTAATAACGATACTCCCAGTTTTATTTTTGTTATTTCACAATGAAATGGGATTCTTATTAAACATTTTGCCTTTTTATTTGTCTTTAGGGGCAATAATTTTCAAATAGCCATAGCCCAAGGTCTTAGCTGGCCAGTGTTTCATCCTCAACCCCACAAAAGTCCAGGGTAAGAGCCAAACTGTGAAAACAAACACTCACACTAACAGCACTAGCTTTGGGCAGTCCTGCCAATGCCTCTTGGGCCTCCTCAGACTTAGGGGTACCTGTCTCTAGGACCAGCATGAGTTCCTGGGTCTCCCTGGTCTCAGAGCATCCCTGCACGGTAGCCCTTTCCATATTCTATGTCCATGTTCTTTGTATGTCAGCTTCCCTTGTCCTTGGAGATAGAGACTTTGCCTCGTCCTGTCTCACTTGCCCTCGCTCCTGGCACAAGTACAGTTTCATACATGTTTAAGTGTGTAATGGTTAATAGTGCTAACTTGAATGGACTGACAAGAACCTAGGAAAGCACACTCCTGGGTGTGTCTGTGAGGGCACTTTAAGAAAGGGTTAGCTAAGGGGGTGGGGAGGGCCCACCCTAACTATGGGAAAAAGCATCCCATAGGCTAGTAGTATTAGTGAAATACAATGTGTGGTGACATATTATTTATGATTTATTAAAGCTGGCCTGAGGATTCAGAAAAGCAAAGTCAGCCTCAAACCATAGAGATCAGGGTGTGGTGATGCATACCTTTCATCCCAGCAGCCAGAAGCCGGAGGTGGTGGTGCCCACCTTTAATCCTAGGACTCAGGATCTCTGTGAGCCCAAGGCCACCGAGATCTACACAAGAGTGAATCAGTCTAAAAGATTGTAGCTCACATCTTTAATCCTAGCATTAGGGAAGAATATAAGACAGAATCAAGGACTCAGTATCAGGCATTCATTCTTCAGCCACATTGAGAATAGGTGCGCCCTAGCCCTTTTAGAGGTACGAGTTCTCTGGTAGCTTGGCTGCTTTGTTTCCCTGATCTTTAGGTTGAACCCCAATATCTGTCTCTGGGTCGTTTATTTAATTGTGTTACATAAAGGGCAGGCGGGGTTGAGACAGCAAATACGGGCATTCTCTTTTCTCCTTCCTAGATTGCCATCCATGTCTTTACTGCCATAATGAACTAAAACCTCTTTAAAAAGCAAGCCCAAGCAAGGTGTTGGTGGCGCATACCTTAATCCCAGCACTCGGGAGACAGAGGCAGGTGGATCTCTGTGAGTTCGAGGCCAGCCTGGTCTACCGAGTGAGTTCCAGGACAGCCTCCAAAACAATACAGAGAAACCCTGTCTCAAAAAACCAAAAAAAAAAAAAAAAAAAAAAAAGCAAACCCAAATAAGTCCATTCTCCCTTGAATTATGTCTAAGGTATTTGGAAACCTAACACAGACTGAGCCAATGTTTGCACAGCTCACGCTTACTGGTTCCTTTCCTCCTCGCTATGAGATAATCTCATGGGCAGCTCAGAGGCATCCTCTCTACCACTGGCTCTCAAATGCTTTGTTTTCAGGAGTCCTTTAAAACTTTACAAAATAAAAAATAAAACTGAGGGAATACATCTGTTTCTTAATCAATTAAATTATTGTACTAATTAAATCATTCAAAAATGGTGATTATAAATCCAATGTCAGCACAAGTAACATCTTTGTTTTGGGAGGCTATAAGCCTGGTTATGTAGCTCAGGTGGTAAAATGCTTGATGCCATGTAGGGAGCCATGAATTTGACCCCCAGAACCAGACTCTCCATGGTGGTATATGCCTACAATCCCAGAGCACTCAGGAATTGGAGTCAAGATGATCTGAAGTTTAAGGTCATTCTTAACTAGATAGCAAATCTGAGGCCAGCCTAAGGTTCATGAATATGTAGGCTGTGATGAATATACCAGATAGCCTGTGACAGAGTGACATTAGTTGGACATGCTGTGGGCTGGTGTTGCTTTCCTTCTATGTGTCCTGATGAAGGGATCACAGCGGTCACTTGCCTAGTGTGTTTGGTAAGTTCACAAGCCTGGAGTTCTCTGATGTGATCTTGTGAGTCCCTGTGTCTGTTTGTCCCTGATTTAACCCTAAAATACACTTAATGCTTTGTCAGCACAGGTGAGACTTTCTGATTCTGTAAGTTAAGGTTATGCTGGGCAGTTGGAAGCAAACACAGGGACATTGTGCCTCAGGATTTTGCTCAAAATAGAGAAGGCCAGGGCAAGCTGCCACACTAGACAAACAACTCAGGGCAAAATGGAGTAACTCGAAGGAGGGCAGGAATATCCTGCTCTATAGATAATTCTACAACAAACCAAAAGAGCATTTTTACTGAGAAATGTGGCGCCATGTTAGGTGTTTACGAGTCTTCTTCATGTCTGGCTAATAGAAGACAAATGGATTTTCATCGCAGCTTCTCTGTCTGATCTGTTTCTTCAGGGGATTGATTTAAATGTAGTCTATCTTCCCTCTTGTCAACCCTAAAAATGTCCAGTCAAAATGCCCACACTTTTCCCTAATCTCCAAGCTTACTTCATCACCTCCTGATGATGCAAGATTCTACTGAAACCTTGGAATCCACTGAAGGAAAGCAGAGCAAAGAGCTGGCAAGGTAACGCCTCAGGTAAAGGCAATGCCACCAAGGCTGACAACCTCTCGGTTCCCAGACACACCCCCTCTGCCATGGTGGAGGAGAGAACTGGCCCTACAGTTTCCCCTCCATATCTGTATGCTCCACCTAAAAAGCAGGTAAATAAGAAAGTATAAAACAAAGAAACAGAGTGAGGCAAGGCAGGCCCACAACTCTACAGCCAGCAGTGACAAGGGACAATCAATCCACATGTATTGATGGGAAGACATGAGTCATGAAAGGCTGAGGTCCGTATACTCCTCCCCAACTCCATGGTGAACAGATCCAACCTAGGTCATGGCTCAGAGACTCTCCTATATAGCGACAGTCCCAGGTGCACCTTTGAGATAACAAAAATGTTTCCTAAAACAAACAGCCATTGTTTCTATACAAAGACCTTCAGTGTTTCCTCCATCAACAACCACAACCGTCCTTCCAAGAAGACAATGGGCTGGAAGCTCTTTCATAAGTATCATGATGGGAGGTGAGGAGGCGTAGGGAGGGACAGGAGCATCATTTGCTTCCCTGTACATCTCTGCTGGACAAGATGGACTCCACTAATGTGAGCTTTTCTGAATGACCAGTCATTCCTGCACTATTCATCATGACATTTTCCTGGTCTTTTGACACTGGGATAATAATATCTATCCCTTACAGAATTGCTGTCATGGTCAAGTGAGGTCATAGACGTGAATGCTCTTTGTGTGGGCTTCCAGGTCTACATAATGACATTATGAGGAGATTGGTGGCTCCCCCGTGTTGCCTGACTAAGGAAGATAGCTCTGTGTTAGTCAAATGGGTCACCAGATAGTCATCAAGTTGCTAGAGCAAAACATAAGGGAGAGGGCATTGGGTCTGCATGGCTGCCTGCAACAGTTAGTTCACTGGGGCTCATCCTGGGCCCAATTGTCATTCAGATATGGTGGTTTGAATGTGACATGGTCTCCATAGTCTTGTGCATTGGTCTCCAGTTGGTGGCACTGTTTGGGAAGGTTTAAGTAGGTCAGGTTTACTGGAGAAAGTTCACTGGGCCAGGCTTTTAGAGTAAAAGTGTGCATAAGTGAATACTTGAATGTCGGCAGAAGTTTCTGTCCCACCTGGTCCCGCAGCCATTTAGTCCCAAATAAACACACTGAGGCTTATGTTAATTATAAACTGTTTGGCCAATGACTCAGGCTTCTTATAGGCTAGCTCTCTCTTAATTATTAACCCATAACTATTAATCTGTGTATCTCCACATGACTTTATCTTACCTGAGAATGCCCAGGTGTCCTACGGAGAGTCTCTTCACAACTCACTCTCTTGTTCCTCTCCCAGAATTCTCCTAGTCTGGTAGCCTTGCCTATACTTCCTGCCTAGCTACATCCTGACTGTCCATTGACCAAAACAGCTTTATTCATCAACCAATAAGAGAGACACATATTCACAGCACACAGAAGGACACACCCTTTCACTTGGAGTTTGCTCTTACGGCTTTGTGTGTGCAGTTTGATTATGTGAGCCCTCACCTTCCTGCTCTTGACACCCTGACTGTTGTTTTCTGCCATGCTGGTCCCACTGCGGACTCTAGTCCACTCAAACTGTAAGCTGAAATAAACTCATTCTTCTATAAGTTGCCTCAGTCATGGTGTTTTACCACAGAGAGATAGAAAAGTAGCTAATAAATCAGGTGAAGCCCATCTTCATTGGCTCTCCTTACCACTCCCAGGACCCCCGTTATGGTCAGTGTTCTCCAGAGAGACAGAACTTATAGAATCTTAGAATCTCTCGCTCTCTCTCTCTCTCTCTCTCTCTCCCCCCACACACACACACATACACACACATATGGAGAGAGAGAGAGAGAGAGAGAGAGAGAGAGAGAGAGAGAGAGAGAGAGCAAGTGGCTTCCAGCTAGCCCAACAATAGCAATCCACCTATGATGCAAGGTCCAAGAATCCAGCAGTTGCTCAGACGGCCTCCATGAGGCCAGATGTTTCAGATGATCTTCAGTATAAACCAAAATCCTAGAGACGCAGTTTGTAAAACCTGTGAAAAGAAGGACTTGCTAGCAAGAGGAGAGCAAACAAACAAGGACAGAGCACACTTCCTTGTTCCATGTTCTTTGTCTTGGCTTCCAGCAGAAGGTGTGGCACAGATTCAAGGCGAGTCTTCCCGTCTCAAAGATCTGAATTAGGCAGTGGTGGTGCATGTCTTTAACCCCAGCACTCTGGGGGCAGAAGCAGGTGGACCTTTGTGAGTTCGAGGCCAGTCTGGTCAGGGTACACAAAGAAACCCTGTCTCAAAAAAGAAAAAGAAAAAAAAAAAGATCCAGATTAGAAGTGTGTCTTTCCACTTCAAATGAAAAGGAAAATCCTTCAAAGGTGTCCCTGATGTTAGTTTCTGCTACGGTAGCAGCCTGCCTCTGCTGCCAAAGCAGTCGAGTTTCCAGGGGCCTTTCCACCGTCAGCCATACCATGGTGCCGTAAAAGTGCCCGCCTGCCGGAGCACAGCTCACATTGTCTCTCACTCCTTTGCCTCTCTCCCCTCTCTCCCCCCTCTCTCCCCCTCTCACCCCTCTCACCCCCCTCTCACCCCTCTCTCCCCCCCACCCCTCTTTCCACCCCCCACCCCTCTCACTCCTCTCTCACCCCCTCACCCCTCTCCCCCTCTCTCCCCTCTCTCTCCCCCTCTCACCCCTCTCACCCCCTCTCCCCTCTCCCCCCCACCCCTCTTTCCACCCCCCACCCCTCTCACTCCTCTCTCACCCCCCTCACCCCTCTCCCCCCTCTCTCCCCTCTCTCTCCCCCTGCTGCCTTTTGCAGGGAACATCACATTGTCCATTCTTTTGGTATTCCTCACAACCCCACGGGACAGGCTATTGTGGAGCGCACCCATGCCACTCTCAAACAGTATTTTAAGAAAATAAAAAAGGGGGAGTATGTTACCTCCCCCAATATTCAGTTATCCACCATACTTTACATTTTAAATTTTTTGACCGTAGACCGTAATAATTTGTCTGCTATGGAGAGACATTGGAACAAACCCTCCCAGTCCTTGGGATGGGTCAGATGGAAGGATTTGATTACAGGAAAATGGCAGCCACCCACTCCCCTACTAGCTAGGGTCCGAGGGGCTGTTTGTGTTTTCCCTCCAGGAAGTGAGAAGCCCATTTGGGTCCCCGAACAGTGCATCAGGCATGTCGACCCCAATACTACTCCGGATACTAGTAATGCTCACCATGATAAAGATGATCCAACCATTGCTGAACACTCAGGTAAGGGAAATATGGGCGTTGGTGAGGATTCCCCCCCCCCATGTTGATGCCAGATAGTCATTCCAGCTCCCTGTTCATCAAATTTTTTTTTTTTTGGTTTTTCGAGACAGGGTTTCTCTGTATTGTTTTGGAGGCTGTCCTGGAACTCACTCTGTAGACCAGGCTGGCCTCAAACTCACAGAGATCCGCCTGCCTCTGCCTCCCGAGTGCTGGGATTAAAGGCGTGCACCACCAACGCCCGGCTCTGTTCATCAAATTTTATAACACCAATAATACATTGGGAGCGGCTGCCGCCAATGAGATTAAAAAGTCAGAAACTAGACATTCTGAGTTTCCCCCCTCCTAAGCCTGATACCAGGGTCAAGAAGTAGGGAAACCCAAGAGATTGCCAGCGGCATCCCAACACGCCTTTATGAGGGAACATCCTGGGTTGAAAATTGGATTGAAAATGGGTGAATAGCCGGGCGTTGGTGGCACACGCCTTTAATCCCAGTACTCGGGAGACACAGGCAGGCAGATCTCTTGAGTTCAAGGCCAGCCTGGTCTACAAAGCAAGTTCCAGGACAGCCTCCAAATAGTACAGAGAAACCCTGTCTCGGAAAAAAAAAATTGGTAACAAGATGGGCGGTGGTGGCACACGCCTTTAATCCCAGCACTTGGGAGGCAGAGGCAGGTGTATCTCTGTGAGTTCGAGGCCAGACTGGACTGACAGCCTCAAACAATACAGAGAAACCCTGACTCAAAAAAAATTGGTAACAGTACAGAGGTACTGGTATTAAGTAAAGAAAAAGAAAAAGACAAAGATATATGGAATGAAAAATTTTGTTTACATTTAAGTTCTATTTTGTGAGTCATCTCTAAAAACTTTTGGCCAAAAGCTTGGCCTCTCTACCTTGCATCTACAGTTACAAGGAGTAGGTATGGCTGTACCCCATGACTGTAGCTCAAATGGAGGAATGATAAAGAACATACAGGACTTTTTAACCTCTTAGTTCAAGGATTGGCTGGAGTTGTTCTTTTACATAGATTTCAATTAAGGAAGCTTCATTGCAACAGACTAATCATGACCTAGGGAAAAAGGATGACTGAAAGATGCATGTATGTTCTGAATGTATGGTGTGGCCACACCGGTATGTATGAAATGTGATTGTGAATGCGTGAGTGTGAACTGCTTATATGATTAAAAGGATACCTAAATCCCTTCAAAAATAGTTAAGAAGCTACCTAGATTGCTTTAAATATAGTCAAAAGGAACATCCAGCCAGTCTGTTAATATTTTAACAGAAAAATTTAAGATGCAAATGAGGCCTTATCAGCTAGTGAGAGCTCTACAGGTTAGATTGGGAAAGACTGCTCACAGACTTCAAATAATTTTCAAAAGTTATTTGGACACAGTATAGTTTACAATCTTTGAGTGATTTTCAGAAGTTTTTGGGAAATATTTAATGGATATGTCCTTTTTAATGGGCATCTACAAATAATCTAAGTAGTAATCCCAATTTACCTAGATAGTTAACCAAGGAGGGTAGACAAATCCTTCTACTGTTATGGTCCAGCTTCAACAGTTCAAAAAAAATTTTTTAGAAAATAAAAAAGGGGGAATAATGTCCCCAGTCCCCATATGACTCATCAAATAATACACTCCTCATTTAAAAATTTTATAATGTGAATGCCAGTGAGCTTCAGACAGATTCTGGCATGATGGAACTTGAGCAACCATTGCTCAGGTCAAATGGAGACATCCATGCACTAAACAGTGGAGAAGACCCTAATTTGGGGTCGAGGGCATGTTTGTGTTTTCTTGTAGGAAAAGAATAAAAGCTTCGGCATGGAGCAGAGAAAAACTGGACCTGAGACCATGGGAGCCTACCTAAGCCAGTTTGAGTGAGATCTCCTAAATCAGTGTTCCTGACTCTTGCTGTCATCGAATCTAGAGCCCAAGAAAGAAAGAAAACAGTTGGTTCGAGATTTCCAGTTTCTCAACAGACCTGCTGCATCAACCTTCCGGACCCATGAGTTTTCATCGTGAAGCCAATAGAGAAAAAAGGACCCATTTAAAACATTTGGACATTGGTATGGACTGTGATGAGGGGCAAAAGCCTCTTTTCAGTAATTGAACAGGACATGGTCACTTGAAATATCAGATTTGGTGGTTCCTGTTTCTGGAATCGTGCCTAGGCCAGTGTATTTTTCTGGAGAGATGCAACTTGTCCTAATGCAACAAAAAGGAGACTTTGACTCAAGTCGCATAATCAGCTGACGTTAAATCAACAAACTGCATCACCACAGGAACAAATTGGTGTTCTGTGGATAGTGCAACAAGCCTATTGTTCATATTTTTCATAATGCTACATGTGTAACATCAATGATTGTGCCCAATGTATCTGTGCAAGTGCACTTTCTAAATGCTTTCCTGAGCAAATCTTAAAACGATTGGAAACTTTATCAAATTGTAACAGAATGTAAATTACGTGCATGTTACCCTTGTAACAGATGAAGGCTGGTAGAATGTTATGGCCCAGATCTGGTGATGGGTATGGTGATGGAGAGGCGCTATGTCAATGGGGGTCCTGGAAATGGTGGCAGTGGCAGTAGGCATTCTGGCTTTATGCTGAGCTCAAACGTGCCTTGTTCCAGAGACAAGAGATCCGTAACCAAGTATTGTTTAGCTTAGCCCATGGCAATCCCGATAGCCATGAAGGTTGGTTACAGATGATTTAAGGTTGGGGTATCTCCGATGATGGGCAACCTGTGGGGAAGACCCCCTCCCACCTAAAACAGGGGTTCAAGGTCCCCCAAAGACGGGAAAGGGAGGGTGACCCTACTTGACCTAAGCCAGGAGTGCCTCATTTGAAAATAAAAAGGGGTGAATTGTGGGAACACCAGACCTTGAGCAGAGACCCACTTCCCCTTCTGCCTGGGAGTAGGCAGCTGTAAAACAATGTTTAGTAAAAACATGTTTACTAAAAACGATACAATAAGTTCCTGGGAAAGGCCTTCCCACGGAAACCACCCTGACCTCGACCTTGTCAAAAGACTAACCGCACCTTCAAAAACCCACACACATCCACCTCTGGTGTCAGAGCAGAACCAGCCAGGGTAGAGGAGAGAGCAGAAGCTTCTCTGGTGGGAGCCTTTCTTAGGAAGTTTTTCTTGAACCTTTTTGGAGCCTGTTTAAAGTTCTCTTTATATCATTGAACGAGTCTCTGTGTTTTCAATACCCGACACCCTCCGCACGTTCTCGGACACAGGCCGCGCAGCAGACGTGACAGGTAGGCATTCTGGCTTTATGCCGAGCTCAAACGTGCCTTGTTCCAGAGGCAAGAGATCCGTAACCAAGTATTGCTTAGTTTATCCCATGGCAATCCCGATAGCCATGAAGGTTGGTTACAGATGATTTAAAGTTGGGGCGCTCTGTTGACAGGCAACCTGTGGGGAAGACCCCTCCCGCCTAAGACAGGGGTTCAAGGTCCCCCAAGGACGGGAAAGGGAGGGAGACCCTACTTGACCTAAGCCAGGAGTGCCTCATTTAAAAATAAAAAGGGGTGAATTGTGGGAACACCAGACCTTGAGCAGAGACCCACTTCCCCTTCTGCCTGGGAGTAGGCAGCTGTAAGACAATGTTTAGTAAAAACATGTTTACTAAAAACGATACAATGCCTGGGGGCAATAAGTTCCTGGAAAAGGCCTGCCCACAGAAACCACCCTGACCTCGACCTTGTCCAAAGACTAACCGACTCTTCTGCCACGCCCAGATCAGTTTTTGGAGTCAGAGCAGAACCAGCCAGGGGAGAGGAGAGAGCAGAAGCTTCTCTGGTGGGAGCCTTTCTTAGGAAGTTTTCTTGAACCTTTTTGGGGCCTGCTTAAAGTTTTCTTTACATCGTTGAACAAGTCTCTGTGTTGTCAATCCCAACACCCTCCGCACGTTCTTGGACACAGGCCGCGCAGCAGACGGGACATCCCCCCTCTCTCCCCTTTCTCTCCCCTCTCTCCCCCCTCACCCCTCTTTCTCCCCTCTCTCCCCTCACCCCTCTCTCTTCCCTCTCCCCTCCCTCTCTCCCCCCTCACCCCTCTCTCTTCCCTCTCTCTCCCCTCTCTCCCCTTTCTCTCCCCTCTCTCCCCCTCTCTCCCCCTCACCCCTCTCTCTTCCCTCTCTCTCCCCTCTCTCCCCTTTCTCTCCCCTCTCTCCCCCTCTCTCCCCCTCACCCCTCTCTCTTCCCTCTCTCTCCCCTCTCTCCCTTTCTCTCCCTCTCTCCCTCTCTCCCCCTCACCCCTCTCTCTCTCTCTCTCCCTCTCTCCCCTTTCTCTCCCCTCTCTCCCCCTCTCTCCCCCTCACCCCTCTCTCTTCCCTCTCTCTCCCTCTCTCCCTTTCTCTCCCCTCTCTCCCCCTCTCTCCCCCTCACCCCTCTCTCTTCCCTCTCCCTCCCTCTCTCCCCCTCACCCCTCTCTCTTCCCTCTCTCTCCCCTCTCTCACCCATCTCTCCCCCTCTCTCCCCCTCACCCCTCTCTCTCCCCTCTCTCACCCCTCTTGCTCCTCTCCTGCCTCTCTTCCTCCTTTTGTCTCTGTCTGCCTCTCTCATGTCCCCACTCCAATGTGGCCTTGCGCTCTCTGCCTCCCCCTCCCCTCCCCTCCCCCTCCCCCAGTAACCCTCTTGGACTAACTCCTGTGTATGGCGTCTGTTGGTGGGTTCCACTGAAGAGTACCCACTTCACCTTTCTGCTCAGTAATCATTTCACCCAGCCACTAGGGTTTCCATTCATTCCAGATGGAGTCAAGTTGACAACCAAGAACAGGCATCATACAGTTCCTAGAAATAAAGTCCCCAGTAGCTGGCAGCTGTTCCCAGCAAGACTGTAATAACTCTCCCTTCCTAAAAACCTTCACTTTTCTCCTCAACAAGCAATCTACACACAACAAGTATGCAAATTAAGACAGGGGCCGGGCATTTAATCACAGCATGGAGGCAAAGGCAGGCGGATTGCCACACCCTGTGTCCGAGAATGTGCAGAGGGTGTTGGGATTGACAACACAGAGAGCAGTCAACGATATAAAGAAAACTTTAAGCAGGCCCACAAAAGGCTCAAGAAAACTTCCCAAGAAAGGCCTCCCTCCAGAAAAGCTTCTGCTCTCTCCTTACCCCTGGCTGGTTCTGCTCTGACACCAGAAACTGACTTGGGTGTGTCAGAAGAGGCGGTTAGTCTTTGGAAAAGGTTGAGGTCAGGGCGGTTCCCGTGGGCCAGCCCTTTTCAGGAACTTATTGCCGTGGGCATTGTATTGTTTTTAAACATGTTTTTAGTAAACATTGTCTTACAGCTGCCTACTCCCAGGCCGATGGGGAAGTGGGTCTCTGCCCAAGGTCTGCTGTCCCCACAGTGGATCTCTGTGAGTTCCAGTATAGCCAGGACTGTTACACAGAGAAACCCTGTCTCAAATAAAGAAATAGAGGGGCCTGGAGAGATAGCTCAATGATGAAGAGCACTGTATATTCTTCCAGATGTTAAATTCCTAGCGCCTACATGGTGCTCAATTCCAGAAGATCCAATGCCCTTCTCTGGCCACCCAGGGCACCAGACACATAGATGGTACACAGACATACAGGGACAAAGCATCCATGTACATATATAAATAAATATATGTATTTACAAAAAGAGAAATTCAAAGTCAGCCTAGTCTACACAGTGAATTCTAGGCTAGCCAAGGCTACATAGAAAGATCCTATCTCAAAAAACAAACAAACAAAACCAAAAAAGAAATCATAATCCAAGCACTTGGGAAGCAGAGGCAGATAGAGCTCTGTGAGTTCAAAGCCAGCCTAATCTACATAGCAAGTTTCAGTCAGGGCAACATGGTGGAATCCTGTCTAAAAACAAAACAAAGCAAAACAAAAACAACAACAAAAATGTAACAGTACAATTATTTACGATGGTGGTGGGGAACAAATGTTTTCAAGAAGATGCCCTGACACATGCCTGGACTCAACAGCATTCCTTAGCCACTAAAAGAAATTCCGTAATCCTTTTCCTCTATCCTTAAAGCCAGACCAAATGGCCAAAGCTTCCAAGTTCTGCTGCTTGCTGGGGCTGGAACATGGCCCCCTCATTCAATTACATCTTCACCAGCTTTCTGGTTTCCTTCACTGCCTAAGCCTGGCTGTTCTGGAACTTGCTCTGTAGACCAGGCTGGCCTCAAACTCAGAGATCTGACACTCCTTCTTCTGGAGTGGTGGGGTTGGAGCCATCACACCTGGCTCTAATCTTCTTTAATTCCTTTTCACAAATCAGAAATTTAGCTGGGTGGCATCTTGCCCTAGGGTTGGCACTCCCTTGTTCCATTTCTTAATCTGTTTATCTCTTTGAACACAGGGTTTAGCTCTGCTCCACTTCCTGGGGCCTCTTTTCTCAATCTGTACATTTTGTATTTTATTTGCTCTGCTCCACTTCCTGGGGCCTCTTTTCTCAATCTGTACATTTTGTATTTTATTTGCTCAGCTTGCTCCTTTTCATTATAGATCTGCATCAGAGTTAACACTAATAACCACATGACAGAGTTTATACTCGGCTGTTTTTGAGATTTCCTCTGCCAATGGAATTAGTTCAAAACTCTTCACTTTAGCCTCAGGTAAACTTTTTTGGACAAGGGCAAGAAGCAGTTACATTCTTCACCAAAATATCACAAGAATGATCCCTAAGCAACATACTAATGTTCTTCTCCTCTGAAACCTCTTGAGCCAGCTGCCCACCCCCCAGTTCCAATCACTCTTAGCACCACTGTCTTCTGTGTTCTTAATGGTTTGGCCCATTAAGCAGTGCTTAAAACACTCCCCTGCTTTCCTAACCCAAACACCCAAAGTCCAAATTCCTCCAAACAAAAGCACTGGTCAGGCCTATTCTGTTGGACCCTCCAGCTAACTCCTGCTTGATCTGGAAAGCTGCATCTCTCTCTCTCTCTCTCTCTCTCTCTCTCTCTCTCTCTCTCTCTCTCTCTCTCTCTCTCTCTCTCTCTCTCCCCACCCTCTCAGAGGATCTCAAGAAACAAAGAAAAGGTGCCAAGAAGCCCAGTTCTAAATTCTTGATGAATATTGCAACTTCCTCCCCTGCTGTTGCCAGCAGCCCAAGTCCCCACCTAAGCATTCAGCTTTTGACCATACTTGGGGACAAGCCCAGCTTGTGGCTCCCACATTATCACCCCCTACCTACAGGCTATATAATCTCCCTACTTTAGTTCAGGTGCACAGCTTCTCCAGCCTCAATCTCTGGGACTAGAGAACCCTCCTGGGAGTTGCTTTGTTCAAATAAACCTATTGTTATACTTTTTCAATTTGGTTTGATCTGACTTACTGCATAGGCAGAAAAGCCTATTGGGGGGTGGGACAGAAAAACCTATTAAGGCCTTTCACAGCAATACCCCACTCCTGGTTCCAGCTTCTGTCTTAGAGTTTTTGTTGCTGTTAAGAGATACTATGACCATGGCAACTCTTATAAAGGAATAGCATTTAATTGGGCTGGTTTACATTTTCAGAGTTTATTTCATTATCATTATGGTTCAAAATGGTGGCATGAAGGCAGACATGGTGCCGTAGTAGTAGCTGAGTGTCCTCCATCTTGACTTGTAAGCAACAGGAAGTGGTCTGTCTCACTGGGTGTGGCTTGAGCATATCTGAGACCCCAAAGCCTGCCTCCACAGTAACACAATTCATCCTCCAACAAGACCACACCTACTCCAGCAAAGTCACACCTTATTTATTAGTGCCATTCCCTTTGGGGACCATTTTCTTTCAAATCACCACAGGTACACACCTTTGTGCCTGGATTTTTACATGGTTGCTGGGAATCTGAACTCAGATCCTCATCCTTACATGGAAAGGACTGAGGCGTGGCCCCACCGAGAGTACACACGTACATGTACACAGACATGTTACATGCACACACCATTAAACAATCAGTTTAAAGGACCAAGTAGGCGCTGTGAAATTTCACTAGAAAATATAGTGACTATCAACAACCAAGTGAGACTCTTTATGCCTGCTATCTCCTTGGTACTATTTTCTTTGTTTTACCAGCAAGGAAGTGCCCAGTGTCACAAAGTGAGCATTTGGCAGAGTTAGTTTCTGAAGCCATGACTACAGTGTTCTTATCGTTGCATCAGACTGCAGGGTCTGTCATAACGGTCGTTTCTAGTGTCTTCAAGTATCTGAACTAGTCACCGGAACTCTCAGAGTCCAGCACACCACAAGGAGGCATAGCCACTGGCTATGTGCTCAGAACGCAGCGTCCTGATAGAGCAAGTTCCATGCCAAGACTTGCACTCTGTCCTTAGGTAAGAGAGCTGGTTATCAGCCTCTTTAGACATTTCCTTCCTGCTCACCCCTCCCCCCAGATAGATTTTAATACCACAGAGAGAGTCTGTATTTGTTTATGGGCAGTGGCCTTTTGGAGGACCAGAAGCCATTGTAATGTTCAAGTGTTTTCACCTGCTTGGGACTCGGTCATTCTCTCTGAGAATTCATTTAGTTGAGACCGGAGCCCAGGGAAGGCAGCAGAGCTAGAAGCCAGGAAGGTGAGGGCCAGGGTGTTGGAGATCTCCAAAGGAGCTGAGACCCTGCTCTAGGCCCCAAGTTCGCGGAAGATTCACTGAGAGAAGACAAAGACAGAGAGAAGGGGAACAGGGAATGGAGTATTGTTTTAGTAAGTTTGTAGAAACCTTCAAAACACAAACTTCTCAGGCTAGGAGACAGTGGATCAAGTGTTATAAAAGCATGAACCCTGGGATCCAGATCCCCGGAACCTGAGTAGAGCCAGATGTGGGAGCGCGTGTCTGTAACCCCAGCACACCCAGCACTAAAGAGGCTGATGTCAGGAGAACTCTGGAAAGCTGCGGGGGTGGGGGTGCAGGTCACCTGGTGTTGACAATGGAGGACAGTAAGAGCTGTGGCCTCAGGCACAGGGTGGGAGCCAAGGACCAACACCCGAGGCTGTCCTCTGATTCCCACACGTGCTGTAGTACATGTGCTCCCTCCTGCAGGAATCCTCACACACCTGAAAGTATATATACAAACGGGAGAAAGCTGAACTTCTCTAAATACTCTTCCAGAGACTGTTTTGTTTGTTTTGTTTTGGGGGTGGGGTGCTTTGGGGTTTTTTGTTGTTGTTGTTGTTTTTGTGGGGTTTTTTTTTGTTTTTGTTTTTTTGTTTTTCAAGACGAGGTTTCTCTGTGCAGCTTTGGAGCCTGTCCTAGAACTCGCTCTGTAGACCAGGGTGGCCTCAAACTCACAGAGATCCCCCTGCCTCTGCCTCCTGAGTGTTAGGATTAAAGTCGTGCACCACCATCGCCTGACTTCAAAAACAGTTTTATGGATTTGTGGGCCCATGCTTTTGTTTTCAAGGTGAAGCAGAGGTAAGCCTACGTATCAGCAAGTGGTCAATTTACCAAGAACCCAGTTTTCAGATGGTTTAAAGTTTCAGATCAAGTCTTGTCTTGTCCTGTGGCTTCCTGGGTTCATCTGCAACGTGGTTGCACCTGCAACGTGGTTGCACAGTGTTTATTATGAGTGGAAGGTAGCAGACTCATTCACCATATGCCAGGCAGACATGGTGCTAAACACATAGCACAGTATCAATGGGCTGTATTACCTCTCACAGTATCCTCATCAGGTATGAGTGATCAGAGCCAATAGGTGAGCAGGCATCCTCAGATCACACAGCTGATAACCGGAGTGCCAAGCCTTGTGATTTCAGAGTGCAGGTGTTTAATCAGCATGCCATACTAATTTGATTAAATTGATTCGGTGGTCTGATAAGGTAGTTTGGAAAGTAAAATAAAACATTAGCAGGGTGTGGTGGTGCACGCCTTTAATCCTGGCACTCGGGAAGCAGAGGCAAGCAGATCTCTATAAATTCAAAGCCAGCCTGATCTACATAATGGGTTCTAGGGAATCAGGATTACATAGAGAGACCCTGTCTCTGTCACTGTGGTGATCAGTTGCAGTGTCCACTGTGAGGGTCAGCTACAATGGTCACTGTGGTGATCAGTCATAGTGTCCAATGTCATGGTGAGCTATAGTGGTCCTTGTGGCGGTGAGTTGAGTTGTGCACTGTGACAGTCATAGTGGTCATTGTGGGGATCAGTTATAATGTTCACTGTGATGATCAGCCATGGTAGTCACTATAGTATCCATGGTGATGGTCAACCATAGTGGTCATTGTGGGCGTCAGTTGTAGTGCTCACAGAGATGGTCAACCATAGTAGTCAATGTGACAGTCAGTTGCAGTGACCACTATGTATGTGTATATTTGTCTCCTCCTCTAAACCTGCCCAGGGATATTATCTCTGACTCCATGTCTAGAAACCAGAAACAGAACTTCAGTAAACCCTGTCTGGGCTTATTCCTTGAATCCCTCAGGGGCTGCATTCATGGCCCTCAGGACAAAGTCTGGTTTCATATCAGCCCCCATGAGGCTCTCCAAGGACTCCAGCCTGGTCCTGGTCACTATTCTGTCATTCCCAATCTTTGCACCATCCACAGATGTATGTTCACTAAACTTGACTTTGGCACATGCTGTCCCCTCTTCCGGGAAGCTTGCATTCCCTTTCTGTCCCTGCAGGGACTAAAGCCTCTTCACCTTTGTTCAGTATCACTTCCTGTGCGCACCCTCATGGACCTCCCAAATCTAGATACAACAGAAGTAATGATGTCAAGGGACACTGTGCCAGTCAGATGTACCTTGGTACATGTTTTTTTTTTCCAATTAAAGGCATTAATGATCAGGGCTGAGACAGGAAACTGTTTGGTGAGCACTCTGAAACTGTTGTCACAACATTCCAGGCTGAGTGAATGGCCCACAAAATGGCCACATAATTCTGTTGGATCAGATGGGTAGAGAAGGGAAAACAGACTCAGAGAAGTTATGCAACTTGTTCAAGGTCTCTCAGATGGTAAATGGTAGATTGTAGGGTTTGAACCTAAATCTGTGCAAATTCAGAACCCAAAGCTTCAATCTCTGGTAAGGGTTGTAATGACTGGTTTTGAGACAGAGTAGAAATCATTTAGTCTGGAGAACAGATGAACCAAAGGATGTCCTTTGGAAAACGACCAGGAAGTTGACGGCTCAACAGAAGAAAGTTGTAGACAGTTCAGGGTGAGCTTCGGGAGGAAAAGGCCTCAGAATGCATCATGCAAGCGCCCTTAGCCCAGTGTCTGCCACAGGGAAGGGCAAGTGGACACTCCCCAGGACAGCTGGTTAGGACACTGGAAAAACCTACAGGTGGTATTAGCGGGAAAGGAAGATGTCCTCTTCCCTCCTGGGGACAGAGGCCATGTGGAAAGGAAGCACTGCTGTTGGTGACTATATGGTTTGAAGAAGAATGGCCCTCCTTAAGGTCATAATTTGAATACATGAAATCAGGAAATGGTACTACTTGAGAGGAATTAGGAGATGTGGTCTTGTAGGAGGAAATGTGTCACTGGGGGTGGACTTTGAAGTCTTAAAAAGTCTATTCTAGCCGGGCATTGGTGGCGCACACCTTTAACCCCAGCACTCGGGAGGCAGAGTCAGGCGGATCTCTGTGAGTTCGAAGCCAGCTTGGTCTACTAGAGCTAGTTCCAGGACAGCCTCCAAAGCCACAGAGAAACCCTGTCTCAAAAACCAAACAAACAAAAAAGCCTATTCTAAGCCCAGTGCTATCCACTCTTGCTCCTGCCTGCAGATTTGGATTTAGAACTCTCAGCTACTTCTCCAACATCACCTCTGCTGGTGTGTCCCCATGGTCCTCATCATGATGTCAACAGACTAAACCTCTGGTATTGTAAGCAAGTCCCAGTTGTGGTGGTTTGAATAAGAAGGCCCCCACCCAGGTGTATAGAATTAAATGTCTGGCATATCTCTATAGGAACACTCGATGCTGGAGATTTTGATGGAGACAGACACCCTGTCCCTTCAAATCTGAAGCAGGGTTGACTTCTGCTTGTGTCAATTCCCCGGTCATCAGGGCAGGTTGAGAGAGGGGAGTCTTTTTCTCCACTCACGAGGATGCAGATCAAGGGGACACACAGAAGGACCTGGGAGACCATTGCTGAGCTGGTGGGGAGGAACACCTCTTACACCTGCCCAAATTCACGTAGGCGCTTTCAGGGGCTTGTAGGGGATGCCAGCTTAGACCTGCCCCAATCCATGTAGGTGCTTTGAGGTTTCAAAAGCCCATGCCAAGCCCATTGTCTCTTTCTTTCTCTTAGCCAGCAGATAAGGATATAGCTCTCAGTTACTGCTCCAGCCCTATTCTGCCAGCATGTTTCCCACCATGATAACTGGACTGTAAACCTCTGAATCTGTAAGCCAGTTCCAATTAAACGCTTTCCATAGTTGCCACAGTTATGGTATCTCTTGACACAATAGGACAGTAACCAAGACAGTGGTTCAGGCTGCCATTTTGATCGGCATGCACACAAACAACACATGGAGAACACTCTTGCTGTAGGAGGCAAACACCGTTTGCTATGCAACTCTTAAAGGAAGGCATTAACTGAGTACAGCATTGACTCCCTCGCCTACAGGTCAAATAGCCTGTGTGTCCAGCTTTCTCAACCTGCACGTTCTTTGATGCTGGCTTAGCACACTCTACACCGTGATCTTTCCACTAGCTTCTCTGAACCTGGACACCAAAGGTCTCAGCGGCTGGTGTGGTGCTGGCTTTCCCATAGAGCACTGCCACACCACTGAACCCCAACTCTCAGGAACTTCTATGACCTGAATCATTTTCTTCTTGTCCCTAAAAGAAAAACCAAAAACATGCATAATCCATCAAAACGAAAGGGAGGAAGGCCCTTCACTCTTTACAAAATTTCCACCTACCAGTACAAACTGTGACTACTGGTCCAGTGTCAGTAACTCAACTTGAAAACTGGGTTACCGGGGAATTTGAGAGAAGCTTCCTTTGTTAACCACCTTTCTACAGGCTGGGCCTTTTCCAAAATGCTCAGTGATAACTCTTTCTCTTTATTTTATTTTATTTTATTTTTTTTTTGAGGCAGGGTTTCTCCGAGGCTTTTGGAGACTGTCCTGGAACTAGCTCTTGTAGACCAGCCTGGCCTCGAACTCACAGAGATCCGCCTGCCTCTGCCTCCTGAGTGCTGGGATTAAAGGCGTGCGCCACCAACGCCCGGCGATAACTCTTTCTCAATGAAATCTCTTAAGCTAAAAAGCCTCAGGAGCTGCATATTGCTACATATGCAAAATTCCCAGGGTCCACTTGCCTCACATAGATTAGTGCTGTCTGCAAACATTTCACACATGCGTGCCTCCCACAGGTAGATGCCCATAGGACAGTGGCTACTCACACAGACAGATATCCACGAGGAACATGATGTATATCACAAGTTCCCTCAGGGTGGTCCTGACATAGAGTTCCCTGTTCTCAGTCAGCATTGTTCCCCAGAGTCCTAAGGGAGTGGAAAGATGCTCGGAGTCCCCAACAGCTCATCTTCCCAGTTATCCATTCCTACCTGTGCCTAGACCTCACCCCGTCTCCACCCTGTCCTTCCATGCCCGTCCTATGACCCCTGGGACCTGGCTACTCCACCCACACCCCTGCCTACCCTCCTACAGTGTCCCTGTGGGAGACTGGGTGAGGACACTGGATCGAGGGAAGCCGTGAAAGGGGGGGGCACGTTTCAGGCAGGGCCTCTCGCCTCAGGCTCCCATGCACACACATACACCCTCTGGATTCCCAGGTGATGACTGTGCCAAGTGACTTTCCTGGTAGGCCTGGAGCTTGGCCTCTGTGTCCCTGGGGCAAGCAACTCTAACCCAGGCAAATCATAGACACCAAACTTTCAATTTCACTCTTCCTCTGAGACTGTTGAAGCCCCTTCAGACTCTAACACCCCAGGAAAGACTTCCCGCAGCCTGAAGCTTATGGTGCAAAGACAGACATGGAGACAGCAGCTGGGTGCCGGTGTTCCCTGCATCCTCCTGGCATCTGTCTTCGGGCATCTTGGGTTGAAGCTGGGGTAGCGCCCCACAGGAGACAAGGCAGACCCTCAGGATCCTATTCGTGGAAGTAAGGCTGCTGTGGGCAAGGTGATCCCAGGCTTTGCTCCCCAGGACTCATAGCCCCTGTCCCTTGGGACTGTCCATAGCATCCATGGGAAAAGATGTTCCCACTCTTGAGGTAGAAACAGGGACAAAGAAAGACCCAGCCTGACATAGGCAGAAGAGGGCCAGGGGAATGGCAGCTGAGAGCAGGCTCTGCCTATGGTCTGGGTGGGGAAGCTGAGACCCCCTGGTGGACAAAAGGGTGATGACAGGGAGTAGGATGGCACTAACCCTCTTCCTCTCTCTCTCTGCCCCTCCCTCTCTCTCTCTGCCCCCTCTCTCTGCCCCTCTCTGTCCCCTTCCTTCTCCCCCTCTCTCTCTGTCTCCCTCCCCTTCTTCTTTCTCTCTCTCCTCTCTCTGCCCCTCTCTCTCCCTCTCTGACCCCTCTCTGTCCCCTTCCTTCTCCCCCTCTCTCTCTGTCTCCCTCCCCTCCCTCTTTCTCTCTCTCCTCTCTCTGCAGGCCCAGAACACACCTGTGAGTTGTGAGGAACTGAGTCATGAGTTAAAGAGGAGGAGAGTGTTGTGCAGACAGAGTAGAAGGGGGAACAGGAGGCAGAAGCCAGTGCTGGGGTCAGACGGATCCTGGTGTTCCCTGACTAGACATCCTACTGTAGAGATGGCCAAAGGGCAGGGGAGGGGCTGGGGAAAGGGCTGCTGTGGGACATCCTGGTGGGTCTAAGCTGGTGTCCCCTACAAGCCCCGGGTGTAAGAGGTGTTCCTCCCCACCAGCTCAGCAATGGTCTCCCGGGTCCTTCTGTGTGTCCCCTTGATCTGCATCCTCGTGAGTGGAGAAAAAGACTCCCCTCTCTCAACCTGCCCTGATGACCGGGGAATTGACACAAGCAGAAGTCAACCCTGCTTCAGATTTGAAGGGACAGGGTGTCTGTCTCCATCAAAATCTCCAGCATCGAGTGTCCCTATAAAGAGATGCCAGACAACCAGCTCAGCCCCTTGATAAATCAATGTGCCCAGTTCTAGGACAGCGAGAAAAAGTGTGTCATACCCCTGAGCCTATCACAAGGGCCCCGGCACTGGAAAGGGGTGACTCCCTTCATGGTCTGCATCTGAGGACTGACCTCCCGAAAAGGACAAGTGCCCATCTCTCCACTGAACCAGCCAGTGAGATGCACTGTGGTGACCGCTTCCCTTGGAGAAGGGTGGGGAGCTGGGCCAGGGTGCAGCAGCTCCCATTGGATCGGCTGAGCAAGGAGGGAGGGAGCTGCAGGCTCTCGGCCAAGAGCCTTTTGAGCAATTGCACAAGGACTCCAGACTTATAAAACTGGACCCTGGGACGGGGTCAGGAGCCGGATGGCAGCAGCGTGGTGCCTGAGAAGCAGAGAGAGGAACCCGAGATGGTTTCCCATTCCCTTGGGCAATTCTCAAATCTGGAGGAGGCCTGTGATTAGCAGGGTCTGAATGGGCTTGAGGACATCCCTCAGGTGACAAGTCTCCCCACTCTGAGAGCTCAGACCATGATCTTTACTCTTAGTCACCATGCCATTGCTCTTCTCTACACAGTACTGAATCCTTGTGTGTGGGTCACACCACACCGCCCCATGGGGCAGGCTATGCAGCATGAGTTGAGAAATCTCAGAAGGCACCCTCATTCCTCTGCTGTCCAAACTTCCTAAGGAAGTCACAAATGTGGTAATCAAGAGGGATCTCATGACAGTTTTGCCCAGTAATTCTCCAAGCTCTCAAGCTTCAGTGCATACTTGACTTTTCTTGTTGAAAGGGCAGAAGTCAAAATAGCAGGCTGTTGCCAAGCAAGGCTAGATGGTATTCAAACATGTGTTATAATGCTGCAGGAGTAAACAAACCGGGGCTACTGTGAGGTCATACAACACACGAGACTGAAGATACAAGCGAAGTCATAAGAAGGCTTCCAGAGAACCCTATGATGACAGGCTATTCCGCATTAGCAGACCCTGGGCCTGAACATGAGGCATCAGCTCTTGCCTAAGGAACAGTGATGAGCTATGAGGAGACAAATCCGACCTTGACCCATATCTGAAGCTGTCATTCAGGGAGGGAAGCGAGGGAAGAATGGGCGCAGAGGAGATGGTGAGGGATCTGTGGACGGGCGTAGAGGAGATGGTGAGGCTGAGATCTGTGGATGGACACAGAGGAGATGGTGAGGCTGAGATCTGTGGATGGACACAGAGGAGATGGTGAGGCTGAGATCTGTGGATGGACACAGAGGAGATGGTGTGGGATCTGTGGATGGGCACAGAGGAGATGGTGAGGCTGAGATCTGTGGATGGGCGCAGAGATGGTGAGGCTGAGATCTGTGGATGGACACAGAGGAGATGGTGAGGCTGAGATCTGTGGATGGACACAGAGGAGATGGTGAGGCTGAGATCTGTGGATGGACACAGAGGAGATGGTGTGGGATCTGTGGATGGGCACAGAGGAGATGGTGAGGCTGAGATCTGTGGATGCACCTGGTGTCGGCTGTTTATGAAGCTGCTTCAACCTGAATCACAACTTAAGGATGGATGATTGCTCTGCAGCTCTCACCCTAAATGAATGTCCATTTATCTAAATTATAAATTATTATTTAAATTATTAAATGTCATAAGGGGGACAAACAGTGTGGATGGCGGGAGTGAGGAGCCTCAGACTCAGGCTGCTCCTGACCAGCTAAGCGAAAGCCCATATAAAGTTCACACCAGCCTCAAGCCCACAGCAATCCTCCTGACTCAGTTCCGGGATTACAGGTATGCATCACCATGCCTGGCTAAGAGACCCATTTTCTGCCCTCTGGAGAAAGTTGTGGGGACACCAGACCTTGAGCAGAGACCCACTTCCCCATCGGCCTGGGAGTAGGCAGCTGTAAGACAATGTTTACTAAAAACATGTTTACTAAAAACAATACAATGCCTGGGGCAATAAGTTCCTGAAAAGGGCTGGCCCACGCCCTGACCTCGACCTTTCCCAAAGACTATCCGCCTCTTCAGACCACCCACCCCCACCTCTGGTGTCAGGGTATATAATAACGAGCCAGAATAGGAATAAAAGAGAGCCTTCTTGAGGAGCCTTCTGGTCAGTGTTGTCAATCCCGACACCCTCTGCACATTCTCGGACACAGGATGCGCAGCAGATGCGGCAAAAGTTGCGGAAACATGAGTTTTCCTGAGGTTCAGAAATAGTTTACTGCCCATAAGAGAGAAGGACAGACCAAGTTCTAAGGCCAAAGTGAGGGATCCCTAGGGCTCTGGGGCAAGGCTTGCTTTAGGCAGCCAGGAACCCTCGTGGTTACGGGAACATGAGTGGAGCTGAGCCCGGACGCCTGCATCGGATATTTCCATTCAGGTCCTCACCAACCTCATTTCCATTCCGAAACTGGGTTATCTCCTTAGAACCTGGAAAAGAGACAGACTTTCATGAAAGACAGAGACAAGCTGGCAAAACCACATGGCGACTCGGTTTCTGATTGAGAACTGGTGACTCTTTATCTCTTTGACCTTCCAATCCCAAATCTAGGACTCTGTCAGCATTGTTGGCAACGGTTTCTTTTAAGGTGATAAATTTCAACAAGGAAAAAAGGTTAAGTAAATAACGATGTAGCTTTAAGGTGAGTGATTATGGAGAGCCTCCCGAGTGCTGAGATTAAAGGCGTGCGCCACCAACGCCCGGCTAACGCTCATATGATCTTGTGTGTGTGTGTGTGTGTGTGTGTGTGTGTTGTATACGAGGTGCACACGTGTAGATGTAAATGACCATGAGAGAGGCAGGAGCTGACAGAGGCTGTCTTTATTGCTTTACACTCTCGTTGAGAGAGTTTCCTCACTGAACCTGGAGCTCACAATTAAGCTAAATTGACTGGAATTCCTCCACAGCCTCTGCCTCAGTCCCTGCTCTATTTCAGCCCCTGCCGTGGGTTCCCTGGGTGATCAACTCTGATTGGTTGATAACCCCTTTCCCTTTCCCTTTCCCAGTTACTTTTGGTCATAGCCTTTTTTTTTGAGGGGGAGGGGATTCGAGACAGAGTTTCCCTTTGTAACTTTGGAGGCTGTCCTGGAACTTTCTCTGTAGACGAGGCTGGCCTGGAACTCACAGAGATCTGCCGTCTCTGCCTCCCAGTGCTGGGATTAAAGGCGTGCGCCACCATCACCATCATGGTAAAGTATGCTAGAGCAACCAGGGAGTCCCGAGATCCACATGCCTCTACTCCTACGCTGCCCCATGGTTGTTCAGATCCTACCTGGCTTTCACATGGGTGCTGGGGACGGAAACTCAGGCCTTCAGGCTGCCTCAGCGAGTGCCATCTCTCAAGCTCAACTCTCCCACTCCCAATGTCTATGGGGTCTGTTTTCATTATCAGAAAATAAACTGGGGTTCAGAAAGATAATTTCCCCTGCAATTAAACTTCAGAACCAGGATTGGGGTACAAAGACAAAAACCTGATCGGTTCACTCAGAAGACCATATGGTGCTTTGCCTGGCACAACCACCAGGTGGCAGCAGGACCCTAGCCCCCATCTCTGTCCCCACAAAGGCTCTCCAAAGGGGTCCTAAACTGACTCCACCTCTCTCCCCTGCGCCTTCTTCCTGCTGCGGTAGCTGAAGGCTCATGTCTGGCTCTGCCAACAGATCCTAATCCTCAGGAAGGTCACTTGGGTCTGGTTGCCCTCCGTATGGAACTGGTGCTCTGAGCAGACACCACACTACTATGTGAGGCTTTCTGTGAAGATGTGGGGTTGAGTTCACAGGGCCAGCAGTTCTGATGCTGCCCCTGAGTGAAGGAGATGGGTGGTAGGGTTAATAAGTTACTATGGTATGGCCTAAAAAAGAAGGGGGAGTTGGTAAAATCTTCAGGGAGTCAAAATAGGCCATCAGAGGAGCCCTGTGTCTCCTGGGACTGGGTTTAGCCCCTCCTTGATTGTCTTCTCTGTTTCTGGGCCAAGAGCTATCAAGGAGAGTGTGGCCTCCAGTAAACAGTGACTCTCTCTGTAATTGGTGGTCTGTGATCTAGGTCTTCTCCTCGTGGCCTTCAGGCTCCCTGGCAGCCCTGGCTCTCAGGGCATCCACCAAGCACTATGCCTGCTCCCACTCTGGGGACAATTTAGTCTTCCCTCCTGGGCTGATGATCACTGCTTTTGTTCATTCCTTCCCAGTCGGAGGACAGGCTCCTCCCACCCCTTCCTGAATGTTGGACACTCAGACAAGTGAGCCCTAGCTCCCCCTGCATCGGCCTTCGGCTCCTTCTTGCTTACAGTCCTCAACGCCTGCTAGCGTCAGCCCCTCCATCCAGGCCCAGCAGGCGCCAGCCTCTTTGACAAGAGCAGCATCAAGCCCCATGCCCTGTGTGGACACTGGTTTCTCAGGTCACTCTACCTTGTATCACAGTCAACAATGAGGTCACTGCCCTGAGCAAGACCACATGGATGACGGGCCGCTTTGCCAGGCGGCCCAGGGGGTGAGGTAATTAGCAAGCATCAGGAAGGCTATCCTGGCCCTCATCTGTGGAGAGAGCTTGTGAAGAAAACGTCAAGGGAAGAGAACGATGAATCCCTGGCTTGTCCTGAGCCCGCCCCCTCTGGGCTTCTGTGCGAACTCTTCAGGATGGAGTACTGTGGTGAGATTGAGCCTCCCCTCCTCCCCAGTACGGACTCCTCCCCAACTGCCGGTTCTTAGCTGGAGATGAGAGTGGTCGCTCTGGGCTGTTAGGTTTGTAGCCTAACAGGCCACTGACAGCATCTTTCTCTCTAGCCTCAAAGCTGTTGTCAAAGCCCCCACTCCACCCCCACTGAGAGCCTGGCTGTGAATCTCTGAGCCTCGAACAGTCCCTCCCCATTCTCACCTTCCCGGAGGGCTTCAGAGGGTTTCACATCCCCCACCCGTATGACGGGCACACGTTAAGTAAATGCAACTCTCTCCCCAGACATCCTTGAAGTCACACATCCCTACACAGGATTCCTTCCTCACCTCCTAACGCCCTGGAACTGGGGACAGCCTGGCTGCGGACAGCTTTAGGCTACTCATCAACCACGTGATAGGAAGCCTCTCCTCCCCCTCCTTTGAGAACAAGAAATAGGCATACATTCTCTGCCACACAGGCCTAAACTCTCATCATAACCCCTTGGCACACTCTCTGTTTACCTGTGGCCTTGGGGCCTGAACTCCACACTGGAGCCTCCACCATGCTGCTGTCGTCTGTCTGTCTGTCTGTGACATTAATGAATCTCTTGTCCCAACTCCAAACTCTTTGAAACCTTTCACTGCTTTAACAGAAACCAGAGACTGTACAAGTCTGTCTGAGGCAAACAACATTGTAAACCCCAGATCCCTTTGGGAAGAGAGAAGGAAATAATTTAGCCAGACCCTGGTGGGGAACAGCCTGGCAGGCCTGGAAATCCACCAGGGTTACATTCGCTTGTGCCTTGGCTTCCAAAGACAAAGCTGAGGGCGTGGGTGAGTTCTCCCTTCCCCATCTTGGGCAGAGAGAGATAAGAAGGCATGAAAAGCAGAGTAAGACACCTGTGTTTAGCCAAGGGGGACTTTCAAATGGTCCTTTACTTAGGGGTCAGGACTAGGATGTCTGCCTGGAATACGTCCACGGGACCAAGAGAAGCAGGGCCTGGTGACTGCTTCCAGCTGTACCTAGCAGCTCTGTTCTGTGTTGGAAAGAACCATGTATCAAGCCAATTGTGCAAAATCCCTGCATACATGGTCGGGCGTTGGTGGCACGCGCCTTTAATGCCAGCACTCGGGAGGCAGAGTCAGGCGGATCTCTGTGAGTTCAAGGCCAGCCTGGTCTACAGAGCGAGTTCCAGGACAGCCTCCAAAGCAATACAGAGAAACCCTGTTTCGAAAAATAAACAAACAAACAAACAAAAATCCCTACATACATTATCAGATTTAGGTGCTGGTATCTTCCCACCACAGCATCCCCAGCAACAACCTCTCTCTCTCTCTCTCTCTCTCTCTCTCTCTCTCTGTCTCTCTCTCTCTCTGGTTTTTTGAGACAGTGTTTCTTTGTATAACAGCGCTCTCTTGGAACTCACTCTGTAGACCAGGCTGGCCTCGAACTCACAGAGATCCACCTGCCTCTGCCTCCTGAATGCTGGGATTAAAGGTGTGCACCACCAACGCCAGCTCCCAGCTACTTTTCTAAGGCTTAAAAACCAGAGATAGCACCGGGCGTTGGTGGCGCACGCCTTTAATCCCAGCACTTGGGAGGCAGAGGCAGGTGGATCTCTGTGAGTTCGAGGCCAGCCTGGTCTACAAGAGCTAGTTCCAGGACAGCCTCCAAAGCCACAGAGAAACCCTGTCTCGAAAAAACAAAACAAAACAAAACAAAACCAGAGATAGCATGTAGGTAATTGTTATCAGATTCCCAGAGCGCCCAGCACAGTGCTGCCCCATCAGGCCACCTCAAGCCTGTTTTCTTGCCCTGTCCAATTTTAGGGGTCCTTCTGTTGAGGAGGCCCTTCTTCGCCTTCCCTAAACTCCTGTCCCACTTGACAGGCTGTTTGCATCCTGTGTAGGTGGCTTTTGTGCTTTGTCCCACATCTCTTAGAAATCTGTGGCAGGGAGCTTGGCTCAGTCCCTCGGCACACAGCAAAGCATTGGATTTCTCCTGGGCACAGAGGAGGCTCAGTGGATGCTCAGGCCCCCAGGATGGGGGAATCACAGACTCCTGGCTGGGAAATGCTCAGGGGAACTGGGGATAGGCCATGGCCAGCTGCCCTCTGGACCTCATAGCCCTGTTCTGTGCTGTGTCAGTGCAAACCAAGAGTGACATCAGTAGGGCAAGGTTACTGCAGGGTAAGGCAAGGCGGGGACAATGGGCTGGCTACCCAAGCTCCTGTGGTGGCTGAGGTTACAGGAAAGGCGCCTGGAAGCATATGGGGAGGAAGGGGTTGGAGACGGCAAGAGTCCACGTGGGGAAGGGGAGCCAGCTGGGCTCTGCTTATTGCACCTAAGGGGGGAAAGGAGGTACTGGTTCAGGGCTCAGAATAGCCAACAACTCCACTCTTGCTTGCTGCAAGAAATCACCTCTCGCTAACTACAGAGACATTCCTTCGTGGATTAATTCGTCACTGGAGGCCCAGACTTGTGTCGACCTGTTCTCTGTGTCTGGCCACAGGGAAGGCTCACACTTAGGCTGGCCCTGGAGTGGGGAAAGAGCACTGGCAGGGATGCACAGGAGGAAGGCACTGACCTGCGGCCTGCGCGGAGAGGGTCAGGTCACCACAGAAAATGACACCTGTGGCCCTGTTCTGAGACCTTTGTTCCCAGGCCTGAGCTACACAGGCTGTCAGCCCTTGATCACACACTCTGCTCCTGAGACATTAGCTGTCCCACTCACCCTCCTGCTGGTCTACAGAGCTCGACCGGAGCCCAGAGATAGGTGGTCACAGCCTAGCAGGGATTACTCCCCCCAGTCTCTGAACTTATGCTGCAGGATGGACACACACACACTGCACACACACACACACACACAAAAACGCACATACACATACATGCATACACATACACTGTGCATGCACACACACACACTGCACACACACATAGTGCATAAAGTCATCCTGCTTCTCTCAGGCTCGTCTGGCTTGCGTCTTTACCCAGGGTTTGGTGGCACCAGAGTCTGTGACACCCAAGTTGAGCTCTGTCTGCTGGAGACATGGAGCTTTCCAACAAATGGGACCCACTGAGGGTCCCCCAACTTGGAGCATATGCTGAATGGATGGGTGCTCCAGGAATAGGGACCTCATGGCTTGTTTTGTCCCATCTCCTCCAGAGGCCTCCTGCCTGTTGCCTGGGCAGAGGGAGATGAAACCCCCTTATACCATCTCTTTCAGATGTCTGCTTCTGGGATTTAGCTTGGACCACTGAACAAGGAAAGTCCCACATTCCCAGAGGTCTGTATTCCTTCTTCTGCCCCCACACACACCCCCTCCACTCCCAGTCCCCGCCCCCTACCTCCCCACCCTCCCACCCTTACCCCCCCCTTGCCCTGACCGGGACTGACCCTGTCAGGAGCAGTACTGGCTTCCACCTCTCCCTCCCCACTGTTCCCTCTGCCACTAGAAAGGCCGAGAGGTCCGGGGTGATGAGGGCAGTTTCTACAGCTCTGACCTATGGTCCCAGTGCATGAGACCATGCTCAGTGTGGATGGGGAGATCTGTGGGGCTGGTTGCATAACAAGCCTCAGTGTGCTTGTTTATTGAACAAACTGACACTTAATCTCAGCATCTGCAGTGGCTGAAGTGACACTGACTGAAAGGAGGTATTTTAAAGGCAAAGTTTCTACATGACACAACCCTGTCTATTAAAGGCACACAGCTTTAATGGCATCTAGTAGGCTCACAAAGTTAATCACAACAGTCAGTTTTAGCATGGTTATTATTCCCCAAAGATGCCCTGCACTTCTTAGTCATCAACCCTCCTCCAATACCCTTCAACCACTATTCTGCATTCTTTCTCTATAATTTTATTTTTAATTCTGAGCCAGAGATGCTGGATCATGTTTGCAATATCCAAGTACTGGAGAAGCTGAGGCCGGAGGAATGCCATGAGATCAAATTCAGTCTGGGCTACAATAATGAGTTCCAGGCAAGTGTAAGAGTCTCTAAAAGCAAACAAACAAATAATAGAGTTGATAGAATGCTTGTCCAGCATGCACCAAGTCTTCAGTTTGATTCACAAGCCAGGAAAGGTGGTCCAAATCTGTATTCTCAGCACTTGGGAGATAGATGAAAGAGAACCAGAAGTTTGAAGTCTTCCTTGGCTATACAGGGAGTTCACAGGCAGCCAGAGGTGCATGAGACCCTGTTTCAAAACTAAAATAAAAGGTAGACTTATAAAAACAATAATAAGAGGGCCAAAGAGATAACTCAGCAGATGAAGACATTTGCTGTCAGTCCTGATCTGAGATCTGAGTTCAGTCCCTGGGACCTACAAAGTAGGAGGAAAGAACTGACTCTCACCGGTTTTCCTCAAGCATCCAAGTCTTCCATGGCATCTGTGCGCGCACACACACAAGTAAATAAATATATAGGCAAGTAAGTAAATGCAAATAAAAATTACAATAACAGTAATAAAGATAGAGGTCTAACTACACACGACATTTTACATTAACAGGTCATGCAACGTGCAGTCTTTGGCAACTGGCTTCTTTCACTTGGCATTCTATTTCTATCTTCCTTTATGCTATAGCATGTGTTTCCTTTTCCTCTTTTCTAATAATATTCCACTGTGGTTGTTAGACCAGGTAGGCTGCCTGGTAGAGGGATCATTCACACCTTGCATCTCTAGTACTTTCCCTAAATTGCTCAAGTCGTAACTCTGAGGCAGGTTGGAACAATACAATTAACTTTTATAGGCTCACACTATGTAGAATGCAGACCAGGCTAGCATTGAACTCTGCCCCTGAGTGCTGGGATTAAAGCTATGCACCACCATGCCCAGCCCAGGATTAGCTTCTTCAATCACGACCTTGGAGCTGGAAAGATGACCCAGTAGATAAGAACACTTGTCCCTCCTGGGGAGGACCTGGGGTTGGTTCTCAACACCCACAGGGAGGTATACAATAACCTGTAACTCCAGTCCCAGGTAATTTGTTGCTCTTTTCTGGCTTCTGAGGACATTGCACACACATGTTGCACAGATAAACAGGTAGTCAAAACACCCATACACATAAAATGACAATAAATAAACCCTTAAAAAAAAGTATGGCCTTATACCCTAGTTAGTACCTTCAGTAATCTGCTAAACTCGGAGCTCTCTACCCTCTGAGCTCAAAGATCTCTTGTGATGTCTATAAATATATAAGGATTTTTCTTTGTTCTTCAGGCTGCTAAATCTCTACCCAGCTCCCCCTGCTGAGAGTGGCTGGCATTATCAAACGGCCTGACCGCTTGAAAACCGTCTCCATGCATCTCCCTGGAAATATTTTTTTAACTGCATGTGTATGGATGTTTTGCTTGCACATATGTCTGAGTACCATGTGTGTCCCTGATGCCTGAGGAGGCCAGACATCCCTGGATGTCTGGAGTTACAGATGTTTGTGAAGTTGCCATGTGGGTACTGGGAATCCAACCCAGGTGTCCTGGAAGACCGACAGTGCTCTTAACACCCGAGCATCTCTCCAGTCTGTGAAAAGAACCTTCAGTGTTGGTTGTGCATGGTGGCCCATGCCTTTCAGCCCAGCATTCAGACAGTTGGGAAGCAGAGGCAGGCTGAACTGAGTCTGAGGACTGTCTGGCCTACATGTGAGTTCCAGGCCAACCAGAGCTGTGTAGTGAGACCCTATCTCAAAAACAAAACCTTTAATCTTTAGAACAGTGTGGAAAGAGTCCTTGTCCTTCCCTTACTCAATCTAGGTAGTGGATACAGGTTTTTCTTTGTTTCCAGTTTTAGCTGCTATGAACATGTATGTACACGTATTCCTGAGGTATGGACATCTGTATGACATGTATGTACACGTATTCCTGAGGTATGGACATCTGTATGAACACATATGTACACGTATTCCTGAGGTGTGGACATCTGTTCATTTCTCTTGTGTATATACATAGCAGTGACTGTGTTTCATAGAGTAGAGTGAGGAAAAGTTGGGAAAACAGAGGATTGTTCTTAGACGTGAGTAGGATTTGTGGTGGTTCTACCTGATGGCTGAAATTAAGTGCAGACTTTGCTATATACACAGCTTGATAAAGGTATAAGCTGTGTGGAGCAGGAATGGGAACTAAGGCCTGAGGATGACATTCAGTAATCTCACAGTGCTTTGAATCCAGAATGCAGGGGCCTGGATGTAACAATTACGACTTTCTCAATACAATGTTAAACAGCTCAAACAGCCTTTCCTAATGAAGTTCTGTCTCCCTCTTCCAGCTGAGGGAGTCAAAGTTCACAGAATAAATTGTCCCAAGTTAGACTGGAATCTGGTAAATTTCAAAACAACTTATTTTCCCTTCCTTCCTACTACATGGCTCAACTTAGTTGAGATTAGATTAAAAAAATATATTTGTTCATGTCCTGCTTGTGAATTCTGTCACAGTGTGAACACACTTCAGGATCACCAGAGATTATTTTGTTTTGTTTGAGATAGGGTTTTTTGTATTCTGTGTTAGACTCAAACTCCTCACTCACCTAGCCGAAGTGGATCTTGAACTCATAATCCTCCTGCCTCTATTTCCCAAGTGCTGGAATTGCATGTATGAAGAACTACCATGCCTGACTCAGACATTGTTATTTAAATTCATTATGTGCCTCTGTGTGTATTTGTGTGTGTTTGTATGTGTGTCTGTGTATGTGCCTTATGTTTCTGTGTGTTTGTGTATGTGCCTGTGTGTCTGTTTGTGTGTGTATGTGTGTGCCTGTGTGTGTTTTTGTGTGTTTGTATGTGTGTATGTGTGTGTCTGTGTTTGTGTCTCTGTGTGTTTGTGTGCATGTCTGTGTGTGTCTGTGTGTGTATTTGTGTGTCTCTGTGTTTTTGTCTGTGTGTATATGTATGTGTGCCTGTATGTGTGTTTGTGTTTGTGTGTGTGCCTATGTGTCTGTGTATATGTGTTTGTGTGTGTGTCTGTGTATATGTGTTTGTGTATGTGTGTGTTTGTGTGTGTGTGTGTGTGCTGTCTGGTTTATGTGGTGGTAAGCACTGGGTATTGAGTACTGAGCACAGTGCTTTGTGTGTATAGCCCTGAGATGAGTATTTTAAAGCTGCTGATGTGAGAATAAACTAATTTACAAACACAACATTATTTGTCCTGAAAACAAACCGTAGATCAATATTATAATATAAATGACAAATGTAAATTGTTTATGACATAGCTATAGCACATACATTGCATAGTTCTGCAATGTTTATTGTATATGCTTGTGTGACAATTCAATAGACTGGGGTGTAATTCAGTGGTCGAGCATTTGTCTACGATAGGGGAGCCCTAGATTTGATTCTCCAGCTCCATGAAGAACATCTCTCTGACAGGTTGGCAAGAAGGATCAGCAGATAATGGCATTTCCTGCTAAACCTGATGACCTGAGTTTGATTCCCATGCCCCAGAGGGAATCAGTCCCACTGGCTTTACTTGCGCGCACACACACACACACACACACACACACACACACACTTAATATTCAGACAGGTGCGGTGGTTCCCACCACTGGGTGGGCAGGGGAGGCAGCAAACAGATCGCTGTGAGTTCAGGGCCAGTCTGGTCTACATAGCAAAATTTTTTAAAAAATGGAAACTCATCTTTTTTTCCCAATATTTAATATTGTTAGTTCTTTCATAGTAACAAATTACATTAATTGATACTTTGAAAATAATTAATAAAGTCAAATATTTGTCGATTATTTATAGATTATAATTCTTTGTCATGAGCTCCTATTCAGTCCCTTTTGAGTTCTTGTCAGTCTATATAAACCCTTTGAAAAGACTGACAATCCCCCCCCCCTTTTGTGTAACTGTTAGGACAGTTTGCTCTCTTATGATGAAGCAAACATATAACCCCAGTTAGAATGCCAACTCTGGCAACTGCCGTTGGGGAGGTCTATTGAGTCTAGAGCCTCTGCAGGGAGGTGAGCTCTGCTCTCAAGGGAACTGGTTTCCCAGTTAGAGAAACAGAATGAAAGAGTCTCACGTGGTCACTGAAGCCAGTTCTTTTCCAGCAACGGGGCCCTCCACGTTTCCTGTGTCAAGAGAGGAGAATGGCCTGGTGGGTGAAATGGACACACCATTCAACTCTAGATTATGTGCTAGTCCAGTTCATTTCAACAGCGGTGGCCATTTTTCAAGAGTGTGCGTGTGGGATGCTTATGTAACACCATCCTCTTCAGAACCCCCCTCCGGGTCAGTTGGGTCGCCATGTGCTTTGTGGGATAGGGGCACCCAGAGAGACGGCAGGGACCCAGGAGAGGCTTTCCAAGCATGCTGCTTTTGCGCTCCCAGCCCTGCCCTGAATCCGTACAGTCTTGTCTGAATAAGTGCATGCAGGCCGCTTGAGAAGGCCGGAATGAGTGGCCTTCTTGCTATTGTCTGCTTGTTTACTAAAAATGGCTAAGTAGGGACTGATTTCTTTTGTGTGTGTTCTCTTTTAAATTTCTTGGAATTTCAAAACTCTCATGGTACCTACAGGAAAGTTCTAATGCCTATCTCTATCTTTCAAGCTTTTTTTTTTTGTTTTGTTTTTTGTTTTTTGAGACAGGGTTTCTCTGTATTGTTTTGTAGGCTGTCCTGGAATTTGCTCTGTAGACCAGGCTGGCCTTGAACTCACAGAAATCCTCCTGCCTCTGCCTGCCAAGTGCTGGGATTAAAATTAAGGTGTGCAGCCGGGCGTTGGTGGCGCACGCCTTTAATCCCAGCACTCGGGAGGCAGAGGCAGGCGGATCTCTGTGAGTTCGAGACCAGTCTGGACTACCAAGCAAGTTCCAGGACAGCCTCCAAAGCCACAGAGAAACCCTGTCTCGAAAAACCAAAAAAAAAAAAAAAAAAAAAAAATTAAAGGTGTGCACCACCAATGCCCGGCTCAAATTTATTTTGTGCTTCTACTCGTCTATACCAAAGTATCTGTGAAAGGGTAAACTAAACTCAAAGGCTTCACTTCTAATAATTTAGAAATAAAGGGACCAGACCCTCACTAGCCCCCTGCTTCAGCAGCCATGAAAGACTACAGAAAAGACACGTAGGATTCTGACACAAGGAAACTCCAGATCCTCTGGCCTCCGGGAGCCTACGACCAAAACTGAATACAAAGAAACTCCAGACACCCCCACCCATAGCCTCCTAGACACTTGGTTCCTGGAAACTGTTTGGCCACAAAAGAAACTCCAGGGGGGACCAAAACCTCCCCTGCAGTCTCCAGGATATAGTTCTGAAAACTATTGGTGTCTATGTACAACAGGCCACCTGCAAGTAACAAGACAATGCCATAGAAACCATAGAATGTTCCCTCTCAGCAATGACCAATGGAAATAATTGGTACACAAGTATTTCATGCCAAAATATGACTTTGAGAAATTCTCCTAATTGTTCCCAAATGTCAATCAATGAGAAACCAATCTGTACCTACTGATGTAATACTGTGACTTTTGTCTTTAAAACCCTGGCAGTAGACAGGGAACTTCACTTCCTCTGGAGGCTACTGCGTCAGCTTGCTAGACAGGGTCCCTGTCATGGTTGAATGAACAATTAAAACCTTACTTTAGCATTTTTGGTGGGTCTATCTTCCTGGTGGTATCTGGGGATCTTTGCAACTTGGTCACAACAATCTGCTGAATTATATATACACATAAGTGAATATGTGGGTTTATACCCTTGGCTGCCCCAGAACTTGCTCTGTAGGGTAGGTTGACTGAATTCAGAGATCTGTTCTGGGATTAAAGGCACCACCACCACCACCAAGCTAAATTTTTTCTTTTATTTATTTAGAGAAAGGGCTTCACTTTGTATCTCTGACTGGCCTAGAACTCAGAGATCTCTTTGCTTCTGCCTCCTGAGTGCTGGAACTAAAGGGCTGTGCCGAGGATTGTAAACTACACTGTAAAGAAGAGGAGACATGATGACTCACTAGTTAAAAGCCCCATTGCTTGGCGGAGGATGGAGTTCGGCTCCCAGCACACTGTCAGACTGCTCACAACCTCCTGTAACTCCAGCTCCAGGGAATCTCACATCTCTGGGCCACGTGTAACCCACACAGAGACACATATAATTAAAATTAAAACAAGCCTTTAAAATACATACCATAAACAAATCACATCTATTTATACATTCCAACTTGTTGCCGGCCTGTAATCCCTGATGCCAGCTCTTGGGCTTTCCCACAGTATTTTCCTAGCATGCAGTCTTATCGTGTGCTCAACCGGAAGTGCTCCTGAGGTTTGTAGTGGGTGTCACAGTTACAGGCATATTATCTTAGCGCAAGGGATAAATCAGTCCCCACTCTGTCTTAGTTATCAACATGAAACCCTCTCTCCCTCACCCAGCCTTTTCCAGGCTCCCAACACTTTCTCTCCAGCACGGAAGCCTGTTTTTGGAAAGAGATAGTCGGGCTCCTATACTGCACCTTGTCTTGGTAGGCCTGCTGTTGCCTTTCCTGGCAACGAATATCACAGCAGTTTGGTTCAGGTAACATCTCCAGACCTAGGTGATAATACCAGAATGGGGGTGTAGCGCAATTCCCAGAGGAACCTGACTACTGTTGTCAAATAGGTCTATGTGACCCTGGCTGGCCTGCTACTCACTATGTAAACTAGGCATGGTGGTGCATGTCTTTAAACCCAGCACTCAGAAGGCAGAGGCAGGTGGATCTCTGAATTTGAGGCCAGCCTAGACTACAAACAGAATCCTAAGACAGTGAGAGTTATGCAGAGAGTCTGGAAAAGGAAAAAAAAAAAACCTCACTGTGTAGACCAGGCAGCCCAGAACTCAGAGATCCGCCTGCCTCTGCCTTTGAGTACTGGGACTAAAGGCATGCGCTCCCATGCTGGGAGGAAGCTGCCTTTAAAAGAGATTGATAAGGCAGCTACTCAATTTCTAGCTCCACCAGAAACTTGCTATGCATGGCCGCTGGTAACTTCGCCTTTCTTTGACTCACTCACTTCCTCTTTAAAAAGAGCGAGGAGCCGGGTGTGGCGGTGGCACGCCTTTACTCCCAACATTCAAAGGTAGACACAGATCTCTGAGAACCGAAGGCCAACTTGGTCTACATAGCGAGTACCTGGACAGCCAGAACTACAGAGATCCTGTCTAAAAAGAAACCAATCGCCATCATCATCACAACCAAGGAGTACCCACAGCTCGGGGTCACAGTGTGGGTTCAACAAAGTGTCTCTTGCGCTTAGTTGTTAGGGATCACTGAATACTCGGTTGCTGCTCTTACTGCACATGCAGGCCCTTTGACTTGTCGCAGAGTGAATGCATCTGTGTGAATACGCCTCGATGTTAGTTCATTTCCCTGGAAGATCCCCAAACTCCAGCCTGAGGATCAAAGACTCTCAAACATCCCGCTCCGTAGGTGGGGATGGATTGGGCTCCGGCTCCCGGCAGAGGCGGTCCCCTGAAGAGTGCGACCAATGAGTGAGCGCGGTGCTGTATCTCCCTCTGCCTGTGAGCTCTCTGCACCCAAGATCAGTGTCTGAAGTTAGCATCCCGGTGCTGGCGGGCGAGATAAACCACAGTTTCCCCCGGCCGGAGCCGTGGGCGCTAGACTTCCAGAGGCGGATCACACCCTCCCGCCCCAGTCGTCTCCCAGGTGAAGGCCAGTTTCCTCTTTGCATCAGGGTGGAAACGTGGGTGGGCGTGAAGTTGAGCGACTTGTGAGTGGCGGTAGCCGCCGTGACTTCCTCACTCCTCCCATTGCAGTTTCCCCACTGAACCGTTCGCTAAGAGCCGCGAGACGCTAGGCGTGTGCACAGCCCCTACAGAGGAGCAAGTTATCCTCCCCCTAAAGAAAGGTCTCTCATCAGCCCACCGCAAAGATCGTAAGGAGAAAAAGAGGGGAGGGGGAGAGAAAGGAGCAAGTAGCAAAGGGAACAGCAGATTGCGCCGAGCCAATGGAAACGGCTGGACGAGGTGGCACCAAATTCTCTTCGGCCAATGACGAGGCAGTCTTAGCAGGAGGCGCATTAGCATTTGCCCCGAGGCAGGGGGTTGGAGCTGCGCGGCGTAGATGCCTTCAGCATCCCGGCGCCTCGGAGGTCTACTGCGGAGTCTACTTGGCTTTCTTTCCCCCTCCTTAGCCCCTCCCTCTCTCACCTCCACGCCTGGCTTCCTTGGCTAGCTAGCCCTGCGCACTTTGCCCTTTGCTGGCAGCGGATAAAAGGGGTCTGAGGAAATACTAAACACCGTCATCCCATCGCCTGCTCTCCTCTTTAAATTCCCAGCCCGGGAAGATCTGCGCACAGTCTGGTCAGGCTGAACACCATCCCGCGGAACAGGAGCGCAGGTTTCCGAGCCCAGCTCGGCCAAACGCCCGCACCAGCGGGCTCCGGAACCGAAGTTCACGCTCGGCCTCAGCGCTGGGAAAGTGAGGCCAGCCGCCGGCAGCCACGATGCCTGCCCACATGCTCCCAGAGGTGAGCGTGCAGAAGCGGCCCCCGCCCCGCGCGTCGGCCACGCGGACTGGGCTTCTAGGTAACTGGGTCTAGGAGAGAGTTGAGAGTTCTCAGGACTAGTTGATTCGCTCGAATTCTAGTTCGGCCTGTAGTTTGAGAGGTGTGGACTGCAATTCGGGCAGTTGGATCTCAACTTTTCGTGTCTTAAGCTTTAAAGAAAAGCCAGTCGTGAGGATACTTGTATGTTACTTTGTGTGTTTTAGGGGTGCGAATGTTTCACTCTTATTCCCTACTGGTCCTTCACCGTGAGGTTTTGCTCCCCCCACCCCCGCAACAAATCTGTACGGTTTCTGGAAACTTCTGCTCTATCTCGGAGTACATCTCACCCTCATGCAAACTGAGCTGTGGGGGCTGGCTCTGCCTTTACTGTACCTTTCGCTGCCCTAGTGTGAGGAAAGTGGCGCCCCGAACACAGTCCTCCACAGACTGCTCCCCTGACTCCACTTGTCCTTACAGATCTCCAGCTCCTACACGACCACCACCACCATCACAGCGCCTCCCTCCGGAAGCCTGCAGAATGGACGGGAGAAGCAGAAGACCGTTCCCCTCTACCTGGAAGAAGACATCCGCCCTGAAATGAAAGAAGATATACACGACCCCAGCTACCAGGATGAGGAGGGGCCCCCGCCCAAGCTGGAGTACGTCTGGAGAAACATCATCCTCATGGCGCTGCTGCACTTGGGGGGCCTGTATGGGATCATACTGGTTCCGTCCTGCAAGCTCTACACCTGGCTCTTCGGTGAGCAGCTCCCCTCATCTTGGGCCAGTACCTCCGGTTTCTCTCTGCTTTTTAATGAGGTACCTCCAAGGCAGTGAGTGGCCCCTCGTTCCAATTTCCCCAGCCTTTTCTCAGGTCCTGGGAGCAGAGCCTTGTGGGACTCTGTGTCCGTTAACATGAATTCTGGGTCCCTGTGCAGGGGCTTGGAGGGGGTCTACCTAAGGCAGAGAAGCAACTTTCTCTGCACAAGCTTGTCTGTGTGAGGCACCTTGCTCGGCTGCTTACCCCAGGTCCACATGACTCAGGAGGCATGGGAATCAGGGCTAGACCTGGGGCCTTGTGGGCTACTGGTCATCCAGAGCAGGGAAAAGAGCCTGGAGAGCTTGTGCTGGAGAGGTCCTTGAACAGAAAAAAGGGGGTGCTGGTAGTGGTGGTGGTATTTACACAACTGTTCTGATCCCAAGCCCTGACCAGATCAAGCTGGTTTGCCCCGGAGGAAGGTGATGTAGGCTTCCACAACATCCTAGTATACAGGCGTGTGGCTCTGCCAATTAACAAGATATTTTAAAATATGGAATAAGGTTCACATTCATCCCATTCCCTCATCTAGCCTGCTCCTGCCCTGTCTCCTGTGACCCTAAGTGCCAAGAGCCCACAACTTTTTAATAGAGCCTTCTAATGGGATAGAGCCTTCATCAGCCCCTCCGGGGGTTCACTGGGTGCAGGCTGGTGGCAAGGGCACCTCTAGGAAACCTGTGCACTTTCCATGTGTTTTCATCTATGAAACCTGAATCGGGAAGAGGAGGGGCCACCTGTTGCCCTCTGAGGAACCTGTGGAGGTTTGTGTGGAGCAGTGTCAGGTATGGGTACTTGGTAGCAGCTCCTGCAGAGGGTAAAGGTGTGGAAGGGATGACTAGCCAGGTGTTGGCTCCCCCTTCCCTGGGCCTGTTAGCTCCTCTGAGCGCTTAGACCTGTTCTTGGGAGCTTTGACCTAGAAGTTCCCAGGTCACGCCTTTAGTCCAAGCACTTAGGAGGCAGAGGCAGGTGAATCTCTCCGAGTTCTATAGAGACCAGCTTGGTCTACAAAGTGAGTACCAGGACAGGCTCCAAAGCTGCACAGAGAAACCCTGTCTCTGGAAAGAGAAAAAAAGGTTCTCCAGATGCCCTAGATCGAGAGGATCCTCTTTCTCGGGACCACAGTTTTTCCAATACCAAGTAGGGCAGCGTTGGCCTTGCTAGGATTGGGAAGGTCGTGTTGCCTGGGCTAGCTGTACCACTTCCCAGCCTTTCCCTTGAGGCAGGTATTTCCAGAGCCTTTTTATCCTAACTCTACAAGAGGACACAGTTCTGAAGAGATCTTTGATAACAAAGAATCTGCTTCTTCTCTCCCCCTCCCCCCATTTTTTTCAGCCTGCCTCTGACTCCCAAGTGTTGGAATTAAAAGCATGAGCCACCACACCCAGCCCCAACCCCCCCAAGACAGGGGCCCTGGCTGTCCTGGAACTCAGTCTATAGACCAGGCTGGCCTCAAACTCAGAGATCTGCCTGCCTCTGCTTCCCAAGTGCTGTAATTAAAGGTGTGTGCTACCACAGCCTGGATCCAACCATCCTCCCCCCAGTGTTTTCTCTGTGTAGCCCTACGTGTCCTGGAACTAGCTCTTTTAGACCGGCCTGGCCTTGAACTCATAGAGATCCACCTGCTTCTGCCTCCAGAGCGCTGGGATTAAAGGCATGCGCCACCACTGCCCAGCTCCAATCATTTCCTTGTTCTAGACAGGGTTTCTCTGTGGCTTCGGATTCAACCATTTTCTTTTTTGTTGTTGTTTTTTTGTTTTTTGTTTTTTTTCCCGAGACAGGGTTTCTCTGTGTAGCTTTGGAGGCTGTCCTGGAACTCCCTCAGTAGACCAGGCTGGTCTCGAACTCACAGTGATCCGCCTGCCTCTGCCTCCCGAGTGCTGGGATTAAAGGCATACGCCACCAACGCCCGGCTCAACCATTTTCTTAAGACAACTCTTAAGCTGTTTTTTTGTTTGTTTGTTTGTTTGTTTGTTTTGGTTTTTCGAGACAGGGTTTCTCTGTATTGTTTTGGGGGCTGGCCTCGAACTCATGAGATCCACCTGTCTCTGCCTCCCAAGTGCTGGGATTAAAGGAGTGCACCACCAAAGCCCGGCGCTTAAGCTATTTGTTTACCACCAGGTGGACACAATAGTCCCATGGTGGATGGGGAGGTCATCTAAGTGCCTTGAGCCATCTACCTGGATTCACTGGGAGGTTTGAGTAAAAGAATATGTTTCAGAGTGACTGGGTTCTTGTCCCAATCCCCTTGTTTAGATGGTATTATATATGGTCCAGACTGTGCCTGGGCCATCTACAGCATAAAACCAACATGGATGATTCTGTGGTGCAAAACTGAGGGCTTTTCTGTTGCGCCAAACCTTTTCTTTCCTCCTGTTGGTTGTTAGTGGTTCTCCAATGCTGTGGTACAGTGTAGTCAGATCTGGTCTATAGGGCAGTCACACGACCATGAGTAGCAAGCATCTGGCGGCTATAATCCCAGCTCTGAGGGAATGCGGCCAGAGCTTTGCTTAGGGACAGACACTGGCTGTGGCTTGCAAATATTTTGTAAGAGGAAAATGGGGGTGTGCAGGAAGCTGCTTAGGAAATTGCTATCTGCTTACAGAAGGATGTGCAACAGTTTGTACAGCATGGTCTCTCTCCACTGCATCGAAGGTCAGTGACCACTGAGGATCCATTGTTGCTGCCGCTCCCTAGGGCAGTATCTACAAGGACTCTGCCCCAGCATTGTAGTGCTGGGCAGAGAAGAGCTGAGTATACATGGCATCTCCTTCCCCATTGGAGATCAAATTTGGTACCTTCTAAGCCTACAGGCCTAGAGGATGGTGAAGCAGGAAGATTGATGTTGGGCACCTATTTGCCTAGTTGTGTAACTCTGCTTATACCTAACCTCTCTTGGGAGTTTAATTATAAAGTATAGAGGTTTTGTGGTGTTTTCATTTTGTTTGTTTTTGAGACAGGGTTTCTCTGTATAGCTCTGGGTGTTCTAGAACTTGGCAACAGGCTGGTCTCTAACTCAGAGATCTGCCTGCGTCTGCCTCCCCAGTGCTGGGATTAAAGGCGTGAGCCACCACCGCCCAGCTAAAGTACAGGATTAATGGCACCCATTCTGTTCAAAGTGTGTAGTGAATATGAGAATCTTGAGGTCACTGGAAATCTTAGGACACTGCAAATATGACTTTTCAGAGCTGTTTTATGTGGCCACAGTTCCTTCCCATTCAAATGTAACTGCATTGGCTGCACCACTGAGGGATTCTCTGACTGGTCAGTGTTCAGAGTGGTGTGGTTGCTCTGTTCACAACACTCTTGCTTATCCTGAGCTCTGCTGGAAGTTTGCAGCTCTTACCGTTTAAGTGGCAAAAGCTTCTAGGCCTCATAGACCAAAGGATTCTTAGGGTTTGGTAGAAAACACCCTTAACCCTAACCCAAAGACAAACCCTGGCATGGGGAAGCCTTCACTACTTCCACTGTTGAAATTTGCCTGTTGGTGACTCCCCTCACTGTCTTGTCTTCAGGAATTATGTACTATGTCATCAGTGCCTTGGGCATCACGGCCGGGGCTCACCGCCTGTGGAGCCACCGAACCTACAAAGCTCGGCTGCCGCTGCGGCTCTTCCTCATCATCGCCAACACCATGGCTTTCCAGGTGAGAAGCTGGCGCTGGTAGCTGTCTCCGCCCCAGGGATGATCTGGCTGGGCACTGGGGATCAGCATCTAGAGAAGAATTCCTAGGTCCACCATTGATTGCCCTTTTCGGTTTCCTGGACTTACAGGTTCGGTTCTTAGGTTATTGGGAGGATAAGGGGGAGGCAAATAGAAAAGGCTGTCTAGGTTGGGTCACTTTTGATTCAGGGCCACTAAGGTATTACACAGTATGTTTGTTGTGGGTTGTCTGCCTAAGGGCAGAGCCATGCTGCATAGTCTGTGTGCTGGCTCTGGTTTCCTGCACTCTTACTGGGAAGTAAACTATTCTTTACTATGACTATCTTGGAATGTCACCACAACAGCACTGATGACCATGTGACACAGAATTGGGATCTTAACAGGCAGTGGTGGTGCACACCTTTAGTCCCAGCACTGGGGAAGCAGAAGCAGGCAGATCTCTGAGTTCGAGACCAGCCTGATCTACAAGACCTAGTTCCAGGGCACAGAGAAACCCTGTCTCAAAACACACCCCCACAAAACAACAAAACAGAATTGGGATCTCTATACAGTGCTGGCTGTGCTGGGCACTGCTAAGCACTTGGTATCAGTTAACCCATTAAGTCCTCACGCATATTGGTGGATATTATTGTTATCCTGTGGTTTTGATAGGATCTCACTGTGTAGCAGTGGCTGGCCTGGAACTCATGTAGACCAGGTTGGCCTCTGCCTTCCCTGTACTGCCTTCCCAAGTACTTTGCAGATGAGGAACTGAGTCTGCAAGGCTGACTGACCAACCTTGTTCTAGCTGAGGCTGCTGGGTTGGCTAGGTCACGTCCTGAGGTTGGTTTATAGTAGATGAGGCGGGTTGGAGAGAAACAGTGGGCACAGGATGACTTGTTCTGTGGGGCTTACCAGAGAAAAACAGGGAATCAAATTAATTCCACTTATTGACAACATGTGAAGTCTTTTCCACATGTCTGAGACAAACTCCGAGGTCCTAGGGAAATGTGCTCATGCTCATTAGTTACATGCTGACCTTACAACTAAACTAGGTTAGGTGGGCTGTCACTTGTGAAAGCATCAGGGTGGCATGCCCTGCATCTCTTCTTGGGAGTGACTCCTCGGGATCCAAGGCCACCTGCCTCCTGGTCTCTGCCCCCACATTCCCACATTCCTTTCTTCAAGAACTGCAGTGTTCTTTGTGAGTGCTGTGACTTTCCCTTCTCCCCACGCACAACCTTCAGTGTGCTCTGGGACTTCGCCAGATAAGCTTCAGGAGCAAGTGTACAAAAGAGCAGCCCCACCCCACCCCCACCCTTCCACCCCAGGCTCCCTTTGGAGCTAAAGTCTTATGGGCTTTCTAAGTTGGACTCAGAGTCCTAGGCCCTTGAAGATAAATGGGTACCGGGTTCCCCCAGGAGGGCTTCTTTTCTCAATATTGGGGTTCTCTTTTCTGTCCCTCCAGAATGACGTGTATGAATGGGCCCGAGACCACCGCGCCCACCACAAATTCTCAGAAACGCACGCTGACCCTCACAATTCCCGCCGTGGCTTTTTCTTCTCTCACGTGGGCTGGCTGCTTGTGCGCAAACACCCGGCTGTCAAAGAGAAGGGTGGAAAACTGGACATGTCTGACCTAAAAGCCGAGAAGCTGGTCATGTTCCAGAGGCGGTGAGTGAGGGGGTGGGGGTAGGTAGCACTGGGAGTGTGTGGGACTTGATTCCACCTTTTCTCTTAGGACTTATAAAATAATAACTGTGTTATTTAGTGTGTTGATATGTCCAAAATCATTTAAACCTCCAATTCAGCATCCAGCAAGCTCACAGACATAATTTATTGCTCTGTTTCTGCCTGAGCCATCTTAACAAAACCAAGAACTCTATTAGTCCTAAGGCAGAATTTACCGTGATTGAGTACAAGGAGGAAATACAGCTCAATGGTTATACAACAGAGGGGGACCCCTTAGTATCGGGATCCAGCCAGAGATCAAGGCTCTGTCAGTGTGGTGGGCAGGGCCAGTGCAGCGCAATGCCAAAGATTTCCTGAAATAAATACAGTCCTTCTCTGTGAAATGCAGCATGTGACAGGAGAGGGCTGCAAGGACAGGCTCAGTCAATATTTATTCACCGTTTGAGGAACCACTGAAACAATCTCCGGCAGCTTGGGGCACAGTCAGGTGGGCTTTGGAGAAGCCACTTTCAAGACAGGTGAAAATAATCATGGGTCCAAGGAGGTGATGAGCAGGGTCATAGGTTAGACCCCAGGGAAGTCTCAAGGTAGGGAAGTAGCGCCCAGAATGGAAAGGAACCAGACTGAGGGAATTTCAGTGACACAGAAGTAATAAACACAACTGCAGGGCGCAACTGGTCCCCTTGGACGTCACTAGGCTGATGTGTAGGGAATGAAGAATGGGACTGGACAGACCTGCAGATGATCAACGATGATGTGTCTCCTGGGGGGAAAGCAGATCAAAGACCTACAGGGTGATGGCAGGAAATGACAGCATGACACGTGCCATAAGCTGCCGAAGACCACAACAGGCAAGAGACAGGAGCATACGCTGATGGGCAGCCGCAGCACAATTGGCTGATGAGGTCGGGATTGCCTGTGATCAGCTTGACCAGCACGACCTATGAAAGAAGTAAGGGATTTGTAATCAGGAAAAGATGTGATAAGAGACACCACACCCAGTCAGATGATTCTAGAATATTGGCACATCATGGATCCTTATCTAAAAGAAGATGCCACCTCCTCATGCTGATAATCTGTCCCATCCTCAGGCATAAAAGTGACAGAACCCGCCTAATTAGAAAGGACGGTTTGTGTAGGTGTGAGAGTTCTCTCTCCATACTCAGTGTGCCATCCCTCCACGCAGGTACTACAAGCCCGCCATCCTGCTGATGTGTTTCATCCTGCCCACGTTTGTGCCCTGGTATTACTGGAGTGAAGCTTTCGTGAACAGCTTGTGTGTTAGCACCTTCTTGCGATACACTTTGGTGCTCAATGCCACCTGGCTGGTGAACAGTGCCGCCCACCTCTATGGGTATCGCCCCTACGACAAGAACATTGAATCTCGAGAGAATATCCTGGTTTCCCTGGGTGCCGTGGGTAAGTCACTAATCCTCAGCATGACCATATATCTTAGGGGCCTGCTGGTTGGGGTATTTGTCTAGGAGCCAGGGGAACCAGAATGACCTGTTTTATGAGTACTGTGTAGTTAGGTTTTTCCTCTATAAAACTGGGGGTTGGGGAGGAGTATGTTGGGAAACCCTTAAGAGAGCTGGACAAGCAATTCTTAATGTAAAATGGAAAGAGCAAGAAGTAATTCTGCTTTTGCTTAGAGGTTGTAAAACAATTTCTAAATGCTGCCTATAATGATCGTCTGAGTTTCCCTCTTCTGGTCCCCTGGCAGGTTTGTGGCTCTCTGTAGCCCAGGATGTACAAAAAGAGGACCACAGTCACCCAGATAGCCCATTGCCTAGTGGTTCACACATACCCTTGCTGTATACAATATAAAAGAGTTGTGATTTAGTTCAATAATCTTCAGGTTGCCACACTTGTATTTACCTCCCCTGTGTGCGCCTTGAATTGTCATGTAGTGATGTCAACTGAATGGCAGGCTCTTGTCCCTCCCCCTCTCACCACCCCTCCCTCCTTGCTCTTTTTCTCCTGGCCGGTCCATACTGAGGGTTCCTCCTCAGTGTCCCCGGTGGAGGGGAGTTTGGGGAGAAGTTCCTTGTGTGTGATCTGATGCTGACTGTTTTGGATGCTTTCCTAATTCCAGCCCTGACTGCAGATCAAAGGAAGCAGTTCTCTTGCCACCCTCTTCCTGCTCTCTAAAGCCTTAAGCTAGGCCTCCCTGTAATGACCCAGTGCCCCAGTCTTATCAGTGGACAGAGCTATTGCTGGTGACAGCCTAGAGAACACTTTGCTCGAAGATCCATGCCTATCAGTCACTAGTGCTTTTAACTTGATTTAAAACACCCCCCCCCATTTCTTTTTGGATTCTATGTATCTCCACTCTCCTCCAGCACCAGTTACAATTCGGTATGCTGCTACTTTGAGCAATTTTGAAATGAACCCTATGCTATCCAAATGTGATGTTTCCACAGAAAGAGTGATCTAAACCGAGCCATTTGTGTCCTGTGTTGCTCTACAGTGAGCCTTCCTTGTGACCATCCGTTCCAAATGGCTGCCAACGTCTCCCTTTGTGTGGGTGTCCCTCACCTCGTTCTCATCTTTCCCATTGCTCCCCTATCACTCTCATCCCGAGTTACTTCCTCCGGTCACATGCTGGTGCTCCCTGACCATTCCCTGGAGCGTTTCTCGGCTCTCTTGCTGCTCCTTGCTACCTGCCCCACAGATCTCTTCTTTCCCTTGTCACTATGGGTTTCTGATGTCATGTAAAATGTTAAGACAGGGATGCCTGGGAAGTACTCACTAGAAACATCCTTGTGAGAGTGAGTAAAAACTAGCAATCTTTTTTAAAGACATTTTTTTCTTCTTAATTGCATTTTTACTTTGTGTGGGGGTGGTTTTCCAGCATGCCTGGCTGTGCACCATGTGCATGCGGTGCCTGATGTGGCCAGAAGACAACATTTGGAGCTTCTGGGTTCTGTATTATTGCAATCTATTCAGAAAGAAGAGTCCTGGCAGAGCTGGTAAACACATCACCCTCTGTAGAGGCCCTCCTGAGTCCAGATTTTTCCCTTTCTATCAAAATGTTATTCTCAGGGATGGTCAGAATATTCTATCAAAGTGTTTCTGTTTTCTCAGCACCTCCCTGACTCAGAGTCAGCGGTCCACTGGGAGCCAGAAGTCTGGGGGTGGTTGGGAGGGGGTCTCTCATTGTTGTCTGGGCTTTCTTTTCTTTTTTTTCCTTTTGGCAGCAGCTGCCCCTCCTGTCTTACAGAGATCGGCAGCGTGTGGGGACGGTGTACTTACCTGTGGAGGAATATGCCCGAGAGTCCCTCTTTGCCTCTTTTTCTCTCCTGAGCACATGCACTCATATACAGACCTGTGAATTCTTGCACCTGGATCTCTCGATGCTGTGGTGCTTTCATCATAAAATCTGTCCCCACAGGCCCAGCTTCTCCCATCTTACGATAGAAACTTCTTCTGACAGAGGCTCCCAGACAGGCTTGTGTGAGCAGAGTCTGTCAGCTGGTTTCCTGAGACACCTCTGAGGGCATCTATTTGCTTTAGAATATAGGACTGTGGGTTCATCTTTTCTCAACAGCGGGGTTCTTCAAGGTTTGAGGTACACGACAGATAAGAAATGTACAAAGAGCAGAAAGCAGCAATCGCCGAGCCCCCTAACTGCTCTCCTTGCTTCTGTTCCAGGCGAGGGCTTCCACAACTACCACCACGCCTTCCCCTATGACTACTCTGCCAGTGAGTACCGCTGGCACATCAACTTCACCACATTCTTCATCGACTGCATGGCTGCCCTGGGCCTGGCGTATGACCGGAAGAAAGTGTCTAAGGCCGCTGTCTTGGCCAGGATTAAAAGAACTGGAGATGGGAGCCATAAGAGTGGCTGAGTCTGGGGCTCCTGAGTTCCTGTTCCAAAAGTTATCTGGGCAGAGATTTAATATTCTGTTAACTGCAGGATAATGCTACCAGGATGCTAATGATGCATTTAACCTGTTTGGGTACAGCTTTCTTTTAAAATGAGAAAGCTTTGGTCACATTTTGAGGTAGTACGCATTTTAATTAGCTAGGATTAACCATGCCACAATATATATATACTTCTAAACATATACACAATAAATGCATATATAATTTCACACATCAATTTAAATAGTAACAATAAATTCGAACATTCTATACAAAGAGTATTAAAAGCCAACAAACACGCTGTTTGAGGCTGAGGTGATGAGCACAGCATTCATCCCGTTTGTACTGCATCTTGCTTTCTTTCTTGCTACCTCCTGGGCAAATAGCTGGCCACCCATCGGTCTGTGTCTACCTTCCAAAGCCTAGACAACTTTTCCAGTATCTGAAACATTGCTTCTTCCTCCTAGGTACTTCTTTCCTTGTTCTGAGGTTCCAGATGCTGCTGCCTCAAACTAGAAATATAACAAAACCTGCCTGCAAGTTCCCTACCTGCTAATGAACTTCATTACAGGCTTTGCTAAATGGGCTGGGGAAATTTTCTTGATGTGATGCATAGCAAGTAGATCATCTGGAGACAAGAGTTAGCATACATGGTGTGGTTCACAAGTAAGACTGGGAGGCAAACAGGAGGTGGCCTCCTCAGCAGAGACACCAGGCCCCTCTACAGCATGCCTTCCTTCAGTCCATACTCTGAAGCACAGAGCTCAGTGAGACTGGAATATAAATCAGATGTCAGGGGGAAGGGAAGTGATGCATGGTCAGTGCTGAGGGGGACGACTGGCTGTTAACAACATGAAGATTTCTTCATCGAACAAGCCTTCATGTGACGCGTGTCTAAAGCTGACGGGAAGTAGCTGGCAGAGTTCTGAGGATATGGTAGAAAACTGTGTGGCTATAAAGAAAGTCTTCACTTGGAACAGGAAAATATTTCACTTTGAAAAATTGAAGGACCAGAGGAGCTATCTAAGTTGCCGGTTTCTTTCGTGACTGGACGGGAAGTGGAGAGAGAGCTTGAGGGTCAGCATCTGTAGGTAGCTGCTAAGAGCTAGATTTCTAAATGAAACCCTTGGGGAACACACTGCCAGGGATCCGGAAGTGTTAGCTCCCTCCGTTAGTCCTCCTTCCGTCCTTGGACTGAGTAGACACCGACTTGCCAAGGTGTTGAGTCTTCCCTGCATTTGCTTTCTGGCCAGCCAGCTGGCATCCTGTCGCCTGGGAGGCGATCACCTGCCCTGATTCTGATTACTTCTGCCAGTTCTCCCTTCGGCAGTTTCTGCCCTCCCTGGACGGGCAGCAAGATGCCCGAGCGTATTCAGAGCACTCTGGACTTGCTGTCTAGGCCTGTTCCTCTCCCATAGACACTGCTCGTGGGCTCAGAACTGCTGGTCGCTTTCGCTAGCAGAGCCAGGGGCCTCCAGATCCTCTCTCTCTACCTCTATCCCAAGTGCCTCTGCCACTGTGGCTCCAGAAAAGCTTAGTAGGTCCTCTAGCAGCATCCTAGGTTCAGAGATTGTCTGGTTTGGGAGTCAACAGCTCACAGTGTCTCAGTGAGGCAACTGCTGACCAACATGGTTCATGGTGGTCTCTGTGAGTCAGAGAAGACAGCCCATTGATTCTCCTTGCGTGCTCTGCAAGGTGGCTCTGGCTGATCACTATAGGCGGGCATGGTACAGTGTTTGTGAGGCTCCCCATTTTATCCCTGTGAAAACACCAGAAGCGCGGGCAGCCACCTAGGAAGAGGTCCTGCTTCCTGAAGCCAGATGTGATGCAAAGCTTAAACTGAAATGTGGTAGGCCAGGTGGCATGAACTAACAAACATCCCCTGTCACACAGCCCAGGGCGGTCACTGGTACTGAAGAGTCTAGAAGAAAACATCACCTCAATAGTTTAGAACCACCAGTCTCTCCGCCCTGTAGCCTGACCCAGAAGCCTGGCTTTGCAGTTAGGGCTGGCTGTATACAGGACTAAATGCTCTGTTCTCTTGGGATCACACCAGAGTCTTCTGCCTGTGTTGAGTGAACATGAGCTTTGAGCTGTTCATTGAAACAGAAAATCTCATAGAGATCACTGTAGATCTGCCGACCTGCATTCCTCTGACCTAACCCTCTGGAAATGCCATTGGGTGGTTTCCCTTTCCCAGGCCATCAGATCCATGATTTATAACATGAACAGAAAAAAAAGTCAACCTTCTTCTAATCTTATTCCACAGATCTAATTCAGGCCATGCCACACCACAAGGCTACATAGAGCAGGCTGAGGTCCCAGTGTCTGAGGGCGTTTAGGTAGGGTTTGATGGAATGTTCAGGTAAGGGACACTATTTTCAGATCCTCTCAAAGGAGAATCTCTAACAGTTCCCACTTAATGTTAAGCTAACAGCTTTGGGCGCCTTGCCTCTTTCCTAATCTTTAGTGCATGTGAGCCCAGCTTCCCTCCCTCCCTAACCCTAAAACCCTGAAGAAGCAGTGGGTGTAAACCCCCGGCTGCCAGGGAGATCACTGATTCAGTCATTTGCAGAAATCTTTCACAGGCTTCATTTGGGAGGATTTTCCCTGGAGCTGTTTTTAGTACATGCTCAGATCTAACTTCAAGTGGAGATCACTTGATTGCATTTGATTGCATTGCTATTGTTAAACCGTGATCACGGCAGTGGCGCTCAGGGACTGTTCTTGGGTTGCTAGTCTCCGGGTGTATTCTCTGAAAGTGTAGCTCAGGTGAACTGGTGTGAAAGGCTAGTAAAGCAGCCGTCTGCTGGTGGCTTAGCTACTTCATAACAAGTCCGCCCAGAGATGAGGTCTTTAACACCTTCAATCCTGTGCCAAGCACCTGATGATCTCACTTTCCAAACATCCTGAAGTGAGTGTCTGGCACATCCCCTCTGGAGGACACCCTGAAAATATCACTCTTGGGCAAGTCCTGATAAAGTGGGCTAATACTCACCTACCTCAAGGGGCAATTTTGAGGTAACTAGACCTTTTTTTATTAAGTATTTGGGGGTCCTCAGCAGAGATACTCATACAGACTTCTATAGAAGTAGTATATACCATGAGCTTCACACATGTTCTACATTGCTCTTCCCAGAGATTGACAACTCACAGGGGAAGTGGGATATGACCAGTCAAAGAGAAACAGTGCCTACTCACTGCCATGGAAAACAGTGCAGGAAACCTTTTCCTTGCCTGAATAACATTTTTTCCTTTTTATGTGGGATAGTTATTTGTGACCCAAGCAAAGTTTCGGATGATTCCCATTAACACAAACGCTGGGGTCTAATTGTACTAATTGACATTGTATTTGTTGCTAATAAAGGCAGATCTGGCTCTATGGTCTGGGAGCTTTTTTGGCTATTATGGTCATAATATTAATTTCCAGTGCACATGGTGCTAGGGATGAAACCCAGGGGTCTCCACGTGCTGGCCAAGCACTCTACAAATGAGACAGCCACAACCTGTCTTGAACTTGTGTGTGAGAGACACAGACTCGTTATGTGGCTTTAGCTGGCCTTGGAAATCCCAGAAATCTGCCTGCCTTTGCTGGGATTATAGAAAGGATTGAAATCACGAGAAAAAAGTGAGAAATTACAAGGGTTGAGCCATACCCCAGTAACCTGCCTGCCCTTCTTAAGGGTAACTAGAGGTTAACCTCTGGCAGCAGGAAACCAGAGTCTACTGGCATTGAGTCAAACATAGCATCAGCTGACAACCAGGCTGGCCACGTGCCAGGTCTCTGTGTCACATGATCAAGAAGCCCTAGCATACAGCTCGGGGAAGAGCTCTCAGCTAGAAGTCATACTCACTCCTCTTCCTGGAATGTCCTGCCTCCAGGGAACAGAAAGCTGAGAGTGCTGACTGACAACAGGAGGAAAGAAAACAGCCCAGAGAGGCTCACAAGTCCCCAAGGAGAAACATCATGACCACAAGACAGGTGGTACAGGTTTTTGTCTGTGTAGCCCTGGCTGTTTTGGAACTCATTCTGCAGAGCAGGCCGGCCTTGAACTCATGAAGATCCGCGTGCTGGGAGTAAAGGCTTGCACCATTACCCAACTGCTTTGCTATTTCTTAAACTTTCAGCTTTTAACACACTTTGAGAATTCCCCCGGGGGCAGGGGTGGGAAGGGCAGGAGTTTTAGTTTCTTTGAACTCCATATTCCAGTAGTGTCACCTCCAAGGCTTTTTGGGAGTTCTGCCAGATCATTTTCCTGTCTGAAGTTGTTACCTGGAACAAGCAGCATGCTCCTGTATAGATAGACATTACAGAGTAGGAGTCTCATGCAATTTTTTCTAGACAATGTCACGTGCACTACAATAGTTCAGAATGTCCTCAAACTCCATGTCTAGCTGAAACTGGTTTTGAACTCTTGATCTTACCTCCTCCTCCTGAATGCTGCTGAGATTAAATATTACTGGCTGCTTGGAGCCAGTCATGGGTGTGCACACCCTTAGTGCCAGCACAGGAGGCAGAGGCAAGCAGATCTCTTAACTTCAAGGGCAGCTGGGATTCCAAAGTAAGTTCCAGGACAGAGCTATTATATGGAGAAACTCTGTTTAAAAAAAAACTAGGGGAAAAGTTGCTATCATACCTAGCTTTCTCGCACTGTTTTTTTGAGTATCGAGAATCAAAGGTTTGTATACATTGAATTTTGCCAGACCTTAAATTTAAGTTGATGGTGATGACATTTTCTTTATTAATATAGCATGTACATAGACAATAATAAAATTATATAATTCATATATATATATGTATATTCTTGTTTGAATCACACCAGAATAAATTTTCTTTTTCTGCTGGGTGGTGGTGGTACACACCTTTAGTCCCAGCACTTGAGAGGCAGAGGCAGGTGAATCTCTGTGAGTTCAAGGCCAGCCTGGTCTACAGAGCATGTGCCAGGACAACCTCCAAAGCAATACAGAGAAACCCTGTCTCGAAAAACCAAACCAACCAAACAAACAAAAACCCACATTTTCTTTTTTCTTTTCTTTTTGTCAAAAAGAGAGCATCAGATCCCATTATAGATATTATAGATGGTTATGCGTTCCCATGTGGTTGCTGAGAATTGAACTCAGGACCTCTGGAAGAACAGCCAGTGCTCTTAACTGCTGAACCATTTCTCCAACCCCTACACTAGGTATAGTTCTCACCCGTGGAGGATGAACGACCCTTTCACAGGGGTTGCCTAAGACCATCAGAAAACACAGGTATTTGCCTTGATTCATAACTGTCGCAAAATTACAGTTATGAAGTAGCAACGAAAAAAACTTTATTGTTGGGCATCACCACAACATGAGGAACTATACTAAAGGGTCTTGGCATGAGGAGGTTGAGAGCCACTCCTAGATTGGTTCCCATGAACCGGCATTAAATCAACAACATGTCCTCCCCATGTTTGTCTCTCATTCCTTCCTGTTCCATACCTCACTGCCCTACTCTGGTTACACACTGCTTTATGCTCCAGGGAAGCATAGTTTCTTTCACAACAGACTGTTTTCTTACTCTTGTTTGTAAAAGTTCCAAAGAGAAAGAGGGAAGGGTGAGATCTTCCAACTGCAAGAGCCTAAGGAGTGACAATTCTCTGAGGGTATAAATCCAGTGGGAATCCCTAGAGGGCAAAACAGTGAATTCTGCTTTTGAGACATTATATGGAAAGGGACAAGGAGACCACAGGTCCTGTTCAGGCCTAAAGTGGAGAAATGAAAAGGTGAATTCCTTGGGGACCAATGGTCATCCATCCCTTCAAGAATCAAGATAGCTCCCCTGAGCAGGAAAAGCAGCACCCAAGCCAGGTAGAACAAACTACCACGTGTAGATGGCGTGACATGTATATGTAGAACTCTACACATCACATATACATCTGGGCAGCCAGTCTTACCTTGCCTATCTCTTGGCAGTTTTCAACGTTATCTCCACTGAGAATGGTGGCAAGTGTTAGTCCTCCCGGCTTTCATGAGGTAGAGGTAAAAAGATCAGAAGCTCAAAAGAGTTTGAGGTCAACCTGGAGTACAGGAGACTCTGCCTCAAAGAAAGAAAACCAAAAGAGAAAAGAACTAATGACCTTTTATGTGTCAGAATACTGTATTTGTGAGTCTGCTTCAAAAAGAACCAAAAGAACCAGGTTGAAATGTAGCCCTGTGGGTAAAATGCCTGGCAGGCAGGAGACCCTGAGTTTGGTCTGCAGCACCCTATAACTCAGGTACAGTTGGTTACATCTGTAATCCTAGCACTCAGGACCTGGAGGCAGGAAAACCTGCATTTCAAGATAATCCTCACCTATGTGAAGAGTTCAAGGCCAGCCTGGGATACATGATACTATCAAAGGGGGGCGGGCAACACCTACAAAATTGGGGAAAATTCAAGCAGTGGCAATTTTAATCCCTTTGCCCCTGCGCTCTCCAGTCAAATTGTGAGACCCTCAAGACTGCCTTCCCCAAATTGGCAGTGGTGGCACACTTCTTTAATCCCAGCACCTGGGAGGCAAAGGCAGGCAGATATGTGAGTTCAAGGCCAGCCTGGTCTACAGATGGAGTTCCAGAACAGCCAGGGCTACACAGAGAAACCCTCTCTTTAAAACAAGACAATTAAAGAAGAGTACTTCCTGTATTAGAAATATGTCCCTGCCCCTAAGACAGATAGTACTGGATAAAATCATGCAAAGAACTATCTCTCATCTTCTTTAAAATTCTAACTCTGCTACCAACTGTGGGAAATGTCACAAGGAAGGAAAATTCTGTCCTGTGACTTATAGTTAGCCTTCTATGTTATGGACAAAATACTGATTATTGAGCATTGGCCTTAGGGCAGATGCCACAAGCCCTAATTACAGGCCGCTAAGACTCCATCCTGAGGTTCCTGGAGGCAGAACACTCCCCTTTTGATGACCCAGCTCTGCCCTCCCCACTGTCCTCCTGTCCAGCCTGTTACTCTCAAGCCACAGTAGGCATACTGTGTGTTCAGTAATCTGAATCCAAATGAGACCCTTCTCAGAGAGGGGAAGCAAGCCCTCTGTCTTGACCATGTCCCACCCAGGCTTTGAAAGGCCTGTGAGCAACTTGAGAGTGGAGAAGACCACAGATGGCCCAAGCTTACTCATGGCTCTATTCTTAGTCCTTCTATAGAGTCCAGACCAAAAAAGGATATAATATACCCTATACATATACACACATCTGCAAACACACATACATATAATTTGAAGGGGAATCAAGACTACCACATAGAAAGAACCATTTATGGGCTGGGGAGATGACTCAATGGGTAAAATAGAGCACCCAAGTTTGGATTCCCAGAACCCATGTAAAAGTCCACTGGGGTAGCCTTCTGTGTCTGTTACCCCAATGCTGGCAACTGGAGACTTGTATATCTTGGGGAGAGGGAACAGGGAAGCTTGTTGGCCAGTCAGGCAATGTGAAAATGAGTTCCAGGTTCAGTGAAAGGCCTCATCTCAAAAGATTAAGGCTGAGAAGCAGTGGAGACATATGGATGTCAACCTCTGGCCTCCACACATGCCTGAAGTAAGCTTGCCTAAACACGCATGCACGGGGCATACACCATACACAGGTGTGCGCACACACAGCCACCATTCAGCTACATGGTGCTTACTAACTCTAGCTCCAGAACATTCTAGGCTGCTCCACCAATTCATCAGCTGACTATTTGAGTTGTCTCCATCTTTCAGTAAGTGGGAATGGTCCTGCTGTAGATGTGTGTAAAAATTCTTAAGAACAACAGGGTGGTGGTGGCCCACGCCTTTAGTCCCAGCACTCGGGAGGCAGAGGCAAGTGGATCTTTGTGAGTTCAAGACCAGCCTGGTCTACAAGAACTAGTTCCAGGACAGCCTCCAAAACCACAGAAAACCCTATCTCAGGAAAAAAAAAAAACCAACCAACAAACAAACCTTAAGAACCTTGCAGATGTTTGCAGCTGATTTGGGCACTAGGAGTGAAGCGGCTCACTTACTACTATATTCCACGGCGGGGCAACCATTTTAAATGTTCACTACCCATGTTTGCGCGATACCCTTCATTCTGCATGACTATCCATTTGTCCCTTTCCTCCCAGTCTTTCACAAAGGCCTGTCCACACCGACTCCCACCCCCGGCCCTTGGTCCCTGGAACACGGGAGAGAAGCAGCACTTTCAGGAACTTGTCTCTGCCAGCCAAAGCTTCCCGACTTGCCTCTCCCATCAGGGTTAGGACAGTGGGAGGAGGTGCCACCTCATTGGGGCCAATAGGGAACACGGCCACTACAGCCATTCGTTAACTCCATAAACCACCTTCCCAACGACCTGCGGCACCTCGGGTCAAAAGCTCCACATTGAAGCCGCGGGCCTGAAGCAGGGTGGAAGCAGGGTGGAAGCTCCGCCTTCTCACCTAGGGAGGGCGTTGGATGTCAGCCTCAGAGCCTGGCCTCCTCTCGCCCGCCCCGGGCGGGTCAGGGGCGCGGGCGCCCAGCGAGGGTGAGGCTCGCTCTCCCAGGGTTACTCTCGGTCAGCACCGCCCCTGGGGTTACTCTCGTTCACTCGGCCCACAGCGCCTGACCCCGGCGCAGCCAATCAGCAGCCGGGCCCGCTCCAATCAGGGGGCGCCGGCCGGCTCCGGAGGTGCGCGCGCACATTGCGGCCGAGAGCCGTTGGGGAGCTTCCCAGAGAGGTCGCGTCTAGGGCAGGGCGCTGCCCTCCATCTGGGCAGCGGAGAGAGGCAGAGAACTCGTGTGCTCAGGTCCACAGCTGCCTTCTAGGTAGCTACGCCTTGCAAGTCGTAGGCAGGATGCATGCGTGATTATCTGCAAAGCGCAGGTGCAGATAAGGAGGGATCAGAGCTGGGAGTCATGGGGGAGACAGCAGACCAGGAAAGCGCCACTTCCCAGTGTTCAGAATCCAGGCTGTCACCGGGAATTAAAGAGAGAGTGGGGGGGGAGGGGAATAGTGCAAGAAAGAAACTGTGACTACCTGCCATAGTTTTGTTTCTCTCTGCTTCTTAGGGAAAACAAGTGTGGAATTGGAAAGGGTCTCTGAGAGGAGTTCTGGATAGCTCCCCGTTGCAGAGAAGTGGAACATGATGGGCTTTTTATAAGTGACTGCAAAGACAGCGCTCACCCTAGCAGAAATTGGGGTCTGAAAAAAAAAACAGATTTGGAAAGGGAATTCAGTTTCTGACATGAGAGTTTTGAGTTGCAAGAAATTTTACATGCATGTGGAAATAACTACCCAGGAGGCTCTCGGAAATCAGGATAAGGAATTTGAAAGAGAAGTAGAAAAAAAAATCTAGAGAGATTGTAGTAAAGCTTGGGAGACAGTGGATTAAGAATATTCAGTGGGATGGTGGTGGCGAATGCCTTTTATCCTAGCACTTGGGAGGCAGAGGCAGGTGGATCTCTGAGTTTGAGTCCAGCCCCGTGTACAAGAGAGAGTTCCAAGACAGGCTCCAAAGCCATAGAAAAACCCTGTCTTGAAAACCAACCCCCCTCCTTCACCTCTGCCCAAAAAAAAAAAAAAATATATATATATATATATATTATATATATGAGGTGAGAGAAGAAACATGTGTAGACAATGCCTGTACATGACGTTATATGTGTAACAGCAAAAACACTTAAGATCTAAATGTTGGTCCATGAGCCAACATATGTTATAAATGCATAGGCAGGGCTGAGGCTGTAGCTCAGTGGTCGAGTGTTTCCCAGTTTGTGTGAGGCAGTGAGTCCAATCCCCAGTGCTACAAAACAAAGCAAAATTCATAGGCAGTGCTTACCCTTGGAAGACTAAGGCAAGGGGTTGGCAGGAAGAGGATTGCAGAGGGCACTTTAACAGGCGGTTTGTTAATTCTTGGAATTTCGGGTTTCAGATACACACTTGACAACATTGCTGCATATTCAGCATGCACTTCGGCATCTCATCAGGCTTGAGTGCCAGCTCTGTCTCCCTCTCCCTCCTTCTCCCCCCTCCCTCCCTCTCCCTTTCTCTCTCCCTCCCCCAGCTCTCCTTCTCCCCCCTCCCTCTCCCTCCCTCTCCCCCTCCCTCTCCCCCCTCCCTCTCCTTCCCTCTCCCCCCTCTCCCCCCTCTCCCTTCCTCTCCCTCCTCTCCCTCCCTCTCCCCCTCCCTCTCCTTCCCTCTCCCTCTCCCTCCCTCTCCCCCTCTCCCTTCCTCTCCCGCCTCTCCCTCCCTCTCCCTCTCTCTCTCCCTCCCCCAGCTCTCCTTCTCCCCCTCTCTCCCCCCTCCCTCTCCACCCTTCCTCTCCCCCTCCCCCTCCCTCTCCCCCTCTCCCTTCCTCTCCCCCCTCTCTCTCTCCCTCCCCCAGCTCTCCCTCTCCCCACTGCTCTCAGTTTATAATTTCAGGCAAAATACTGCCATCTTCTAAGCCTCAGCTTCCTCAATGGTAGGCTAGCGGTGGCCCTATGACCTACCCTACGGAAAAGATCAATGCCTGGCACCAGTTGCCCTCAGAGGCCAGAAGGGGGCGTTGGATCCCCTAGAGCTGGATTTACAGGTATAGATGCTCAAAACTGAACTTTCGACCTCTGCAAGATCAATAAACACTCTTATCTGCTGTGACATTGTTTTCATTTGCCGGTGACTCTGCTCCACACCTTGTCTGAAGAAAGAGTTGTCCTTGGGATCAGTTGAGGGTGAGGGGCAGAGGAAAGTGACCATGCTTTTTTTTTTTAAGTCACAAAGGAATAGTCCTCCATTTTCTGCTCCCTCTTCCCAACAGAGAGACCAACAGAGGCAGCAGTGTGGACGAACTGCTTTCTGCTCATCTAAAGTAGTCCAGTCTTGAAACGTCAGCACTTACACCTAGACATTGCCAAGGGCAGTCCTACATAGACCACTGTAGGGGCCACAGCATCCGCTTGGCCTGAACCCAAGGAATTCAGTCCAGAACAGAGATCAGTAACTATTGACAAGCCAAATCCAATTTGATGGCTATTTCTTTTTTTTTTTTTTCCAGTTGTTCAAGATAGGGTTTCTCTGCATTGTTTTGGAAGCTGTCCTGGAACTTACTCTGTAGATCAGGCTGGCCTTGAACTCACAGAGATTCGCCTGCCTCTGCCTCTCGAGTGCTGGGATTAAAGGCGTGCGGCACCAACACCCGGCTTATATATATAAATATATAAAGTTTTCTTGGCACACAGCTGCACTCACGTGCTTGTGTATTGCCTACGTTGTTTTAGCGCTACAGCAACAGGGCTCAGATCACCGGCTACAGCACAGATAAAAAGGCTAACATTACTGTCACCTGGCTCTTCACGGAAATTATGCATGCTTTTCTCCAAGAGAAAGAAAATAGCACTAAAAACACAGCAGCAGGCACTATATGTCAAATGTTTTACTGGACAGATGTGTATCGAGGCACAGGGAAGACTAGCAGAAGAGGAAAACAGGAGGGAGACATGGTCAAAGATAGCCCTAAGCTGACCCACAAGGCTTCATTTAACAAGAAGAGTAAACTGGGGCAGGTAACACTGATTTTTAAAAGGAAAATATTGATTGGGTGTGCCATGTTTAATGTTCTTATAGATTCCTAATCAGATATAAATTAATCTCACCCATTTGGAAAGCAAGTTGGAAAAAATGTATTAAGAGCCTTAGACATGTTCCTACTCTTGGCTTCCTCATTTCACTTCTGAGAATCTGAGTTATAAACCAAACTGTCAGAAAATCTTTATAGGCAAATATATCCACTGTAGTGTGACCTAGAATCTAGAGCAGCTGAGATGATCAGTTGTATAGGGTTACGGCAATGAGGCTAAGGCTACTATCGAGGTGGGGTTCAAATGATGTCCCCAGAGAGTCTAGGAGTTGAGGTGATCTGAGTGAATGAGTGGATTGCAAGGCTGTATACACTTTCTTTGAAGTTATTACATCAAGACATTAACATTAGGACCAGAGCACCCGCAAATTCACAGCAGTTATCTTTAGGAAAGAGGGCATTGGTGCTCTCTTTTGGACACTCATATTCTTTATCTGCATATTTCTTTCCAGAGCATGGTTTTATTTCCACCTTTATTCAGCAGTAAGGCGCCCGGCCAGCCTCTCCATCAGTCATGAGGATGCTGTCAGTCCCGGTGTCCTCCAGTAGTCCCCACAGCCTGCTGTGCTCTGACTCGGGCAGGTACTCTCTGCTCTGACTCGGGCAGGTACTCTCTGCTCTGACTCGGGCAGGTACTCTCTCTGCTCGCCTTCTCTTCTCCAGCTTGGGCTTCCCCCTGGATCCCTGTGGTCCTTTTTCTTGCAGACTCTGTAGCAAACTTTATTAAGAATTGTGCATTCTCAACTGGGTGTTGGTGGCACACGCCTTTAATCCCAGCACTCGGGAGGCAGAGGCAGGTGAATCTCTGTGAGTTCAAGCCCTGCCTGGTGTCTACAGAGCTACACAGAGAAACCCTGTCTTGAAAAACCAAAAAAAAAAAAAAAAAAAAAAGGTGCATTGTACATTCTCTATTAAGCTCTTAGAGTGGTTTCTTTTCTTTTTAATACATTCTCTAGGTTTCCAGGTCATGCCTTGGTTTAGAACAATTTCTATTATCAAGAGTTTTTGTTAGACCTTCATGGCAAGAAACGTTCCTTCTTGGGCTGGGGAGATGGCCTAGCAGGTAAAGGCACCAGTTACAGAATACACAAGTCTGATGACCTAAGTTTGATCCCTGAAACCTAGGTGAAAGACCAGATGTGGCAACACACAGTTATAATCCAGGCACTCCTACCTCGAGATGCAAGGTTGAGATGGGAGTATTGCCTGGAAGCTTGTAGGCCAGTTTATCTGGAAAGGAAGGCACAGCAGCAGAAATAGGGGAGACTCAACAAGAAGGAAGGGAAGAAACAAGTTCCAAAATTTACCCAGTTATTCTCTGACCTCTCCACATACATTGTGGTATGCATGTTCACACAAACATGCATGCAGGCAAGAACACAGGCACCCTCCCACATGTATGCATGCACACACACACATACACACAGACGCATGCATACCCATATACCAATACAATTAGTAAATGAATTAAAAAATAATTGAAAAGGAAAACTGTTCTTCATAGCTGAAAGGGGTAAACTAAACTCAAAGGCTTCACTTCTAATAATTTAGAAATAAAGGGACCAGACCCTCACTCAGCCCCCTGCTTTAGCAGCCATAAAAGGCTACAGAAAAGACACATAGGCCTCTGACACAAGGAAACTCCAGATCCTCTGGCCTCCCGGAGCCTAGGGCCAAAACTGAGCACAAAGAAACTGCAGACATCACCACCACCCCCAGCCTCCTAGATGCTTGGTTCCTGGGAACTGTTTGGCCAAAAACTCCCCTGTAGCCTCCAGGAAATAGTTCTGAAAACTATTGGTGAATATATACAACGGGTCACCTGCAAGTAACAAGACAATGCCATAGAAACCACAGAATGTTCCCTCTCAGCACTGACCAATGAAAATAATTGGTACACAGGTATTTCATGCCAAAATATGACTTTGAGAAATTCTCCTGATTGTTCTCAAATGTCAACCAATCAGAAACCAACCCGTACCTACTGATGTAATCCTGTGACTTTTGTCTTTAAAACCTGGCAGTAGACAGGGAACTTCACTCCCTCTGGAGGCTGCTGCCTCAGCTTACTAGACAGGATCCCTGTCATGGTTGAATGAACAATTAAAACCTTGCTTTAGCATTTTGGTTGGTCTGTCTTCCTGGTGGTCTCTGAGGACTTTGCAACTTGGGCACAACAATAGGCAGGGATGTTTTAATTCCTTCAGTGATGGTCTCTTTTGTCCCCTCCTGTTTTGCTCCTTTCTCTTCTGAGTCTTTAGAACTGAAATGGATTCCCTCTGGTTCCCCCCCCGAGTTTTATTTATGTATTTTACGTATGTGAGTGCTCTGCATGAATGTGGGCACAACAGAAAAGGGGATCAGATCCCACTACAGATGGCTGTGAGACACCGTGTGTTTGCTGGGAATTGAACTCAGGACCTCTGGGAGAGCAGTTAGTGTTCTTAACCAATGAACCAGCTCGCCAGCCCCTCCCTCCATCTTTTTAAAACTTCTGATGCTGGAGAGACAGTTCAGTTAAGAGCACTTGTTGCTCCCAACTCATATAGGAGCAGGAAGGGAGATTCTATCCCCCAGGTTTCGTGGGAGGCATGCAACCCTCTGTTTTTTGAGACAGGGTTTTTCTGTGGAACAGTTCTGACTGTCCTAGGACTCACTTTGTAGACCAGGCTGATCTCAACTCACAGAGACCTCCTGTGTCTGCCTCACAGATGCTGTGATTACAATGTGCATGGCTGCCTCCACAGCCGCCGCCACCACCCTGCTGCGCATGCCCGCTCTTAACTCCGGTTCCACAGAGTAGGGTTGTATTCCCATAGTTTTGTGTACTGACCCACCTAATGTCATCATCTATACGGACAAGATCAGAAAGCTATGGAAAGTCAATGGAAACCTCTCCGGATTGGCTTGTCCATGCCCTGTATAATAACCCCATCCCTCCCAGGTTCAAGGTTAGGATGAGGCAGACACAAAGACATGTCAGAGTCTCTGCTGTCCCGAGTCACCAGGTCACCCGGACACAGCTGTGCAAGCTGAGTTTGGAATCAGCATCTCCTGGCATGTGGACATGCAGAGCCCTCAGAGTGATGCCCCTCCCCTGGGGAGAAGCAGAGGCCAGGATCTGCATTCCTGCAAGGATGCTCTGACCTCCTCCAGGAGCAAACTTCATTAGCATCCAGTTTGGACCAGGTGTGCAACAGAAGGAAGAGGTCCCTGTGAGCACATTTGCATGACAGACACAGCGTTTCTTACTTCCTCTCCAGAGTTCACAGAACACTCCTTTCCAAGCCTGGATTTAGCTCCCAGGAGAGCCAGAGGAAACAGGCAGGAGCTGGCCTTTCTCAGGATGAGGACAGTGTTGAAGGTGAGGCAGACACTTCCCTCAGCCACTGGGCTGGGAGGGAGAGAGTGGAGTTCCTCAGGACACTGGGATGCCGAGGGTCCCTTCAGCTGGTTCAGGCTCTGAGATGGTGGGGATAGGCTGGTGCTGGGCAGGGGCAGAACCTCAGCTGGGGCAGCGCTGAGGGAGCTGCCTCCCTCAGCTGTGAGATCTGCATTTCTGTCAGAGCTCTGTCCTCACTCCACTCTGCTCTCCTGCTGCTGTGGGAAAACAGATCCCTGGTCCTGTCAGGCCTCCCTCGCTCTGCCTAACCCTCTGAGGTGTTCCTTCAGTTATCTCTGGCCTCAGGTGTCTATAGTGCCTCTTTCTCACCAGCCTGGTATTAAATGAGTCACTAACGGTGTTTATCAGTCTTCTAGGCTTGGGAAGCTCACACTTGCCTGTATCTTGAATGCAGGTGGAGAGAACAGCTAACATAAGCCCAAGTCACAAGGACGCTTCCAATGTCTCCTCAGCCAAACCCAAGTGTCAAAGGTCTCTGGGCTGGAGAGATGGTAAGAGTCTCCTGCCTCAACCAAATCTGATGCCCTACACCCCATCCATAACTTGCCTTCCTCTCTAAACACATGCAAAATATGTAAATGAAAATGAAAAAAGTAAGAAAAGATACATCCTGGGATCTTTTCACTGGAAGGACACTTTGTCTTATGACTGCCTCCCAGTCTTGCTTCCCCTGAGACCTGGCCCCAAAATGTGCCTTTTGTGTGAAGTCCTCTCTGAGTCCCAGTTCCTTCTGTGTGGCTTCTCTGTAACCAGAGGTTGTTGTGAGGACTTGTGCTGCTGGCAGTGTCCTCTGGGATCTGCAGGCTTGTTTTTCTTCTTCACCGTAGGCTGCTTTCGTGCTGCTGTCCATGAATAAGATGTATGCACGTGACATTTTGTACTTTTCCATCTATGTTCAGCTTATTCAAATAGCCACTTCCTTTGCACTGAGAAACTGCTGCCCCACGTGATTACCTGTATGAAGCAGCCCCTGAGCTTGCAGAAGGGCTGGAGACTGGACCCTCTTTACAATGAGGTGACAGACAAAAGTAAACCTCTGGGTGCCCTACTTAGTTTACTTCCTAAAGGGCTCCTTTACTTTCCAAGACTAAAGAAACCCACCTCCATGCCCACACCACTCCCTCCCCACTGAACAAATGTCTATGCACCCTTCGAAGAAGAAACAGGGGTCACAGCACTGAGGAGGTAAGTAGCAGAAGGATCATGTGTTTAAGGCCAGCCTGGGCTAAGCACTGTGACTTTGTGAAAGAGAAGAAGAGAGGGAGAGAGGGAAAGGGTGGGAGGGAAGAAAGGAGGGGACAAGGGAGGGAAAGGAGAAAGAGAGGAGAGTGGTTTCACATTTACTTTTTAGACAAACAGGGGCGGTGGTGGCATACTCCTTTAATCCCAGCACTCCGGGGGCAGAGGCAGGCAGATCTCTGTGAGTTCAAGGCCAACCTGGTCTACAGAATGAGTTCCAGGACAGGTTCCAAAGCTACAGAGCAACCCTGTCTCGAAAAAACAAACAAACCAACCTTTGGTCAATTTGAAAATACAAACCATCAGTGAACTGTACCCACTTCTTAGATTTCCGTTGAGAAAGATGAGTCAAGAAGATCACATACAAGAGCATCGAGGGTCAGTTCCAGAACTGAGCTAGTCATGTGGTCATCTTGAAACTGGGAAAGGCATGGAGCCAGGTCTGGTTTCTCCAGTCATGACCTTTGGCCCTAGCATGACTGCATGGTAGATTCTGATTGGTCTGGAAGCTGAATTAACCCTGTGCCAACATAGCTTTTGAAATGTTTCCTGGCAACTTATAATAATGTGTTGAAAGGGCCTGGAGAGATGGCTCAGAGGTTAAGAGTACTGACTGCTCTTCCAGAGGTCCTGAGTTCAGTTCCCAGCAACCACATGGTAGCTCACAACCATCTACAGTTCAATCTGGTGCCCTCTTCTGGTATGTAGGCAGAACACTGTATATGTAATAAATAAAATAAATCTTAAAAAATAATGTGTTGAAAGGCAGAGCCAGGCCCAAGGGCCTTTTAAACATGACTTCCCAATTGATCTGTCATAAAGAGAGCCATGCTATGATATATGTACAAGGCCAGGGGATAAACAGGTAATGGGAGCCCGCCGTGGTCCACAACAATAAGGCAGATGCAATCACAAATCTGACAAAAGCAGCATCTGCAGGAGCTTAGAGGGGATCTGATATGGGGAGGTAGTTTGGTGATCAAGAGACTTGAAGAAAGTAAAAGTTAGCTAGGTCAGTGATGCAGGGGCAGGGGCAGGGGCAGGGGTGTGCTCTAGGTAGAGGGGGGAGAGTATTCTCAGGGTTCACCAGTGGAACACAATGGGACCAGAGGGAGGGTGCTTAGAGATGAGGGGAAGGGTTACTCGGAAGGCACCTCATCCCGGAGGGCTCTCAAGGACAAACCAGACTTCACCCCGAGTGCATGAGAAACCAAGGAAGAGTTTTCAACAGGGATTCTGAATGTGGGTTGTTATTTTCCGTAACTCACTCTGGTATGGTTGAGAGGCTGTACAGTGCCCCAGTGAGGAAGACATTCCTGTGGTTCCAGGGACAGATCCTGAGGCCCCACCCACCAGTCACTCTCAAACATTTTATTCAGATGGGAAACGAACAGCCTGAGGTCTGAAAAGGAGGAGAGGGGCTGGGGTATAGCTCAGGTGACTGGGTGCTTGCCTAGTAATATGGCCCTGAGTTTGACGCTCTGCCCTGCCTTAACCCATGGTGGGACACTCGGGAGGTAGAAGGAGGAGGCGCTAAACTTCAAGGTCGTCCTTGGCTACATAGCAGATGCAAGGCCAGCCTGGGCTACATGAGACCCAGTCCCCCTACACACACAAAAGAGGGGAAAGGTCTTATGAGCCCTTGACAGGAAGGCCATGTGGAGACTCCTGGCGAGGAGCCTCTGAAGTGGGCGGGGCTGTGGAGGTGACTGAGTGGCAGGAAACTGATGGTTGCATCATTTCTCTTAGGTCAGTCTAATCCTCACCTTCGACAAAAATCAAATTACTGTCAAGACTGGGAAGACCAATGAGCTGGCCTCTTACAGGCAGATTCTGCAATACCTTTACTCAGACATCAAGACATCTCTGCATCCCTGTAAGCTGCAAGGCAGCCAGCCAGCAGAGAGACTAAAGAATGTGTAGTTAAGAGGACCCAGGTTCGAGCCGGGTGTTGGTGGCGCACGCCTTTAATCCCAGCACTCGGGAGGCAGAGGCAGGCGGATCTCTGTGAGTTCGAGGCCAGCCTGGTCTACAAGAGCTAGTTCCAGGACAGCCTCCAAAGCCACAGAGAAACCCTGTCTCGAAAAACAAAAAAAAAACAAAAAAAAAAAAAAAAAAAGAAAACCCTCAAAACGCCCATCTTCCAAGTCTCAGACTGAGCTGTAAGTGACCCTGGATCCAAACAGCCTGTAGTCAGCAGCCTGTGCACTGCACAGCTTCACCCCACACCCTGCACGACTTCAACCTTCACCCTTCACACTGCACTACTTCACCCTGTGTGCTGCATTTCTTCACCCCTCACACTGCACTTCTTCACCCTGCGCACTGCATTCCTTCACCCCGCGCACTGCATTTCTTCACCCTGCGCACTGCATTCCTTCACCCTGTGTACTGCACTTCTTCACCCTGCACACTGCATTTCTTCACCCTGTGCATTGCACTTCTTCACCCTGTGCACTGCACTTCTTCACCCTGAGCACTGCATTTCTCCACCCTGAGCACTGCACTTCTTCACCCTGTGCACTGCATTTCTTCACCCCTCACACTGCACTACTTCACCCTGTGCACTGCACTTCTTCACCCTGTGCACTGCATTTTTTCACCCTGTGCACTGCATTCCTTCACCCTGTGCACTGCATTTCTTCACCCTGTGCACTGCATTTCTTCACCCCTCACACTGCACTTCTTCACCCTGCACACTGCATTTCTTCACCCTGTGCACTGCACTTCTTCACCCTGTGCACTGCATTTCTTCACCCCTCACACTGCACTTCTTCACCCTGCACACTGCATTTCTTCACCCTGTGCACTGCACTTCTTCACCCTGTGCACTGCACTACTTCACCTGGCAGCCAGGCTCCTTTGCTCCCAAATGGCTCTTTCTGGTCTAAGGGACTCAGGAGCGTCCCCTCTTTTGCACAGTCTATGTCCAGTCATTTTAGCACCTGCCATTCCCTCAACTCCAAAAGTGCTGGCTCAGAGGAGGGTAGAGTGGATTTAAGAGCACAGAAAGACAATCTCTTCCCAGAGGACGGACTCTCCAGGGCACATGGCCTCTTTTTAGGTGTGTTCAGAAACCTGCTGACATCAAGGAATAAAGAAATGATAGTAATGATGTTGTCAGTGGGCTGTGGCATCTGGGAACATTGTTTTGTGTGACCATGTTCCAACAAAGCTGTTTGTACTGGACAGTTGAGATAATGGGGAGTAACAGATTTAAGCCTGTTAGTGGTGGCGCACGCCTTCAATCCCAGCACTCTGAGGCAGAGGCAGGCGGATCTCTGTGAGTTTGAGGCCAGCCTGGTCTACAAAGGGAGTTCCAGGTCAGTCAGGACTGTTACACAGAGAAACCCTGTCTCAAAAACAACAACAGCAAAACAAACAAAAAACAAAAACCGAAGTGATTACTATATTGTCCTTTTATTAAACAAAACTTGGGAGTCAGATATTGGGGTAAAAACTGATAGATCCAAAGAGCGATGGAGGAAAAATCTGTTGACTCTGCCTCTCCATAGCCCCAGATCCAAAAGGCCTGAGAATCTTTATAAGCCCCTCCCTATTCCTTCCGGTGTCTCTCTATCCTAATCTGTGTCGACCAAACTCGATGGCAAATTCTGGCCAGCTGAATGTTAACCCACCCTCTAAGTCAAGCCTTAGCTTTATTGGCAGGTCCGTGAGTGTCAGAGTGCAATCGAAATATCCCACAACAAAAAACCAAAAAGAGATATATTTAGAGGGGTGCTTAAAACCATCCAGACGTGGAACTTAATTAAGAACACAATTGTTCAGCCAGGGAGATGACTCAGTGGATAAGGGCACTTGCTGCCAAGCCTGATGGCCTAAGTTTGATGTCTGGAACCCACTTAGTGGAAGGAGAGAATGGCAAGCTGCCCTTTGACCTCAACATGAGTGCCATGGCATACACACATCCAAACACGACGAATGCACTTTTTAAATAAAGGCATCTCTTCATTTCCATATTCTTATCCATCTCTTCTACCCAGGAATGGCTTTCTAAATGCCACGCACTCATTTTAAATTTCCACAGATCATTCCAGTACAGCAGAGGGCTCTTCAGTGGGCCCTGAAATACACGCAGTCAACACATACTCTCAATGTCAGTGAACATAGGTTGAGTGATGATGAAAGGGAAAAGAAATTCAAAGGATTTTGGAAGCCTGAGGCATTTTCTAGTATAGAAAGGTGCTTGTGCCTCTGTAGGGAAGTGTCACCTTTGGTCTGTGCTCTCAAAACCAAGAGTCTGTATCCAAATACAGCAGCTGAGCAACCTTAGATGTCTGCACTGATCCATTGCAGACTGACCCTTGGGGGAAGCGCTGTGCAGTTCCCTCCTTCCTGGTTTGTGTCTGAGGTGTTTCCTCATATGGAGGGCACTCTAAGCACACACGCCAGTTCTGAGAGTGACAACAAGCACCGGGTACAGTGTCAGCATTTTCTGTGTTCTCATGTTTGGCTCTGTAGGTCTTATTTAAAGGAATATGTGCTAATTCATATGAGTTAGCTTCCTATGTGGAATTTTGACATTTTCTTTTTGGTCAGATCACTTGACTCTCAGTGAAAGGTTGGTTTGTTATCTAAGTTGTCTGAGGTGTGGCATGTATACTGCCAGTCTGAATGTGTATCCAATAGAATCACGTCTCTGTGCTTTATAACCTTAAGTCCTGTGTTCCTCTATTGGATTAAATGTTACATGCCGCCACAAAATCAAGTTATCTTTTTTTTTTTTTTTTTTTTTTTTGGTTTTTTAAGAGACAGGGTTTCTCTGTATTGTTTTGGAGGCTGTTGGTCCAGCCTGGCCTCGAACTCACAGAGATCCGCCTGCCTCTGCCTCCCAAGTGCTGGGATTAAAGGCGTGCGCCACCAACGCCCAGCTCAAAATCAAGTTATCTTATGCATAATAAATATTCAGCCCCTGTTTCATTCTTTCATTCAGCCAACATGTGTTGGAAAACTTGTACAAGGCCAGGCCTACTTTATGCATTAAGAATATATCAATGAACAGAACAGAGCCAACTCTAGCCACTCCTCCTACCTTTTTAAAAAATATTTCCTTATGTATTACGTATGCAGTGTTCTGCCTGCAGGCCAGAAGAGGGCACCAGATCTCATTATAGATGGTTGTGAGCCACCATGTGGGTGCTGGGAATTGAACTCAGGACCTCTGGAAGAACAGCCAGGACTCTTAACCTCTGAGCCATCTCTCCAGCCCCTGCCACTCCTCCTTCTTGTCTCTGACATTTTAGTGGAATTTACTTTCATTTCACCAAAAATCTCGCATAAGCAATTTCAAGAATGATGTCTACCTTTTGGCTGGGAGGTCGTGGCATGGCAGGAGTGTCACAGCCGTGCACAGGTGTGTCCCCAGCATGGGACAGACCTTGTGCATGCATGGTCAGCAGAAACTATCGGGCTCTAACTGCCCACCTCCTCCTCCCTCCCTTTCATCTTAGCTTTCCTCTGCTGTTCTACCAGGTTATTACATTCTACAATCTCACCATCCCCTTCTGGACTGAAGGATGGGATATGGCCTATGAGATACAACAGGCACTTGCTTAACTAAGGTAAAGTTGCCTACAATGAAGGTATTGGTCGTGGGCACTTTTTTTTTTTTTTTTAAGAAATGTGTAGTAGCCACCCATAATGCTGGTACCTTCTGCAGCTACAGTGCAGGACAGAATTACATATCATGCTCAGAGCGATGATCCTGGGACACTCCAGGATGCTGAATCGGTAAGAGGAGATTTAATTATGTTCATTAGGCAACTTATTAAAGCAAGGAAATGGACTGAGGCAATTTAGAGCAATTTCAGACAAAAAGGTGTCTTCTCATTAACCCACAGTTAATCAGAAACCCAATTAACCAGTGTGCTCTGCCCTAGGAGTTCCCTCCTTCCAGACTCACTCACTCTTCTTTACAGCCGTGACCACGTCACCCGTCCAGATCCCAGCTCACATTTACTGCACGGAAATCAACGGATTCCTTCAGCTTCCAGCAGGGCAAACTTCTTCCAGAGACAAACGGGAACGTCCAAGAGAAACAATTGTTCTGCCAAGTAACAAGACAGGGATGCAACGGAGAAGCCTCGGTTTTTCCTCAAACATTCTGCATTCTCTTGAGTATGTATAGCTGGAAGCCCACAGAGGCGAGAAGGAAGCTGGCATGGTGGCAGACGCCTGTAATAGCAGCACTCAGGAGTCCGAGGCTGGGGGCGGGGTAGCTTTGAGGAAAGGTTGGTCTACATAGGGAGATCCTGTCACACAACAACGTGGCAAAATAAAGCAACGCTAAGTTACGATTTTCTTTCGCAGATACCCTTTGGCCCATTTACTTCCTAAATTAGTGGACCAGCCATCTTTTTGGCCACGATGCACCCTCAGAGGCTCCATTCTGTGAAAACACCAGACCCTGCATCCTCCTTATTGCCCTAGGTTGGACCTTCCATAGGTTAGACCCTCCCCATCTTCCAGTCTCACCCACATCCTTCTCTTGCTTAAGTGAGTCTATGCTTTAGAGTTACTAGCTTTCTCTTCTCCCTCTCCCCAGATTTCCCTTTAGTTTTCACTCTCCTAAAATACTGTGGTGGTGTGCGCCTGTAATTCCATTACTAGGGAGGCAGAGGCAGGCAGATCTCTTGTGAGTTTGAGGCCAGCCTGAGTTCCAGGCCAGCCACAGTTACATGATGAGACCCTGTCTCCAAACTCCAGAAAATGAAAACAACAACAACAAAATCCCCCAAACAAACCAACAAACCAAAACTGTTTCCTTGGTGCTGGGAAGCGGGCGGGCCGGCCGTTACAAGTGTGAATAGCTCATGCAGAGGCCCTGATGTGGGCCATGAGAGCCCACATCAGGGCACCCACAACTACCTGTAACTCCAGCTCCAGGGCATCCATGCCTCTGGTCTCCATGGGCTCCTGCACTCATGTGCACACATGTCCGCACATACACACGTATGCAATTAAAACTTAAATAAGAGAAATCAAAATACGCCTTGAGAAAAACAAGGGCCTTGAAATGTAGTTCAGTAGCACACACACACACACACACACAAGAAATTAATGGCGTTCCTAGTGAGAATGCAAACTAGTAGAGACTTTACAGAAGATAACAGAAGTACTGAGAGATCCGGCAATACTCTGACTGGGTTTATCTCTAAAATAGATGAAATCAGACTACCGTAAACACCTGCACTCCCGTGTTTACTGCAGCCTTACTCTTGCAGATAAGAGCCAACTTGATGGATATCAGAGGACCACCCACTAAGGAATCCACAGTGTGCTATTCAGTCGTAAATGCCATTCAGCCATAAAATGTAGAAAATCCTGGCAATTTTTTTTTTTTGTTTTTTGAGACAGGGTTTCTCTGTGGCTTTGGAGGCTGTCCTGGAACTCACTTTGTAGACCAGGCTGGCCTCGAACTCACAGAGATCCGCCTGCCTCTGCCTCCCGTGTGCTGGGATTAAAGGCAGATACAAAAAGACAAACAGTGTGATTTCACTTGTGCGTGGAATCTGAAAAAGCTGAACCTGCTTCGGAAGTTGAGAATAGTCTTGACTAGAGAGGAAGGGGGAGGAGGGTTTAACGCGGCAGTTAGCAATAACTTTTGATGTTCTACGGCTCACTAGGCTGGCAAAAACATGAGCATATACATCTCGTAATGAGAAGGAGGGGGGACTTCCAGTGTATTCAACATAAAGAAATAATAGCAGTTGATTGGGCGGGCGCGACGGCTTAGCAGGTAAAGGCGCTTGCCACCAAACCTGATGACCTGAGTTGATCCCTGATACCCACACCATAGACGGAGCAAACTGACCCCGGAAAGCACTCCTCTGCCACGTATGTCTGGTGGCACACACTCACACAAACACACATGAATAAATATCACTTAAAATTTTAAAAATAGCCAGGCGGTGGTGGCGCACACCTTTAATCCCAGCACTCTGGAGGCAGAGTCAGGCTGATCTCTGTGAGTTCGAGACCAGCCTGGTCTACAGAACAAGTGCCAGGACAGCCTCCAAAGCTACACAGAGAAACTGTCTCAAAAAAAAATTTAAAATATAGAACTGGGTGGTGGTGGTACCTGCCTTCAATCCCAGCACTGGGAAGGCAGAGGCAGGCGGATCTCTGTGAAGTCGAGGCCAGAGCGAGTTTCAGTACAGCCAGGACCATTACACAGAGAAATCCTGTCTCGAAAACCAACAACAACAACAATAATAAAGTAGTTGAAGGTGATGGATCTGCTAATTATCCTGATATGGTCAGCACACAGTGTGTACATTAACCACAACATCATAATATACTCCATAAACATGTATAATCACCAGATCAGTAAAAGTAAGTTGTGCTTAAAAAGAAAAAACAATCCGGTAGATAGGAGGTCTTATGCATACATTAGTAGTATTGTTTCTGTCTGGATTAATTTAGTTACTTTGTTCAACGAGGCACTGTAAGCGTTATGTTCACATAATGTCAGAAAACTTTCGAATGCACGTGTCTGTGTGAGATGGGGAGGCAGAGGGTGAGGCAGACAGAGGCAGGGTGACTGCGCTAGAAGTTAAGGCAAATGATACACAATTAGAGGAAACAGTGACCTAGCCCTTCACCGCCAACACAAACCCAAGTGTCATCAGGCCAAAATGTCATCAGGCAAGAACTAACGCCTGACCCATGTGCAGCACAAACATAACTGCCCCCAGGACTTGCCTGATATCAGGTGCACATATCAGTGTGCTCTGTTTTGTTTCTTATTTTATCTGTGTTTTGCCTCCGTGTTTGGATGTGAACCGCATGCTTGCCTGGTCAGACCGTAGGACTGGAGTTTCAGACCGTTGTGATCTGCCATGTGATTCTGGGAATCTGACCGAGTCCTCTGCAAGAGCAGCAAATACTGTTAACCGCTGAGCCATCTCGCCGGCTCCCAATGTTTGTTTTTGAAGTCACACAGGTTAGGGAAGCCCCATCCATACTTTAGGGAAGGTTACAGACATTGGTTTTGCCAAGCTTCTCTTCATTTCGTCTGACGTTATTCTAGTGTAGTTTCAGAACGTGGTGTTTTTTGATTTCTGATCTGGCACAGCTGGGTGGGGTGGGTAGAGTGGGGAAGGCCAACAAGGTCAGCACGTAAGCACGTAGGTGCGTGCTGCCCCCTGCAGGACACCGGCCACCTGCACTAGTCCCCAGCTCTATAACAGCGATGCGCGTAGCGCTGTAGTGTTTCTTTCTTTCCACTGTGTGGCGCTGCCCAAGTGTCACTGTCCTGCCAGCAAAGGGCAGGAAAAACTTCATGACCGAGGAATCAGGCAGAAAAGGGGATGCCAGGGAGGCGGCGGGGGGGAAGGGGTGTCCGGGAAGAAAACTAGTGAGTTTTCTGCCCATGGGGCTTCCTTAGCCCCCACCCCCGACCCTTTCGATGAGGAAAGCTCCTTCCGTAGTTGGGATGCACCCAACAGTTCCCAAACCTGGCTCTCCACACATTGCCAGAGTCTTACTCTCACATTGCATCCTAACGAACTCTGGTTCCTAAATTTGGAGACACCTAGCACCTCTCCCTAAAATCTCTCCAGATGATCTTGATGTGTGGTTTATAAGGAAATGCGAGAGCAGAGGCCTTTTTTTTTTTTTTTTTTTTTTTTTTTTGGTTTTTCGAGACAGGGTTTCTCTGTGGCTTTGGAGGCTGTCCTGGAACTCGCTCTGTAGACCAGGCTGGCCTCGAACTCAGAAAGATCCTCCTGCCTCTGCCTCCCGAGTGCTGGGATTAAAGGCGTGCGCCACCAACGCCCGGCTGAGCAGAGGCCTTTTTAAGGGGTTTCCTTTTCTCGGTTCAGTGGCAACCGACAGAATTACCCGTGTGCAGGCGGGTTCTCCAGAAGACAGACACACAGCTATGGAGGACGACCACCGTAGCCCCTAGGGGTCTGCTGGCTGATTTTAAATGTCTCCTAA